>NC_135629.1:54510000-55112500 GCF_053574225.1 Canis aureus
TTCCTCATGTATGATAAAGGGCCTCTGGGAACTGTTTTATAGGAGCAACATGGAATTCCATTGGGAATATTCTTGGGCTGATGTCTAAGTTCTAGGACCTCAATATACTATACCTCCCAAGCTTTCCTTCTGAATGGTGGTGCAGAGAATGTCCATGGTCTGGTTTCCTGCCTTCAGCCTGAATGTCTTCATCAGGCTGCATTTCTCAACCCTTCGTGTTTCAATGTCTAAAAAACAGAGAATGATTGGTTAACAGCAACATTTCCTTATCCACCTGCTACAATATGATAATCATCTGCAATGGACACCAAAAAGAAAAGCCCATACACTCTAGGGACTGCTTACTCTTGATTAGTGTGGGAAAGAAATGGCCAAATCCTGTGGGCATTTAATAAAATTCAAAAAGTGAACTAGGAATTAACCGGGTACATTTACTCTTTTCTTTGTCTTTATTGTGATAAATACACATAACATGAAATTTACCATTTTAACCCCAGTTAAGCATACAGTTCAGTGGTGTTAAGCACAGTCACATCTTCACCATCCCTCTCCATAACTTTCTTATCTTCCTAAACTGGAACTCTGTTCCCATTAAACCCCCTCATGCACACCTGCCTCCCACTATCTACTTCCTGTCTCCATGGATGGGACTCTTTTAGGGATCTCCTATCAGTGGGATATGGAATGTTTGTTCTTTGCGTCTGCTTATTTCCCTGAGCACAATGTTCTCAAGGGTCCTCTGTGCTATAGCGAGTGTCAGAATATCCTTCCTTTAAGGCTGAATAGTATTGCATTGTCTGGATACATTACATTTTACTTATCTAGTCATCTGTGAATGTTTACTTGAATTGCTTCCACCTGTTGGCTGCTATGAACAATGCTGCTGTGAACATGGATGTATGAATATCTCTTTGAGTTCCTGCCTTCAACTCTTTGGAGTACAGATCCAGAAGAGGAATTGCTGAGTCATGAAATAATTCTATGTTTAGTTTTTTTTGTATATTCTTTTTGAGGAACAAATTCCACATAGTTGCACCATTTTACATTCCCAGCAGCAGTGCATAAGGGCTCCCATTTCTCCACATCCTCACCAATGCTTGTTATTTTTGGTAATAGCCCTCCAAGTGGATGTCAAGTGTTGCCTTTGCTTTTTAACCCAGCACTGATTTACAGGCTAGGAGGGAAGGCAGAGCAGAAAGAACATCTCCAAATCAACAAGGGAGGCAACACATTGAAAGTGATGTTGACAAGAACTGTGATGTTTGGGATTCACCTTGGAGCCACCACCTTACTATGTATGATGTGCTATGAGTGACCTTGGGTCAGTGGCTTAATCTTTCCTAGCTTCAATTTCCTCATCTACAAGATTGGGATAATAACACTGATAGCCTTAAGGAGTTACCAAATATTAAAGGAAATCACTAGTGTGCATTCTTTGGCCATGTATGATGAGCCAAGGCATAACTGTGATTGAGACAGACAGGGTCCCTTAGCTTCGTGGATTGCAGATAATATGCACTCTGGTTTAGCTACCTTGGTATTTATTTTTTACTTTCTTTTTAAAATTGTTTTATGTTTCATCACATTTTTTGTATATTCTTTTATTGGAGTTCAATTTCCCAACATATAGTATAATACCCAGTGCTCATCCCGTCAAGTGTCCCCCTCAATGCCCATCACCCAGTCACCCCATCCCCTGCCCACCTCTCCTTCTACTACACCTTGTTCGTATCCCAGAGTTAGGTATTTTTTAGTGAGAAAAGGGAAAGAGTGTATTAATGCCTCCTTTATGTACATGTTGATTAATGTCAGGTCAAGCCCTGATAGAGGATAGAATCTCCACACCCAGGTGCAGGTAACAGAAGTTCCTCTATGCTCTCTGGTGTCTGAACCTGGAACCAGCAGGGACCACAAAGGACTTAAAATATATACCTGTGTAGAATGGAAATACTAGCATCTGCAGACTTCTGTATCAAAAATAAACCGTCCTGTCATTAACATCCAGAATTAAAATCACATTCTTGGCAACATGGTATCTTTAAAATAGGAAAATCATATTTTACACACACACACACACACACACACACACACACACAAAGATCATATGAATGGAATATTTCTGAATTCATTTTTTTGAATTTATTTTTTTAAAAAGAGGAAGTTAGGATATCTTTATTTGTATATATGTGTGGGTTATATGTATATATACTAGTATGTATAACATGTATTATATATGTATACTATATACACACATATAGGAGTATATATAACTTATGTATTTTATAAAATGTACATGTATATATAAATAAATGGGGATTATATGTATATATATGTATATATGATATATATTACATATGTATACTATGTACACACATATAAAAAAGTAGATATAACTTATAATATGTATTCCATGTAATTCATATGTATATATTATATATAATTTCTATACATAAAGTTTGTAGATCTGGAAACAGAGACTCAATGAGATAAGGATACTAACCCAAGGCTAACTTATGCCAAGAGACAAATTGTTCTTTGAAACTCAGGTCTGTTGACAAGGTCTGGCTCTTAACCAGTACAGAATACTTCTCACCCAGAGTCCATTAGAATCACTTGGGGACATTTAAAATCACTGATGTGCAGGCCTCATCCCCAAGTGGCCCTTCTATAAGTATTTTTTAAATGTCCCATTCATTCTAATGAGTGTCCAATGCCAAGAATCAATTCACTGAGCATGGTAGAGAGACTAAGATGGTACTCCATGACCCTCATCCTGGTCTTGGGGTAATCATGCCTTGGGGTAAGTTCTTCCTTTTAACTATGGGTTGGCCCTACAACTTGCTTCTATAAGCAATAGAATATGACAAAGGTGATGGTGAGGTGTCATGGTCATGATTATATTACGTAAGATAGTAACTCCCATCTTGCTAACAGACACTGTCTTGAGGACTTTGATCAAACAAGCTTCCCTACAGAATGGCAAGGCACAGAGGGAGGCCTCCAAACTCCATCCAGCAAGAAATCAAGGCCCTCACTCAAACACCCCACAAGGCAAGGAATCCTGCCAACAACCATGGGAGCTTAGAAACAAATTCTCCCTTGTTCAAGCTTTCAGGTGAGACTTCAGCCCCAGCAAATCTTTTCATTCAGTCTTGGGAGATGCTTTAAATCAGAGGCCTCAGCTAAGCCATGTCCTGACTCCTGGACCCATGGAAACTATGAATTACAGATGTGCTGCTTGTGATCTCTTGCTTTGCAACAATCGTTAACTAGTACTCTAAGCTAGAATACCTTTCTCTGAATCTCCAGGATTATAGATGGTGTGTACTTTCTTCTTGCTGAGCTGTATTTTGTGGAATATTCATAAGAAATAGATATCTCAAATCCAAAATTAAAGCCACATACTATTCATTTTCTTTCTCTTTGTAGTACCTAATGAAATTGTCTACCTCCAAACTGTTGACAGTAGGTCAATGTAGAGGAAAATAAATTCATGAAATCTAAAATTGTACCAGGCAGTGCACATTGATTGTGTACTGGTTGAAAGAAAAATATGTACCCAGACCTAGTGTAAAGTCTAATTCCTGGCTCTTCCACCATTGAGGAGGCCAGAAATTCATTCACTTTTCTGGGCCTCACCATCCTTATTATAAAATAGAGATAATCACACCTACACTCCAGCATTGCTAGGAGGATTGTGTGAGATGGTACACAAACACCCTAGAACCGAGACTGACAACATGGAAGAGGAGCTGTGCTTACCAGAGTTGTGATTCCTTACCCATAAAAGGCCCTTCCACATTCTGTCTTTCTTTTGTATTTCTGACTGCAGCTGCAAGGACAGCCTTCTCCATATTCTGCAGGTATAATGTCACTAGCACTGCTTTCTCTTTGGGTTTTCCAGCGGTTAATTGGGAAGTGAGGTTTGTGAAATTAAGGTAGGAATCCCCGATTTCCTGTTAGAAATAAGGCTTGTTAGATGAACAGGAGGCTTTGAGAGGTCAAAGTCTTTTAATCAAACAATTCAAACAAATCAAACAAGCTTGTGTTTTGGTCAAGTAAATCTACCAATAGCCCCAGGCCCAGGATCTGGGACTGTAAAAGCAAAAGCATGTTAGTTTAATATTTATTCCAAATTATATGGTTTCATTCACATGAGGAATATAAAAAATAGTGAAAGGTATTATAGGGGAAAGGAGGGAAAATGAGTGGGAAAAATTGGGGAAGGTGACAAAACATGAAAGACTCCGAACTCTACAAAACGAACAAGGGGTAGTGGAAGGGGAGGTGAGTGGGGAATGAGGTGATTGGGTGATGGGCACTGAAGGGGCACCTGACAGGATGAGCACTGGGTGTTATACTATATGTTGGCAAATCAAACTTCAAAAAATATGTATATATAAACTTATTCTATAATAAAACTGTTTTACTTCTCTTAGACTTTTGTGGTGTATTTTTCTGGGTTGGGAGTTGGGAGAAGATTTTGATTTTCCTTGCCTTTCCCCAATATTTTGCCATGTAATAACTGAAAATTCAGTTTGACATGAAGCATAAAAGAGGAGTATTTCCTCTCATTGACAGAGGTTTGAGGGCGCTCAAAGCCTTACTGGGAACATTTCATACCCCAGTATGCACAGACTCTAAAGGACCTCTGTGAAATGGGATTCCCCTGAGTTGGCAAACCCTAGTTGAGCCCAATTCTGAGAATCTTCACACACTTCATATCCTAAGATGAGAAGTCTCAGTACACTCAGTTCCTCAGCATGTCTTTCAATACTTTTGCTTATCATAGTAGTTTTTGGTTTTGATTTGCTTAAGAATCTGTCTATATTGGTCAAAGATTAAAAAGTTGTGGTTATGTAGGATGAATAAGTCTTGACACATCATGTACAGCATGATGACTCTAGTTAAGAACACTATATAATATACTGTACATTTGCCAAGAAATTTCAGGTGCTCTTACCACACACACACACACACACACAGACATGCGTGCGCACACACACACACAGGTAAATGTGATGAAATGGGTATGTTAATTAGCTATCTGTAGTTATCATTTCATTATGTAGGTCAAAATATCATGATGCACTCCCTGGATATATAAAATTGTTAGTAAAAGAGATTTTTTAAAATTCAGAGATGAGTGTTTTAGAGCAGTTTTGGGGCAGTGAAACTATTCTTTTTGATACTATAATGGTGGATACATGTCATTATACTTTTGGCAAAATGCACAGAATGGACAACATCAAGAGTGATGTCTGGGATGCCTGGGAAGCCTGGGTGCTCAGCGGTTGAGTATGAGACTTCGGCTCAGGGCATGATCCCGGGGTCCAGGATCGAGTCCCACATTTGGCTTCTTGCAGGGAGCCTGCTTCTTCCTCTGCCTATGTCTCTGTCTCTCTCTCTATGTGTCTCTTATGAATAAATAAATAAAATCTGTAAAAAAAAAAAAAAAGACTGATGCCTTAATGTCACTCTGGCCTTTGGGTGACATTGACATGACATTGCAGGTTCACAAAAGTACCATCTGGTGCAAGATAGCCAGGGAGGCTGTGCCTGTGCGGGGGTGGGGGTCGGGAGACGGGGATATATGGGAAGTCTGTATTTCTGGTCAACTTTGCTATGAACCTAAAAGTGCTCTAAAAAACAAAGTCTACTTGAAAGAGGGGTGGTGGTGGAGAAAGCATCCGCCAGCACCTAGAGCCAAAGGAAAGGCACTCAGACCTTCAGGGATAGAGCAGTGTTTCCCTTTCCACAGCCATGGGACAGCTTTGAGAAACTGGTGCAGATTTGTCTGCTGTTGTCCTGAGAACCACTCAAATTTAACTAAGAGAGAAGAAGAAAAGGAGTATTTGTTATTTTTCCTTTTAATGAGCTTGGGATGGCTGTCTAATAGTTTTTACAGATAACCCCCAAATACATACTTTAACTGGTCAGCAAAACACAGCTTTGGCACCAACTCACTGTGTGACCTTGGAAAAGTCACTGAAATCTCTTTGGGCTTCAGGATCCCTCATTAAACACAAAAGAGTTCAGAACATATGGTTTTTACATTTTTCTTTTTTTGTTTTTGGTTTTTTTTTTTTTTGTTTTTTTGTTTTTACATTTTTCTTAGGCACTCAAAGTCTTTGAATAATTATATTGGAGGATCAACTATGCACACTGACCAATCCAGCCAACGTCTTTTTTTCTTGAACAATTTCATGGAACTATAATTCACCCATTTAGAATGTATAATTCAGTGGCTTTTAGTGTATTCACAAATTTGTACAACCATCACCACAATCAATTTTATTTTACTTTGTTTTTTTCACAATCAATTTTAGAGCAATTTCCACACCTTCCTCTAAAATCTGCAATCCTGAGCAGTCACCCTCAATCCCTTCATCCACCTACTCCCCAGTCTCTGGAAACCATTAGTCTACATTCTGTGTCTCTGGATTTGCCTATCTGGACAGTTCATGTAAATAAAATCACACTCTCTATGGCCTTATGTGTCTGGCTTCTTTCACTGAGCATCATGTTTTCAAGGTCCATCCATGTTGTAGCATGTGTCAGTGCTTCAATCCTTTTTATGGCTCAGCAGCAGTCCATCATATGGATGGGACACGTTTCTTTTGTCCACTTAGGTTTTAATGAGCAAGTCAGTCATTTCCAATTTCTGGCTCTTGTTAATGCTACTGTGAACACTGGTATACAAGTTTTTGTGTTGACCTGTATTTTTAATTTTCTGCTATACCTAGCAATGGAATGCTGCATAATATGGTAATTATATTTTTAACTGTTTGAGATGCTGCCAGAATGCTCACCAAAACAGCTCCATGGCTTTTCTTTCCTGCCAACATGGATGAGTTTTCTGCTTATTCTACATCCTCACACCTTGATGACAGCCTTGCTAGAGACCTTGCATCAACACATCCAACAAAGTCTTCTCTGGTTTCCTAACCCATAGTAATTTGGAGATAATAAATATTGTTTAAACCACTTAGTTTTGAGGTCCCTTGTTACACGGGAATATATACCAAATACACTTGCACACTATGGTGAGGTATCCCACCCTATGTCACTCAACTGTATCCTGAAGATGATCCCCACTGTACACCTTGTGCAAGTAGAGTGCAAACCCATGAAGTGGCAAACCTTACCTGATTCTGACAGTGTTTGAAAGTTGGATCACTATTGTAGAAGTTAGAGCAGGTCTCCTGTTTGATTTCTAGGACAGAAAAGAGATAAGTTGGGTTAACATCATAGGTTCATCAGAGGAAAGAAGGTACCATGTCTACTTTAATTAGGACAGGTTTGTCTCCATAGCCTTAGCAGGATCCAGAAAGGGGAGGGGGAATAGCTATTATAAAGAAACAAGAATCAAACTGATAATAATATATATTAGAAAATAAGGAAGAGATATGTATAAATTTTTGAGATAAAATTATTGTAAATTAAAAATTTGACTTCCATCTCATTGTGGATTCCCAAATGGAAAGACCTGAAGTTTTTTAGGATGTCACAACAAGTGAGAGTCAGGTCAAAGTAGTCCATTGTTCAAAACAGGTACTACCAGCCACCTGAGGCATGACTAGTCTGAACTGAAATGTACTGTAATCATAAAATGCTTTCTGGAGACCAAAACCAATATGAACAAAAGCATATAAATGGTCTCATTAATATTGATTACAACTTGAATAATACTTTGCATATGTTGAATTAAAGTATATTATTAAAATTAATTTCCTGCTTCTACTTTTTGAATGAAGCTAATAAAAAATTTTAAATTACTTGTGTGGCTCACATAAGTGGCTTCTGTCAGATTTCTTTTAGAAAACATTCCACTAGAAAATATGTGAAGTTATACATAAACTCACATCTAACAAAATAAATCATTTTCCTTTTCAAATAAGTATGACTATTTCCTACTGTAAATATTAGGGAATTTGGGGGATAGCAAGTATTCTCGATACTTAAGCCAAGGTTGTAAACTGTGGCCCTGGGCTAGCCCACTGCCTGTTTTTGTAAATAAAGTTTTATTGTCACACAGCCACATCCATTCATGCCTATGGCTGCTTTGACATTAGAAAGACAGAGTTGAACAGTTACATAAGAGACCATATGGCCTGCAAAGCCTGAAATATTTACTAGATAACCGCTTACAGTAGAATTCTGCTGACTTTCAACTTAAAAGAGACATTCATGTCATGAGGGGTTGGTATATGGTTTAAATATGTAAAGTGTCCAGCATAACACTGGATGCAAAGGAGAACTTATTTTTTAAACTGTGTATTTCATTAATTTTGGGATTGACTCCTTTGAACAAACACACATTCCTCTGACCTGGGTTCCCTCATCTGAGGAAGGTATGATGATTACTCCTATTTTATAGGTTACATACTTGAGACTAAGGATTGAAGCAATTTCTCTAAGTTGCACAGCTACTTAATTAGAGTTGAGATGTAACACAAGTCAATTTCTCCCAGACCTCAATTCTTAGCCATCTCTCATATGAATGTTGCTACAGAGATAATGGACATAACCTTCAGGCAGGACACTAAAGTTCTTCCCCTCCGAGAAGCCTATGACTACCTTCTCTTCCAAGATTTGGACACTCTTGCAGTAATACCACTTTTCTACAAGCCCAGGATCACCTATACATTTGACGTTCCAGTCTGTGAAGGTTTTTTCCCCTGTGGTTGAGATATATCCTTCTGTGCAAGAACAGTAGTATTTTCGTTTCTTGAACACACAGGCAGCAGAATCATGGCAGGGGTTGCTCATACATGCATCTGGAAAGAGGAAGAGAGAGACAGAGAGAGGGAAGAAGAAGGCAGCTGTTTGGGTTCTGTTATTTTATTCAATATTTAATAAATCTAAGCCCACTTGAAGTCCTGTGTCTTAAAATGTCAGCAATTGACATTACTCAGTAGTGTTTTTTTTTTTAAACTTTTATGACTTCTATGACTTCTAAGACTATAACTTCTATGACTCTTCCTAGATGTACCTTAAGTTTCTTGGAGTCAGTTAATAAGCTGGTTAAGTCAATGGATTTTCTGTTATTGATATTGGACAAACAACTAACCTTTTCTGCCATCTGCTACCTCCAATTTGGTATACAAGGAAAGATGTAACATCACATTCATCCTTTTCCTGCCCCACATGCCTAAGCAGACCTAATAATGGGGAAATCTCAGAGGTACTGGGTCTGATATAACTGCCTCGACTCAAAAATATCTATGTCTGAATGAAAAAGAATGGCTGAAAGTAACTATTCTAGACTAAAGGAGATGTAAGAAACATAGTAAGTAAATACCATGCCTAAGTGGTTACAGAATAAATTCTAAATTTGAAAAAAAAAAAGTATTACTGGAACAATTGAAAAAATTTGACTATGGACTTAAATAATAGAATGTATCAACACAAATTTCCTAAATTGGCCTTGTGCAATGTAAGAGCATACCCTTGTTCTTACTAGACCTTTGCTAAAAGATTTAGGGGCATGATATCTGTAATTTATTTTCCAATGGATTCAGAAAAAATAAATATATATAGATATGTATATGAATAGTTATTTAAAACCATTGTATAATCTCAGTGTTATATGTAACTAAGTAGAAGGGGGACACCTGGGTGGCTCAGCGGTTGAGCATCTGCCTTTGGCTCTGGTTGTGATCCTGGGGTCCAGGATCAAGACCCACATTGACTCCTTGCAAGGAGCCTGCTTTTCCTTCTTCCTATGTCTCTGCCTCTCTCTGTGTGTCTCTCATGAATAAATAATTAAAATATTAAAAGAATAACTAAGTAGAAGATATATCGATATTGTAGATATATTAACCTTAAAAAAACACCCTGCCAGTTACTTTACTGGAAAAACCGATTTATTTGGGATGGAAGAAAATTGTAACCTGGGACGCGTGGCTGATGCAAAAACCAGAGGCATGCTGGCTATCCAAGGAACATGAAGGGAGGAGATGTCTCTTCTCTAGAGCAAGCTGCGCAGGACTGTTCTACACAAAAAGTCCATTGGAGTAAACTGGGAGTCTGAAGTATAGTGGCTTCTCGTTGGCTGAGCTGTGACTGTCCCTCATTGGCTGAGCTGTGGCTGTATCTCACTGACTGTGACTATCTCTCATTGGCTAGTCTGTTGGGGTGGGAGGAGGGAAGCAGGGCTGAGGAGACTTTCTTCCTCCTGCTGATGGAATGAAGTAGTATTGGCTTGCAAGGTCCATTTCTTCCTGTTGCAATTGCAATTGACCACAAGTGGTAGGACAGGAGAGCTCCCCCTGTTAAACCTCCAGACCCCATGTTAGTGAGGTTTCCTTTTATTGATTTTCACTGAAAGCTACCTATAATTATTTTTGCTAATAGATATTTGTGGGTATAGATAGGTAGCTAGGAAACCTGAAGGAAATGTGGCAGTATGTTAGCAATCGATGAATCCAGGTGAAGAGTGTAAGGTGATCATTTTTACTATTGTTGCAATGTTTCTATAGATTTAAAATGTCCAAATAAAAAGTTGACTAAAGAAAACCATCATGCCATGTTTTATTAGGAGACATTATCCTGTCCAAAATCCACATTCTTCCTGTTTTGGCTCCTACCTATAAGTGTTTGCAGCTCAAACTAAAGTGATGACATTGTAGTCTTAATACATTATAATTGCTTGTCCCTTCCCACTAACCTTTACACTGTGGGGAAATGAAGTACTCTTAATGCTGTAGAACTTATTAAGCTGGGACCTCAGTTGATTTCTGAAATCTCTCCAATCCTCCTTGTCCTCCTTTAGACTGAGTGGAACAATGTGACCACAGATTAGGCTAAGTAAAGGCCCCGTGACAAATGGGTCAGTTGCATTGATTTTGTTCACTGGTCTGCGATTATTTGAGAATATGTCCTTGTTCTTAGAATGCATACTGAAGGGAGGAAGGTGGGGGGATGGGGTGACTGGGTGACAGGCACTAAGGAGGGCACTTGATGGGATGAGCACTGGGTGTTGTAATATATGTTGGTAAATTGAATTTAAATAAAATATTCTTCAAAAAGAATGCATACTGAAGTATTAAGGAGTGCAGGAGTACGATGCCTGCAGCTTCTTCTCAAGTAGTTTAGAAAAAAATTATGTTTGTGTATCCTATATATACATATACACAAGGCATGTATGAAATTACTATATTATATATCATACATAGAGTATAAAAATGTGTGTATGTCCCATGTGTATGTATTATATACACAAATGAATGTATAAATATGTTTATATATATAATGTTCATTATATATAATACTTATATGATAAAGCATTTGGTGAATAAGCAGAGGGAAGGAAGATCTGAAAATATTTTTCCATTTTCCGTAAGTTTGAAACTATGTAATATGAAAAGTTCCCATGAAAGAAGGAAGAAGGGTAAGGTGGGAAAGAGGGAAGAAATGGGCCAACATAAGGTTTTTTTTTTATTGTGTGTCTGGACCAAGAGAAGCAAGACCTCATTTGGGTAGTTGGGTGGTTCACCTAGAAAGGATGGGAGAAATCTTCTCCAACCCTTATAGGACACTTGCTTTGTATCAGGACTATTTCAGCCCTTTCCATATCATACTACTGACTTTAGAACAACTCCATGAGATGGGTACTATGATTATCTCCATTATATAGATTAGGAAATGAAGCGCAAAGAGATTGGTTTGTCTACTGTCCCACAGGTAGTAAGTGATCAGGCCAGGATTCACACCCAGGCAGTCTGGCTCCAGAAACTATGATCTGAAGGGATGATCATTTCTACCTCCAGGCATCTTGAGAAGCAGTTGATTTTGTCACAAGAAATAAGAGGCACTTTGGAATCTTTAATATTCATCGTTGTAAGGTGAAAGGAAAGGTTGTGGAGATGGAGGCAAGCTTGGCTGCCAGTGACTGGCATCTGGGACACTCTGCATTTGCAGGTGGCAGCAGCAAATGAAGACATGATAGTTTTCAATCCCTCCAGTCTGGAAAGAGTATGCCCAGCCCAACTAGTGAGTGGTAAGATCTTTTTAACCGGGGCTGCTAAAAAGAATCAAGTGTATGTATTGGGTTTGCATTCTGTTTCGATTGGACAGCACTGGCCCACTTGAAAAGAATGGGGACCCTGCTTAAAGGATATTTAAGGAGGAAGACGACTGGACTTGGGGGACCGTGGGAAAGACAGGAAGAGATTAAGGATGCTTCTGGAGTCTACTGGAAGCAAAGGAAAGATACCATGAAAAAAGTGGGGTTGTATTGAAGGGCATGGTGGATCTTTTGAAAGTGTCAGGCAAAACAGAAGCCTGCTTTCTCATTCCACCTTTGTATGAAACTGGGCATAGTCATCCATTTGAACACAGTGCAAAAGTTGTAGAATAAATAGTTGAGGAACTGCACAAAATTGTCAGTATTTGGCCACTCTGGACCTACAAAAATGGCAATCAGTGTAGCTCGTCCTAATTCACTAAGAGTTGCAGAGCTCTTAGAAATGATGCCAGGCTTTGCAATTGTCTGTTGAGGCCATGGGGGCAAACCCACATCCTGATGAACTGTGGCCTGTTGCATCCAGTCCACAGTATATCCAAATATACTGGGCAGTGACTTAAAAAGAGGATTGCCTTTGGTTTCAAGTGCCAACATACCTCTGTCCGATGAACTGTGTTTTGTCACAAAGATGATCAAGCAGGGAAGCCCTGAGAAAAATAAAAGGAAGGTATTAACATTTCAGGAATCTTCCTTGAGTCCTTCAGGGAGCTTCTGTACATGACTCGGCCACCTGCCTGTTTCTCCCAAAAACAGATCTTGATTTACAACATAGAACTTAGTGTCTTGACTACAAAGATGGCAGCATGTTAAATAGGAGTAAATTATCCTTAACACAGACAGCTCTCATACCAGGAGTAATAGTTTGACCATTTAAAGAGATTCAGTTCCCTGATCCTAACAACGTTCAGAATCATTTCATTAAGTTTCTATCCAATTTTATAAAACTAACAAATGCTAGAAACTTACTCAAATGAACTCTTCTTCCAAAGCTGCTAAGCACTTACATCAGGTTTATGCTGGTGTAGCTGGAGGCCAATTTGAAAAGAAGAACACAAAAGAAATGTGTACTCATACATGCTGGAGAGAACGTATGAGGAGACATAGACCTGGGTGTGAAGAGTGCTCATTTCTAGGTAGTTTTCAATTTGCTCATCTGCATTTTCTAACTTTTCCTAGAGTAAACATGGGTACTTACCTAGTGACTTAGGAAGTACTATTGTGTATTTTCAGAGAATACAAAATGATACTGGGGAACAGAAGCCATGAAAGTGTTCAAAAATACCATTTGAGAAAAATATCAGAAGCATCACCACCACCACCATCACCACCACCAGCCCCATCGATACAGGAATCCTGCCTTTTTTGGTGACACTCATGATTTTTAAACACGGTGACCCTTGATTATTTTGAAGACAGAGCAAAGAGGTTGGTTGCCCTAACAGTTAAAACCCCATCTTCTTGTATGAGTCATCCTGGTTGTTCTGATGAAACCATTAGGACCCAGACGGTGTTCCTCTTTCCAAGTCAGTCCAACTTCTGAGAAGTCATTGAAAAGACTTGACTGCCAATTGACCATGAACTGGACCCAGGCACTCGGGGGCTTCTCAACCCTGTTGTTACAAAGAAGGTTCCATTGCCATTCTTGCTCCCAGAGGCTGTTCCAAGGACGTTGCCTTGAGATAGTGATGCGGTGTATGCATGACTGAACCCAGTTAAGGCCCACCTCTCTATATATAAACTTACAAGATTTGGTACATGGTGTGGGGATCCATTTATATTGCTATTGCCCAAGACAAACCGTGTATGCAAGCTCCCTTTGCTTATTAAAACTGCCATCCCCCAACCTAGAGTACCTGTCTCCTCCTTCGGTATCTCCCTGCCCTGGAATAATGGGGTCCGTTTCAGATCATACCTGGGAACCTCCCAAAAAGGAGGATTGTGAATCAGTATCAACTCCACAGCCCAGCAGGTAGGGGTCAATCCATGCTCCTAAGGGGTAGCTGGACCATGGTAGCTCTCAGGTTCCTGCAGAACTAGAGTGCCTTCCCCAAAAGGAACTGGAACAGATTGACCACTGCCTAATGCTTTTCTCCCTGCTCACCTTGCCCTGTAACTCTGGCTTAGAGAAGGGGAAAGGGGAAAGGGGGAAGGGGAAAGAGGAGAAGAGAAAACAGGTGAGCAGAGGGGAAGGTGGAACATGTGGACTCTCAGTGAGGCTGAGGCCTCACTGAGCTACTCATGGTAGCTGGACCATGGTAGCTCTCAGGTTCCTGCAGAACTAGAGTGCCTTCCCCAAAAGGAACTGGAACAGATTGACCACTGCCTAATGCTTTTCTCCCTGCTCACCTTGCCCTGTAACTCTGGCTTAGAGAAGGGGAAAGGGGAAAGGGGGAAGGGGAAAGGGGAAAGAGGAGAAGAGAAAACAGGTGAGCAGAGGGGAAGGTGGAACATGTGGACTCTCAGTGAGGCTGAGGCTCAATGGAAGCTGAAGAAGCAAAGTGTCCTCTCTTGAATCTGAGACTGGAATTCTCAGAATTGAATCCTGTTTCATACCCATCCCATTCCATGATAATTCTGAAGCTGACCTCAAAAAAACAGACAGTAGAATGGTGGCTACCAGTTGCTGGGGGGGACAGGGGTGGGCCTGGGGAGATGTTTGAAGGCTCTAACTTGCAGCTAGTAAACAAGTAAGTCCTGGAGGTCAAGTGCACAGCATAGTGATGATAGACACAGCATGGTAGAAGAAACCTCAAGGCTTCCAACAGACTAGATCTCATCCATTCCCATGACACACAAGAAATGGTACTTATGTGAAACCGTGAGATGCCAGCTAAAGTGAAGGTGGCCATCATTCTGCCATATATAAATGTACCAAATCAACATGGTGTACATCTCAAACTTACATAATGTCATGTACCAATTATGTCCCAATAACATTTTTATTTTTATTTTTTAATTTTTTTATTGGAGTACAATTTGCAAACATATAGCATAACAACCAGTGCTATTCCCACCAATAACATTTTTAAACATTAAGTTTAAAACTAGTGGTTTTGATGCCAACAGCTATAGCAGAGAAGGTGGACAGGGAACCACTATTACCAATAGTGATACCTAGTATTGAGTAAGCACTGATGAGCACCTTCCAGGTATGACCATCTCATGGATTCCCCCTGACATTCTCAAGGAACAGAGCCTCTTCTCACCCCCATTTTATAGCACAGGAGCCTGAGGGTGCATGGTGGTTCAAGAATTTGCCCAAGAGAACACAACAGGGAAGCAGCAAAGCCCAACCTCTCACTAGGCTACATTGCCACTCACCTTATTCCTTAAGTGCTCCTTCACAACCTTAGTTTCTGAGATCTTGCACCTTTTACTAACACTACATTTACTACACCAACAGTCCCAGAGACCAGAAAGTGTCCTATTTTGTGCCACAGGGAGAGGAGAGAACTTGCATGGTAAGATCCCCTCACTGTCCATTTGGAAGAGATACAACAAGACATGAAGAGTTCACTTCTCTTCAGACTCAGCTTACATGACTCAGGACGCACTGAGGAGCCTCGTGGACTGGAGCCAAGATCTCCCCAAATACCAAGTCCTCTGTCAACTTCAGATGGGTATATATACATGCTGACAAGTCCAGAGAAGGAAGATACTCTACACTGGAACTTAAGAAAAAAAAATCAACTACACCAATGGTTAAAACCATTGGTGGATGGAGACTTTGAGTTTTCTGCTGATGAATCTCTCCATGAGGTTTTTTGGTTTTGATTTGTTTTCCAATTTGGTGTACATTTTTGTTGTTTTAGCTCGTGCCATTACATTTTTTTCCCTAAATTTTCATGGCTTCCTTTAAGGTAGGATTATTCAGCCTTAGCACTATTGACTTTTTGGCCTTGATACTTCCTCATACAGGGGCTGGCCTGTGCACTGGAGAGTGTTGGGTGGCACCCCTGGCCACCACCCACTAAATGCCAAGCACACCCTCACCCTGAGGCAAGACCACCGGAACTCTCTGCAAATATTATCGAGGGTCCCCTGTGGGGGCACTAAACTGCCCCAAGTTGAGAAGCACTACTTTCAATGTTGCTTTTACTCTCAAGGACATTAGACATTGTATCTGAAAATAAGTGGCAAATAAAATCATTGAAATATTGGCCATATCAATTTTAAGACACACTTAGAAATCCAGACATGCCCCATCTCAGGAGATGTCCTCAGGCCAGCCCTCCACCAGCTCAACTGAACAGTTTAAATGTTCTAGAACCAAAGAAAATAAGATATTTAACACTCACCACACAGAAGAAAGTTTGTCCTCTTCGCCATAGCCCCTCTACCTTCTAACTGATAACTGATAATAGAGAGGGAACTGTAGAGTCTTATTTCCTATTTCTCAAGAAGTCTTGGAGGTTTCAAGAGGACCACAATCTGTTGGTGTTATTTCTACAGTTAAGTAGAGGCAAATCAAATTAAAGGCAACATCATGAATACAAACCTCTAGATGCCATTTGCATCCACATCATGCTTACCGCAGAATTCTCTGGTCACTTAGTCACTTGTTGGACACAGAAATAAGGACCAAGGAAGGAGGACATCCCTGACTTTGGGGCACTAATCAGCCAAGCCAGCAACCACCCTGCGAACCCTGCATGCTTGGCAACATTTAAAAACACATCTGCACTCCCATGTGCGTTGCAGCACTCTCTTTTTTTCTTTATTTTATTTTATTATTTTATTTTATATTTTCACTCATATGTGGAATTTATTTATTTATTTATTTATTTATTTATTTATATTGGAGTTCAATTTGCCAACATATAGCATAACACCCAGTGCTCATCCCATCAAATGCCTCCCTCAGTGCCTGTCACCCAGTCACCCCTGCCCCCCGCCCACCTCCCTTCTCACCACCCCTTGTTCATTTCCCAGAGTTAGGAGTCTCTCATGTTCTGTCTCCCTCTCTGATATTTCCCACTCATTTTTTCTCCATTCCCCTTTATTCCCTTTCACTATTTTTTATATTCCCCAAATGAATGAGACCATATAATGTTTGTCCTTCTCCAATTGACTTATTCACTCAGCATAATACCCTCCAGTTCCATCCACATCGAAGCAAATGGTGGGTATTTGTCATTTCTAATGGCTGAGTAATATTCCATTGTATCTTGACAATAGCCAAGATATGGAAACAACCTGTCTATCAAAGCCTGAATGGGTAAAGAATTGTGCCAGAAATATATACCCACATATTTTATTCAGCCTTAAAGAAGAAGGAAACGTTGTCATTGGCAACAACATGGGATCAATCTGGATGATGCAATACTAAGTGAAATAAGCCAAACACAGAAGGACACACATGGCATGATCTCAGTTCTAGGTGGAATCTAAGAAAGCTGAGTACATAGCAGCAGAGGCTAGGATGATGACTGCCAGGACCTGGGGGCAGGGAGAATTGGGGAGATACTGGTCAAAGGATGTAAGGTTTCAGTTGTGTAAGATGAATGAATTTGGGGGGGGTCTGCTTTACAGTGTGGGGACTAGAGCTAACAACATGAGCTTCTATATCTGAAACATGCTGACAGTGCAGCTTCAGTATTCTCATCAAAGCTAAGAGATGGTAACTGTGGGAGGGGATGGATGTGTTAATCAGCTTGAGTGTGGTTATTGCACAGTGTCTGTGTCTATCCAGACATCACGTTGTACGCCGTCAATATATACAATTTTATTTGTTGATCAGGAAAGCCTGCTGGAGAGGAGAAAAAGTAAGTTGAATCAAACCCACAGAACTAGATATTGAATATTAATAAGCGTGTGCCCCTCCGTGTAGGTAAATGAAAGAATGAGGTATCAAGTAGTAATATAGGAACATTTCAGTTCCACATCTCAGACTTGTAGGATTTGATTTGTGAGGTGAAGTTGCTTTTCTTCCCACTTTTCATGGTATTTATGCCATGCAGAAATTACTTTGAAACAGGTGTTCTTATCCTCTCCCTTGCCCTGCCCCGTCTGTTGCAAGCAGACATAGAAATACTAACTGTCCTAATTCTCAGTTCCTTGGACTCTAGCCACTCACTTCTTGGAACTTCCCCCTGTCTGATCTCATCTGCTTGCCAGCCCATATCTCCATTACAGACACCCTGCTGCCAGCCTCTACTTCTTGTTGGAGAATGAGTGATTCTCTCAATAAGCTAAATGAAGTCAATGTCATACTTTGAGGTAGAGATAAACATCTTGTCTATCTCCTAGGTAGTAAATTTGAAGTTCACACTAATATTGGTGGAACACTGTGCTATTCCAAGAGGAGCAGCAAGAACCTAGAGATTCCATATATTGTAGTAGGAGTGGTAGGTTGGGAAGGTTTGAGCCACTTGCCCAAGCCTGGTGGACCTGGGACTCCACACGTGGGTTCTCAGCTCTAGCCATTAGCTTCTGTGCTATAGAATCACATAATTATTGTTCCTTTTTCCTACAATGTGGTTCAGTCTGTCCTCTTCACTCTGTAGAATGACTTTCTCCACTTGGTGAACAGGATCTTCATGGCCATTCCAATGGGACCTTTGACAAAGATTCTCTTCTTGGACTTGGCTGGACTAGGTCAACAACCTTGGGCTTTCGTCTCTGTCCTTGTAGAATCCAGTTTGATAAAAAATCTTGCTAAATCAGTTTAGCAAAATCCCCCATTCCTGGTATCTCTCCACCTTCCATATCTTACCATACTAGCTGCTTTCAGTAAGAAATCCCCTGGCCCTGATGTTTCCTCTTGTTGATTTTACACCCCCTGACTCCCACCCTTCTTGTTGGATGTAAATCTCCAGTTGTCACTGCTGGTATCAGAACTGAGTCCAATTTCCTCCCAGTCTTCAAGACCCTATTGGACTGGTCCTTACACCCATTGAGATGATCCCTCTATTGAATAAATCCTGCATTACTGTTCTCAAGCAAGTTTCCTTGAATGACTTTTTTCCTAGCCGTTAGAGTAGTATTTTTCTTGAACATCTGCCAGGTCCATTCTAGTCTCTTAGTTAAAATGCTTAGGACAGAAAATCTGAGTGGTTAGAGGAAAAGTCAATGAATGGACCCCTTCTGGGTGGCCATACTGCTGCAACTGGCAATGACCAGTAGAGACAATATTATGTGGCATGTGGGGAGCCCCTTCTATGCCAAAGGCAAAAGGATCATGAAAGGAAGCTGACACACTAGCAATTCTGATTTCTAGTTGTAGGTGTAGGCAAGTGTTCTGTCTTTTCTATTGAGTATATATCTGTGCATACTCATAAATATAGCATAAATATAATGAGATGTGGGGGTGAGAAATGATGACCAAGACAGATATAGTGAGAGCATAAGACCTAAACCGGGAACATGAAGGGCCAATCAGCAAGTTCATCATAAACCAGGAGTATTTATTGAGCACTTACTATATGCTGGATATTATTCTAAGCACTGAGAATAGGGAGGTGAATAAAACAGACCAAACCCCCTGCCCTCGCTGCATGGAAACTCCAGTGAGTAACACAAGAAGTAAACCAAATAATAAGTAAATGTCTGTGCAACAATGCTGAGTACTATGGAGTATGCTAAGGCAGGGAAAGGTGATAGAGATTGGGAACAGCTTCACTGTAAAGTGATGTGTGGAGAGAGACTTACAGTGATTGGGAGTCATGAGACATTAGGGGTAAAGAGCACTCTGGGAGGGAACAACAAGATCCCTGCCACTCCTGACACAGAAGTGGGTCTGTTTTGTTTGAGGAGGAGTCAGAAGAGCTGTTCAGCTGGAGAGAGAAGTAGAAGGAAGCTAGAAGGAAAAGAGTAGGAGGTGAACCCCCAGAAGTAAGGGTGAAAGTACCCTTATCTCTGATTTGTGGAGATGCGCCAGGAGGACTCTGGATTGTGGTTATGGGAACTAAGATTTTGAAAAGAGGAAGAACATAATCTGACCTCCATATTGAAGTGAGTTAAGTTGACCCACCATCTCAGTTTGCCATGGGCTGTCCAGTTTTAGTACCATCATTTCCACATCCAGGGAAACTCTTTAGTTCTGGGAAAACTGGATGGTGGGGTAATCAGGGCCCACCCCTGGATGTCATATTGATG
Source organism: Canis aureus (assembly GCF_053574225.1). Lineage (NCBI taxonomy): Eukaryota > Metazoa > Chordata > Mammalia > Carnivora > Canidae > Canis > Canis aureus. The sequence continues at coordinate 54,530,129 of NC_135629.1, forward strand.
ACATACATGAGAGCAGATATGGAGGGACCAGTAAAGTGTCCACTGCAGTAGCTCCCTCTTCACTCCTTTACTATAGATAAGATACCAGAAGATTCTCAGCTGTCTGTAAAGAACATTCTCATTTTTGATGAGATGGAAAGGGATGGAGATTGTACCTTTGATGATCTCATCAATTGCTTCACCAGATCTCAACTTGGATTCCATGTCATTTGAACATCTATATCTATTGAGAGTCTTCTTACGATGCAGGGTTGCTTCAGTACGCCTAGAGTGAAGGCTGCAATGCTGAATCTCTAACAAGTCAGTCAGTGCTTTGTTGCTAGTTCCAGGACCTTGCTTTGAGTAGGATGGTGTTTCTCAACCTCATGTAGAGTTTGTTAAGCCATGAATTTCTAGGTTCTCCACTGCAGAGGTTCTGAGTCTGATGGCAATTCCCAGGTGACAGCTGAGGTTTGCATTTGTAACAAGCTGGCAGGCAGTGCTGATGATGCAGAGCTATAGACTCAAGTTTCTCAAACTTTAACTTGCATAGACTTTCATGGAGACCTTGTTACAATGAAAAGCCCAATTCACTAGATCTGGGATAGAGCCAAAGATTCTGCATTTGTACCAAATTTCTAAGTGATTTGGATGACACTATGCTACTGATTATCAGGCCACATTTGGAGCAGAAAGATAGGTCAGTTAAGTTTCTATTACTTGCAACTAAAAGCATCCCTGATTGATGTGATGCCTATATGTGTTTTTGCAGGGAGAAGTCACTTTTTCAAAATCAGAATCTCAAAGTATTCTGTGATGCAATAAAAGAAAATCTTAAGAGCTCCAGGTTAGACACCTTTTGTTTTATTTTCTCTCCTCTGGAACACTAACCCAAACATGGTCCCTTCTAAGCAAAAGTGCATGTTGCATAGAAGCAGAAGTGGGTTTGGGTCAATGGCTCTGCCACAGGGGCTGGGAAGTTCCCAGAAAAGAAAAGCTGGGCAGACAACACAAGAGAAGTTCCCCATAAAACCGCCACCTCCGAGTAAAGATTAGATGTCTAGCAAACACATTCAGGTCTCTGGTCCATTATTCATTTCCTGAAACAGCTGGTTGACCACAAATGATTTCTTCAGGAATTACCTGTTCACTATAAACTAATGTCTAGACCAGTAATTCTCAATGGGATCGTTTTTATACCCAGATGGCAATGCCTGGAGGCATTTTTTTATGGTTGTGATGGTTGTTTGGGATAAAGGCAGTTACTGGCATCTCATTGGTAGAGGCCAGTGATGCTGCTCAATATCCTACAATGAACAGCATAGCCTGCCCACAACCAGTTATTTTCTAGCCCAAAATGTCAACAGTGAAGAGCTTGAGAAGTAATGCGCTAAGTGGAGGCAAGGAACATTTCACTTATCACCTTGTTAATTTATCATTATAATATTTATCATTCTTGCCTTCCAGAAGCTTATAATCTGGGCAAGGAAACACATACATCATGTGTGCAACAGCACACAAAATATAGGGTAAGTCAAATCATATGGATGGCAAGGGAAATGGATTTCTGAGGGCTAGAAGAAGAAAAGGTTCTTGAAGGAGGTAGAGGCTAGTTCTTAAAGAAAGCAAAAGGTTGAGAGAGGCAGAAAGGAGGAAGAAAATGGACTTCATGTTGGGAGGGAGGAAAAATATTGACTAGAGAGTCCAAACCCACAGCACCTAGAACATTTGGCTGATTTATCCTCTTCTTGCAACTGTCTTGGACTTGAAAACAGCAGCAATATTTGTGGAGCTTAAGCACAAGAATTTGTCAACTGCCCTGGAAGGTTGCATTTCATGTAAGTTTAATCTGTGTGAATTTGATGTTGCATGACATAAAAAGAGCACCACAGGCATGCCTTTGGAAACCATGTGAACCTCCCAAAACTTTTACTGTTCAAGAGGAATCACAAAATTTTAAGGCCAGCAAGTGGAGTAAATCATACACTCTGGTTGTATCACTGCCATGTGGAGGAGACACTTGAATGGATTAAGCAGAAAAGGACAGTCTTTGGGCCACCACCTAAAAACTGCACATGAAATCTCTTCAAATGAATCATGGTGACTCTCAGATGCTATTTCTATGCTTCCTGCTGTTATCAAGTAAAATTGTTTTTATTTTATTGTTTTTATTTTATTTTTTTATAAAATTATTTTTATTGGTGTTCAATTTGCCAACATATAGAATAACACCCAGTGCTCATCCCATCAAGTGCCCCCCTCATTGCGCATCACCCAGTCACCCCCACCCCCTGCCCACCTCCCCTTCCACCACCCCTAGTTGGTTTCTCACAGAGATTTCTCATGTTCTGTCTCCCTTTCTGATATTTCCCACTCATTTTTTCTCCTTTCCCTTTTATTCCCTGTCACTATTTTTTATATCCCCCAAATGAATGAGACCATATAATGTTTGTCCTTCTCCAATTGACTTATTTCACTCAGCATAATACCCTCCAGTTCCATCCACATCGAAGAAAATGGTGGATATTTGTCATTTCTAATGGCTGAGGAATATTCCATTGTATACATAAACCACATCTTCTTTATCCATTCATCTTTCAATGGACACCGAGGCTCCTTCCACAGTTTGGCTATTGTGGACATTGCTGCTATAAACATTGGGGTGCAGGTGTCCCGGCATTTCATTGCATTTGTATCTTTGGGGTAAATCCCCCGCAGTGCAATTTCTGGGTCGTAGGGCAGATCTATTTTTAACTGTTTGAGGAACCTCCACACAGTTTTCCAGAGTGGCTGCACCAGTTCACATTCCCACCAACAGTGCAGGAGGGTTCCCCTTTCTCCACATCCTCTCCAACATTTGTGGTTTCCTGCCTTGTTAATTTTCCCCATTCTCACTGATGTGAGGTGGGATCTCATTGTGGTTTTGAATTGTATTTCCCTGATGGCAAGTGATGCGGAGCATTTTCTCATGCTTGCTGGCCATGTCTATGTCTTCCTCTGTGAGATTTCTCTTCATGTCTGTTGCCCATTTCATGATTGGATTGTTTGTTGCTTTGCTGTTGAGTTTAATAAGTTCTTTATAGATCTTGGATACTACTCCTTTATCTGATAGGTTATTTGCAAATATCTTCTCCCATTCTGTAGGTTGTCTTTTAGTTTTGTTGACTGTATCCTTTGCTGTGCAAAAGCTTCTTATCTTGATGAAGTCCCAATAGTTCATTTTTGCTTTTGTTTCTTTTGCCTTCGTGGATGTATCTTGCAAGAGGTTGCTGTGGCCAAGTTCAAAAAGGGTGTTGCCTGTGTTCTCCTCTAGGATTTTGATGGAATCTTGTCTCACATTTTGATCTTTCATCCATTTTGAGTTTATCTTTCTGTATGGTGTAAGAGAATGGTTCTTTTTAAAACACCATCTGGTAACAAAGTTAGTCATGCATTTATTAATTCTAGTGTTGGAAATCACTCCTAGAATCCAATTACTTTGAAAAAGAAATGAGTGGGAAATATCAGAGAGGGAGACAGAACATGAGAGAATCCTAACTCTGGGAAACGAACTAGGGGTAGTGGAAAGGGAGTTGGGTGGGGGGTGGGGGTGTCTGGGTGATGGGCACTGAGGGGGGCACTTGATGGGATGAGTACTGGGTGTTATCCTATATGTTGGCAAATTGAACTCCAATTTAAAAATTTTAAAAAGAAAAAGAAATTAGAAATATTAAAACAAACAAAAAGAGAAAGAAACAACTGCTGTGACCCCCATGCTGCTGGTCTGGGAGTATTCCCACAGGATACATTCGAGATGATACTATACAAACAAAATCAACCCAAGAAACAAGTAGGTTTGAAAATCATCAGGCAAAGAAGATAATGCAGGTCTTTTGACTACAAGACCCTTCTGGTGACAACATGCTCCTAAGCAGGATGGTGGAGGAATTTTGCATTGTAAGAGAGCAACACTCTTTTTAATATTTATTCATATGGGAATTATTGAATTCTGAAAATGTTGAATGATGCAAAATCTTCAGGAGCATAAAATACAACCGATTGCCAAGAGAGAAAAACCTGTCAGGTGAATCCAGATGTTGGACAATAAATCTTGGGCAAGGTAGCAATAGCTAGAAAAAGAAAATACACTTTCTTTCATTACTAAAAATCATTCCTTGAGTATTTAATGGCACATGATATACAATATTGAGTAAGGGTTTCAAAGGTCTCCCAGTGACCCCTTCTATCTCTTGAGATAGAAGCCAAGATAGAGAAAAGTCTCAGAACTGCTTTCAGGAGGAAGATACAGATGATGGCATTTGTCCCATCCATGTGTGACCAGGGGAGGCGCTGTCCAGAACCAGCTCAGGTTTCTATTCTTTGTCAAATAGCACAGACAGGACGAGTCTCAGGCCATAGATTACCAAGAAGCAAGGTCTCTTCTAGGAAAAACTTCTGATGACATCCGTAGTTCCTCCTATTTGGGGAGATAGTAGGTAGAACAATCTGAAGAGAAATTAACACCTCAGGAAATGACAAGCCAGAATTTTTCTAAGGTCTTAGCTCAGTAAAGACACCCTAATATCTGACTTTATAACCTTCTCCCCATCCCAAATGCAATCTATGATGACCTTTTTATTTATCTGAACTTTCACAAACTTTTATAATGTATTTGTTTACCATGTGCCAGGCAGGACTCTAAGCAAGTAACACATATGACCTTGCTTACTTCTCATGATGAGAAAGATACTACTATCATCCTCATCTTACAGACGAAGTCCTGAGGCACAGAGATAGTAAATGGCTAGCACAAGCTCATGCAGCCTGGAAGTGGTGGAGTTAGGACTTGAATTCAGGCACCTTGACTCCCTTCACACAGTGACAGATCACTAAATGCTACAGAGGATCAATAAAGATTGTAAGATTGAATATGTGCTTTTTATTTTTTACCTTTACTTTTATTTAATTTTTTAGAGTGTGTGAGCAAGTTGGGGGGAGGGGCAGAGAGAGGCGGAGAGAAAGAATCTCAAGCAAACTCCATGCCCATCATGGAACTCAATGCAAGGGTCAGTCTTATGACTCTGATATCATGACCTGAACCAAAATCAAGAGTGGGATGCTTCACTGACAGAGCCAACCCAGACACCCTGAATATGTGCTTTATAGAAGGTAAAGTATTGTCCAAAGATAAGAGGATAGGATTACTGTGTGGAGCCTTCTATATAGTTGACTCTTGATAATTTGGTGTTAATAAAAGTAGTAATAAAAGCTGACATGGTTCAGAGTAGAACAAAAAGCTTCCATGTACACTGTTTTGTTCCTCAGTCCATCAGACATTTCAATGATGAATGAATTGAGGCTCAGAGAGGTTAAGCCACTTGCCCAGCATCTGCCAGCTAGAGCCTGAAAGAATCCAGATTCCAATACAAATAGGTGAACCCCAAAATCCATGCTGTGGATCCCACTATGCAACATGTGTTTGGAGACCACATGGGCTGGGACAGTTCTTTTACACAGTTCAGGTAGACACTGTCCTGAACTGCAATCCTTTGACTGCTGGTGATTTCAGCCAAGGGTTGAGCCACTGGCATATGCTGTTAGGACACTATCAGCAGCCAGTTGTCCTCTGTGTGAAAGTACACGTCCCAGGAAGTGGTCCTAAAGTTGTTGATGATCTGGAGTGAATCCCTGTACCCAGCTGAGTAGCTTTGAGCAAACCCTGTGGACTTTCCCACTCTGTGTCCTCATCTATAAACAAGGACCTTAGACACTCAGCAAATTAAATGAGCATCTTTTATGGGCTAGGCATACTCTAGGTAGAAGGAAAATGATAGTAACCACATCACTGAACCTACAGGGGGCAGAGTTTGACCAAAGGTAAACACTTTCATGTTTTCCCCGACTAAGAGAAATATCATACAGAGAGGACGTCATGCAGAGAATTAAAATAGAAGGTGGTAATAGACAGTGAAAGGCTGTCACCATGACCCCCTTCCTGGAAACCAAACTCCCTCCACCCCATGTGTCCTGATTTATCTTCACGGCTCAGTATCTTTCCATATCCCATATCACTTTGTGAAATAGTATATAATCCATGTTTGGGGGTTCATTGTTGGCCTCCCCCATCAGAATTTATTCTATGAAGGCAAGGATTTTAGTCAATGTATCCTCTGGTGTTTCCTCAGAACCTAAAACAGTGACTGGCAATATGGGACAATTAGTAAATATTTGTTAAATAAATGTTGTTATATATATTTAAATTTTGAGAAATATCATTTTGATATTTATGTAAAGACTGGAAAGAGAGAGAGAGAGAGATGAGAGGAGAGAAGAGGGAAAAGAGAAAAGAAAAGGAGAAAGAGAGGAAGGAAGAAAGGAAGGAAAGGAGAAGGAAGGAAGGAAAGAAAGAAGGAAGAAAAAAGAAAAAGAAAGAAAGGAAAACAATTCCATTGGTTTTGGTTTAAAAACCAAAAGCCACCATTATAACAGAGGAAGTAATGCAGTTTCTCTTTTCTTTCAGATCAAGGGACCAGGAAGCTCCTGGCAGTACAAGATTTTGGGTTCAGCAAGTACACAGCACTGCAGAGAAGCTGGTCTTACCATTTTCATTTGGGTCATAGAGTGAGTTACATCAGTGCTCTCAGTTTCAGCCCCTTTGCAGATCCCGCTAAAGCATTTCTTGTATTCCATTCGCACCTGAGGAATATAGAGGTTTATTAAGGAGGTGCTTGATAAGGGAGAAAGGACCTTGATTAGCAGGCTAAAGATATACATGGGAAGTCCCATGGCTACCTTCTCATTGGTTTTCTGTATACTCTCAGCTATCCTTTTGTTGATTCATTCTAAAATTCAAGTTCCTCATTACAGAAAAGGTATCTACTAAATGTCAGGCATCACCTACTCCTTCTAGATTGGTGGTGGTGATGATGATCCTGACAATGAGGAGGAGGAGGATGGTGAAAGTGATGGTGGTGATCATGTGGAATACCTGATGGTCATGATGATGACTCTGATGACAATGAAGATGATGGTGGTGGTGGTGGGGGATTATAACAATAAAGGCCACCATTTATTGAACACTAGCAATCTTCAATACACTTTATATACAATATATCATTTCAGTCTGACATAAGCCAAATGAGGAAGGTTCTTCTGTTATCCCCAATTAAAAATAAAGAAGCTGAAGCTGTTGGAAATAAATGGACTTGTCTCATATCCTACAGCCAGCATTCAATACCTCTTCATTCTCACTCCAGAGCCCTGACACTAACCACTATCTGAACCAATCCTTAGATTTCATGAATTCCTTCCTGAAACATGCTTAACATGTTTTAAGATAGTTAAACATTTCATATTAAACATTATTTCACTAAGACACTTGAGTTATACTTTATTCTAGGTGTGAGGAATACTAAGCATTAAGAAGGCCCTAGAAGATGAAAGAGAAATTAATGAAGTGTTATGATGGCATTTTTGCCACCACCATTTAATTGCTGGTAGTTCTGATCAATAGAAAAGGGAGAAATGCCAGAAAAACTGTTTCTAATCTTCTAAGAGAAATAAAAATATAATGATGACCCTCTGAAGAACTTAATGTGTGCCAAGGACTGTGCTAGGAGATTTATATTTCAATAGCTCATCTAATTCTCAACCCTGTGAGGCAGGTGTTGCCATTTACACAGGTGAGAAGTTTGAGGCTCAGAGAGGATAAGAAGGCTGCCCAAGGTCACAGGGCAACCTACTCAGTAGAAAACCTGACATTAGAGCTGAAGTCTCTCTGTTTTTGGTATATTCAGCCAAATTTTTCAGTGCCCTGCCCTAAGTGCACTACACTATAAGAGGTTATGTGTCTTTCTAGTGAACTTAGGTGTGGCCAAGTAATCTGCTCTGGCCAATGAAGAAAGCTAATTAAGCTACACTTATCAGGATCTCCTTTCCCTTTGCCATGAGAATATCAGTGTTCTAAATAAGGGCTGCCCTTCAACCTATATCCCAGAGTGAAAACAATGTAGATCAAGCCATGGATATGTAGATTGGGCAAGAAATAACCTTTATTTTTATAAACCACAGAAATCAGGGGGTGGTGGCTCTTTGTTACTGCAGCATAATCTCCCTTATCCTGACTGATACATGCTCTGCTATGAACTGAACTATGTCTCCTCAAAATTCACATGTAAAAGCCCTAACCTCCCAGTGTGACTGTATTTGGAGATATGATGCCCTTTATAGAAATGATTAAGATTAAATGAGGTCATAAGGGTACATCCTTGATCCAAAAAGATTAATGTCCCAAAAAGGAGAAGCATAAAATCTCTCTCTTCCATGTAAGGCCAGAGCAAGAAAGTGGCCCTCTGCAAAAAAGAACAGAGCTCTCACCAGAACCTAATAGCACAGGCACACTGACCTCAGATTTCCAGCCTCTAGAATTATAAGAGAAATCTCTGTTGCCCAAGCCATACAGTCTATGGTATTTTGATATCATCTGCAGCAGACAGAAGCACACTCTTAAGAGATAGGTTGGAATGCGAAGGCTAGTTAGGAGCTAGGGCAGCTCAGAGCACATGTCATACTGAAGCATAACCTAAACCCTCTTCCCAGAAGGAAGGCAGCACCAAATACAAACATAAAACATCAGAAGGGTGAGAATGGGACCAACCATTCAGTAAGACTTTTTGTCTTGGCTGGCAAGAGACAAAATAATTAGGCTTACCTGGCGATTAAGGAGACAGTGTACCACAAAGAGCAAAATGCCTTGCAGGACATTGATGATGGTGAATGTGTATGCCATGACTAATCTGATCACCTTCCCCAGCTCTTCAACCATAAAAAATCCAAGGCCCCAAGAACAGCCCAGGATAAATAGCTGAGCAATGGCTTTAAATGTTATGACTCTGCAAAGGAAAAGGAGCAATAATGACTATCATTGATCACTATGTGTTGCGCACTGTTGGTTTGCACAAATCACCTGAGTTAAACTTTACATCAACCTCATGTGCTTAAGTGGTTTATGCAAAGTCATACAGCTCAAAGATGAGAGAAAACTCATGTTCCAATCATTATCGAGAGTAATGGTTTCTCCTAACCTTGGAAATGATTTATCTGCAAGTCTTTTATTTGGATCTATTGGAAGCAGTGTGGAACATGCCTTCTAGGATATTTTTTTGAAAATGTAATTGAGGATGATATGACTTCAGAACATAACAGCTGTTGGGTTCCTTCAACTGAAAATTGTGTTTTATAAAACAGAACAGGGTTGTTGATGGCAACTGTCTAGGAGAGCTTACGTGTGTGAGATGATATGTGTGCCTGCACACAGGGGTGTGAGCCTACACTCCTCCAACACCTGTAGAGGGATGAGGAAATACCTAGAAGGGTGATGTTTGACCCTTCAGGATGGAAAACACTAAGGCTAAGAAATGTTAGTTTGGTCTGAGAAGTAGATGAGATGAAAGCCAGGGTCTGAAGTTGGAAAGATATTCCTTTAAGTTCTGTATACATGACTCACCAATGCAAGGTTCTAGCCCACTGTTGGGTAAAATAAGCAGTTGTTCATCTTATCAATGGGGGCTGGTACTCATATCCACCACATAGATTGGAGTTATGAGCATTCAGTGAAAGAATATTGGTAAATTTCCAACATCTACCAAGTCCCTAGTTAACGTCAGTTGCTCTTATCATTAATTTCAATCATTTAGATCAGCACCAGTAAGAAATGAACATCTCCAATAAAGGATAACAGAGTCCCTAGAAGTAGGTGGATTTACAAGGTGGGGGAGGCAGGATAACACTGATTCTCTTGGCATGAATTTCATATGATGATTATGTTACACAAAGGAGGCACCCAATAAATATTTGTTGAATAAAGAGATCAAGGAGTACATGAAGCTACCTAAGATTATAGTTTTTACCTCTAGAAGTTGTACCTCACATACTCTTTATCCAGTCCTAGGAAATGTTGTATCAGATTTTTGTATGGGTTTTTCTTTCCTAGTTAGAAAGAAAAGTAGTCCTGTAGGAGAAATCTGTGGATACCACTGATTCTGGGAACTTCTTACCTGGTGTCCTGAATGGTAGAAACTTCATGATTGAGGGAGGAAAGCTTGCTTCTCAAAATCCACAGAATTTGGAAATACAGCACCAAGTTTATCTGTGGACACAAAATGAAAACCCGAATTGGAATTTTATTTTGAGGCCATGGCAGGCAACTCAATTTGAGGTAGACCTAAGAATCTTTTTCCAAAAGATACGGGCTTCATAGAATGCTATGAGCATATGCTCTGGTCTTTTATACAGCACATGGTATGTATATGTACCTGTGGCACTTGGTGCTTGATTAGGGTGACTATATAGTTATCATTCACACCAAGTCACCTTGAAAGTGAAAGAGTACTATTAATTTCTATACCAGGATAATGGATGTGATCAGGAAATTTCTGATGAACAGGAGAACATGTCACTCTGTGCAGAGTAGATACTTGTTAAATATTTGCTGAATGAAGAAACGTGGGATTTTTAGAAGAATTCCCAGCAGAGGGTTATACTCCATCAAAGCAACAAGTGAACCAGGGGGAAGCAGGGAAAGACAGATGAAGAGAGCATTTCCAGGAAGAGGAGTTCATCACATTAGGTTATATTTTCTTAGCTTCACATCATTTCTACTTTCACAGAAGGAATCACACTCTATGTTTGGCCAACCCAGGGCAGGCACTCCCATAAATAACTATCGCTAGTCACTCACGAAGATAATGACTGCCACTGGGCCCATGAAACTCCAGATGAATGCTCTATCGAACTTGAGCCAGCAGCTGTCGAGAGAAGGTTACACATGGGTTCGCATCTGACACAAGCTGTATACTCTAAGTTCAGTTACCCCAAATGTAAGTGGGGGCAAACAGAAGTATTGAAAAGATTAAATGATTACAGCGGCTATATTGCCAAATCTTGATGTTAAGTAGAGTCAGTCCTCTGACTTTGTTCTTTCCTCAATATTGTGTTAGCTCTTCAGGATCTTTTGCTTCTCTAAATAAACATTAGAATCAGTTTATCAATATCTACAAAATAATTTTCTGGGATTGTCGTTGTGAATGCATTGAATCTATAGGTCAAGTTAGAAAGAATTGACTGACTCCTCGGCAATATTAATTCTTCCTCTCCATGAACAATGACCATCTCTCCATTTATTTGAATCTTCTTTGATTTCTTTCATCACGTTTTTGCAGTTTTCCTCATCTGGATCTTGTAGGAAAGATCAAATGAGATCATGTGTATATAGATTTTGAATATGTTTCCTGGCGAAGAGGTGGGGCTCAGTTAATAGTACCCTATTAGTAACAATTGGTATAAGAGAGTAAAAATAGTAATTTAACTAGAGCAAGAAAACCTACCAATGCTAATGAAGTATATTCATATACGAAGTACGCTGTTGCCCAAGTACTTTTTATTATGTCATGGCTTATGTTGGCAAAGATAGTCAAATTATTCTGAACAGAAACCTGGCAGCATAAAACTATTAAATCTAACAAGTTTGTCAACACTTAGTGAACAGAAAAGCTCCTGTGCTTATGTTCTATACCAAGTGTTACAAATGATAGCCCACAGGCCAAATCCAGTCCACCACTTGTTTTTGTAAACAAAGTTTTATTGAAACACAGCCACATTCATCCATTTAATATGGTCTATGAATTGGCTGCTCCCCCACTCTAAGGGCAAAGTTCAGTAACTGTCACAAATACCATATGGCTCATGAGACAAAAAGTTACCACTTGATGCCTTATAGAAATTTTGTCCACCCCTGCTCTATGCTACCATAATATCCCCAGAATCATTCTGGCCGGATGTTTGGTTTAAGCTGGAGACAGGGCATCTTTTTTCCTTCAAAAGCATCACCTTAAAAAAAAAAAAAAAAAAAAAAAAGCATCACCTTCATTACGTTGTTTTAGCACATGCCCGCCTACTCCCTAACAGAAACCCCATTGCCAAAACACTAACATCTTCAACTAACTTTGCAGAGCTTTGCAAACTTCCTTAGTGAGGCAATAATCCCTTTAGTGAAGAATTCTGACTTCAGCTGTGATCTTGAGAAAGTTTCTTCGATGCACTAAGCCCCAATATGACATCATGAACAGTGCTGACCCCACAGGATTACAGGGAGAATAAGATGAAATATAGGCTATCTATGAGGCATCACAAGCCTTCCAATTTGCTGCTATTGTTACTCTTTTCATTTTGGGGATGAATCTCAACCTCTTCAGCCACTCTTTCAGAATCCTACAGAGCACAGAGGCTACAGGTGGGCTTTTTCATCCTTGAAGTTATTGAATGTACTTTTTGTCCCTAATATCCTGAAGTTGTAATCAAAATTTAATGTGTAAGTACATTTGTCTGAAAGGTACATTTCCCTGTTTGGGGAAATAGGCCCTGGATTTCACCAAGTCTCAAAAGGATCCAGCCCCCAAAGATGCTGAGAACCATTTCTCTAGGGATTTCTAAGAGAAAATAGAATTCTGGCTTATAAAGAGACTGGTTTGAGGAATAATTTACAATGGGAAATGGACTGAAATGTTTTTGGTTTCTGATCGTGTGTCAGCCATAGACACCAATTCCACCATCACGGCATACATCATGCTTACTGTGTGTGTGTTCCATAATTTTGGGGTCCTATTACTGCAGACACAGCCACAATCAGAGCTGGAATCCCATAGCCAAAAGGGTACATGAACTTCTTCTTGAATTTGCCTGTACTGGTGTAGTTGGCCACCTTGAGATTCCTAACAGTGAGGAAGAGATGCAGCCCTTCAAGGAGCATCCAGGTGAAGGCGGCCAGGTAGAGGTAGTGCAGCACCCCTGCAATGATGGAGCACAGCACCTGGAGGGGAGACAACAATTAGGAATGTGTTTTGTACCCCTGTACCCAATTATGTCCTTAGCATTTAGCATTACTTGGGTGTGGCCTGCATTTTCAATTCTAACACCTGTAATATTTTACCTGGGAGCAACACAATTTGGGGAGCTCTCAGTGACCCCATGCTTACCTCATATACAGGGCAAGCCAGAAATACCAAGGAATGAATGTCATAGGAAGAGTCCTCAGATCCATGACAGATGAAACTTGATAGATGAATAGTCCATGGCCCTTGCCCTTTGTGTGGGTGTGATGCTTATTTTTATGTATCAACTCAACTGAGGTAATGAATGCCCAGATAACAGGTAAAACATTATTTCTGGGTGTGTCTGATAGGGTGCTTCAGGAAGACATTAGCATTTGAGTCAGTAGGCTGAGTAAAGAAGATCACACTCACCAATGAGGGCAGGCATCAACCATTCCACCTGAAGTCTAAAAGTAACATATGGAGGAAAGGAGAATTTGCTCTCTCTGCTTGAGCTGGGACATCAAGCTCTCAGACATTGGTGGTTGTGGTTCCAATAAACAAAACAGACCATTTTATAAAAACTGATTTTTTGTGTGTTTTTTACAGAAACAGAGTGGGCCAGAATCAGCCTCAGCACTTACTCTGTCAATCTGCCCATTTCCTAATGAGGAAATTGGAGCCCAAAGAGGTAAAATCTCACCCAAGATCACACAGCTAGTAAAAAATAAAAATGTACTTGAAACCCTGTCTCCAGAGATTGTACTTACTCTTAACCATAGCAATATACTGCCTCCCAAGGAGGAAAACAGTGCTTTTGTAACCTTCTGGCTCTGAGATCATAGTCTTTTAGGGTTAAAAGGAGTTTTGGAAAACAGCTAGTTCCAATTCTTCCTGGATATTATGATGCCTGTGATCATAATGGAGACAAAAGCTAATGTTGTTAGTATAGCAAAGCCACTGTCACTCAGAATTAAAAACTCCCTCCACCTCTGATTCCAGACTATAGATTGTCATTAGGATGGGACTTCCAGCTAGAGAATACACCACCCTGCTCCCCTGTTGTCAGGTGGGACCATACCACGGATTTATAGCCAGTAGAATGTGAAGGGACATGATTTACACAACTTTCTAAGAGGGCCTGTATAAACCTCCCTCGTGGGACTCTGCCGTGTTTTTTCTTTTCAGTTGGGTAAAATGAAAAGGACTCTTGGATGACCTTTAGAGTTGTCTTGGATGACCTTTAAAGTTGTTCATAACTGTTTGTGGGAATGTGAACTGGTGCAGCCACTCTGGAAAACTGTGTGGAGGTTCCTCAAAGAGTTAAAAATAGATCTGCCCTATGACCTAGGAATTGCACTGCTGGGGATTTACCCCAAAGATACAGATGCAATGAAATGCCGGGACACCTGCACCCCGATGTTTATAGCAGCAATGTCCACAATAGCCAAACTGTGGAAGGAGCCTCGGTGCCCATTGAAAGATAAATGGATAAAGAAGATGTGGTCTATGTATAGAATGGAATATTACTCAGCCATTAGAAATGACCAATACCCACCATTTTCTTCGACGTGGATGGAACTGGAGGGTATTATGCTGAGTGAAATAAGTCAATCGGAGGAGAACAAACATATGGTCTCATTCATTTGGGGAATATAAAAAATAGTGAAAGGGAATAAAGGGGAAAGGAGAGAAAATGAGTGGGAAATATTAGGGAGGGAGACAGAACATGAGAGACTCCTAACTCTGGGAAACGAACTAGAGGTGGTGGAAAGGGAGGTGGGCGGGGGGTGGGGGTGACTGGGTGACGGGCACTGAGGGGGGCACTTGATGGAATGAGCACTGGGTGTTATTCTATATGTTGGCAAATTGAACTCCAATAAAAAATTAAAAAATTAATAAATAAAAATAAAAAATATGTAAAAAATAATAAAATAAAATATTTGACGAAAAACAAACAAAGTTGTGCATAGAAGGGACGCCTGGGTGGCTCAGCAGTTGAGCGTCTGTCTTCAGCTCAAGGTGTGATTCCTGGGTCCTGGATGGAGTCCCACATCGGGCTTCCCTTGGGGAGCCTGCTTCTTCCTCTGCCTGTGTCTCTGCCTCTCTTTCTGTGTCTCTCATGAATAAATAAACAAAATCTTAAAAAAAATAAAGTTGTGCATAGAAGACAGAAAAGCTTCCATCAGCCTGAGGTTGGAAGATAGACACTTTTCAAACCTGTTTGTCCACCCTCTATGGTACAGAAGGGGGAAATTAATCACTCTTGTGATAACCCACTGACATTTTGGAGTTTATTTATTATAGGAACTATTGTTACCTTACTTAATACCATCAGCCTAACTCTCAATCAGCTTGATAAATGGCTTCTCAGCAAGTACAGGTCTCATTCAGAGCTACAGATGAGGAGAGTTGAAATGGAAACTTGCTTTTCCCCCTAATACCATCACTGCTGACTCTTTATTTTGTAATTTTTTACTTATTTTAAAAAATTTAAAATTTAAATTCATTTAGTTAACATATAGTGTATTATTAGCTTCAGGTGTAGAATTCAGTGAATCATCAGTTGTATACAACACCCAGTGCTCATTACATCAAGTGTCCTCCTTGATGCCCATCATTCAATTACCCCATCCCCCCACCCACCTCCCCTCCAGCAACCCTCAATTTGTTTCCTAGAGTTAAGAGTCTTTTGGGGACACTGAGTGGCTCAGTTGGTTGAACAATCAACTCTTGGTTTCAGTTCAGTTCATGATCTCAGGTTGTGGGATCAAGCCCCTCACAGGGCTCCATGCTCAGCAGAGTCTGCTTGGGATTCTCTCTCTCTGCCTCTTCCCCTGCTTTCTCTCTCTCTCTCGAAATAAATAAATCTTGGGAAAAAAGAGTCACTTATGGTTTGCCTCCCTTTCTGTTTTTATCTTATTTTATTTTTCCTTCCCTTCCCCTATGTTCATCTGTTTTATTTCTTAAATTCCACATATGAGTAAAATCATGTGGTATTTGTCTTTCTCAGACTTATTTTTTAAAAGATTTTTATTTATTTATTCATGAGAGACACAAAGAGAGGCAGAGACATAGGCAGAGGTAGAAGCAGGCTCCCCAGAGAGAGCCCGATGTGGGACTCGATCCTAGGACCCTGGGGTCATGACCTGAGCCAGAGGTTGAGGCTCAACCCACTCATCCCTCAGACTGATTTATTATGCTTAGCATAATACTCTCTAGTTCCATCCATACTGTTACCATCACTGCTGTCTCTTGTCTTCTCCCTCCTTCCTCAAGACAAGATGGCTAGATTTGATTATGACAGCAAGGTGATTTGGTTAAATCACCTACCTCAGGCTTAGTTTGATTAATCCCTGTAAGGAAGAGCAGGTGGGCCAGGAAGAGGCAAATGGAGAGCTGCAAGTGGAGGGAGGTACTCATGTTCTGGATGGATCGGCATAGGAGGAAGGTGAGGGCTGCCAGGAGGAGGCACAGCAGAGAGAGGCTCAGTCCCACATAGGTGATCACAGTCAGCACAGGATCCACCTATAAGCCACCAAAGGAAGAATCCGTTATCGTTTCCAATTCTGCAGTTATGTTTCTGATGGAGAGTCTGATAGGCTTCCCAGTTCAGTCCCTTATACAACTGACTTGACCTCTCTGAGATTTGATGTTTCCATCTTCAAAATGGGTGCACTCATAGCATCCAGCACACAAGGCTATCAAGAAACCAAAACCCTAGCCTGGTGCTATCCAAAAGAAATATGTGAGCCACATGTGGAATTTTAAATTTTCTAGTAGCCATACCTTTTAAAATGTCAAACGAATCAGGTCAAATTAACTTAATCGTATATATTCAAAATATTATCAGTACAATGTATTGAATATAACATAATCAATATAAAAAAATGCAATGAGTTCAGATTACAATCAATGTAAAACAATTGTTAATGAGATATTTAAGAGAGGGGGTCCAAGATAGTGGAGGAATAGACCTTAGTTTCATCTGGTCCTGGGAATTCAGCTAGATTGCTATCAAATCATTCTGAACACCTGCAAACTCAACCGGAGATCTAAAAAAAGAATAGCTGCAACTCTAAACAGTCATCCCAACTCCCCGCCCACCTCCCTTTCCACTACCCCTTGTTCGTTTCCCAGAGTTAGGTATCTCTCATGTTTTGTCACCCTCACTGATATTTTCACTCATTTTCTCTCCTTTCCCCTTTATTCCCTTTCACTATTTTTTATATTCCCCAAATGAATGAGACCATATAATGTTTGTACTTCTCTAATTGACTTATTTCATTCAGCATAATACCCTCCGTTCCATCCACGTCGAAGCAAATGGTGGAAGGGGGCACTTGGCAGGATGAGCACTGGGTGTCATGCTATATGTTGGCAAATTGAACTCCAATTTAAATAAATAAATAAATAAATAAATAACCACTTTCTGCAAGGTAGAAGGAGTTGAGAAGTGAATCTGAGGAGATATCTGGGAAGATAAATCAAGGAGGGGAGGGAACATCCAGAAGCTGGCTACCAGAAAGTGATATAGCACCAGAGAGCAAAATCAGAACTTTTAGAAGTCTGCTCCAGTGAGGGATGTCCCTGCCTCAAAGGTGCTCAAGTGGTGAAACCAAGCAGTATCCTAGGTGGAACAGTGTGGTCTCAGGATCCTCAGGGTCATAGGAAGAGTAGGGGTGCTGGAGTGTGGTAGAGTTCCCGGCATCAGAACGAGGAAGCTAGCTGCAATCAGGGAGCCCAGGAGTGGGCTCTTAGCTCAAGGTTGCCATATACTAGAAAGGAACAGAGACAATATACAGAAACAATGACTTTACAGGTAATACAATGGCACTAAATTCATATCTTTCAAAATGGGCTAAATGCCCCAATCAAAAGACACAGGATATCAGATTGGATAAAAAAGCAAGACTCACTGATATGCTGTCTGCAAGAGACTCACTTTAGACCTAAAAACACCTCCAAATTTAAAATGAGGTGTTGGAGAACCATTTATCACACTAATAGACATCAAAAGAAAGCTGAGGTGGCAATCCTTATATCAGACAAATTAGATTTTAGACCAAAGACTGTAATAAGAGATAAGGAAGGACACTATCTCATAATTAAAGGGTCTATCCAACAAGAAGATCTAACAATTGTAAATATTTATGCCCCTCACATGGGAGAAGCCAATTATATAAACTAATAAGAAAATTAAAGAAACACATCGATTATAATACATTAATAGTAGGGGATTTTAAACTCCACTCACTGCAATGGACATATCATCTAAGCAGAAAATAAACAAGGAAACAAGGGCTTTGAATGACACACTGGACCAGATGTACTTCACAGATGTATACAGAGCATTCCATCCTAAAGCAACAGAATACACATTCTTCTCAAGTGCACCAAAAACATTCTCCAGAATAGATCATATACCGGGTCACAAATCAGGTCTCAATCTGTACCAAAAGATTGAGATCTTTCCCTGCATATTTTCAGACTCCACCCTGAAATTGCTAGAATTTATATAGGAATTCAGGAATGTGGCAGCATATAGAATAAATGCATAGAAATAATTTGCATTTCTATACACTAACAATGAGACAGAAGAAAGAGAAATTAAGGAGTCGACCCCATTTACAATTGCAACCAAAACCATAAGATACCTAGGAATAAACCTAACTCAAGAGGTAAAAGATCTGTACTCTAAAAGCTAGAGAACTATTATGAAAGAAATTGAGGAAGACACATAGAAATGGAAAAATATTCCATGCTCATGGATTGGGAGAACAAATATTGTTAAAATGTCTATGCTACCTAGAGCAATCTATACATTCAGCGTAATCCCTATCAAAATACCATCAACTTTTTCTCATAGAGCTAGAACAAATAATCCTAAAATCTGTATGGAACCAGAGAAGATCCCAAAGAGCCAAAGGAATGTTGCAAAAGAAAACCAAAGCTGATGTCATCACAATGCCGGACTTCAAGCTTTATTATAAAGCTGTAATCATCAAGACAGTATGGTCCTGGCACAAAAACAGACACATTGATCAATGGAACAGAATAAAGAGACAAAACATGAGAGACTAAGTCTGGGAAATGAACAAGGGGTAGTGGAAGGGAAGGTGGGTGGGGGGATAGGGTGACTGGGTGATGGGCACTGAGGAGGGCACTTGACCGGATGAGCACTGTATATTATACTATATGTTGGCAAATTGAACTCCAATAAAAAAAAAAAAAGAGCCCAGAAATGGGCACTCAACTCTATGGTCAACTAATCTTTGACAAAGCAGGAAAGAATATCTAATGGAAAAAAAAAACCAAACTCCTCAACAAATAGTATTGAAAAAATTGGACAGCCTCATGGAAAAGAATAAAACCAGACCATTTCCGACATCACACACAAAATTAGACTCAAAATGGATGAAAGACCTAAATATGAGACAGGAATCCTTCAAAATCCTGGAGGAGAATAGAGGCAGCAGCCTCTATGACCTCAGTTGCAGCAATTTCTTGCTAGACATGTCTCCAAAGGCAAGGGAAACGAAGGCAAAAATGAATTATTGGGACTTCAAGATAAAAAGCTTTTGCACAGTTAAGCAAACAGTTGACAAAACTGAAAGACAACGGACAGAATGGGAGAAGATATTTGTAAATGTCTTATCAGATGAAGGGCTACTATCCAAAATCTATAAAGAACTTATCAAACTCAGCAGCCAAAGAACAAATAATCTAATCAAAAATGGGCAAAAGAGATGAAAAAACAGTTCTCCAAAGAAGACATACATATGGCCAACAGACACACGAAAAAATGCTTCGCATCATTTGCCATCAGGGAAATACAAATCAAAACCACAATGAGGGGATCCCTGGGTGGCATAGCGGTTTAGCGCCTGCCTTTGGCTCAGGGTGCGATCCTGGAGACCCGGGATCGAGTTCCGCGTCGGGCTCCAGGTTCATGGAGCCTACTTCTCCCTCTGCCTGTGTTCTGCCTCTCTCTCTCTCTCTCTCTCTCTCTCTCTCTCTGTGACTATCGTAAATAAATAAAAAATTTTAAAAAAAACCAATGAGATACCACTTTGCACCAGTCATAATGGCTAAAATGAACAAGTCAGGAAACGACAAATGTTAGTGAGGATGTGGAGAAAGAGGAACTCTACATTGTTGGTAGGACTGCAAGCTGATGCAGTCACTTTGAAAAACAGTACAGATGTTCCTCAAAAAGTTGAAAATAGAGCTCCCTATGACCCAGCAATCGCACTAGTTTTTACCTGAAAGGTACAAATGTACTGATCTGAAGGGGCACTTGCACCCCAATGTTTATAGCAGCAATGTCCACATTAGCCAAACTCTGGAAAGAGCCCATATGTCCATCAATCGATCAATGGATAAAGATGTGGTATATATATATATATTCAATGCCCTACTATTCAGCCACCAAAAAAGAAAAGAAAAAAAGAAAAGAAAAGAAAAAAGAAAGAAAGAAAAGAAAAAGAAAAGAAAAGAAAAGAAAAGAAAAGAAAAGAAAAGAAAAGAAAAGAAAAGAAAAGAAATCTTGCCACTTGTAACAATGTCAATGGAACTAGAGGATATTATGCTAAGCTACATAAATCAATCAGAGAAAGATAATTATCATATGATCTCACTCATGTGGAATTTAAGAAACAAAACAGTGGTCATAGGGGAAGAGAGAAAAAATAAGACAAAATCTGAGGGGGAGACAAACTATAAGAGACTCTTAATCATAGGAAATAAATTGAGGATTGCTGGAGGGGAAGGGACTGAGGAGATGGGGTAACTGGGTGACAGATATTAAGGAGGGCATCTGATGTCATGAACACTGGGCATTATATAAGATTGATGGATCAGTGACCTCTACCTCTGAAACTAATACATTATATATTAATTAATTGGACTTAAACCTAAAAAATAAAATAATTTTTAAAAATGAGATATCTGATACTTTTTTTATATTAAGCCTTCAAAATCCAGCACATATTTTTTGCTTATGACACATCTGAGTTCAGATGCTATTGTTTTCAGTGATAAAAGTGAAATGAAGTCCTACCAATGAAGTTGTATTTAATGGAAAAATATTTCACACTGCTTCTTAATTTAAATAAATTAAAATTTAATTTAATTTAATTTAATTTAAAAATTGGTTCTCAGTCACACTAGCCACATTTCAAGTGCCCAATAGCCACATGTGGCTGATGATCCTATTGGACAACATAGGTCTCCAAAGTCAAATCCATGAAGGTTGGGATTTCTTTATCTGTTTTGTTCTCTGCCATATCCTCAATGCCTAGAATAGCATCTGGCATATAGTAAGCAGTCATATGCAAATTTGTTGAATGAATAAAATGAAACCATGTATTTAAATGTGTAATATAATGGTTGTCATCAGTAAATGTTCAATAAATGAGAGCGTAAATAAGTAGGAGAAGAAGTTAGGTAAATTTCTTTAAGCCTGGCTTATCCTAGATGTGTTGGGGACCTGGGAAGTTCAAGGACCTATGCTTTTTCATTGGTGGCAGTCAGTTGCCTTCTTTCCCATCTGACTAGCTGTAACTTTCTTTTGCAGAGTAACGGATGTTTGAGTCCAGATTATCTTAGATCCCACCACTGTTGGGGCTGACAACCCAAACTTTCCAATGTTTGAGGGTTTTCTCTGCTAACTTAACCTCACTCTGCCCGTGCCCATGGACATGCCAGAATTAACATTCCCCACCCCCAGATGCAGGTTTCAACCAATACCTGAAAGGAGGTGGTGTATAGATACCCCAGCTCTCCTGCTGTTCAGTTAGGATGACTCAGGTGCATCTCCTGCACTGACTCCCAGAGTACTTGAGAGGGAATTAAGTTCTAGATACCCACAGTAGTGACGAGCTTGATAACGTTCTCTGCGTTAGCTTCTATTTTTTTCTTGTTTCATTTCCCAGTCCCTTACTGGTGCTTCCTGGAATTACCTCTCACGTAAGATACTTCCACTTGACTCCTTATCTTAGAGTCTTTTTCTAAGACATGGAGAGGACAATATCACAGTTTCTGGGACACAATCAGATACTAGGAGGAGACCATAGATCATGGTACCTTGGGAACAAAATCCATGAGGACAGCAAAGCTGGAAAGGTGGAAGCACTTGCATTTGGTGTGTGAATCATTGCTGTGCACATGATAGCAGCCCTTTGTTGACCAGGTGCCCCCCTCCTCTGATCCTTCCCAGAAGACGCAGAAAGGTTTTGTTCTTTCAACACCAGGCTGAAAAGAGAATAGCATAAAAGTTGAGCTCTTTCTGGTTTTATTATTTCAATTTTATAGGTTAGTCATGGATGTGTTAACATTGGAAAATGGAATAGGAAAATCCCATTATCTAGAACACTAGTGAGAAAGAGTTTCATATGACCACACCTGCTGCGGGGTTTATTCTTCATTTATTCTTCCCTTCTCTGGTCACCTCAGAGCCTCAGGGATTGACCTTTATGAACTGCTTTCCCCAGGCTCCATATCATTGGGACAACTAATGAGAGGAACTGGTGAGAAGTCCTTAAACAAGAGGAGGAGGAGGTCAGGTGTTTCTTCCAGTTGCTTCTGCTTCAGGATATCTCTGTCTCAAGCAGGGCAACCCTTCTGTGTGCCTCCAGCACGCCCTGGGCTCAACAATGCTCATTCCTCCATTGCCTTTTTAGGCTTAAATGTGATATAGCTTCCCCTTCCCCTGGTGCAAATCTCTGAGTGCCTCAACATTTCTTGTTGGTTCTGTTAACTGAATGAGCAGAGTTTCTTGACAGGACCCTGATAACACACCTCTCTGAGGTAATGCACAGAGAAGCAGTCATGGATTTTGCTCACCTGAATATGTTGGAAGGTCAGGAACACAGGTTTAGACAGGCGTACTTTTTTCTTCATACTAATGGTGCCACTCACGACACGAGAGTTCAGTTTCATTTCCTGTGTCCCTCTTTCATCATTAAAAAAGGATCCATTCAGAATATCCCCAAAACTCTGATAAGTGATGATTGCAACTGCACTTTTATCTGAGAAAACAGAAGAGAAATCACTTTAGAGGGCATCCATATTATGGGAAATCGGTATACTAGTGTCTTGTGTGAGAGTCATAAGGCAAACATTACATCGCTCTTGGAAATCCCTTATGTTGAATCCCTGGGTGGCTCAGCGGTTTGGCGCCTGCCTTTGGCCCAGGGCGTGATCCTGGAGTCCCAGGATCGAGTCCCACATTGGGATCCCTGCATGGAGCCTGCTTCTCTCTCTGCCTCTCTCTCTCTGTGTCTCTCATGAATAAATAAATAAATAAATAAATAAATAAATAAATAAATATCTTAAAAAGAGAAAAAAAGGGAATCCCTTATGTTCCCCCACCAATACATTACATGTGGTTTGAGGTACAGCATTTTGTATATATAATACAAATTATAATGCACCACACATTATAAGAGATATATATGTAAAATACCTGTTAACGTGTTGTAAGAATATATATGAGCACTTATACCTCAAAATCATGAGGCAAGATGTTTGTTCTCAAAAGAGCAAATAGAACTCAGGTAGTATAAGGAAATCACACATTCCCATCTTCCATCTCAAGCTCATTCTGGGTTATCTAATTCAGAAAGTTATGGAAAGGTATGCAGGATGACACATTTCTATTTAATTCATTCTCTCATTCTCCTTCCCTCTCTCTGTCTTTCTTTGTTTCTCTCCTCTCCCTCCCATTTTCTTTCTCCTTTTTGGGCAACAATAATTTAATTCACAGAAGGTAAATTCACATATGATGCTCTGTAGTGTGATGTAGTATTTCTTAAACTGCAATTATTCCTGGGCCACCATCCCAGTTTTAGCCAAATCCACTTACCACCTGTATGATTATTTACTCCATTAAAAAAAAATCAACTCATTTGGAGATCTTTTTCCTCCCCCTTCTCATCTGACAGCTCACAATAAGGAGTGGTGGTTAATCAGTGGCTGGGAATTTTCTGGAGAAAATACAGTAGGTATTTCACTCTCTCCAGAGAACTAGGTCATGCACTCATTCACTAATGTATTTATTCATTCTTTCATCAAATATTTATTGAACATCTAGTGTGTGCCAGACAGTGTTCTAGGCATTTCAATGCAACAGTGAAGAAAACAGGCTGAGTTCTTGCCATAAGAGAGCTGATATTATAGTGGGAGTGATGGACAACAAATAAATTAAGAAAAAGTGCATAGTGTGCCTGCTGTGCAGAAATTTAAATGAGATGATGGAATAAAGCAGGTGTGGCAAACTGTGGCCTGAGAATCAAATCTATCCTACAACCTATTTTTGTACATAAAGTTTTATTGGCACACACATGTCCTTTCATTTACATATCAGCTATGGCTGTTCTCCCACTACAATGTCAGGGTTGAGTAGTTATAACAAAGTTCATCTGGCTCAAGCAAGGCAAGGGAAACAAAAGCAAAAATAAACTACTGGAATTCATCAAAATAAAAAGCTTCTGCACAGTGAAGGAAACAGTCAACAAAACTAAAAGGCAACCTTTGGAATGGGAGAAGATATTTGCAAATAATGTATCTGATAAAGGTTAGTTTTGTAAAGAACTTACATAAAACTCAACACCCAGAAAACAAATAATCCAGTTGAAAGATGGGCAGTAGACATGAACAGACATTTTTCCAAAGAAGACAGATGGCTAACAGACACATGAAAAGATGCTCAATATCACTCACCATCAGGGAAATACAAATCAAAACCATGATGAGATACCACTTCACACCTGTCAAGATGGCTAAAATTAACAACACAGGAAACAACAGATGTTGGCAAGGTTGCAGAGAAAGGGGAAACCTCTTATACTGTTGGTGGGAATGTGGATTGGTGCAGCCACTGTGGAAAACAGTATGGAAGTTCCTCAAAGTTAAAGATAGAACTACCCAATGATCCAGCAATTGCACTACAGGATATTTTTCCAAAGGATAGAAAAATACTGCTTTGAAGGGATACATGCACCCCAGTGTTTATAGGAGCATTATCAACAATAGCCAAACTATGGAAAGAGCCCAGATGTCCATCAACTGATGAATGGAAAAGATGTAAGATGTGGGAGATATATGGCTAGATAGATGATAGATAGATAGATAGATAGATAGACAGATAGATAGATAGATAGAAAATGGAATATTACTTAGCATAAAAAAGAATGAAATCTTGCTTTTTTGCAATGACATGGATGGAGCTAGAGTATATGCTAAATGAAATAGATTTGTCAGAGAAAGACAAATACTATATGATTTCACTCACATGTGGAATTTAGAAACAAAACAGATGAACATAGGGGAAAAAAGAAAAAAAGAGGGACAAACCATAAAACAGATTTTTAACTATAGAGAAAAAACTGAGGGTTCCTGGAAGGAAGGTGGGTGGTGAGATGGGTTAAATGGGGGATGGGTATTAAGGAGGATACTTGTGATGAGCGCTGGGTATTATATGAAAGTGATGAATCACTAAATTCTATATCTGAAACTAATATTACACAATATGTTAATTAACTGGAATTTAAATAAGTACTTGAGAAAAAATGACTATTTGGTCCTTTCACAGAAAAAGTTTGCTGATGTGTAGGACAGAGGAAGACTAGGGACTATTTTAAATAAGGTGATCATTAAACACTACTCAATGGAAAGAGTATTCAAGGCAACAATCATCTGCTGCCTTCAAGTGCTGCCTTTTCAGACAATCACATGGAAACAGAGCATGCATCAGCCTGTCCCTTTTAAGGAAGCATGTCAAGCGTTCCCTGTTTGAACCTCAGTGTGTCACAAAGTACTCACTATGTCTCCCAAATTGCCAGGGTAGTGGTCATCATGTAGAGTCTTCCCTACCTTGAAAACTTTCTAAGTCCTTACCTCTTGGCACAATCACCTAGAAATGAGACAACAGTGCCTAGGATTTGAAGATCAGAAGAATCCATCTTAAACACAGTACCTCTTGTGGTTCCTTTGAAAGCATCGGTACAGTTGATATTCATAGTGTTATTTCCAGCTTCCAGAACAGTCTTCTCACTTGTCTCATTGCACCTCTTGATTTCATAGACTGGAAACATTAAGAAAATGAGTCCTGCTTTGCTTGCTTCTCATGCATAAGAAGTTAGTTGAAGAACTCCCTTCTTTGAAAGACTCCCTACTGATGATTTCTTTTTCTGCGTGCATGGTAGACCAGATGGCACTCCCTTTTACAGATAGTCAAAATGGCCTAAGCAGCATACAGTGGCCACAGCAACCCAGGAGAAGAGAGGGAATGGCTATGCTTCCTGGAGAGGTGGTAAGCTCATCCTTTTTTTTTTTTTTTTTTAAATATAAATTTTTTTTAATTTTTATTTATTTATGATAGTCACAGAGAGAGAGAGAGGCAGAGACACAGGCAGAGGGAGAAGCAGGCTCCATGCACCGGGAGCCCGACGTGGGATTCGATCCCGGGTCTCCAGGATCGCGCCCTGGGCCAAAGGCAGGCGCCAAACCGCTGCGCCACCCAGGGATCCCGGTAAGCTCATCCTTTATGTATAATATTTAAAAGATCAAAAAATCTTTAAATAATTATACTGGAGTGCCTGATAAGAGGGTCGGTAACTTAAGTCTTTAAGCAGGAGAACTAAATATTTAAAATTTTCCAAGGAAAGTCACCTGAGAGCAGGTCTGCATTTGGGAAGAACCCCTTGAATGAATTCTCTATGTCACATAAATATAGAAACACAAGGTCTCACGATAGATCACCTTCATAAAATGTTTTGGTCATAAGGAAATTACTGTTGTTTCTTACCTATACCAAGTGTAGAATTATCATGCTTTCCTGGAGAAGCTAAACCCTCAGTCCATATGTTCACTTCCATTTCTTGAAATAGCTGGGTAGCTATCTTTGCAATCTGCTCTTTGGTGGTTCCATTGTTCCTCAGAATTTCCTTTCAAAGAAATAAAGCTAATTAAGTAGGCTCTTCCTGAAACTTGAAAAAGCAGGAATATACTTGGTTGTGGTTGGATGATCCCAGGAGGCAATAGCACTGATCAAGGTGTAAGCTCTGTACTTTCAACCTGATATGTGTCTTCTCACTGACCACATACAGCCCTGCGAAGGGCATATCATTCACTCCATTGTATTTATGGGAACATGAGGGCCTAAGGATGAGGTGTCTAGAATCCATGAAAAGTGCCTTATGGAGGAAGAAGATAGGAAGAGGATGGGAAGTGGTGACAGGGATAGAGTGAAGCTATAATGCTGGTACTTGAACAACAGCTGAGGCATTGAAAGCCTTTCCCACAGGTTCTATTGACATTTGAGACCAGATAATGTGGGGGCTGTCCTCAGGCATGGCAAAATGTTTAGCAGCATTCCTGGTCTCTATCCTCTAGATGCCAGTAGCACCCTAGTTGTGACAACCAAAAATGTCCCCAGACATTGCCAGATGTCTCCTGGGAGAAAGGACAAATCATTCCTGTGTGGGAGCTGGTGTGTTCTGAAAGGCAGAGGTGGCCATGGTAGTTATTTGAACAGGAGAATGACAAGGCAAGACTGGCCAGTTGCTTCCCAGATCTAGGCTTCACTTCACTCACCTGAATGTTTCCTGAGGATGATGTCCCCTTACTGGTGCCCTCTGGGGGAAAAAAAAAGTAGCCATTGAGTGGAATGTGGGGGGGTAAGACACCTGGCCTACAACCCCTTTCTAATTACTCTCGAGTTGGGTTTCTCCCTGATGCTTCCCATTCTTGCCCAAGCCCCCTCTAAGAAGTCCAAATGTCTTCTACAGTAGAAATTTAAAAGAGGATTAGGGCAAGGCCTCCAGTTCAAGAATTTAGTCAACAGTATTTATTGAACAGCTACTAAAAGCCAGGAATAATACTAAATCTTATGGAAATAAGTTCACAAAGAAACGAAGGGTATTCCCTTGTGGAATTTGCAGTCTGGTGGGAAAGTCACTAGGTAAATAATGACAAATAAATGATTAAGTGATTACAATGGTCCAGCATGTTCTTAATATATAGGATAAGATACCTTGGGAGCACACAGAGAAGTCCTAGAATATGAAGGGTTCAGGGAAGGCTTCCCAAAGGAATGAATACTAACTAGGTTAATAACACAGAAATGGTAATAATGCCTGCAGTTGTCAACACAACATGGCATATAAAGTGCCTTAATACACACTATCTCATGTAAAGAAACACAGAAGTTTCTAGAACAGGGTTAGGTAGCTTAAGAGCTAATATTTATTGAGCCTTCCTAGGTGCCTAGCACTGCATGAATATTTTACACACCTTAATGAAAACAGGTAGATGAGGTGTATTAGTTTCCTATGGCTGCTATAACAAAGTACTACAACCTGGGTGGATTTAAAACAATAGATATTTATTTTCTCATAGTTCTGGAGGTTAAAGTAAAAAATCAAGGTTATTGGCAGGGCCACACTCCCTCTGAAGTCTCTAAGGAAGATCCTTCTTTGCTTCTCCTAGCTTCTGATGGTTGCAACCAATCTTTGGTGTTCCTCAGCTTGTGACAGCCTCTGTGTCTGTCTTTGCGTATCACTCTGTATGTGTGTGTGTCTCTACACCCAACTTCCCTCTTCTTATAGGACACCAGTCATATTGTATTGAGGCCAACCCTCATCTGGCATGACCTCCTCTTTATTACTAGTTCTGCAAAGACTTTCTTTCCAAATAAGATCATATTCCCAGGTTCCAGATGGACATGAATTTAGGGAGATTTAATTCCACCCAGTATATGAAATAAGTAGTTTTCTGAAGTGACTCTCAGTGATCCCTGCCATTTGGAACCCTCCTCCCCCCAACCAGACCCAGTGGCTCACTGCTAATAAACAGAACACAGCAAAAGTGATAAGATGTCACGGCTGAGACTGGGTTATAAAAGACTACAACTTCTGTTTTGTTCACACTCTTTCTGGCTATTCTCATGTGCTCACTACAACAAAGCAAGCTGGAGAGGCTGACATATCTAAGATCTGAGGGCAGCCTCTCACCAACTACAGAAACTGAAGGCTTCAGTCCAGTAGCTTTGAAAAACTGACTCCTGCCAGCGACCACATGAATGAGCTTGGAAGCAGATCCACCCCTAGATGAGCCTTCATGTGAGCCTTCATCCTTGCCCAACACTTTGACTATAGCTGTGAGAAACACTGGAGAGAAGGATACAGGGAAGTTACACCTAGATTCCTGGCCAACAGAGACTGTGAGACAATATGTGTTGTTTTAAGCCACTACCATTTGGGTAACTTGTTATACAGCAAAACATAGCTCAGACAGTAGATGCTATTATTATTCCCACTTACAGGTGAGGCATATAGAAGTTAGGTCATTACCCAAAAAGTGGGTAGATAAGTGATAGAGCCATGAGTTAAGTCCAATCTATTGAACTCAAAACGCAGAATTATACTAGGAATGAGCAACTAGTAAACATGCTGTGGTTAGTGAGATCCAGGTTCTCAGTAACACAGAAGCAGCTACAAATAAGAACAGAAGGAAGGCTAGAATGAGCCCTGGTGTTGGATGGGAATTTGAGGTATCAGTGTGAACACATAGGCTTCAGTATATAGACAGATAAAAAGATATAGAAATTGAATTTAAAGTGAGAGAGGGAGAAACAAGTAGGGAAGTCCAGCAGAAAATCTGAGATGTCATTTTGGAAGCCCAGGAAAGAGACCCAGACAGGAGACATACTCTTGCAAGGCAGCCACATGAAGATGGTGATTGGTGCTGGGGGCTTGCGTGGTACTTTCTGGGAGAAGATTACCAGGGACAACAATGGGATGCAGAACAAGAGCCAGTACAGATCTCTGCTCTCTTACCCTGGCCTGAAATTGATGGAGCCCTCAAAGTCTTCCCACACTTCCTTTGCCATGGTGGAAAGAGTATTTGGAAATCCTTACCATAACATGCTTCACGATCTACTTTAATGAAGCTAGCCACCCAGTTGAAGATAGAATTAGAGATACAGCTGCAGTAATAACTTCCAATTTTATTTCTGCAGTATGCTTTGTTCTTGCACTTTGACAGCCCAGCCTTACACTCATCAATATCTGCAAATCAAGAGAAAACATTATTTTTCATTCTCAGCAAACTATCCCAACTTACTTTGCACAGGGACACTCAAGTACCCACCATCATTCATAAGCATTTGTTCTTGGATAAGATGACTCAATATTATAAAAGTGATAGTTCTCCTCCAGTAATTTATAAATGAATACAATCCTAGTGAAAAACATCTAGCCAGACTTTAAGGAGTAAAACAATGGATACAATCATGCAAGAATAGCCAGAAAAACTCTCCAGTGGGGACTCATTTTACTGGACACTGAAACATACTTTAAAGCCTCAATAAAATGAGTGCTGCTGCTGGGGATTTACCCCAAAGATACAGATGCAGTGAAACGCCGGGACACCTGCACCCCAATGTTTCTAGCAGCAATGTCCACAATAGCCAAACT
This sequence comes from Canis aureus, assembly GCF_053574225.1. NCBI lineage: Eukaryota > Metazoa > Chordata > Mammalia > Carnivora > Canidae > Canis > Canis aureus. The sequence continues at coordinate 54,560,433 of NC_135629.1, forward strand.
GTGGAAGGAGCCTCGGTGTCCATCGAAAGGTGAATGGACAAAGAAGATGTGGTCCATGTATACAATGGAATATTACTCAGCCATTAGAAACGACAAATACACACTATTTGCTTTGACGTGGAGGGACCTGGAGGGTATTATGCTGAGTGAAATAAGTCAATCAGAAAAGGACAAACATTATATGGTCTCATTCATTTGGGGAATACAAAATTAGTGAAAGGGAATAAAGGGAAAGGAGAGAAAATGAATGAAAGTATCAGTGAGGGTGACAATACATGAGAGACACCTAACTCTGGGAAATGAACAAGGGGTAGTGGAAGGGGAAGTGGGTGGGGGGTTGGGGTAACTGGGTGATGGGCACTGAGGGGAGCACTCGGTGGGATGAGCACTGGGTGTTATGCTATATATTGGCAAATTGAACTCCAATTAAAAAATTTAAAAATAAAATAAAATAAAATGAGTACTGATATATGAATTGATAAATAGGCTAATGAAATAGACCAAAAGTCCAGAAATAGACCCAAGTACATATGGAGCTTTAGAGTCATGATGATGGTGGTATGTCAAACCAGTAAAGAAGGACAAATGGTTCTTTCTATACTTGGATCACACAGTTTGTTAAATCAATTTAAAACACACTGTGAAAAGCAAGGAAAGAGATAGGGCAAATGCATATATCCTTAGGAAATGGTACAAATGAAGCAAAAGGCTCCCACCATCTAAGTCCTGGCATGTACTATTTTCCCGCGTCCTGCATCTATCTGCCCCATCTATCTGATGGACCAGAGATGAGGTTCAAACAAAGGGACCCACAGATAGAGTTGCCCTGAGCCAATGACTTACATTTATTCCCTCTGTTGGAAGGACTCAGGACGAGTACATGTAACCAATAGTTGCAACTTGCCCATTAATCTATGGGTTATATCAGGCTATGGGTGTGTGTTCTGAGTAGAGGGTATATGGGCCAAAGTGGTTATCACCAGTGAGTGACTGAATGAAGACTTAATAAATATTAAGTGCTTGTGTATATTTTGTTTATATTTTGTATCTTGGGCATTAAAAGACACTTATTTATTTAATTTGCCATGAGCATTTAGCCCCTATGTGCCTTGTGTATATTTATTGCTTCATGACTATTACTCTTGGTCTCTCCATTCCATACTATGCTTAACACACACATGCTCTACCCATCAACTACTTACCTATTCTAACACATCTTATGCATTTCATATATCCCACTGGATTTTTTCTTTCTTCTCCAGCAGAACCAAATAGTCTCAAACAATGTAACAAATGCATATTATACCACTGCACACTCCCTTGTCTAGAATAGGATTCCCCTTTATCCTGATTCAGAATGAGGGTTTTTTTTAAAGATTTTATTTATTTATTTACTCATGAAAGACAGAGAGAGAGACAGAGACAGAGACACAGGCAGAGGAAGAAGCAGGCTCCATGCAGGAAGCCCAATGTGGGACTCGACCCCAGGACTCCAGGATTGCACCCTGGGCCAAAGGCAGGCACTAAACCGCTGAGCCACCCAGGGTCCCAGGATAAGGTTTTTAATAAAATAAAATGAGACCCAGATCTCGCACAATTCTTAAAAATAAAGTCTACATGGATCAAAGATCTAAATGTAAAAATGGAGCCATATAAGTATTAGAATTAAACAGAAGTGAATTCTTTGATTTCAGTGTAGGGAAAAACATTTATTTTTTATTTTTTAGAGAGTACAGGAGGGAGAGGGGCCAGTGGAAAGATAGAGAGTGAATCCAAAGCAGGCTCTGCCCCAGCACAGTACCCAAGTGGGGCTCAATCTCATGACCTTCAAGTTCACGAGCTGGGCTGAAATCAAAAGTTGGACTCTCAACTGACTGAGCCACCCAGGCATCCTGGGGAAAACATTTTTATGATGATTTAAGTACCTTGATAAGTTTGCCTACATAAAATTTTTTAAATTAGTTGCATGGCTAAAAACATAAACAAACAAAGTCTAAAGACAATTGACAAACAGACAGAAAATATTCTCAATATATACTACTGACAGGGGACCAAAATCTCTAACATACAAAGAAATCAAAAATTGGGAGAAAAAGAAATGAACATTCAATTTTTTAAAAGCAGGGAAAAGACATGAACAGACAATTCAGAAAGAAGATATAAAATTATCCTGTAACATAAAATGTTCAAAATTGTTCATAATTAGGGATGCCTGGCTGACTCAGTGGGAGGAGTATACAACTCTTAATCCCAGGGTCATGACTTCAAGCCCCGTGTTGGGTGTAAAGATTACTTTAAAAAATTGTTCTTAATAAGAGAGGGTCATAAAACATCTATTGATATACCATTTCTCACCTGGCAATGTGTTCTGACAACATGCTCTATTGGCAAGGCTATGGGGAAACACGTACTTTCGTGTATTGCTGGGGAATGCCAATTGGTACAAGTTTTCTAGAATTAAATTTGGGATAGCTATTCAAGCTACATATGGATTTACCTCTTAAGTTAAGTCACCTCACCTCCAGGACTCTATTCTAAAGACATATCTCCTACAAATATTGGAAAGAGCCTAAGTATTCAACTAAAATGCCCCTATGTAGAATAAGGTTGAATAATCTATGGTTCATCCACACAGCTACACAAAAGAATGGAGAAGATCTCCATGTGATTTGTAGTAATTTCTAAGATATATAATTAAGTGAAAAAGCAAAGTGCAAAAGGGCATTTCTGGTTTCCTGTCAAAGATGTCTAAATCATGGAAGACAAGAAAAGACTAAGGATCCATTACAGATTGCCAATTCAGGAATGTGGCAACTAAATGGGATCCTGAAATGGTTCTTCTTTTTTTTTTTTTTAAAGATTTTATTTATTTATTCATGAGAGAGAGAGAGAGAGGCAGAGACATGGGCAGAGGGAATAGCAGGCTCCCCACAAGGAGCCCAAAGTGGAACTTGATCCCGGATTTGGAAATCAGGACCTGAGCGGAAGGAAGACGCTCAATTGCTGAGCCATCCAGGCATGCCTTAAAATGGTTCTTGAAGCAGGAAAAAAAAAAAGGCTTTGGGAGAATAACTGTGAAACTGGGGGGAAAGAAGGCTGTTGTTTAACATCCCTATATCAATATTAAATCCTTAGTTTTCATCATTGTAATATAGCCATGTTGTTGGTTAGCCTGAGGTGAATTGGGTGATGGGGTAATAGAGAATTATCTAAGCTCTTTTAAAAAGTTTTAAAAATAGGGATCCCTGGGTGGCTCAGTGGTTTGGTGCCTGCCTTTGGCCCAGGTCATGATCCTGGAGTCCTGGGATCAAGTCCCATGTCGGGCTCCCTGCATGGAGCCTGCTTCTCCCTCTGCCTGTGTCTCTGCCTCTCTCTCTGCCTCTCTTTCTTTCTCATGAATAAATAAATAAAATGTTAAAAAAGAAATAGCTACATCCAATGTTATATGATTCCACTTATAGGAGGTCCCTAGAGGAGTCAAATTAACAGAGATAGAAAGTAGATGGTGGGAGTCAGGGGCAGGGGCCAGAGGAGGGAGAATGGGGAGTTATGTTTAGTGGGGACAGAGTTTCAGTTTTGCAAAATATAAAAAGTCCTGGAAATGGATGGTGGGGATGGTTGCAGAACATTGTGAATGTCCTTAATACCAGGGAACTATACACTTAAAAATAGAAATGATGATATTTTGTTGTGTATATTTTACTACAATTGAAAAAAAATTTTTTAAATAAATAAATAATCCAATATCATCTGATTCTACTCCCAGGAGGTCCCCAGAGGAGTCCCATCCACAGAGACTAGATGGTGTGAGCGAGGGGTGGGGCAGGGGGTGAGAAGTCAGTGCTTCGTGGGGACAGTTTCCGTTTGGGAGGATGTAGGGTTCTAGAGATGGATGGTGGGGATGACTGCACAACAATATGCATATATTTAATATCACTGAAAGATACACCTAAAAGTGATTAACATGGTAAATTTTACGTTACCTGTATTTTGCCACAATAAAATAAAATAAATGCTAAGTAGTTTACAATGGTCAGATTTGCCTTCTGAATTTACACAACTCTACCAATCAGATATTCAGGAGTGGTTTTTCTCTTTGGCACTCAAATAGGCCTTTAGAATTTGTGGAAATGAGAAAGGATCTTGGCTAGAGCAGAAGGGAGTAGTGAAAAAGGAAATGGGAATACTAATTGGAGTCAGATCATGGAAGATATTGATTGTCAAGATAGTAAGTAATTCATTTGTCCTCTTGAACAATGAATACTTGAGGCCAGATCATGGAAGATATTGAATGTCAAGATCTGAGTTGAGGCCCAATCATGGAAGATATCTGAGTGCCAAGATGATAAGTTATTCATTTGTTCTCTTGGGCAACACATTTTTATTGGGCCTCTGTTTTGTGACATTATTCTCTGTCCTCTGCTTAGAGCAATGAACAAAACAGACATGGTCTCTACCCTTGTGGGATTCTCAGAGAGACAAATAAAAACTGGTGCTTGAAACTTCAAGGTCCTGGGAACTCAACCTTCCTCCAAAGAAAGACATCAAACCAGGTTCAGAAGGAGTGAGGGGGACACCAGGGATAGGGCCTTCTCTAGGGGCACTCATACAGCCGTGACATGTTCCACCTTGTAGTACGACTGCATCTTTGCCTCACTCGCACCCCACACATGCCCCCACCTCATTCCAGATTTCAGGATGTTGTGGACTGAGTCTCTACCTTCACATTTCTCGTGGGGCTTGATGTACCTCCCCCCAGACGCGGACTGAAATCCATCTTTACAAGCACAGTGGGTGCTGTTGAAGCAGCTGGCATTTTCAGGGCACATGGGACAGAAAGCTGTAGGGAACACAGGATCCTTTCGTTAATTTACTCATTCATTCAAGAAACATTCTTTGAGCACTTACAATGTCCCAAATGCTGTAGTCAGAAAAATGTCCTTTTGGGAATAGTTCTGTTGGCCTTTACCGTGCACCCCTCCCACTGCTGATCACAGATGCTTGCAGTGCCTGCCCCACTCACACCCAGCCTCTGCCACCAACACCACTTCTGCTCAACAGTAGCTGTCAGCATTTGTGGGTCTTTATCTGAGAGCTTTCTCTGGTCACCAGAGTCCTTTGTGCTTACCACATGGCAGGTTATCAGATCCCTCAATCAATGACTGACACGAGTCAGTGTGTTAAACAAACAAAAAAGGCTTTTTTATTATCAGGGGAAAAAAAATAAGTGTTGGCAAGATGTAGAGGAACTCTAGTCCTAGTGCATTGCTGGTAGGTGTGTAAAATGGTGCAGCATTGTGGAAAAAAGTATGGTAAGTCTTAAAATTTTTCAAATTAGAAGTACCATACAACCCAGCAATTTCACTTTTACGTATGTAGCCCAAAGAAATGAAAGCAGGGGTTTGAAGAGATGTTTGCACGCTCATGTTCGTAGCAGCATTATACACAGTAGCCAAAATGTGGAAACACCCCAAGTGTCCACTGACAGATGAATAAACACAATTTGGTCCATCCATACAACAGAATGTAATTTAGCTTCAAGAAAAAAGAAAATTTCAACACCTGCTACCACATGGGTGACCTCTGAAGATTGAGATATATAAATAAAGCAGTCATAAAAGGACCACTACTGTTTGATGCCACTTATGGGAGATCCCTAGAGGAGTCAAATTCCTAAAAACTGAAAGTACATGGTGGATCCTGGGGCTGGTGGGAGGGGAAATAGGGAACTGCTGTTTCATGGGGAGAGTTTCAGTCTGGCAAGAGGAAAAATGTTCTGGAGGGGGATAGTGGGGATGGTTTCACAACAATGTGAATGTGCTTGATGCCACTGAATTTTATGTTATGTATGTTTTACGAAAGTTTAAAAAGATAAATAAGAGGATTAAAGCTTCCTTGCCCATCTAGGAGAATCATGCTGGGATGCAACTCCTGACTACATTCGGCTCCCCCTCAACACAGCTCCCCCTCCCCCGCCCCTGCTCAAGTGTAACCTGCTTGACAATGGACCCTTATGGCTCCTCACCTTCCTGAGTAATTTCCCGCTCCCAGCTGGTACTTCCTGGGATCACCTCCCAGATAAATAACTTGCCCTCAGGGTCTTTTCACAGGTTGTGCTTTTGGAAGGGGACCCAACCCAAGACATGGAATAAAAATAGGACCTCCTGCCATGACTTAGACACAAGCTCTGGGAAAGAAAGAGCAGAGTCCACTGTCTATCAGCTGTGTGACCTTGAGCCAGCTACTTCCCTAGAGAGCTATTGGTCAAGTGAGGATACTGTCTAGAACTTCTTTGCAGAAATGTCAGGATTGAAAGAGATGTGTGTGGCATTTGCTTAGCACAGAGCCTGGTGTAAAACAAGATGATGGTGAAGGGAGGACAGTCCTTGGGAGCTGCAAGGAAAAGGCAGAAGGTGGCAGAGATTTACACTGTCTCCCTTGAAAAGGGGTCCCTTATCTCCCCTCAAGGCAGGTTATGAACCCTAATTTCCTTTCCCTGGCATTTGGAAATGAGTAAACTCACCTCCAGAATTCTTGGCATCGGATCCTGACAGAGCCAGCAGGACACTGAGACCTGGAACAGAGAGTGGGTGGGTGGGTGGGGGGGACAGTTCAGCTTGGCTGAAGCCCATGGGGGTTAGGGGCTTCGTTTCCCATTGCCCGGGTGTAGGGTGCTAACTTTACTGCCAGTCTACAAACACCAGAGTCACAGAGGGCATCATATATTCGTAAAGCATGCTAGGGCCATCTGATCACAGCTGTAAGAGAGTCTGCACCCAATTTCAATGTTGAGAGCCCGGGGCTGGGTGGGCTGATCCCCACACCAACAATCAGTGCTCTGACACCAGTTGGGTGTCTTATGATACAACTCCATTTCAACACCATCTACCCAGAGACAGCATCAGATCCCACAGGCTGAAAGCTCGCTCCCACAAGCCTGCCTCTCACTTCAGAAGCCGTGGAAAGGCTGGGTTGTCACCACCCCCTTCAGTTGTATGAATTTGTTAGAGCAACTCAGAGAACTCCAGAGAAAACATTCCAGCTACTAGATTGCTGGTTTATGAGGAAAAAGAATCGCTTGAGAACACTAGATGGAGGAGAGGTGTGGGGCAAGGTACAGGAGAAGGGTGCTGAGCCTCTATGCCCTCTCTGGGTGGCCATTCTCCACAGACCTCCAGCTTTACCAGCCTCAGCAGCCCTTATCTTGTCCAAGGGACTCCATAAACTTGTAGCTTCACACAGCCACAGCTTTATCAGATCATTGGCCCTTGGCAGTTTATCAGATCATAGGCCCTTGCTGATATTTCCCACTTCTAACTCTGGGAAACGAACTAGGGGTGGTAGAAAGGGAGGTGGGCGGGGGTGGGGGTGACTGGGTGACGGGCACTGAGGGGGGCACTTGATGGGATGAGCACTGGGTGTTATTCTATATGTTGGCAAATTGAACACCAATAAAAAATAAATTTATAATTCTAAAAAAAAAAAAAAAAAAAAAGAAATGATCATAGGCCCTTGGTGAGGAATTCACCCACCAGCTCCAGCCCCTCTCAGGAAATCAGGGCGTGGGGCTGAAAAGGCCAACCTTCTAGTAACATGCCCCAGGCCACCAACCCCACCCTGCAGCTGAGTTTCCCAAATCACTCCGTTACCATAACAGAAGACACCTTTATCACTCTTCTCTCTGGGAAACGCCAAGGATTTTAGGAGCCCTGTGCCCAAAATGGGGACAAAGCCCAAATACATATTTCTTTTTTTTTTTTTTTAATTTATTTTTTTTTATTGGTGTTCAATTTACTAACATACAGAATAACACCCAGTGCCCGTCACCCATTCACTCCCACCCCCCGCCCTCCTCCCCTTCTACCACCCCTAGTTCGTTTCCCAGAGTTAGCAGTCTTTACGTTCTGTCTCCCTTTCTGATATTTCCCACACATTTCTTCTCCCTTCCCTTATTTTCCCTTTCACTATTATTTATATTCCCCAAATGAATGAGAACATATAATGTTTGTCCTTCTCCGACTGACTCACTTCACTCAGCATAATACCCTCCAGTTCCATATTTCTTATTATAAATCACAATATCACAAGCTGTGTGTCCCGATTACTGAAAAGCCACCAGCTCAGAAAGCTTTTTCTCCGAGTCTAGTATCAAAAGGCCAAGTGCCAACCTTCTTTCCATATGCAACAGTCCATCTGGACCTGTCCAGACTTCTAGCCCCACACTGTCCGATGGAGTTATAGCGCAAGCCATATAGCTCCTTTTAAAATTTCCAGTAGCCACATTTTTGAAAGACAGATGAAATTGATTTCATTACTATATTTAACTCAAAAGAGCCAAGCTGTGATCATTTCAATCCACATTCAATATATGACAAATTATTCTCTTAAGTATTTTATGATCCTTTCTGTCTGCAAGATAGTCTTTGAAACCAAATATGTATTTTGGACATGTGGCTGATCTCCACTCGGGCTAGCTTAGTTTCAAGTGCTCAGAAGCCACATGTGGCTGGTAGCGGTGGTACTGCACAGCACAGGCCTGATCCCTAATACGCAGTACTTTTTTCTGGAGTAAGAGCAGATATGAATAGCACAGACCATAAGAATCCTCGGAGTCCAAGACTATGGCATATCTGGAATGGATGAGCATGTTTCGGGCATGGTCCATTTTGAGGACATTTTTAGATGAAGCTTTATATTAAATTTGAGGATGAACTCAGAAATGCAGAAAACTCTCTCACACATTTCCTAATATCAGTCCCTCAAGGTACATAGGCAGCAAATAACCAGGCACTTGAAAAATGGATTCCTGCATCCTTTCACTGCAAGTTGTTGTGATGGGATCTTTTCCTAAAATCTGGAGGCATCTAGGGGAGCCTGGGTGACTCAGATAGCTGAACATTAGATTCTTGGTTTCAGCTCAGGTCATGATCTCCTGTTGGTGAGATCAAGACGGGCTCTTCCCAAATAAACTATTTACATCTGAGTCTTTATCTCAGTTCTGCTTGGGGAGAGCAACTCAGAGACTCAGTGTGAGAGTTTCTAACAGGACTGGCACACACAGTCATTTTTGCACAAAGTGCCAAATTTGGGGAAGTAACCCAAACTAGGATGCTGCGGTCATGGGCAGAAGAGAATCCTGGGCAGCCCTGGTGGCTTGGTGGTTTAGCGCCACCTTCAGCCCAGGACCTAACCCTGGAGACCTGGGATCGAGTCCCACGTTGGGCTCCCTGCATGGAGCCTGCTTCTCCCTCTGCCTGTGTCTCTGCCTCTCTCTCTGTGTCTCTCATGAATAAATAAATAAAATCTTAAAAAAAAATAAAAAGAAGAAGAAGAGAGAATCCTTTGTTGTACTCACCTGAGAGCAGGGGCAGGCATCTGCTTCCCATAGCACTGTGATAACAGGAGCAACAACAACCTGAGAAGTGCTCTCAAGCAAGAGGTGGCAAGGATGTCTGGAATAAATAAGTCCCATGAAAGTCAATTTCAGATGGTCACAGATTTCAGAGGCCAAGTGGCCGATGCTTCTCAAAATCCTTTAATTTCTGCCCATCTTTTGACCCAACAATTCCACTTCTGGGAAATTTTGTCAAGGAAAGGGTGATTGAAGGAGAGTAGGTTATAGGAAATAAGCTTACCACTCAACAAATGGGGAAGAAATATCCTGCTGGAATTTACACACCTGGTCTATTGCAACCAGTAAGATTCAGACTATAAGAAATTCCATAGGAATTTCTTCACCATTCACATCACCAATTTCTTCAACTTCCCCCCAAAATTTAAGGGGTGAAAAACATAGGGGAGAGCTAGATTTAAAAAGACTTAGAAATACATCAACCAACTGCAGTGTCTTACTGGATCCCAAATCAAACACAATTTTTTAATTTTAATTTTTAAAAAGATTTTATTTATTTATTCATGAAAGACACAGAGACAGGGAAGCAGAGACATAGGCTGAGGGAGAAGCAAGCTCCCGACAGGGAGCCTGATGTGGGACTTGATCCCAGGACCCTGGGATCATGACCTGAGCCAAAGGCAGACAGACACTTAACCACTGAACCACCCAGGTGCCCCGAAAAGTAATTTTAAAAAAATGCTTGAAGCCTGGCAATGTGAAAGCATTAATGGTTGTTCATTCTCATGAATATGATAATTCAACCTCTGTTTCCTTATCTGTCAACTAAGCTGCTCTAGAGGAAGCCATAGGTATGATAAAGTGGTTATTTACAAAAGCCCTGATATTTTGGAGATACACATTAAAATTTTACAGGCAAAATCATATGATATGTAGAATTCATGTCAAAATAACCGGGGTGAGGGAATGGTTTGGGGAGCAAGTGGGATTCAAGTTTGGGCAGCTGTTGATCATTGTTAAAACCAGGTGAAAGGTCTGTGGGGTTCCTGATGCCATTGCTGCTACATTTGTGTATGTTTATTATGTCCCATAATAAAAAAGGAGGAGGGATTATCTTAAAGGCATATTGTTCATTAAGTAGCTAGGTAGATATCAAGGGGCAGAAGTATGTATGCTAGCATTTGTGGAAGATAAGGGAGGTAATAAGGAAGACATTGGCACACTATACACAATTAGAAATATGCATATATACAGTTATAATATATTTACACAATAGGGAAACTCTGCACAAATGTGAGCTATTCTCTATATAGTTAAACATGCGTATACTTAAACCTACACAAGATTATACAACAATCTAAGCGCAAACATATAAATGCCTATGCATGTATATACATATTATGATTTTATGTTTGCATAAAGTATTCTTGGCCACCTAAGAAACTCCTAACACCCATTGCCTTTGAAAACTGAGCTACTGGCAAGCAGGAGCAAGGAGCTTTTTCACATTTCACCTTTCGGTGCCATTTGAATTTTGAAGCAAGTGTAGGTATTTCATATTCAAAACCTAAGCCCCTTCTTGGAGAAGACAATGGAACTGCTGCACATCACTAAAAAAGACCCTTTCAAAGGAGACCTTAAGTTGTTCATATTTGCCCTGTGGATATTATTTTGAAATAATTTATTTCAAAAATATTTCAAAAATATTATTTTGAAATAAATTATTTGAAAAAAGCACTGTCTTCAGGTAATGCCATGAGCAATTAAGGTTTAGGATAAAACCTCCAGTGCACATTAGCAAAGACCATATGCCCTGCAAATCTGTTAAGCCACTCAGCAAAGACAAAGGCACCAATAGGGAAGATAGAGCTAAAGAATCTGAAGAAAATAGTTTCATAAAATGTAAGTGTGAAGAAAGGCAACATTTAAAGATGTGTAATGCAAATAATTAGACATTATAAATAAAAATTATGCTGCAGGAGGACATAACATGGAAAGTGATTGTAATCTAGCATTAGGATAAAAGTAGGTAATAGAGCAAAGTATGTGATCTCACATTTAAAGGAGATTCTATAAATGTTAATAGAAGAATGGCATTGTGAGTGATTCTAAATTTCTTTTTATTTAACTAGCTCTACATTTTATAATTACTTTAGCAATAAGGTAATAGCAATAGTGAAGTGTTTTCGTAGAAGAGGAAAAACAAAATGGCTGAAAAATGGATTTTCTTGTCAGCTCCTTCTTTTCTCCATGTCCTTTGATATGTATGTTCTTTTTTTTTTTTTTTGGTGGCTAATTTTTTTATTGAATTACAATTGACATACATTATATTAGTTTCAGGTATACAATAGTGATTGAATATTTTTATACATTATGATGCGGTCATCTCAGTAGGCTTGGTTACCACTCTGTCACTGTGCAAACCTATCACAGTATTTTTTTAAAGATTTTATTTATTTATTTATGAGAGATGCAGAGAGAGAGAGGCAGAGACATAGGCAGAGGGTGAAGCAGGCTCCACGCGGGGAGCCCAATGCAGGACCCAATGCCAGGACTCCAAGATCACACCCCCAGCCAAAGGCAGAAACCCAACCACTGAGCCCCTGTGCAAACTTATTACAGTATTGACTGTATTTCCTGTGCTGCACTTTACAGCCCCGTGACTTACTTATAACTGGAAGTTCGTAAATCTTACTCTTGTTCACTTGTTTTGCTTGCAGGCCAGTGGCTCCCCTGTGGCAACCACCAGTTCTCTATATCTGAGCCTGTTTCTGCTTTGTTTTACTTACTTATTTTGTTGTTTCTAAGTATTTTTTCTAGTTTAACTTACATGTATTTAAAACAATTTTACTGTAGTTAACATACAGTGTTATATTAGTTTCAGGTGTACAATATAGTGATTCAACAATTCAATAATTACTCAGTGCTCATCAAGATAAATATATCCTTAACCCCCTTTATTTTACCCTTCCTCCTACCCACCTCCCCTCTGGCAACCACCAGTTCTCTGAATTTAAGAGTCTAGTTTTTTGTCTCCTTGTTTTGTTCCTTAAATTCCACATATGAGTAAAATCATATAGTACTTGTCTTTCTCTGTCTGACTTAAATTTCACATAGCATAAGAGCCTCTAGGTCCATCCATGTTGTGGCAATGGCAAGATCCTACTCTTTTTTATGGCTGAGTAATATTCCTGTGCGTTTGCTATATATACACATGTATATATACATATATACACATATATGTATACATATACACACACATATATAGCACACACACACACTACACACCACATCTTCTTTACTCATCTATGAATGGACACTTGGATTGCTTCCATATCTTGCCTGTTATAAATAATGCTACAGTTAACATAGGGGTGAATTGATGTGTATGTTCTGCTTTGATCTCTGAGTTTGGAATCCTTAGGAGTCTGCCTATGGGTACTGAGGGGGGCACTTGATGAGATGAACACTGGGTGTTGTGCTATATGTTGGCAAATTGAACTCCAAAAATAAAGGAGTCTGCCTATGAGGCAATTTTCTGAACACTTTACCCACAGTTAGCTGTTGGCCATAGGCAGTTAAATGAGAACATAACTCAGTGCCCAGGAAAACCTGAGTTTGGCTTGCAAATCAGCAGCTAGTAGTTCAGTCACTTTGAGGCAGTGACTTTGTCTCTGGGACTGTTTTCTCTCTCTCTCTCTCTCTCTCTCTCGGTATCTCATTGTAATTTTATTTTATTTTATTATTTTATTTTATTTTATTTTATTTTATTTTATTTTATTTATTTTTATTGGAGTTTGATTTGCCAACATATAGCATAACACCCAGTGCTCATCCCGTCGAGTGCCCCCCTCAGTGCCTGTCACCCAGTCACCCCATCCCCCTGCCCATCTCCCCTTCCACTACCCCTTGTTCATTTCCCAGAGTTAGGGGTCTCTCATGTTCTGTCTTGCTCTCTGATATTTCCCATTCATTTTCTTTCCTTTCCCCTTTAATCCCTTTCACTATTTTTATATTCCTAGAATGAATGAGACCATATAATGTTTGTCCTTCTCCTTTGTTTGTCCTTTGTATTATGCTCAGCATAATACCCTCCAGTTCTATCCACGTTGAAGCAAATGGTGGGTATTTGTCATTTCTTATTGGGCCTGTTTTCTCATCTGCTAAATGGCACTAAGAAAGAGCATATACTTCCTAGTATCGCGCTGATGGAGTGAGGATGACCTTTCACAGCAGGTGGCACTGCCTGGCATATGACAAGTACTAGATAAAGTTAACTGTTCTGGGGACAGGATATGATGATAACAGTGGGGGTGGACATGAAGGTGATGGTGAAGGAGGAAGTGATGGCGATATTGGTGAAAGACATTAATGGTGAAAATAGTATAAATGGTAATAGTGACAGCAGAAGGAGTGGTTTTGGTGATGATGGTGATAGCAGTGATGGTGGATGTGATAATAACATCATAATGTTGATGATGGTAGTGCTTTTGGCAGTAATAATGGTGGTGTTGGTGGTGCTGGTGGTAATGGTGGTTGTGGTGGTGGTGATAGTAGTGGTGATGATGACGGGGATGGTGATAGTGGAGATGGTGGTTACAGTGATGATGATGACAGTGGTAGTCATGGAGGTCTCCCATGCCTTTTTCCTTACTCCAATTATAACCATGACTTTATGTGTTAAGGACTGATCCATTATCGAGTGGTTATGCGTGGGGTCCCAAGAGGGTCCCCCAGGAACAAAGTAGTGGCCTGAGAAGGTGCATCCCAGAAAAACCTCTTTGTTCCAATGGCCCAAACAGGCTAGTCACACATTATGTATTGGCATCTAGCCCGTAAATCAATTTTGCTACAGATAATTCTCTTAGCCTTCTATTCTCACTTCCTAAAAACATTCATGGAACTTCTGTGGTGGGCCAAGTCCCTTACTAAGTGCTTTGACACTATTGTTTCATTGAAAGCATATAATGTAGATTGAATAATATCTTCCCACTTTTCAAATAATGAAAATTGAGACTCAAAGAGATTCTATCACTTGCTCCAGGTGATGTTGCTAGCAAAATCAAAGCTAAGGCTTGAAAAATCAAGCCTTCCTATAACACTTGCACCAAGATCCTAAGCCCCAATACGTCCTAGGTGCAAAACATGTAATAAGAATAAGTGAGGCAATTTTGCAGAAGCAAGGAGGACTGTGGAGAACTGAAAACCCTGGGCTCTATCTAGAGACATTCAATTCCACTTTTTCCCCAAATGTGGAACCAGCAGGCCACCAGCTTTTGATCTCTGCGATGGACAATATTGCCTAATTGCAAGTCAAATTCTATGGGCATCTTCGAGGATTTATACTTGGTCACTTCCTAGATGCTCTCCCTTCTTTCAACATCCATTTTCCTGTTTTGATTCATGGTTCTCTTCCCTTCCAAAAACCTGCTACAGAATATACTGTAAAGAAATTGTGTCCAGGGGCACCTGGCTGGCTCAGAGTTGTGAGTTAAAGCCCCACATTGCGTGTAGAGATTGCTTTAAAAAAAAAAAAAAAAAAAAGAGGGCAGCCCTGGTGGCTTAGTGGTTTAACGCCCGCCTTCAGCCAAGAGTGTGATCCTGGGGACCCGGGATTGAGTCCCACGTCTGACTCCCTGTGGGGAGCCTGCTTCTCCCTCTGCCTGTGTCTCTGCCTCTCTCTCTCTCTGTCTCTCTCTTTGCATCTCATGAATAAGTAAATAAAATCTTTAAAAAGAAATGAAAGAAAGAAAGAAAGAAAGAAAGAAAGAAAGAAAGAAAGAAAGAAAGAAAGAAAAAGAAATTATGTCTAGATGAGTATGATTCTTTTTTGGAAGCCTCTTTTGAAACTGGTTTAAACTAAAGTGAATATTTTACATGAAAGAGGTGATATGTTTTTCAGAACTGCCAAGACCTCTAGCAATGCTGATTTGGTCTTTTAGTTGTTTTTTTTTTTTAATCACTTTACTGAGGTATGATTGGCATGTAAAAAGCTGTACATGTTTAATGTGTACAATTCGATGAGTTTGGACATAAGTACACATTCATGAAACCATTACCACGATTAAGGCCAAAAAGATATTCAACACCTTCCAAAGCTTCCTCCTGCCCCTTTGTGGTTAGCTGAGTGTGTGCAATAAGAACATTTAAAATAAGATCAATTTTCTCAGCAAAATTTAAGTATATAATACAATATTATCAGCTATGGGTGCCATGCTGTATAGCACATCTCCAGGACTTATTTATCTTGCATAACCAAAGCTTTGTACCCTTTGGTCATCACTTCCCATTTCCCCCATCTCCTGACCCCTGGCAACCACCATTCTACCCTCTGCTTCTGTGAATTTGAGAACTATAGCTCCACATATAAGTGAGATCATACTGTATTTGTCTTTCTGTGTCTGGTTTTTGTTTTGGTGTGTGTGTGTGTGTTTACATATCTAGCAATGCTGACTTGGAGAGATTTTTGACTATGACCCACTGTAAGAAATATGTTTTACATCAGAGAGTGATAACTCAACCAAGTTTCACAAATCAATATGCTGCATTTGATATTTTATAATTATAGTCCCTTTAATGTCTTTTAAGATGCTGTTTATTACCCATCAGGTTGGTTTCATGACCCTACTCCTCACCAGTGGGTCCCAGAAGCTGGAAAAACAGTGACCTGCACAGCAAGTCACTCTGGCCATGAATAAAATATACAATCCTTTGACAGCGAGCCTTGCATTTAACTGTGCTCATGTGTTTATCATGGAGGTAAGGTGTGAGGCATGTGACAAAGCTTGTCAATTCACCATGTAACCTTGATAAACCTATTCATCTTTTTAGGTCTTGTTTTCTTCATTTTCAGTAGCAAATTGGTTATATGCTATGTTTTCTTCAGATTCTGTTTCTTCTAACTTTTTAAAAGACATACCTCAGAGATAGTGCAGTGTTACTTCCAGATTCCTTCAATATAGTGAATCAAACAAATGTTTTTTGCTTTCCCACTGCATATAAAAATATGTTTACATTATACTGTAATCTATTAAGTATGCAATAGCATTATGTCTAAATAAAAAGCCCATTCCTTAATGAAAAATCGCTACATTGCTGAAAAATGCTAACCATCATCTGAGCTTTCAGCGAGTCATTATCACTGATCACAAATCATCGAAGAAATATAATAATAATAATGAAAAGTTTAAAATATCGCAAGAATAACCAAAATGTGACACAGAGACACCAAGTGAGCTGTCAGACAAATAGTGCCAATAGATTTACTTGATATAAAACTTCAATTTGTGGGGAAAAATAAAACAGTATCTGTGAAGTACAATAAGGCAAAGTACAGTGAAATGACATATGCCTGTGTTTTAAATCACTTTAAGCTCCTTGATATACAATTCGTCATCTCTATCGAGGTTGCCAAAGTATTTCAGTTTATTCTGCACCACATAATACACACATTGCCCAAGCAGAAGCTGGAAAATTATGCCCATATAGCAACTTTCAAAAAACAAAGCAACAGGACATATAACAAGTACCAGACATTTTTCTAGACACAAGATAACACATGAAATATTTTCTATATTTTTCTTGAAAGAAGCTAGTCAGTTCCTACTTACCCACAAGATGAAAAATTCTTGCTTCTCATCCAGAATGTAGCTTCTCAGGGTTAATGAGGAAGGAAGTACATCACTTCTTTTCTTGAGCTCTACTTTATCAAGAAGTCTTGTGAGTGCATGCGGAGGCTGGGGGTGTTAGTTGAGCAGCTTGCATAATGGAGAATCCCTTAGTTCTCTTTTCATCTGGGTAATTTAAATAGTGCATTACATTAGAATGGATCATATTAAAGTGCCTCAAAGAATGAATTTGGAAATGCTGATGGTGTTCTGTGCAAAAAATCACATAATGGAGAGCAGCGCCAACTTCTATATACATCAAGGAAATGGGTCCAATGTTGGGCAGGCTCCTTTAGTTGGCGAACTTCTTAGCAAGAGAGTTGAAGGCCAGACTGCGGGGGGAGTGTATCCCACTGAGCCAGTATATCTATGTATCACCCAGTTCCCTATCATGGTATCACTTCTGAATTTACCATCTTGGGAAAACAATATATCCATATTCTTGGACTTTGAGAGAGAATTCCTCAATGTAATTACACTCATCTACTTGGCTGATGAAATTCTTGACTGAATCCATTAGTGCGGTGTCCTGAAATTTTCTTCTTGCTCATATTAGAAGAATCTTTGTAAGAGCCAGCACAAATATGGGGGGAAAAACCTACAAAGCCCTAGTTTAACAAGTCTAGATACACATCAGTGATTCACTCCTTATCTTGGTTTTGTTGCATTTATGAAGCATAGCTTTATTTCCCTAACACAAATTTTTCCTTTTTTGGTTCCCATTTATTTTATAAATTAAATCAATGCAGTGAGTGGGAAAAATCAGAGAGGGTGACAAAACATGAGAGACTTCTAACTCCAGGAAACAACAAAGGGTAGTGGGAGGGGGGGTGGGCAGGGGGATGAGGTGACTGGGTGACAGGCGCTGAGGGGGGGAACTTGAGATGAGCACTGGGTGTTATATGTTGACAAATCGAACTCCAATAAAAAAAATACAAAAAAAAAAAGATTCCATTTAATCTACAGATCAAGTTATGAGAAATGCCATTTGACTGTACTGAATCTTCCTATCATGACACGAAATATCTTTCTATTTATTATTATTTTTATCTTTCATCTTGTAGTTTTCTTCATATGTATCCTGTACATGTTTTTGGTATTTACAAGATGTACAAAACCATCATATTATCTTACTAATGTTAATGGTATTTTGTTTTTAATTTCAAACTACAATTGTTTATTATTTAGTGTGCAGGAAAATGATGGACTTTTGTATAGTAAACTTGTTACCTGCAACTTTGCTACAAATGCTTTATTAGTTGCAGGAATTTTTTGTTGTTGTTTTTTTGGGGATTTTACATACACACACATATGCAAATAAAATATTCAAATAATCACTTTAGATATGGTGTGCAGGCAGTTAGCCCCTCCATGTAAAACTCAAAATGTTTGCTCCCTGTGATACTCAAAATGTTGCTTTTGAAAGACAAATGAAAGAGGGTTTAGGCCTAGCTGACGGTGAAAAGTGTCTGAATGTTAAACTGAAATGCCTGAAAGAGAAGTTCCTGAATTTTTGAGCATTTCATGTGCTCATAGCCTAATTCTGCAAGTGATAGAATATTTGCACAGTTATGAGAATTCCCCATCTTGGTGCATAGACCTCCTATGCTGACTCTAGACTTGACTGTGTGGCTGGCTTTGTCCACTGGAACAATAGCTAACAGGATGGAAACAGAAATTTGAAAAATGCTTACATATTGGGGCTTGCCCTCTCTTGCTGCCCCTGAAACCCCAAGATCATCATGTGAATGTGCCCAAGCTAGTCTAGTGGAGGATGAGAGGCCATGTGGAAGAGAGCCAAGGCTTACTGATCAACAACTCTCCACTCTGATTGCCAAAGTGCCAGATGTAGGAGTGAGACCATGCTAGATCATCCAGCAACCAGTTGACCAGCCAACTGACCACAAACGCATGAAAGAGCTCATGGAAAGAGCTCACCAGCCAGGCTAGACTAGATCAGAAGAAATGTTCAACCAACCCATAACATCATGAACAAAATAATATAGTTATTACTTTAACAAATGAAATTTGGGGGTGGTTTGTTACACAGCCAAGGCTAAGTGACACTCATCACAAAGTGGACCAAAAGAAGTTTTTTATTTATTTTTTATTTTTTTATTTTTATTTTTTTATTGGAGTTCAATTTGTCAACATGTAGCATAACACCCAGTGCTCATCCCATCAAGTGCCCGTCACCCAGTCACCCCCACCCCCCGCCCACCTCCCCTTCCACTACCCCTTGTTCGTTTCCCAGAGTTAGGAGTCTCTCGTGTTCTGTCTCCCTTTCTGATATTTCCCACTCATTTTTCTCCTTTCCCCTTTATTCCCTTTCACTATTTTTTCCCTTTCACTATTTTTTATATTCCCCAAATGAATGAGACCATATAATGTTTGTCCTTCTCCGATTGACTTATTTCACTCAGCATAATACCCTCCAGTTCCATCCACGTGGAAGCAAATGGTGGGTATTTGTCATTTCTTTTTTTTTTTAATAATAAATTTATTTTTTATTGGGGTTCAATTTGCCAACATACAGAATAACACCCAGTGCTCATCCCGTCAAGTGCCCCCCTCAGTGCCCGTCACCCATTCACTCCCACCCCCCACCCTCCTCCCCTTCCACCACCCCTAGTTCGTTTCCCAGACTTAGGAGTCTTTTTTTTTTTTTTAATTTTATTTTATTATTATTTTTTTAATAATAAATTTATTTTTTATTGGGGTTCAATTTGCTAACATACAGAACAACACTCAGTGCTCATCCCATCAAGTGCCCCCCTCAGTGCCCGTCACCCATTCACCTCCACTCCCCGTCCTCCTCCCCTTCTACCACCCCTAGTTCGTTTCCCAGATTTAGGAGTCTTTATGTTCTGTCTCCCTTTCTGATATTTCCTACCCATTTCTTCTCCCTTCCCTTCTATTCCCTTTCACTATTTTTTATATTCCCCAAATGAATGAGACCATATAATGTTTGTTCTTCTCCGATTGACTTATTTCACTCAGCATAATACCCTCCAGTTCCATCCACGTCAAAGCAAATGGTGGGTATTTGTTATTTCTAATGGCTGAGGAATATTCCATTGTATGCATAGACCACATCTTCTTTATCCATTTATCTTTCGATGGACACCGAGGCTCCTTCCACAGTTTGGCTATTGTGGACATTGCTGCTAGAAACATCGGGGTGCAGGTGTCCCGGCGTTTCATTGCATCTGTATCTTTGGGGTAAATCCCCAACAGTGCAATTGCTGGGTCGTAGGGCAGGTCTATTTTTAACTCTTTGAGGAACCTCCACACAGTTTTCCAGAGTGGCTGCACCAGTTCACATTCCCACCAACAGTGTAAGAGGGTTCCCTTTTCTCCACATCCTCTCCAACATTTGTTGTTGCCTGCCTTGTTAATTTTCCCCATTCTCACTGGTATGAGGTGGTATCGCATTGTGGTTTGGATTTGTATTTCCCTGATGGCCAGTGATGCGGAGCATTTTCTCATGTGCTTGTTGGCCATGTCTATGTCTTCCTCTGTGAGATTTCTCTTCATGTCTTTTGCCCATTTCATGACTGGATTGTTTCTTTGCTGTTGAGTTTAATAAGTTCTTTATAGATCTTGGATACTAGCCCTTTATCTGATAGGTCATTTGCAAATATCTTCTCCCATTCTGTAGGTTGTCTTTTAGTTTTGTGGACTTTCTTTTGCTGTGCAAAAGCTTCTTATCTTGATGAAGTCTCAATAATTCATTTTTGCTTTTGTTTCTCTTGCCTTCATGGATGTACCTTGCAAGAAGTTACTGTGGCCAAGTTCAAAAAGAGTGTTGCCTGTGTTCTCCTCTAGGATTTTGAAGGAATCTTATCTCACATTTAGCTCTTTCATCCATTTTGAGTTTATCTTTGTGTATGGTGTAAGAGAATGGTCCAGTTTCATCCTTCTGCATGTGAATGTCCAATTTTCCCAGCACCATTACTGAAGAGACTGTCTTTTTTCCAATGGATAGTCTTTCTCGCTTTGTCAAATATTAGTTGACCATAAAGTTGAGGGTCCACTTCTGGATTCTCTATTCTGTTCCATTGATCTATGTGTCTGTTTTTGTGCCAGTACCACACTGTCTTGATGACCACAGCTTTGTAGTACAACCTGAAATCTGGCATTGTGATGCCCCCAGTTACGGTTTTCTTTTTTAATATTGCCCTGGCTATTTGGGGTCTTTTCTGACTCCACACAAATCTTAAGATGATTTGTTCCAACTCTCTGAAGGAAGTCCATGGTATTTTGATAGGGATTGCATTAAACGTGTAAATTTCCCTGGGTAACATTGACATTTCCACAATATTAATTCTTCCAATCCATGAGCATGGAATATTTTTCCATCTCTTTGTGTCTTCCTCAATTACTTTCAGAAGCGTTCTGTAGTTTTTAGGGTACAGATCCTTTACCTCTTTGGTTAGGTTTATTCAAAAGAAGTTTTTTAGAGACATGTTGTCAGGCATGGTACCATATGACTTCACCTTCTAACTACAATTGATGGGACCATGGGTTGGTCCGTTCAGCACCAACAATGTATGAAGTGGCCCAAGCAGAGAAATCTACCTTAGAGTACTTCTCCAATATTGGATGCATACCGGCCAATCCATTCAGTTTGTTTCTCTCTTGGAGTTTGATTGCAAAGCCCTAGAGAGGGACACAGAAAGTAGAGTGGTCCATGAGACGATGAACAAGCTGAGAAATAACAAAAGCAGAAGCCATCAGAAGGAAGAATCTGTGGATGATCTTCTTCAATCCCTACTTGTTTATCTCAACTTTCCTTGATGGAGCAGTAGACTCACCATAACAGAATCCCAGTCAGTTCCACAATCCAAGGAAGCAAATGCCCAATCTGAGAAACAGATCGATTGGGTACAGCTGCTTCTCAAACTTTAACAAGCTTGTAACAATTCATTTTGGGTGACTGTGAAAGAATCTGTTTTATATCTTTCTCCACTCTGCTCTGTGCACTGGGAGATTGTCCTGTATGGACTGCATTATCAGACTTCTCTTGTGCTCTCTCTTCCAACCTGTTGTGACCAATGGTAGTTGTGGAAGGAAGGAACAAAGCTGGAGGAGAGAGAGATGGAGGTATTCATTTCCAAGCTCCTCCTTCCTTACAGGGCCTGCACATTTGGGCAGTGGTAGATTCTTCTGTCACAGGCTAAGGCACTCTTTGGGTTCCTATACCTGTTCCATCCCTTGCCCCTTAAAGACAAGGATTGATGAGTTACCCCCTGTTGCTATTTCCTCCCTCCACTCTCCCCATCCTTTCTTGGTTTCCATTAGCTCTGCTATGATATTGTGATTTGTACTAAGAAATATACATTTGGCATTCATCCTGTTTCTGGCACAGTAAACTGTGATGCTGAAGGACAGTATCACAAGATAGTGAAATGGGTAACAAGCCTCTTTTCACCACAACTGGGTTTATGTTAATGAGATGACTTTTGGAGAGCAACTTAGGATGGGGGCTGGTTGCCTGGAGAACAAAACAGAACTAGAGGGTTGAAACTTCCAGCCCCACCCTCTGACTTTCTGAGAGGGAAGAGATGTTGAGTTTCCATTCAATCACCAATGGGTGATGATTTGATCAAACAAGCTTGGGTAATGAAGCTCTTCTAAAAAAGATGAGGTACAGAGAGCTTTCAAGTTGATGAACATGTGGAGGTTTGGGGAGGGTGATGCACTTGCAGAGGGCAGGGAAACTCCATGTCTCTTCTCCACATTGCCCTGTGCGTCTCTTCCATCTGGCTGCTCCTGAGTTATATCCTTTCATGACAAACTGGTAATCTAGTAATCAAAATGTTTCTCTGAGTTTTGTGAGCAGCCCTAGCAAATTAATCAAACTCCAGGGGGAAACTGTGACCAGCTGGGCTTTTTTTTATTTTTTAAATTTTTTTAAATTTTTAAAAAAATTTTTTTGGCTTCAGAGAGGCGGGAACAGTCTTGTGGGACTAAGCCATTTAACCTATGGGATCTGACACTGTGCTAGCTCCATGTAGGTAGTATCACAATGGAGTTGAATTGTAGAACACCCAGCTGGTGTTAGAGTCTCATTTGGTGGTGAGGGAAAAAAACCTCATCCATACTCTAGAATTGGGTTCAGATCCCCCCATACATCTCCACACCTGTATAAATAGTCTTCATTAAACCCTCTTCATTTAATTCCTTTGGGTGAGCCAGCTGCTTCTCACCAAGCAGCCACCCAAGACACACCCTGGCACTTACACTGGTTCTACCCATTCTAACCAGAAGTCATGCCTTTCTTATTAACTGTCATGCAAGAGGAAGCCACATTTCAAGAAAAGGAGGAAACATCATCGTTTACCAACATGTGGACGTGAAGCACAAAACACAAATGCCACTTCCTCTTTTGTCATTTAACCACTGCTATTTTTTTATTTTTAAAAATATTTTATTTGTTTGTTTGTTTGTTTGTTTGACCCACTGCTGAGCCACCCACACATCCCACCCTTTTTTTTTTTTCATTAAAAAAATTTTTTTAACAGTAGGTTCTATGCCCAACATGAACCTCAAACTCAGGACCCTGAGATTAAGAGTCACATGCCCTACCAACTGAGTCAGCCAAGTGCCTGTTTTTGCCTGTCATTTAAAAATAGTTGTTTCGGGATGCCTGGGTGGCTAAGTCGGTTAAGCATCTGCCTTCCATTCAGGTCATGATTCCAGGGTTCCGGGATTGAGTCCCACATTAGGCTTCCTGCAGGGAACCTGCTTCTCCCTCTATGTCTCTGCCTCTCTTTGTGTCTCTCATTAATAAGTAAATAAAATCTTTAAAACAACAACAACAACAATTGTCTCTCTAGGGCACCTGGGTGGCTTGTCAGTTGAGCAGCCGACTCTGGATTTCTGCTCAGGTCATGGTTTCAAGGCCCTGAGATGAGCCCTGCCTCTGACTCCATGCTGAACACAGAGTCTCCTTGAGATTCTCTCTCTCTCCCTCTGCCCCTCTCTACCATCCCCTCACAGCTTGAGTGCTTTCCCAATCTCTCTCCCTCTCAAAAAAAACAAAAAACAGTTGTTTCTCAGCAAACTTCCCACACTTTGTAATAGTGATATTCCATAGAACATTGGCTGGAAATGGAAAATATGGTGAAGGTGCTCCACCCTGCAGAAACAGAGTTGCAAGAACTGAGCAGAACCCAGTGTGTATGCTCTATCAGAATGGCAGCCTAGACGTAACACTAAAACAGTACTAGTCAACACTTGGTTCACTGGAAATCAGCTTAACCTTCTCCTTGGAATATATAGTTGACCCTTGAACAACACAGGAATGAACTGCATGGGTCTACTTACATATAGATATGAATATATATATATACACACATACATATATATACATATACATATATATGCTGTCTAGTACTGTAAATGTATATTTCTTATGATTTTTGTAACATTTTCTTTTATCTAGCTTACTTTATTGTGGGAATGCAGTCTATAATGTTTATAATATGCAAGATATGCGATAATTGCTTACTTTATCAGTAAAGCTTCCAGTCAACAATAGGCTATTAATAGTTAAGTTTTTGTATGTCAAAATATACACAGATTTTCAACTGTGTGTGGGGGGGAGTCAGTGCCGCTAAGCCCCATGTTGTTCAAGGGTCAGCTGTACTGTCACTTTTGTTTCAAACAAACCTCTTATGCCAAGTGTACTTGCTACCTGTGATGATTTAAGTTGGCCCTGTACAGGCGGCAACACAACATTCTGACTTTTTTTTTTTTAAGATTTATTTATTTAGAGAAAGAGAGAGCATGCGAGAGAGAGAGTAAGGAGCAGAAGGAGAGAGAGAATCTCAAGGAGATTCTCAACTAAGGATGGAACCTGAGATCATGACCTGAGCTGAAATCTAGAGCCAGACACTCAACCAACTGAGCTATCCAGGTGCCCCATCATTCTGACTGTTCTGAAAGGCTTTGAACTATATACATTTTTTAAAATGGTTGAAATGGTGAATTTTATGTCGTGACTTTAATCTTTTTAAAAAGATTTTATGTATTCATTCAAGAGAGGAAGAGAGAGAGAGAGAGAGAGCACAAGCAGGAGGAGCACAGAGACAGAAGGAGAAGCAGGCTCCTCACCAAGCAGGGATCCCAACACAGGCTCAATTGTAGGACCCTGGGGTCATGGCCTACGTGGAAGGCAGATGCTTAACTGACTCAGCCACCCAGGTACCCCATGTGACTTTAATCTTAATAAAAATATAAAGAGATAAAGAAATTGCTGGTCCCATTCCAAGTTTAAACAGGGAACCTGGCTGACCTGTTTGGATTTTGGCAAAATTATATTCCTTACCAAATGGATTTTGTTGGACCTTATTTTCCATAAGATCCAGACAATTTTGGCCTTATGTTTTATCTTTATGGTGATTGTGTAGTGACCACAATGTGTGGGAAGAGCAGGATGTGTTGTAATTCATGCAAAAAAATTATGAATATTAATTCCCCAAATTTTGTAACTTAAGCTTTCTAAATTTTATTTTATGTGAAAATAAATTTATAGGATAAGCTGAGGAGGTTTCAGAATTACATGTAATGCTCTTGAGAAAATTTCAGCATGAGTAAGGAGAAAGAAAGTGTAATTGATGAAAATTGGTGTACTAGCTCATGAAGCTATGGTCTTCATTCAACGGACAGACAGCCCATGGTGACCTGCAGGAAAGGAGCTAAGAGAGCAAATACTCTGACTTCACTGTCCTCCCGATTTCTGATAACCTGTTGGTGTTTCCCATTGGCTAAACCCAACAGCAAGCCAGAGGCTAATGAAGTCTATCATTATTCTCCAAAGATGTCAGGATTGCAGGCAGACAACTGGATGCATTTGGAGGACTCAGCAGAAGGCACCCAGCCCACTCAGAAAAACAGAAAGAAAAAAAAAATCTAAAAAGTTTGATGCACTGAAAAGATGTTCATAATGTTACAAGTGCAAAAATAAAGATTTCAAATAGTTCACTTTCTTGTTTATTGAGTCTCTCCCTGCTACTACAATGTAAGTCCCATGAAAGGAAAGACAATGTACATCTTGCTTAGCAACATAGTCCCAGTTTCTAGAGAATAGAGACTTAATAAATATTCATAAGATGAATAAATGACTTTGTGCAAATCCCTTAACATCTCCAAGACTCCCGAGTTTTCTTATCTACATGTTGCTGGGTGTTTCAGCTGGACAAGAGGTAGAATTTAGATGCTTTTGGCAAACAATCAGGATATACCCTTACAGCACTTCCAAATACCTACCCGAACGAGCTGATACTCATGGAGGTTTTGAGAAGAATCCATGGAATGAAAGAGGGAATAGACAAAAAGGTGGAGACTGTCCATGTATCCAGCAGACCTTTGTGGTTACTTGGAGGCCCCTTAAGTGAAGGGATAGAATGAGAGGTGGTACCATGTTTATGAGTCAGAAGTGACTCTGGGGATGCCTGGGTGGCTCAACAGTTGAGTGTCTGCTTTCAGCTCAGGGTGTAATCCATGGGTCCTGGGCTCAAGTCCCACATCGGGCTCCTTAAGGAAAGCCTGCTTCTCCCTCTGCCTGTGTCTCTGCCTCTCTCTGTGTCTCTCATGAATAAATAAATAAAATCTTAAAAAAAAAATAAGTGACTTTGTGCCCAAGTGCAACAGCTCTGGGATCCAGGACACAGTGGCAGACCCATGCTGGGGAGAGAACCTGCTTCCTATAGCACAGGTCAGGATGAGTCTCAGAGTTCTGTGGACTGGACCTGGCCATGGGTGAGGATCACTGTTTTGAGTGGATCAGATACTTGGAGAAAGCCTGTGATGAACTTTGACAAGGAGATCAAAGTAGAGAAAGATGAGAGAAGCACATCCTGAGCAGAGATGAGATGCCCCACAGCACCCACAAACTCCCAAGGAAGGTTTTTCTGAGAAGTAGGGAAGAGGACAAAACACAATCTGAGATCCTGTGGTAAAAAAACAACAACAACAAAACAAAACAAAACAAAACAAAAACCAGATACATAAATTAAGCCAGTCCACATTTGCAGTACAGGTAGAAACAGCTTGAGAGTTTTATTTTTTATTTTTTAAAGATTTTATTTATTCATGAGAGATACACACACAGAGAGGCAGAGACAAAGGCAGAGGGAAAAGCAGGCTCCCTGCGGGGAGTCCAATGGGGGACTTGATCTCAGGACCCCGAGATCACAGCCTGAGCCAAAGGCAGATGCCCAACTGCTGAGCCACCCAAGCATCCCAGCTTGAGAGTTTTAAATCGTGGATTTGGATAATTTCATCAAAGTCAGAAATTATTCATGAAGTAAGGTCACAGAAATGAGACAGCACAAAAATTAATACTGATTATAAAGTGACGGAATATTTAGGGAGAAAAGTGGTGAGTTCTTTCGCACATTGTCCATTACAGGGTTTCAAAGAGAAGTCATCCCTACCCAGGATAAGCATTGGAAATGTCTCCTTCTGAAGCTTTTCATATTTTTTAAAGATGAAAGCACTTGATTAAAGGCATATTTGGAAATATAAACACCATTACATTCTAGGCTCAATAAAGCCAAGTGATAATGGGAAACAACCCTTAAGATCTTTAAGTAAGATGTACGTTTTATCAAAATGTCTAAGGAGCATCATTTGAAACAAACATTTTAAAATGCAGTTCAAGGGGTGCCTGGGTGGATCAGTTGGTTAAGCATCTGCCTTTGGCTCAGGTCAGGATCCCAGCATCCTGGGATCGAGCCCTGCATCAGGCTCCCTGCTCAGTTGGGGGGTTTTGCTCCTCCCTCTGCCCCTCTTCCCTGCTTGTGTTTTCTCTCTCTTTGTCTCAAATAAACAAATAAAGTCTTAAAAAATAATAATAAAATACAGTTCAGAATCTCATTACAATGAGCTGTGAGCAAGTATCTAAGTGATTAATACAACTTTCTTTTTCATATTTTGTGGTCATGGGGATGGAGCAAAGTAGTCAATATTGTTGATGTCTGTCGCTAATCTCCTTTTTGTGCCAGCTGTCTGTTCTCTAGACTGGCCTCAGATGAACAGGAGCTATAATACACCTCCCCACCACCAGGAGGGTGGCACACAGCCAATAACTGACTGACACAGGGATATGAAAGGCTGGTCACCCTGCCTCAAAGGGGGACCGGCACTGAGGTGCAATCCAGGCATCAGAGCTCATGTGGGATCAGCTGAACCCAGATCCCTCTCCTACCACATCCTGCTTCCCTCCCCTTCTCTTTTCTCAGAGCACTCCCTCAATAAATTACAGGCACCAAAATCCCCGTCTCAGGCTCTGCCTTTAGGGAACCTGCCCTAAATCACCCATTGTCATTTTATAGTTTGTAATGGAATTATCATGGAGTTGTTCGTGGAAATGTGAAAGGGGCCTGTTTCAGCTGCTGGCAAGAGCAGGACATGATTTGGAAAACCAGGAAAATCTGTCTTTCAAGGGGTGGAATATCAGAACGCTGTCCTATTACTGTGCACACTCACAATCTACTACTGGTCTCAAAAGCACTTAAATAGTAGACTGTTTTTGAATTTAGCTCAAAGTTATTCCTTACATCATTGTTTATCCTGAAAAGTTGGAGATGACACAATTTAGATCAAATGCGTTATGACACATGTATAATGGACCACCACACAACCATCAAAACAAAACAATGTTTTAAAAGGTTTGATGTTGGGGTGACTGGGTGACGGGCACTGAGGGGGGCATTTGACAGGGTGAGCACTGGGTGTTATACTATATAACAAATTGAACTCCAATAAAAATATACAAAAAATATAAATAAATAAATAAATAAATAAATAAATAAATAAATAAATAAATAAAAGTTTTGATGAGTTGAAAAGATGTTCACAACCGGACAAGTGCAAAAAAAAAAAAATGCAGATTTGAGAAGACCATAGGCATACTTGTTCTAGCCTATCCTCAGGTGGGCATGAGACCTCTGGCACTGTCACATTCTGGCTTTCCCTTTACATGTAGGCAGGTGTAACTAACAGAGTATTATTAATATGTAAGTGTTTTTAGTCAAGGGGTGCCAAGGATGTTGGCCCATTTCCTGAAAAACTAGCTGTAAATCTGCCCCCAGACAGTCATGATCAGGGCCAGCACAAGGGAGGAGAGAAAGAAGAACTCATCTCAAGCACAATATAATAGAAGACAATCCCTTCAATAATCAAGATAAATACTACGTCAACACAACATTTCAAAACATCAAAAATCAATGCAAGAAAACCCACAATAAACCAAACATCCAAAATATCCAGTGTTATGCCAGGTCATAATGGACCCTGTGGCAAAAACAAAGGAAAAATGTGCACCCTTACACACTCTTTCTTAATGTACTTTAAAAAAAGATTTTATTTATTTATTCATGAGAGACACAGAGAGAGAGGCAGAGACACAGGCAGAGGGAGAAGCAGGCTCCCTGTGGGGAGCCGGATGTGGGACTCGATCCCAGGACCCTGGGATCACCACCTGAGCCAAAGGCAGATGCTCAACCACTGAGCCACCCAGGTGCCCCTTCACTGTACTTTTTAATAGCTTTTTTTTTTCCTAGAACTTGATTTTGAAAATATTATTGAGCTTACTTCCATTAAAACCAAGGAAGTAGGGATCCCTGGGTGGTGCAGTGGTTTGGTGCCTGTCTTTGGCCCAGGGCGTGATCCTGGAGACCCGGGATGGAGTCCCACGTTGGGCTCCGGTGCATGGAGCCTGCTTCTCCCTCTGCCTGTGTCTCTGCCTCTCTCTCTCTCTCTCTATGTGTGTATGTGTGTGTGACTATCATGAATTAAAAAAAAAAAAAAAACCAAGGCAGTAAAATTTTAATAAATTCTGGTTTGGGGAAAAATAAGATATTTAAATTTGTTTTCAGTTCTAAGATCCTTAACTTCGATTTTTCAATGTTTTCTCAATTATTTTAATGTTCTAAGGGAAGCACTTGTATGTGGTCAACAAATATTTTTTGAATGAATGGATCCTTATATTTATGGGATTGGAGAATGATGTAGTTTTTATTCTGAATCCCTTTTCTCCATGTAGTAGAGGCAGTAGAGGAAGTGGGGGTAAAAGACTATACCAAAGGCAGCTTGATGTTTATACTAAGAAAAATTATTGTGTGGAGGCCACAGCTTTTACTTACCTTAGAAATATAGAGTCCCTGGGGCACCTGGGTGGCTCAAAGTATCTGACTCTTGGTTTCAGCTCTAGTCATAATCTCAGGGTCCTGAGATTGAGCCTTATGTCAAGCTCTGCGGTGAGGATGGAGCTTCCTTAAGATTCTCTCCTTCTCCTTCTGTCCCACCCCCTCACTTTCTCTCTCTCTAAAAAAAATAAAATAGGAGCATATGTCTTTAAAAAAAATATATATATATATATATTTCCTTAGGGAGACTATATTTTTGACCAATGTGCAACACAGTCATAAAGACATGCCTTTGGAGAAAAGCTCTCAGTTTTTCCTCATTGAGAATGATATTCTCTGTGGGCTTTTCATAAATGGCTTTTATGATATTGAGGTATGTACCCTCTATGCCTACACTGTGGAAAGTTTTCCTTAAGAAAGGATGCTATCTTTTGTTTTTCTACATCTATTGAGAGGATCATATGGTTTTCGTCCTTTATTAATGTGATTTATTCTTTTATTAATGTGATTGCAAATATTGAACCATTTTTGCATCCCAGGAATAAATCCCACTTGGTCCTGGTGGATAATCCTTTTAATGTACTGTTGGATCCTATTGGCTAGTATCTTGATGAGTATTTCAACATCCATGTTCAGCAGGGATATTGATCTGTAATTGTTTTTGGTGGGGTCTTTGTCTGGTTTTGGGATCAAGGTAATGTTGGCCTCATAAAATGAGTTTGGAAGTTTTCCTTCCATTTCTATTTTTTTGAAACAGCTTCAGAAGAATGGGTATTATTTCTTCTTTAAATGTTTGCTAGAATTCCCCTGAGAAGCCATCTGGCCCCGGACTCTTGTATTTTGGGAGGTTTTTGATGCCTGCTTCAATTTCCTTCCTGGTTAATGGGTCTGTTCAGATCAATGGAACAGAATAGAGAATCCAGAAATGGACGCTTAACTCTATGGTCATCTAATATTCGACAAAGTAGGAAAGAATACCAACTGGAAAAATGACAGTCCCTTCAACAAATGGTGCTGGGAAAATTGGACAGCCACATGCAGGAGAAGGAAACTGGACCATTCTCTTACACCATACACAAAGATAAACTCAAAATGGATGAAAGACCTAAATGTGAGTCAGAAATCCATCAAAATCCTAGAGGAGAACACAGGCAGTGACCTCTGTGACCTCAGCCACAGCAACTTCTTGCTAGACACATCTCCAAAGACAAGGGAAACAAAGGCAAAAATGAATTTTTGGGATTTCGTCAAGATAAAAAGCAGGAACACAGCAAAGGAAAGCCAACAAAACCAAAAGCAACTGACAGCATGGGAGAAGATATTTGAAAATGACATTTAAGATAGAGGGCTAGTATCCAAAATCTATAAAGAACTTATTAAACTCAACACCCAAACAAAACACAAATAATTCAGCCAAGAAATGGGAAGAAGACATGAACAGATATTTCTCCAAAGAAGACATGCAAAAGGCCAACAGACACATGAAAAAATGCTCCATATCACATGGCATCAAGAAAATACGAATCAAAACCACAATGAAACACCACCTTACACCTGTCAGAATAGCAAAAATGAACAAGTCAGGAAACAACAAATGTAAGCAAGGATGAGGAGAAAGGGGATTGTTCTTACATTGTTGGTGGGAATGCAAGCTGGTGCAGCCACTCTGGAGAACTGTGTGGAGGTTCCTTAAGAAGTTGAAAATAGAGCTATCCTACAACCCAGCAAATGCACTACTGGGTAGTTACCCCAAAGATACAAATGTAGTGAAATGATGGGACACCTGCACCCCAATGTCCACAACAGCCAAACTGTGGAAAGAGCCCAGATGTCCATCAACAGATGAATGGATAAAGAAGATGTGGTGTATCTATATCTATATCTATATCTATATCTATATCTATCTATCTATATATATATGAAATGGGATATTACTCATCCATCAGAAAGGATGAATACTTACCATTTACATCAATATGGATGGAACAGGAAGGTATTATGCTGAGTGAAATAAATCAATAAGAGAAAGACAACTATCATATAGTTTCCCTCATGTGTGGAATATAAGAAACAGCACAGAGGATCATAGGGGAAGGGAGGGAAAACTGAATAGGAAGTCATCACAGAGGGAGAAAAACCATGAGAGACTCTTTAGGAAACAAACTGAGGGCTCCTGGCAGGAGGTGGGTTGGGGGGTGGGGTAATTGAGTGATGGGCATTAAGGAGGATATGCGACATGAAGAGCACTGGGAGTTACAGGCAACTGATAAATTATTGAACACCACATTTGAAACTAAGGATGTGCTATATGTTGGCTAATTGAATTTAAATTAAAAATAATTAAAATAAAATAAAATAAAAAAGCAAGGCTTTGTGCAAATCTTCTAAGAGGAAGAAGTTTAAGCATTACAAATTTATTATTAAAAAAACAAATTTATAGATCCTGATACCTAAGAGGAAATGCAAACTCAAATCCTTCATTTTGTATATTCCAAATTGTTGCAATTAAATACAAAATGTTGATAATCCACTGGTTATTGTATCAATTAGTAATTGCCACAAATAATACTTCATCGCAAACCACTCTTAAAATTCAGTACCTTGGGACGCTGGGGTGGCTCAGTGGTTGAGACTCTGCCCTGGGCTCAGGTCATGAATCAAGTCCTGCATCAGGCTCCCTGTGGGGAGCCTGCTTCTCCCTCTGCCTATGTCTCTGCCTTTTTCTATGTGTCTCTCATGAATAAATAAATAAAATATTTTTTTAAAAAACCAACTCAGTACCTTAAAACAATGATACTTGATTGCTACTCCTGAGTCTGTGAGTTGGCTGAGCAGGTCTGCTATCTTAGCTGGGCTTGCTCACCTGACTGCCATCAGCTACAAGTCGGCCAGGTGGCTGATTGAAGCCAGCCTCAGCTGGTGTAATGGAATGACGTAGCTCTCCTCTATGTTTCTCACACCCCTCCTGCAGGTCAGCAGGCATGTTCTCAGGGTGGAGACAAGGATGCAAGAGCAAGTTAACACTAACTCTGGGAAACAAGGGGTAGTGGAAGGGGAGGTGGGCAGGGGAATGGGGTGACTGGGTGATGGGCATTGAGGGGGCACTTGACGGGATGAGCACTGGGTGTTATACTGTATGTTGGCAAATCGAACTCCAATGAAAAAATATACATAAAATTTTAAAAAACTAATCATGGAAAGGACAAAAAGGAATGCACACCCAATTTTGAAAGCCTCTGTCTTTGAATCATTCTACTGACCAAAGCAAGTCTCAAGGCCAAGCCTGAGTGAGAACAGTAAGAGGTCACAAAGTGATAGGGAAGGGGTGTAGAGAATAGAGGCCACTTCTTGAGGCCATTGATCCAATCAATCTACCACAACTGGTGATGGGTAAGAGCTGTGCCATCTCTTGTTTCATTATCCCTTAGAACCGTGGCATCTGTGAACTGATGCAGCCACTCTGGAAAACTGTGTGGAGGTTCCTCAAAGAGTTAAAAATAGACCTGCCTTACGACCCAGCAATTGCACTGTTGGGGATTTACTCCAAAGATACAGATGCAATGAAACGCCGGGACACCTGCACCCCGATGTTTCTAGCAGCAATGGCCACAATAGTCAACTGTGGAAGGAGCCTCGGTGTTCATCGAAAGATGAATGGATAAAGAAGATGTGGTTTATGTATACAAGGGAATATTCCTCAGCCATTAGAAATGACAAATACCCACCATTTGCTTCAACGTGGATGGAACTGGAGGGTATTATGCTGAGTGAAATAAGTCAATCAGAGAAGGACAAACATTATATGGTCTCATTCATTTGGGGAATATAAATAATAGTGAAAGGGAATAGAAGGGAAGGGAGAAGAAGTGGGTGGGAAATATCAGAAAGGGAGACAGAACATAAACACTCCTAACTCTGGGAAACGAACTAGGGGTGGTGGAAGGGGAGGAGGGCAGGGGGTGGGGGTGAATGGGTGACGGGCACTGAGGGGGGCACTTGACGGGATGAGCACTGGGTGTTGTTCTGTATGTTGGCAAAGTGAACACCAATAAAAAATAAATTTATTATAGATTAAAAAAAAGAACTGTGGCATCTGTATTGAACACTCTGGACAAGCCAAGCACAGAAGACCAACCTGTCATAAATGAACTCGTGGGTCAGCTTCCCTCTCAAGCTGTGGCTGCCACAAATAATAAAGACTGAGCTTCCATGAACCAAGTTTAATATCGTTATCAAATTGTCTAACCCATGATCATTACTGAGCTAACTGAATCTTAGGTGGTAAGTTGACTCAAAGTAATTATTTAGTCTTTCCTCGGTATCCCCACACTAAGAATGTCTGTGGTCAAAGGAAGAGAAAGAGAAAGTTACAGGGTCTGGAAGAGGAGCTCTGTGGTCAAGAGCTCACAGCCTAGCTCAACCACTTACAGCTGTGTGATGCTGGGAAAGTGACCTAACTTCTCTGAGCCTCTGTTTCTTCATCCTGAAAATGGAGATTAATCATTCATTTACTCATTCATTCAACATATTTGTGGAGAATCTACTAGATATAATTCCCTGTGCTTATAGAGCTCACAGTCTAAGCTGGAGATGCCTAAGAAAAAGAAGTTATAATACAAGGTTAGAAAGCATGAAGCCCTAGGAACACACAGAGGGACATCTAATCTTACTTCAGGAGATTCAAAGAATGCTCCCTGGTGGAAGTGATGACTGAGATTCAAAAAAAAAAAGGTAGAAATTATCAGGATTTTGAGGAAAGGTGTGTCCTAGGAGGAGGGAATGGTGGATGCAAAGTCCAAAAGTCAAGAAGACATTTTTTTCTGTTTTTAAAAATATTTAATTTAATTTAATAATTAATTTATGACTATTTTTAAAATACTTTTAATTTATTTATGAGAGAGAGAGAGGCAGAGACACAGGCAAAGGGAGAAGCAGGCTCCATGCAGGGAGTCTGATGCGGGACTCGATCCCGGGACTCCTGGATCACACCCTGGGCCGAAGGCAGGTGCTTAACTGCTAAGCCACCCAGGCGTCTCTCTTTCTGGTTTTAAAGACAAGCTCTGCTATCTGCATGGCAAACAGAAGAGTATTCCAGAATATTCTAGAACATTCATGAGTGAGTCCCCAGGGGCTCTCCTTAAAACTCAAGTTCTGGTTCAGCCAATAGAGGGTAGGGCCTGGTATCCTGCTTTCTGGTCCACAGACCACACTCTGAGTAGGGAGGTATTAGAGTGGCCATGGAAGGGAGGATATATACATTTTATTGTTCCAATTTTAGTATATGTGCTACCAAAGTGAGCACAGAGTATATCTACATTTTAAAGTTGCATCTCCCTCCTCTCTCCCTGGCAATCAAGATTTTATGCAGGATGGAGGGCAACGTGGGATGGTGATAGCTTTGTGAGCAGTGTGAATCCTAGGCAAGTCCCATGAAAGTTCCTGGAAGGAAGAGAGGTGTTGGTTCCCTGAAAGGTCCCAGGAAACCAAAACACTTTCCAAAGTGTGCTGTCATCAAACGCAGCAACCCTCCATGAAACGCTGGGATTCTCCTCCGTCCAGCACTCCTACTCACCAATGTAACTGCATTAAGTGTTTGTCCAAAAGTAGTTGATAGGTCTATGTGTTTTATTCACCCCCTTGGGGCCCATAATTATTGTTTTACTGACCACTTCTTTCAAAGGAGGAGGAGGCTTTGTCAAAGGGTATGTCAGTCAGTCATATGGTAAATCATTAATTGAGGGGCTGCTCTGTGTTCTGGAGAGACACACTTGCAGTCATGCACCCGTGAACTTGGGAGAAACCAAAATAGTAGCCAGATAATCTTGGTCATGCCATTGCACTGGGACCTGTTTCTTCCAAACTCTGGAAACTCAAAGAGCAGAACATAGAAGATGGACTGATAACCTAGAAGAGAAAGTCTTGTTTCCCAGAGAGTGCCGGGGCTGGCAGGATCTTGCATCTGTGCATCAAGATGTGAAGAGATTTCAGAGTAGGCTCCGGTAGGCATCTGCTTTCCTCAGATGTTGCTCCATAGCACATATGAAAGGAAGAAGAGCTTTAATCCTGTGAGAGAGAAATCAGAATTAGAATCAGCAGGATTAGGATTAGAAATGTGATTCCAGGGGTTGTATAAATACACGGGTCTTCTGTAAATACAGAGAAATATGGCAACAAACACTGGAAGGACAAACACTAAAATGTTAACATTGATGGTCTCTA
Organism: Canis aureus; assembly: GCF_053574225.1. NCBI lineage: Eukaryota > Metazoa > Chordata > Mammalia > Carnivora > Canidae > Canis > Canis aureus. Next base: position 54,596,831 of record NC_135629.1, read on the forward strand.
GTGTGGCAGACACTAATGGCAAACCTGAAAGCTCTTCTCAACCTCTTCGTCATCAATAGCTTCCACTCTAGAGGCAAAGAAGCCAAATACGTGTTTTGTTAAGTTCCTTTGTAACTCTGTGTTGCCTGTGATACAATTCTGACCAACTAGGTGAAAGGGAAATCCCCTGAGGGGTTTCTGGGAAAGCTTTTCTTTCCTGTGAAAGAGAGAAAGAGTTTGCTGCTTCTGTCCCATCCCTCTTCTTGCCTTTAACATGGTTGTGATGTCTGGAGCTATGGCAGCCATCTTGCAACCATGAAAATCATTTGATGAAGTCAACATATTGTTAGTGGAATGGAAAAGTAGGGAAAACCTAGATCCTTTAAAACACCCCTGAGCAACAGAACCAGTATCAGAAACACCTAACTCTGAGCTTCTATTCTTGGGGGCAAAAAAAAAGAAGAATTTCCTATTTAAATAAGCCACCACTGAGGTGGGCACTTGATGGGATGAGCACTGGGTGTTATTCTATATGTTGGCAAATTGAACACCAATAAAAAAAAAATTTATTTTAAAAAATAAGGCAAAAAATAAATAAAATAAAAAATAAAAAACATAAATAAGCCACTGAATCTTAGTTTCTTGTGCTTAGAATAAATCAGTGAAAATATAAAAAATTCTAATGGAGGATGGAAGAGCTGTCGTAAATTTTTTTTATAACCCTGTAAATTTTAAATGGCAATGGTAGCAATGCAAAAATATGTGGGATTATGTGGAAAAATCAGTTTTGCCTCCATTTGCACATTCATTTCAATGTTTCTGAAGTCATATATGTGAAATATAATTCATATGTTAATATATATTGTAATTCATTTTTATAATAGATAATATGAAATTTTATATGTTATGTATTATAGTATAATAATTAGATAATATATAACTTCATAATTATATATATATAATCTTATTTATAATTATCAACAAGAAAAAAAATAATTATCAACAAGAGAACCTGGCAGATGTTATTACTGGCTCAAAAAAGACGGGCACTGAGGAGGGCACTTGACAGGATGAGCACTGGGTGTTACATGTTGGCAAACTGAACTCCAATAAAAAAAATACGAAAAAGAAAAGAATGCAAAGAACAGAGCTATGTATGTATTATATAATATATATAACATACATGTATAATGTAAACAAAAGATATAAAACATATAATTGTATATAATGTAAATAATATATGAGATATATATGATACATGTTAAATAATACATAATATATATTACATAGTGTATATATATATCTCTTCCGTGCATTCTCTTTTGAGCCAGTTCAACATCTGCCTCACTCTCACTGTTTAGTGAATAGAATAAAATCCTTAATGTATTCTCATGTTATGTCTGTAGGAGTCATCATTTCATCTTTTTTAGCTCACGCAGGTACTAAGGGGCAAAGCTGGGATTTGAGCCCAGGCAACTCCGGGTCCTAAACCCCAACTCTTGAACACCACACTTTATTAAATGTGCTAATATACATGGACACTCTTAGCTCGCAGTAGGTACTCGGTGCATAGTGGTGTCTGGTATTGCTAAGAAGCAGTAGTTCCATTTGAACAGAACTGCATAAAACACACAGTCTCTCACCGTCTTAGAAGTGGAGGGGACAGAGGACAGTAATATCCCTGAGGTATGGGACTCGGAACTGGGTTTGATCTTCCTGGTAAGGCATCTCCTATATTCTTCCTGTACCTGGAGGAAGAGACACATCACAAGAAGATGAATTAGTCCTAGATGCAGGGATGTGGGTTGTTATAGGCATATTCCTGGGAAGGATGGGGCTGGGAAGGGCAACAGTTATGTACCTGGCGGTTGAGCAGACAGTGAATGATGAAGATGAAGGCTCCCTGCAGGCTGTTGATGATGGTGAATAGGTAGGCCATGATACGAGCCATGGATCCAATCTGGAAGATGCCCAACACCCAGGAGCATCCCAAGATGAAGAGCTGGGCAAAGGCCTTGCATGTCAGTAACCTAGGGGAGAAGATTTGGAAAGGATAAAGTTCTGGGCAGTGGCTGTTGTCCTCATGGACCGTACTCCCACCACCAGTCTGAGGCTGCCACCATGTCATCTGCTACCTAGGTGAGAATAAATATGGGGTGGTCTCCAAGCTCAGAGGAAGGGAAATGGAGTCCCATCAGCATTAAAAGGCAGATGGCCTACAGATACACGTAGCACAAAGATGTGTAGACACATATATTTAATGCAATATTATTGATAGTGATGAAAATGCTCAAAGGACCTACAGGTCCAAGAACTGAGGACACATTAAGTGAATGGTAATACCATAGTATGAAATACGAGGACTTTTTTTATTTAATTGAAGAAAAACTCGCATAACATAAAATTCACCATTTTAACCATTTAAAGTGTGCAATTCAGTGGCATTTGGCACATTCACAATGCTGTACAATCATCATAACTACCCAGTCCTAAGATATTTTTATCACCCCAAAAAAGAAACCCCACACCTGTCAAGCACTCATTCTTCTCCCCCTCCCCTAACTAAAACAACGCTGGGGTCCACCCATTGATGAACAGATAAACAAAATATGGTCCATCCATACCCTGGAAAATTATTCAGCCATTAGAAGGAATAAAGTACTAAAACCTGCTACAACATGGATGAACCATGAAGACATTGTCAGTGAGGGAAGCCAGTCACAGAAGAACACAGAGTACATGATTTCATTTATAGGAAATGTCTAGAACAGGCAAATCTATAGAAACTAAAAGGAAATTATAAAACCATTTTTCAAAAGATTTTATCTTTAGGTAATCTCTACACCCAACATGGGGCTTGAATTCACAACTCTGAGATCAAGAGTTGCATGCTGCACTGACTGAGCCAGAAAGGTGCCCCATAAAACCATTTTTTAAAATGGTATAAGAGTGACCAAATACAGGCCCTGGGTACCATGGAAACTGTGCCTCAGTTTCCTAAAATTGGTGTAAGGTTAATAATACAATACCTACAGGGTGATATTACTTGTTCTGCAGATTAAATGAGATAACAAAACTCCAAGGGTGCTTGCCAGAGTGTCTGGCCCAAAAACATTTTTGTTAGTTGTTTTGTTTTTTTTTAATTTATTTTTTATTGGTGTTCAATTTACTAACATACAGAATAACCCCCAGTGCCCATCACCCATTCACTCCCACCCCCCGCCCTCCTCCCCTTCTACCACCCCTAGTTCATTTCCCAGAGTTAGCAGTCTTTACGTTCTGTCTCCCTTTCTGATATTTCCCACACATTTCTTCTCCCTTCCCTTATATTCCCTTTCACTATTATTTATATTCCTCAAATGAATGAGAACATATAATGTTTGTCCTTCTCCGACTGACTTACTTCACTCAGCATAATACCCTCCAGTTCCATCCACGTTGAAGCAAATGGTGGGTATTTGTCATTTCTAATAGCTGAGTAATATTCCATTGTATACATAAACCACATCTTCTTGTTAGTTGTTTTTAATCATAAGCATTGATACGAAGTCAGCTATGTATTTATGTGAGGAAAACCCAAAGTTCAGAATGATATGTATAGTATCCTATCATTTATGTAATAGAAGGTGAATGTGTAGGTATAGAATATTCTGGAAGGAAGCTCAATTCAAATGATAATGGTTGCTTAAGGTGGAAGAGAATCTGGAGACCTGGAGATCAGGGGATTACTTTTCATGTGTTCTCTATGGAGCCTGTTTCTCCCTCTGCCTGTGTCTCTGCCTCTCTCTCTCTCTTTCTCTCTCTCTCTCTGTGTCTCTCATGTCTCACGAATAAATAAATAAATCTTAAAAACTTTTTTTCTTATCATTGCATGTATTAACTCTTTTATACTTTTTGTATCAACTTTTTAAAAATAATTTTTAGAAAAAAATTATTTCAGATGGGATGGATGAGGGATTGGATACTGACAGGAAAACAAGCAAAGGACATCATATGGTTCCTGACAATAAAACCTAGACAGCTCCCCACAGGGAACCTGCTTCTCCCTCTGCCTATGTCTCTGCCTCTCTCTGTGTGTGTAAATAAATAAATAAAAATATTTATTTATTTTTTATTATTTTTTAATTGAAGTTTGATTTGCCATCATATAGTATAACACCCAGTGCTTATCCCATCAAGTGCCCTCCTCAGTGCCTGTTACCCAGGTACCCCACCCCCCACCCGCCTCCCCTTCCACCACCCTTTCTTTGTTTCTTGGAGTTAAAGTCTCTCATGGTTTGTCTCCCTCTCTAATTTTTCCTACTCAGTTCCCCTCCTTTCCCTTATAATCCCTTTCACTCTTTCTTATATTCCTCATATGAGTGAGACCATATGATGATTGTCCTTTTCCGACTGACATACTTCACTCAGCATAATACCCTCCAGTTCCATCCATGCCAAAGCAAACGGTACTTTAAAACAAAAAAACCTAGACAATGTCTGACTTTGCTAGATCTAATGAAGATTAGTTGAGGGGTGCCTGGGTGGCTCAGTTGGTTAAGTATCTGCCTTTGGCTCATGTCATGATCTTGGGGTTCTGGGATCAAGCCTGCATCAGGCTCCTTGCTTAGCAGGGAGTCTGCTTCTCCCTCTCCCATGTCCCTCCCCCCACTTGCTTGTACTTTCTATCTCTCTGTCAAATAATAAATAAATAAATAAATAAATAAATAAATAAATAAATAAATAAAATCTTTTAAAAAAATTAGTTGATTGATCAAGAAACACAAATGGTCTATAAGAGTATGAAAATGTCTCACATCTGACTCCTAACTCTGGGAAACGAACTAGGGGTGGTGGAACGGGAGGTGGGCAGGGGGTGGGGGTGACTGGGTGATGGGCACTGAGTGGGGCACTTGATGGGATGAGCACCGGGTGTTATTCTATATGTTGGCAAATTGAACACCAATAAAAAATAAATTTATTAAAAAAAAGAAAATGTCTCACATCTGTAAGATTAAATAATACGTACAAAACTAAAATAATAAAATAGTATATTTAACCCATTAAATTAGCAAAAATGACACAACAAAAATGATAAATCCTGGTGTTGGCATAGCTGTTAAGTAAATAAGCACTCTTGCAAATGGAAACAAATTTTCTGGAAAATAATTTGCGATATATACTAAAAGTGTGACAATCCAGCCTGCCATTTGACTTGGGCAGTTTCATGCCTACCATTATGAACAATCACAGGCATGGAAAAAGATCTATTAGGGTATTCAAGACTGCATTCTTTATAATAACCCTCCTCCCCCCAAGGAATCAGAAACAACTCGAATGTCCATGAATAAGGCATGATTTAAGTAAGTTGTGCTGTATTCTTACACTGAAATGCTTTACAAAAAAAAAAAAGATATTGTCAAAGAATGTCTAGTTAAATTGAAAAATATCCATGCTATTAAGAGAAAATGGTTATAAAAATGAATGATTCTATTTTTGTAAATATCACATATAATTATGCACAGTAGATGAGTTAGAAAATGTACTAATAGTTTCAATATAGGAAACAGTCTTCCTAGTAACTGTGTTGCTACTTCATAAACCAGATAAAGTGGACAATGTTAATATCCCCATGGTAAATAAGGATAAGGAAACAGTTTCAGAGAAGTTATGTAACTTGTCTGAGGTCACACAGCTTGTAAGTGTCAGACCTGGTGTTTGAGACCCCAGATCTAGACTCTGAGCTGTTCTGTCCTGGACACCAGAACCAGGCATACAAAAGGGACTCAGTGGATGTTTGTGGGAAGAATGAAGGAGACTGGGAAAGGAGAGAAAAGGAAGAAGGGTCTGCACCTGTTGTCTTTGAGCTTGGAGACTTCAGCGTTGACGCTGGAAAGCTTCTGCCTCAAGATACACAATGTCCAAGTTAGGAGGATGGAATTGATCTACAAAGTCAAGCAGAAAGGACTGAGAGATTGGAGATACACACGGACAATGGCCAGACCACCTGTAAGAGACCCATAGTCTTCAGTAACCACCCCAGGAAGCAGTTGACCCCAAACAACCAGCTCTTGAGTGGTAACTGATAGCCTCCCTAATTTCTGTCCTCACTTCCAACTTAGGACCGAAAGGAAAAAGCCAATAAGGAAAAAGCCAATATGCTGCCCTAAGCATTCACATTGAATGCGCTGCTTTGAGTTAGGCTGCCTATAGAATCCCGATGCATACAGCCTCTGATCAGGCCACACCAGAAGCCATCCCTGTTTTATCCCTATAAAGCCTTGCCACTCCTCTGACTGCTTTTGAGTCTCTGCAAAGTGCAAGTGATGGTGGTTGGCTCCCTTACTATAGCAATTAATAAGCCTTTCTGGTTCTTATTTGGGTGATTGCCCTGGGACCTCACAATGTGATCTTATTTGGAATTAGGGTCTTTACCAGAGGTGATCAAATTAAAATGAGGTCATTACAGTGGGCTCTAATTCCACATGACCTTATAAAACAGGGATATTTGATTGTGGTGATTATTTCACAATGTATACATATGTCAAAACACCAAGTTACACACCTTAAATATATACAATTTTTATTTGTCAGTTACACCTTAGTAAGGCTGAAAAAAAAACCAACTCTAGGCTTCCCTTTGCTTCCATCCCACTGTTTTCTTTTCCTCCCTGACCATCAAATACTCTTTTTTTCCTCCAAAATAAAAATAAATAAATAAAAATCATTTTTGAGAACCTAAAAAAAATTTTTTTTTGCCTCCCTTTTTTCTCATTTAATTCTGATCCTCAGAAGACAATAATAAACCCATTCTTTCTGGAACACAAAGGACAGATAAGATTGTGGTCCCTTCCAGGGGATTTGCAATGTTGGCAAGAAAAAAAAATCAGAAGTCAAAGAAATTGACTCTAACTTGGAAATCTCAAGAACTGGGGATCAGAAGGGAGAATGTTTGAGAGGAATATGTGACCTTGGCTATCCACCTTCCATCGGATCCCTTGGGTCTCCTTATCACACTGTGCCAAGCAATTTGCTTACCACGATGATGGTACAGACTGGCCCCAGGAAACTCCAGATGAAACCTGTCTCCGTATTCAGCCAGCAGCTATGGAGAGAAACAGAAGTCAGTGCTTGTCTCAGAGTCTTGACCCTATAAGTTACTCACAACCCAACAAATGCACTAATGGAGGAGAGTATAGGGAGATGACCCTGAGACGAAAATTCTCATTATGAGACAGGCTACAGTTCAGTTTTCTCTGGGCCTCAGCAAGTCTTCTTTCAGATCTTCTTCCTGGGTAAATGTTCCTGGAGTATTAATTTGATGTCCTACATAGAGCTCATCCTCACTTCATAACTTTTGTAACCCCTTCCTCTCTATTCAGACCTCCTCACTGGTACACTGGACATTCAGATCCCAGCTTAAATGTCACCTCCTCTGAAAAGCCACTTCTGACCATCCCTACCCGTGGTCCTTCTCTAGCAGAGCTTGCTGCTTTTCTTTTTTATTCCATCTATCAGTGTCATAAGTTATGGTGGTGTGTTTCCTTGCAAACTGTTCTTCTCTCTACCAGACTATAAGCTGTGTGAGAACTCAGACCTTGAACTTTTGTTCATCTCTGAATACCCAGCACTCAGGGCAAAGCCTGGTGTGGATGAAGTATTCTATAATTATTTCTTAAAAGAAATGAAGGGAGGAAAAGATGGAGGGAGGGAAGGAGGAATGGAGGGAGAGGAGGAAGAGACATGCATTGCTTCTTTCCATCATGTCTCTAGTAATTGGTTTTCACCATCTGACAACCATTCCACCATATTCAGTAACAGCATTCCAATATTCCCTGTGAAAGTGTGCCTCCCCCAAAAGAGAAGGAAAATAATCAAGTTTGGCCAACCAGGCGTTCTTTCCCTGGAACAGGAGTCTCCAGGTAGTAGTAGATAAAAAGGTGGAAAATGCATGGAAAACCATTTCAGTAGATACTGGACTATTTCCTTATCAGCTTCTGCATCTCTGCATGGAGGCATCAGACTAAAAGCTCTAGAGAATTAGTTTTCTGAGAGCAGCCCTCAACCAATGGCTGCTGGGAGGGAAATGGTGAACAACTGGTGGGTTATTGGAGGTCCATGCCCTACACAGTTTCCCAGAGGTACCCACTGGGATGGAGCCTGTTACCTACAGCTGTACCTGCTCAGAAATGCACTCCATATTTCCAGTTCTTCCTCACTGCCTGGTGCTTCTTCCTAAGGTCATCTCAAATCCTTGTCAACACTACTCCCCTCTTCCAAAATTTTTTGTGGTTCTCACCACCTGGAAGGTATGCCCCAAATTCCATGCCCCTCCCCTAGATCCCCCTCTTTCAGCCCAATCCACCTGTTCTCCAAACACACCTTGAGCCCTCCCTTGGGAAGCTATTGCCCTCACCTACTGTCGCCACTCCCCTTCCTCTTTGCCTGTGTATATTTCAGTAGGGTTTTCAAGGCTCATTCAAATTCTATCTCCTCCAGGAAGCCTTCCATGAACTTTCCGACTCCCATGTGCTATTATCCTTCTCTGGTCTGTGTCAGTGCTTATATTACCCACACCAACATCAGACACTTCAATCATGGTAGCCTTGCACTGTTACCACCATCTCCTGACAAGACAGTCAGGTCTGAATTCAGTTTGGACACTTTCTAGCTATGTGGCCCAGGGCAAGTTCTGCAACTGTGCTGAGCCTCAGTCTCCTCTGGAGCTACCATTTATTAAGCTGTTACTTTAGGTACCACCATATGCAGCAGCCCAGGTTGTGTACTGCACAAATCCAGGGGACACTATTCATACTCCTAGTCCTTGCACTTAGGATTTCAGTTGAGAAGTACCAGAGATAATGCATGTTTGTAAAACTTGCAGGATTTAGGTTTGATAAGTGCTCACTTATTATGGATTCCTTTCCCTCACCTCTTATCTCATGACCTCACCTGAAATATAAAACATCAGTAGTAGGCAGGGAGGAAACCTGGATATTTAGTTCCCTAACCACAGCTCAGCAATGCCTCTAACACAGGGTGATGAGCACAGGCCCTGGGATTGGAAAGACCTAGATTCATGTCCTCACACAGCCCCTTTCTCATCGTAGTGGCAAGAAAGCCTGTCTTTCCTCATATCTAAATTAGAATAGCACCACTATCTCAGGGGTCATAGGATCATTGACATGACACAGTGAGTTACAGTCTCTGCACTAGCCGCATACTGTTTGTCCTGTCATTTACCTGATTTTCAAAGTTGATTCACTTTTTTTTTAACTTATACAATGGAATCACATCTATGATATCATGAGTTTGGTTGGTATGCTAGCAATTTTTTTCCCTAATGTCCTATAAGATAACTACGAAATTATTTTTAAGTTATACTCACCAACATACTACCCCAAATCCTCTCCCATGGAACCATGTGACAAACAAACGTTGCTTTCAAACAGACAATGGTGATGATGGTGATGATGATGATGATGATGATATGTATATTGTTTTATCCTATGCCAGACACTGGTCTAAATGTTTTGCAGATAATAACTCATTTAACCCTCACAACACTATGATGTAGGCATTGCTACATCAGCCCCTATTGTATGGACGAGGAAATGGAAGCATATAGAGGTTAAGCAACTCTCCCACAGCTAGGAGGTAGTGGAGCAAGGGTTCAAACCCAAGCAGGCTGGCTCCAGGATCCATGATTTTAAAATTTACAACCAAGCTCATTGTTTACACCACCACCATTATCTATACTATGGTACAAATAGTGGCTCCTGGATTCACGCAGTGCACAACCCGTGCTACTACTATACATGGCAGCTCTGAGACCAACAAAACATAAAGAGCTCAATAAACGGTAGACACAATCATCACTACTGTTACTACTCTTCTTGTTGTTCATGTAATCAATTATCCTCATGAACCCTGGCAGCAGGCTCTTCAGGGAGAGAGGATATCACTTACCGATTATGCATTCCATAACCTTGTGGTTGAACACCAACAGAGACAGCCACCACTAGCCCTGGGATCCCATAGCCAAAGACACAGAGGTACCACATCTTGATGTGGCGGGAGCTGAAGTAATTCACCACCTTCAGGTTCCTGACCATGAGGAAGAGCATCACAGCCTCTATCAGCATCCAGAAGAAGCAGGCGAGGTAAAGGTAGTGCAGGAAGCCTGCAATGATGGCGCAGCCCATCTGGAGAGGAGAAGCATGCACACTCAGGATCCCCTACCCAAGAAGCAACAGTGGGGCACTACTTTGACTGGAGTTCCCGAACCACAGCCCATCCATTCATCCCACAAACCTTTACATAGAGGTATTTTCCCTACAGGTGCTACCATCCCTTGGGTAGGGGGATAAGTCATCCTGGTTTACCTGGGACCTGTTCTTCCCAGGACATGTGACTTTCAGTGTTAAAACAGAGAGAGTTTTGAGAAGAATGGTTAGTTGATTGAGTGTGGGGGGTCAGCACAGTGTAGCCATTAGAATGGCTGCCTGTTTTGTAAATGACGTTTCATTGGCACATGGCCACACCCATCTCTATATTTTCTTTGAAAAAAAAATATTTTATTTATTTATTCATGAGAGATGCAGAGAGAGAGAAGTAGGCTCCCTGTGGGGAGTCCAATGCGGGACTCGATCACAGAACATCAGGATCCCGACCTGAGCCAAAGGCAGATGCTCAACCCCTGAGCCACCCAGGCATCCCCATCTTTATATTTTCTATGTCTGTTTTTGCAGTAAAACAGCAAAGCTGAGTGACTACAACAGAAACCCTAGGATCTGCAAAGCTAAAAATATGTATACCTGCCTCTTTAGAGAAAAATTTGGCTCACTCCTGGTTAAATGATGGCAGTGACACATGCTACTAGCATTGAATTCTCAAACATTCCACAGTGAGGGAGGTGATTCTGCACAAAAATGATCACCCCAAGCAAAATGTCGCTAGTGCTCCTTTCGGAAAAATCCTAAGAACCTACTATGTTTCTGGTATAGTTAAAGGGGATAAATTGGCCAAAGTTCTTGCTCTCATGGGGCCCATAGTCTAGTGGGAAGGGTAGATATACTACAAGTAAAACACCAAATAATCAATATGGTTTCAAATACATGCTGGGTATGAAAGCAAAATAAACTGATAAGGGATAGAGTTTCTCAGCTGTAGCATATTGACATTCATAAAAATATTGCCAGATTATTTTCTGTCATGAGGGCTGTCCTGTACATTGTAGGGTGTTTGGCAGCATCCTTAGTGTCCACCGGATGCCAGAAGCACCCCCTCCCAGTGATGACCACCAATAATGTCTCTAGATATTGCCAAGTGTCCCCTAGGGGGCAGGATCCTCCAAAGTTAAGAACCAATGGCTTAAAGTATAATAGGAGAGATCGCCACAATATATAATATGATCAGGGAAATGATTTTAAACTGAGACCTATCACAAGAAGAAGTCAACCAGGTGAAGAACTGGGAATAAATATTATCAAAAGAGGGCATGGCACATGCAAAGGTCCTGAGGTAGGAATTAGAGTAGAGGTTATTGAGTAGGAATGGGGGGGGCTGATGTGGAGGTGGTGGGGTTGGGTGAAGACACAGCCTGAGGGGTGTGAGACCTTGTTATGAATTTTGTCCACTCCAGTGAGGAAGAGAGCCTTGGCCAAGAAGAGGCACACGCAGAGGTGCAGGTGGAGGTAGGTATTGTGATTTTGAATGGAACGACACAGGATGAAGGTGGTGATGGCCAAGACGAGACACACCAGGGAGATGATCATGCCCACGTGGCTAATGATGTACAAGGAGAAGTCCATCTGTCAAGGAAAGAGATACACCACTCAGAGAGGGGCTGACATTCCTTCAGGCAGGAAAAAAAAAAAAGAATTATCCAGTCTCCTGACCAGGGCAGAAAGGGCTCAGGAAACTTTTCTCCCTTTGACACTTGGAGTGAACTAGATATTGTCCATTATCAACCTCTGGAATCCATCAGCACCCATTCCCACCCCTGTCCTGTGCCACTCCTCATGTCGTACTAGAGCAAGATGTCTATAAAGGACATTTCCCAGAATCTTCTGGGGCTAGGGTCCTAGATGTCATTTAGGTTCTCCAATGAGATGTTTGCACAGTTTTGGAAGGTAGGATGCAGGCAGGTACCAGCTTTCTGCAGACAGGAGCAAGCTATGAGTGGGCTCCACATTCCAGCTTGCTCCTTTTTTGATTGCATGGATGTGGGGTGATCTGCCCCATAGATGTGGGTCAATTCCTGACCTCTGCATTACAGCTGCAGAGGGATGATCTTGAAGAGTTGGGGTGACCCAACTCGCAGCCCCTGACTTCAAATCCTCCGTCCCTCTCTGTGACTTTGCAAGCATCCCATTCCCTACCTGAAATACCTAGAATGGTTACCATTTCCTGACCTGGACTAGGGCTGTTACACAAGCATTCAGAGATAGATGCCCCAACTTCTGGGAGTGGAAATGGCAAACTGAGTCCTTCACTTATTCACAATTATTTTTATTCACCATTAACTTCAATGTTTTGAATTCCTCTGTGTGTTAAAGATGTGCCAAGACGCCATCTCACAAGCTACTCCCTATGATCTTGTGACAGACATGGTGACTGAGAGAATGGACTACAGTTCTGCTAGGTCCGAGCTGTGTGAGCTTGGGCAAGACACTTCACTGCTGTGTCCCTCAGTTTCCTCATCTGTTAAAAGATATGAACAGTAATTGCCCAGTAGAGTTGTTGTAAGAGGATTCAGTGAAAATACTTCAAGTGCTCATGGCTGTGCAGGAAATATATTACATGTTCTGTATAGCCTTCCTCTCCACTGAATCTACCCACTCATCAAGGTTCATGTTCCAACCCCTCCCTGATTGATTGCTCTCACCAACACACTTCTGAATTCCTATAGCACAACTTCTTGTACCATTTACATGGTTTTGTGGAAAGACAGCTCTGGAGCCAGACTGTCCTGGGTTTGAGTCTCGTTTCCACCAGTTTAGTTTCCTAAGTAGGTGGATTGTGGAGCCTCAGCCTCCATCCTATAAAATAGCCTGAAAACACTTGACTTAAAATAAAGGGTTTAACACAGTAGGTACTCTGTAAATGGGATCTGTGGTTATTTTTCTCCCAGAGCATCTGCTTAGGGTCATTTCTCATTTTATATATCAATATCATGGCTTCTCAGCTAGATTCTGAATTCACCAAGGGCAAAAGTATCACACACTCCATCTGTCCCCCATGACTCCCTCCCACAACACCCAAGACCATGAGAGACACACAGTGGATGTTTACTTAGTATTTTCCCCCTTGCATTTGGGGAGCCAGAGTGCAGAGAATTGGTACTGACCGTGAGCTCCCCATAAGCCATGATGATGGCCAGATTCACCATTTGATTACAGCTGCAGACAGTATGCGTCTCAGAAGCTTCAAGGACCACACAGCCAGAAGACGTCCACCTACCACCCTCCACATTGGTGTCCCAGGAAACGCAGATAGGTCTCTCAAATTCCTGCTTAGGCTGAAAAAGGAAAGGCTCTGGTCATCCGAGACTCTCTTTCAAATGGATTCAGTATGACTGACTTCAAGAATCATTTGGGGCATGAAGATACAGGTATGTTTGGGAGGGAAATGCAATATTTCCATGCACAAGGATAGAGAGAAAGATCTCAGATACCAGGTCTGCCTCTACCACTGACTTGGTCATAGCCAAGGTAAATAAAGTCCTTGTGAATGTTCCTGCACCAACATCACTTAATCTGAGCCCAGTTTTGCCCGGTGATGGATGGAAGAATGCCACATAGGAATAGGAGAGCCCTTTCTTTTGAGGTAGATTTTGGGGATCGTCTTGAGTTGCAAGAAACTGTGGGAGCTTGCTGCCTTCATGAGTCCCTACCAGAAGTGAAAGTTAAGCCCACTGGAGGATGGAGCATTCTCAGCAGGTAGATGGGGGCTCAGCAGGGACCTCTTCACAAACCTCAATGTTCTCCAGTGTGTAAATGATAGGGTCAGAGAAGCCATCCTTCTTCTCACCAGTCATGATGCCTTGTACAACTCGAGAATTCATCTTCACCTTCCTCTGAGAGATGGCCGAGGGCATCTGTTGGTCTTGGAAGAAGCTCTCATCTAAAAAAGACTCCATACCCAAAAAGGAGACAAAAGCCACCCCAGTGGTCCCTGTGATTTCCCCCAAAGGCAAAAAAAAAAAGAAAGAAAAAAAAGGAGGGGAGAGGAAAGGAATAATTTGCTCAGTAGTGATTATAGATGATCCAACATGTACATATGCATACATGCTTTAATGTCCTATGCATCTCTACCTCCACTGGCCTGCTCTGAGGATTGCCACACCAATGGAACCAGGAGACTCCTAGGTTGGTGACCCTCTCTAGAACCATTTAAAAAAAATCCTGAGGTGCTACCACCTGAGAAATGTTGGCTGCAATTAAAAAAATAAGTTTGAATTTGTGCTTTTAAGGGACAAACTGAGCCATGGGGAGTAAGTTCTCCTCCCATATTTATGGTTGTTCTTGTTGCATCTCTTTGGTGGGCTTCCCCTTTCAACATTGGTGGTCTTCAGGGACATCCCAGGCTTGCTCCCTGAGCACTCCCAATAGCAGATAGATTGGGGAGTGACTAACAACAGCCCCCAGACCAATCTGGCCATCGCCTCTTTGTATAAATAAAAGTTACTGCAACACAGCCACACCCGTTCACGTATAAACACCTTTGCACTGTGAGGAACTGTATTACCCTCAATGCCTAAAATACTTACCAACCTGCCCCCTACAGGACAAGTTTGCCAGTCCCTGATACAGACAGCACTGTCCACTAGCAATATAACTTGATCCACATAAGTCATTTTAAATTTGCTAGTAGCCACATTTCAGAAAAGTCAAAAACAGGTAAAATTAATTTTAATTATATTTTAATTCAATACCTGCAAAATATTATCATTTCAACATACAATCAATATAAAATCTCATGTGAATGAGATTTTTCCACCCTTCATTTTTTGTACTAAGCCTTTGGAATCCGGTGTGTATTTTATACTCACAGCCCGGCCACATTTCAAGTGCTCAATAACAAAAGGTGGCCAAGTGGCTGCTGTGCTGGAAAGTGAAGTTCCTAATACTCCACTATTGTGAGAATATTTATTTAATATCTGACTTCCCCAGCAGATGGAAAACTTCCTGAGGGCCTGGGCCTCACCTGATCCCCTCATAAATCTTGGCACCTTAGCGTTGAGTGATAAACATTTACTGACTGACTATACCATTACCACTCTCCTTGATTCCCAGAAGCAAGTCTATACCTGTGGATTTAGATTCTTCAATGGTGGAACACCCAATCTTCATCTCATCCCCTTTGGCTTTAAAGTGAAAGGTCATATTCTCTTCATTGCATTCTTCCTTGATAATTTTGCTTTCAATTTCTAAAAGGAGATAGGGAGACTTTGCCTGAGGTCACTCAGAAAGTGAGTCCTGAATTCAGTTTCTGTCCAAAAACCTTATATGTACCCAGTTGCAAGCAAAGAATAAAAAGGCCAGTTCATCATGGGGAAGATCTTGAGCCCCTTGTTGAGTGACAAGAGGAAGGTAGCACTAAACTAATTAGAAACCCAGTTGGACCCATAGGAGAGAGCTCTCGCCCCATAGCAGGTGCATCAGGGAAACATGGGGTTGAGATAAACAGTGATGGAAAGCAACGGTCCTAACCCTCTGGCTACACCATGAAAGCTAGCAATGCTCCCCCCAAGCTTGGCCCTCTCTGGCTGACTTAGCCTGCTGTATTTTTGTCAATAGCACTATCTATATCTTGTACACTAGATGTTTGCTTATTGTGGGACTCGGATAGTTGTTGAATCAATGACACACTCCAAACCATACCTGGCAACACTCTTAACTCAATGTGAAGCACTCAGTAAATGGAAGATGTTGTTAATATCCTTGAACTGGCTTTTCTGTGAGTTCAGAGGTTTGAAACAGTTGGGGAAATGGGATATGGGAAAGCCATGGAGAATTGCATCGCCCAAGCCCCCCTCCCTCCATCAGCACCCAGGTGTAACCTTGCCATCTTACCTAATTGTTCTGTCTGAATAGTCTGACTGACATTTGCCGAGGGTTTCAGGAAAGCTGCCAGGGTGGTGCTTTTCACACTCTCCAGGACCACAGTGGCCAAAACGGATGTCTCTTCTTTGGTGAAGTTGGATGTGGATGTTTGTTCGAGCACAGAGGCAAAGCTCTCGACCGTACTCTGCAAGGAAACGTGTTTGCACACTATGTACTCGCACCCTCTTCCCCTACCCCTGAAACAGCAGCTGTTCCCTCTCTTTCTCCCCGCTCCTACTCTCTCCCTCCCTCTCTCTTCCTCCTTCTCATTCTCTCTCTCTCTCTCTCTCTCTTCTTCCTCCCTCTCTCTCTCTCTCAAGAGAGTGGGTTCATAGTCTAGGCCAATGAAGAATTAAAAGGGCATCTATTCAGCTTCCTTTCCCTGATCCCCAAATCCCCCTGGGATGCAAAAACGGTATAGCTTTAAATCAGCACCTGTAATACTATTGCTTGCATATACCTCTGACCCAGTAATTTCCCCTCCTGGAATTAATCCTTCCAGAAATGCTTAAAAATTGTGTAAGGACCTTGTCCAGTGATATTTATTTCAGCATGGCTTATGATAGTAAGAAGTTAGAAAGTCTAAATGTCCAACAGATTGGCTAAATAAATGATGATGGAATCAAATTGTGGGATAGTATGCAGCTCATAATAAAAGAACGGTTATATATATCAGTTTTACTCAGTGAACTCCTTTCTTGACATTCAAATTCTGTTTTTTTAATTTAAATTCAGTTTGCCAACATACAGTATAACACCCAGTGCTCCTCCCATCAAGTGCCCTCCTCAGTGCCCCTCACCCAGCTACCACATTCCCCCACTTAGCTCCCCTTCTGCAACCCTTTGTTTCCCAGAGTTAGGAGTCTCTCATGGTTTGTCTCCCTCTCTAATTTTTCCCACTTAGTTCCCCTCCTTTCCCTTATAATCCCTTTCACTATTTTTTATATTCCATGTAGGAGTGAAACTATATGATAATTGTCCTTCTCTGATTGGCTTATTTCACTCAGCATAATAAATCCTTTTTAAAAAATCATGAAAAGAATTTCAGGGAAAACTGGTGAGGGTACAACTTGAGAGATGTTCATTCTGGAGAAACAGGATGCATTGAATTCTGTAGCCATATCTCAAGTGCAAGTATGAGTTTGGGGTCCCTCCCCACCAACACAGAAAAATCTCAGGTGGAATCATCCTGCAAAAATGTGGTCCTCAATTTTATGGCTAAGGAGACCTCATTAAAACTCCCTTTGAAATGTGAAATCTATTTTCACCTGCAAACATTATTTTATTTCTTTGGGAAAGTAAAGAATCGATAGGCAAATTAAGACTTCATTGTGCTAACTTTCAATTTTGAAGGTTTTATGATCTTTGGCATAATCTGGAAAGTGGTGGTTGAAAGCGTTTAGAATAATTTGACACATTAGAGAAGCTAACTGATTATCCACGTGATTTCACTGCCAAAACAATTAGATGTGTGATAAATGTGTATTTAATATGAACCGTGTAAGAGAACACAGCTGCTGATAAATGGGTTTGAACATTTAAAAAATCTAAATTATTACATTTATACATTTTATTATTTGGACTTATATTCCCTTGAAGGCACAGCAACTTCACCTTTTAGGTTTGTAAATCTTTCTCAGTAGGTATTTGAAATTTGGAGGGAAATAAGAATATTTGTAAACATAGTCTAAAATGAGGGAATCTAACGAAATTTGTAAAAATGACTCATCACTTATGGAAATTTAATCTGAAAACCCTATTAGTGAATGTACACTTGATGAATAAATGTGTTATACCAATAAATTAATTTTAAGTCAAATTACAAATGAAAGTATTATTCTTATTTTAGTACGAAACCAACCAAATTTATTAATAAATTAACAATAGCTAAGTTGTTAAGTCTTAAAAAAAAAACTAGGCTTAAAATCTACCATTGCAGGGGGATCCCTGAGTGGTGCAGCGGTTTAGCACCTACCTTTGGCCCAGGACGCGATCCTGGAGACCAGGGATCAAGTCCCACATCGGGCTCCCTGCATGGAGCCTGCTTCTCCCTCTGCCTGTATCTCTGCCTCTCTCTCTCTCTCTCTCCCTATCATGAATAAATAAAATCTTTAAAAAAAATCTACCATTGCAATCAACAAGTAATCCCAGCTTTAGATATTTATCATGGAGGAATGAAAAATTTGGGACACATACCCCAGATAGACATGCAGACCCACAAACACTATGTGAATGTTTATAGCAGCTCTACTGATAATTGCCCAAAGTTGAGATGGGGCCAGGAGAAAGGGGAGATGGTTAAGTGGAAACAACTCAGATGTTTTTTGTTTTTTTTTTTAACTCAGATGTTTTTCCCAGATGAATGGATAAACTGTGGTACATCCATAAAGTGGGATAGCACCCACATGTACTTTAATGTGGTTGAACCTTAAAAATATTACACCAATAAAAATAAATTTATTATTAAAAATATATATATTACACTCAGAGTAAGAAGCCAGACACAAAAGACTATATTTTGTAGGACTCCTTTTCATAACACATCCAGAACAGGTATGTCTACAAAGTTAGAAAGCAGATGAATGGTTGCCAGGGGCTGGGGGAGGGAGGAATGAGGAACAGCTGCTTCATGGGCATAAGTTTCCTTTTGGGGGGATGCTGGTGGTAGTTACACAACGCTGTGAATGTAGACAGTGTCACTAACAGTTATTTAAAAAATAAGAATTGGAACTCTTGATCACAAAGGCATTATGCTGAGTGAAAGAAGCCACATCCTGTGTGATTTTATTTATATAACATTCTTGAAAAGACAAAATTCTAATGACAGAGAAGAGTTGGGGATTTACAGGGGCTGGTGGTGGAGGGAGCATCTGACAATAAAGGGGAAGCCCAAGGGAGGAAAAGAAACTGTTCTATGTTCTGATTGTGGTGGCAAAATCACCTATCATCTATGTTCTGATTGTGGTGGCTACATAGGAATCTATTTAGGTAATAAAAGTCATCAAACTAGACAGAGAAGGGAAATTTAACTGTATGTTAAATTTTATTTATTTTTTTTTAATTTTTATTTATTTATGATAGTCACAGAGAGAGAGAGAGAGAGAGAGAGAGGCAGAGACACAGGCAGAGGGAGAAGCAGGCTCCGTGCAGGGAGCCCGATGTGGGATTCGATCCCGAGTCTCCAGGATCGCGCCCTGGGCCAAAGGCAGGTGCTAAACCGCTGCGCCACCCAGGGATCCCCCTGTATGTTAAATTTTAAAACCTTACAACTATATAACAAATTAAATGTTAACTCAACCCATTAATTAGAAAAAGGACCTTCTGTGCCCAAAGTGTCCCCCATGTTATTCGAAGCTTGAAACACAATTACAAAGACTTTGCTGTTACCTTCAGAGAAACCACGGTGTTTCTGTTTTCACAGGCATCGTCCAGAACGTTGAAGGTGGCATTCATTAGTGTGCAGAAGGAACCCTGTGCCCCAGAGGAGGAGAATGTGTGAGCACTGATCCATCAATCCCTCAGCATGTCAAGTATACAAATTGGCCGTCCAGCCCACCATATGGGCTCCTAAGGTGTCCAAGAGGCTCTAGAATTCTCGGGAAAATAGAAACTCACCATTTGAGCAGAATTGGAGCCACCTCTCTCTTCAATGAATAAAAGAAACAAATGCAAAGAAACAGCAAAATTACTTAGAGGGGTCAAAGATGGCGGAATGCGTGGGAAAAAAAAACAACCCTAGTGGTCCAAATGGAATATTATTCAGCCACAAAAAGGAGTAAAGCATGGACACTTGGTACAACGTGGTGAACCTTGAAAGTACTGTGCTCAGTGAGAGAAGCCACACACACACACACACACACACACACACACATCATGTACTGCATGATTACATTTATATGAAATATCCAGAAGAGACAAACTGAGGGATACAGAGAGATCTTCCTCACCACAACTTATTCACAAAACAACAGCAGTGGTCCAAAGTGCATGGGAATTCCAAAGCTAATTTATAAACTCATATCAAAAATCATGACATCAATTCCTGAACATAATCATGGAGGCTTTAGTCCCCAAAACAACTTCATTAGAGCATCAAGACATCCAAATTCCTCTTTGCCTGGCTCTGGGACTGTGAATCACCCCTCCCACACCATGCAGACATAGTACCAGCACTCTCACTGGTAAGGAGACTCTAGCATCCTTTCTTCTTTCAGTAAAAGAGCTCCCAAGTTTAAGATAGACAAATGTCTTCCCTTCTCATCTTTCCTTGAAGTCAGATATAAGCAGAAGTGACACTGGGTTATACTTTTAAAGAAAAGAACTATGCCTTTCACTTCCCTCTCCCCCCTGTCCACCAGCCAAAATGCAGATGTGATGGCAGGGTCCGGAGCAGCCATCTTGGACCACAAAGTGGGAGGCTTCTGTTGATGATGGCAGAGCATCTACGGAGCCATCATATCAACTCTCCACAGTTGACACTCAGGTTGTTACAAGGAGAGAAATAAACTGCTATACAATTTAGGTCACCATTATTTTGGTCTTTGTTAAAGCTGCAAAACAACATCCTACCTGAGTGGCTTCTAGGAACTTCTAGAAGTTCTTCTAGGAAACTCAAGCTAGGAACTTTCAACAATACTTACGTGTTCACGCTCTACTGCTGCTCCCACTTGGCATAGCTGGACCCACTCATTGTCTGGTATCACATCTTCTTTACACTTGAAGGGAATCCCTAGGAAAAACCAAAAGCAACCAAATTAAAGCTCAACCACAGCAAGCTATGATTAAAAGACAAGTCTGATTTCATTACCCCCTGCTTCAAATCCATCCATTACCATATTATATGACCGTGGAAATGAGCAAACCACAGCTACACACTGAAACATCAGGGACTCTGAGAAGCAGGATACTGAGTGAAAAGAGCAAGTCAGAAAAGACTATACAGAGCACAATGCCATTTTTATATTGCTCCAAAACAAACAAAACCAAGCAAAGTAATGTTTAAAGAAACATTCATGGGGGGCATTTTTTAAGTAGGGGCATTATAAACAAAAAGTTTCAAGTAGTCCCCTCTGAGGAAGACAAAACGGAGATCTAATAATGGGGAAGGAACATGCAGGAAACACATGGCATTGATAATGTTCTAGTTCTCGTGTTGGTAAGGGCCTCAGATGTACCCATTTTATAATGACACTTCATTGCCTCCATAGAAACTACCCCTATTTTTAATGTATCAAGTCATCCACAAATTTAAAAACTTAAACCTTTCACAGTTCTTCACTGTTCTCAACAAGAAAAAAAAAAAACCTCTAAAATTCTTCACATGGCTCACCAGTTCCTGCAGGAACTGACCTCAGCCCACATTCTCAGATACACCTAATGCCATTTCCCCTAGCCCTCTTTCTGCCTTAGCCTCAGAGCCTTTGCACATGCCACAACCTGGCACACTGAGATCTCCACCGTTTGTCTGGATAATTCCTACTCTTCCTTCAAGCTTCAGCTTAAATATCACTAGCCCAGAGTATATCAAATATCTCATTACTCACATTGAAGCACAGTATAATTTTTGTGGAGTCACACTGATTGTGCTTACTAAATAATTATGTGTGTGCTCTCTGCTCCTTCCCTAGACTATAAACTACATGAAGGTATATTTCATGTCCAATATATCCAGGATTAAATCCTCAGTTTCTAGTGCTGGGGCCTGATGACTAATTAATTAGTAGATGCCCCAAGAATAATTTATTCATTGATATAATTAATGAGGGAACAAATGCATTAGAAAAGAAAGAATTGTAGATGAGGTAAGAGTAAGAGGAAGATCCAGAGTTTGCAAAGATTGAGGATTTCACAACCAAACCAAGACACAGATTCCACTACTAAGGGACACAAGGAGATGCTTACTTTTGCAGGTGAAGTTCAAGGAGCCTCCTGCATTAGGACGAAAGCCCTCAAGGCAGCTACAGCTGTAGGAGCCCAGGGTATTGGTGCAGACAGAATTGGGGCCACATGGTGATGGATCTTGGGAGCATTCATCAATATCTGCAAAGAACTTAGAATATCAAACAACCCAGAAGAACCAAGAGATATGTCTTTCCAAGGATGTTCAGCAAACCCTCATTTCACCTCTACATTTGACTTCTTGGTCTGTGAAGCTCAACTGTCCATTGCTTGGTGTAAAGCCAAGAGAGCAGGTACAAAAGTAGCTCCCAGAGCTGTTGGTGCAAGTTGCATTGGAAAGGGCACATGTGAGGGCACCTGGATGGCTCAGAGGTTGAGCATCTGCTTTTGGCTCAGGTCATGAACCTGGGGTCCTGGGATCAAGTCCCACAACAGGCTTCCCCTAGGGAGCCGGCTTCTCCCTCTGCTTGCCTCTCTGTGTGTGTCTGTGTCTATCATGAACGAATAAATAAAATCTTTTTAAAAAGGAAGGGCACAAGTGAAGGCACTCATCAATATCTGTAGGGTAGAGAATGGGCATGAGGCAGGTGGCTAGCAATCCTACAAAAGTCACATTTCCAAGGCATGGAGTTGTCCCTAAGACATGGTGTCCCAAGCAAGGACATTTCCCAGAAATCTCTGCATCTACATGGGGCCATGTGACTGGTTTTCATTTAGAGAAGGGGAGCGAGTATGACGTTTGTTACTTCTGGACCAAGGTGGTACAAAGTAGATGTCCCTTCTGTCTCTTTTCTCACCACTGGCTGAACCAGTGATTCCAAAGTCAGAAGTGATATAGAAACCAACAGATGTGAGGAAAATGGATCCCTTATCACCATGTGGAGAAAAGCTGCCCACTGGCCAGGTATGTCTATATTGGATGGTAATGAGAGTCAGAAATTCTTTTATGTTAAGCTAATGATTCTCAACTGAGGGAGGCTTGCCCCCTGTACCCCTGCCAGGGGACATGGACAATATCTGTAGACATCTTTGGTTGTTTGACTGGGCCAGGGTTAGAGGGTGTACTACTGTGATCTAGTGGGTAGAAACCACAGATATTGCCAAATATCCTATAGCGCCCAGGACAGCCCTCCACCACACAGAGCTATCTAGCACAGAGGATCACTGGGGAAGGGAGGGAAAACAGTGAGAAGTCATCAGAGAGGGAGAAAAGCCATGGGAGACTCTTAACTCTGGGAAACAACCAGAGCTGTTGTTGTTGGCAGGATGGGGTAATTGGGTGATAGGCATTAAGGAGGGCACCTCATGTGATGAGCACTAGGTGTTATTATACACAAGTGACACATGTAACACTACATCTGAAACTAAGATGTACTATATGTTGGCTAATTGAATTTGAATACAAAAAAGGAATTATCTAGCTCAAAATGTCAATAGTGGCAAAGTTGAGGAAACCTGGCAACTAATACTGGTTGATGCCAGGTCACCTCAACAATAAGGAGTTACCTCTCCCTCTGGGGGTTCTGAGCCATAGAGGATATATGGAATAGAATGTCCTGGGGGAAAAAATAAGGAGGGAGGTAAAGGCCGAGCAGGCAGGAACAATTCTATTCTCCTAGGATGTAGGTAAAGACAGAGTTGAGGCCACAAAGAGTTGAGTTCCTGGCACATTTGTCCACATCTAAGCAGAAAAGTGGTCTAAGTCAAAAGGATGAAGCATGCCAAGGCCTTGGCAGTGCACAGCCCCACCCTGCCTGGAGCCAGTGAGTCTCCTGGGATCTGCTCACATCCTCTTAAACATTGCTGAAAGGAAGTGCAAAAACGCATGTCTGTGACCCACACAAGTCTCCAGATGAGGCTCTCTAGAAGCTTGGGATAAAATCCAAGCTCCTCATTAGAACACGGCAGACATCAAGAGTCTGGTCCCACCTAAGCTCACCTAGCTCATCTTTCTCTTCTAATCCCTTAGTCATTCCTGATCTAGATT
The DNA here is from genome assembly GCF_053574225.1 of Canis aureus. NCBI lineage: Eukaryota > Metazoa > Chordata > Mammalia > Carnivora > Canidae > Canis > Canis aureus. The sequence goes on from NC_135629.1 coordinate 54,620,783, forward strand.
CATTGACTACCAGTAGGTTCATGAAGTCTCCTTCTCTGCTCCCTCAGGCCTGAACCCACTTGCCCCACTCTGTCCTTAATACATCTCAATTCCTTTCCAAGGAAATCACTACATCATCAGTAATAATAATTGAGAGGCATCTAACTGGAGGCATAGAGAGCATGGACAGGTTGGGCTCAAAGCCTGGTTCTGTGCCTGTTCATTGTGTGTTCCAGGGGGCCATGGACTCAGTTAGGTCTCCCCAAATTCATATGGTAAAGCCCTAACATTCAGTGGGATGGTGTTTGGACATGGGCCCTTGTAAGATGATTGGATTAAGATGAGATCTGATAATAGGATTAGTGCCCTTAAAAGAAGAAAAGGGAAGTTTTCAGGCTTCTTAGGCCTGGGAAGAGGCTCAAGAATGAGACATCTCCCCAGACTGTCTTGAGTCAGAATCTGGGAATTTGAGGATTAAGTCCATGCTAGCCCTATGCAAGCCCCCATGCTGGGTTGCTGGACATTGCAGCCTCATTTGGAGGCTGAAATTGCATGATGGTTAGAGCACAGGGTGTGAAGTCACACTCAGCACAGTGTAGATCATGACTCCCCTACTTCCTATCTATTTGACCATGGGAGAGTTGCTCCACCACAGAGCCTCCACCACAGAGACTCAATTTCCTCATCTGTAAAATGGGTATAAAATACACTGACAGCATCAGGTTTTTGGGAGGACAATGGGTACAAGAATGGAAAAGCTTAACGCTTTCTGGGATCCAGCCTCCAGGCCTCTGTACCTGCTGTTTCCTCCTCCTGGAACACCAATCACCAGAAATCCAATATTCACTCCACCATGCCCTTCACATCTTTTCTCAAATACCAGTTTCCCAGCATAGCCTTTCCTTACCACTCTATTAAAAAGTAGAAACTCACCTCCAGCTCTCTCTCCATATCCACCTTTCCTGCCTTATTTATCTTTATTTCCTTCAAGTATTCTTGGCACATGATATGTTCATGTATTTATGTTACCATCTATCTACCCAACACTAAGTGATGAGCTCCAGGAGAACAAATAGCTTTTCCTCTGTTATTCACTGCTGTATCCACCATCCCTAGATTAGTGTCTGGCATATACTAGGTGCTCAGGCATGAGACTAAATTCTGGCTCAACAATACAAGCAGAGGGTGGCAAATAGCTCCAAAGCATAATGACCATAGAAATGGTTATCCTCCTTGACTCTTTCCTGTGCCTACACCATGGGATGCAGATGGTGCACTGAGATGTGACTTTGCCACTCCTCTTTTAAGATGTGGAGCTTGCTTCCCCACATCTTGAATCTAGCTGGCCTATACTTGTACTGGTCAATAGAATGCAGCAAAAAAATTATGTGGTGTCAGTTCGAAACTTAGACTTTTAGAGGCATATTTGCTTCTGCTCATACTCTGGGCACCTTGCTTCTTCCATATGAACAAGCACAATACTAGCCTAAGGAAGAATGAGAGAGAAAGTTGACAAGAGGGGGATTATCCCAGAAAACCCTAGTGACGTGGGAGGCAGCCCAGATGAGTTGAACCAAGCTGACCCAAAGCTGCCCACAGACATATGAACAAGCCTATGAGAGACCCAAAGAACTGACCCTCAGAGCCTAACCCAAACTTCCAATGCACAGAATAGAAAGCTAAACAGATGGTATTTTTCTAGCCACAGACCTTCAGTTGTTACTCAGCAGTATCTAGCCGCTATGAATGGATCAGAAAAATTAGAAAGGATTTCCAGTATTTCTCACTCCAAGCCAAGGGTATGTGATAAGGGCTTGGTCACTCCGTGCCTTGCTTGATGGAGTCACCCTCTCTACCAGTGAGCATGGATAACGCTAGACTGCACCAACTCAGGAAGATGGAGCCCTTGTATCTTGTGTGAATATTCTGGCTGCAGTTTGGAGGATGGATTCAAGGAAACAAGACTGGAGGAAAGAAAAGCCCAGTGAGGAGGTTGCTAAAATAATAGTTGACCCCAAACCAGGATGGGGAAGATGGAGGGAGTTAAGACATATTTAGCAGGTAAATTCCCTAAGATATGATGACTGCTAAATATGGAGGGGTGTGGGGGTTTGGGGAGTCGAAAATAACTGTCAGGTCTTGAGTCCAATACTTCTTAGAAAAAATTCTGAAATTTGAGTCTGAACACCTCCTAGGACAGAGATTCTCTACCTCACAACTACTGGCATCTGGGACCAGATTATTTATGGGTGTAGAAAAGCTGTTCCATGCATTGCAGAGTATTTAGCAGCATCTCTGGCCTCTCCTCACTAGATCACAGTAGCACCCACAATGCCCTTGAACAATACCAGTTGTGGCACTCAGAAAATGCCTCCAAGCATTGCCAGAATCACCTGAAAGGGTATCACTGCAGGGATAGATCCCTATATTACTCACAAGTACTGCCAGACCCACTGCTTGTCTCAAGGTAGGCCTCAGCAAGACTTCAAATCCTGGCTCTTCTAGTGAACAGCTGTGTGTCCTTGGAGAAGTCACTTCAATACTCTGAGCCTTAATTTCCTCATCCCCAAATGGAAGATCATAATCCCTACCTCACATGATCATCAACGGAGGTGGTTCCCAATGGATTAAGTAGGTAAATAAAGAAAAGCAGGACCTCCATACCTTCACAGATGGAGTTGTGAGTGATGAATCCAACCTGGCATCTGCACTTGTAGCTTCCCAAGGTGTTGATACACTCAGCATGCTCTTGGCAGACCCCACTGGAGAGGCATTCATTGATGTCTGAGGAGCAGTGGAGGAGAGTGAGCAGACACAAGATGGTGTGTCTAAGGTAAGAGGCACACGTACCCAGCTCAAGAGAGGTCACTGTCCCCCAGAGACCCATGCCTGAGAGCATTACCTGTGCAGATGAAACGACCTGGATTTCCCAGGATCCAGTCATTTCCAGTGGGAGAAGAGAAACCAGGCCAACAGCTGCACTTGTACCTCCCCAAAATGTTTTCACAGACTGAGTTGGGACCACATGGTGGGGGGCTTTGAGAACACTCATCTATATCTGGATCCAGAAAGAGGTGGAGTTACAAAATTGCCTTATCTTGTGTAGCACATTGTTTTTCAAGATAACAGAAGTGATGTCTGCCATGCTGTATGCCCTTCATTCTATGTGTATTTGTAGTCCATCCAGCAAGCAGTGGAGTCTGTATCCACTCCCCCCCTTGTATCTGAGCATGATGGGACTATGAGGGTGGTAACACTAAGTCATAAAGATACCATGCACTTCCTCCTTGTTCTCTCGGAACTTGGCCACCATACTGTGAGGAAGCCCAACCAGCCATGAGAAAACAACTTATGAGAAGAAGAACCAGAGCTCCAGCCCTCAGCCCTGAGGGGCAGACAGCCCAAGGCCAGCACCAGCTGAGCAGCCATGTGAGTGTGTTCTCTTTCAAGTGGATCCTCCAGCCCCCACTTGAGCCAACTCAGCTGACACTGCATGGAACAGAGACAAGTCACGTCACCAAACTCAACCAAAATGACAGATATATCCATGAGCAAAATAAACGATTGCCCTTGTTTGGATGTACTAAGTTGGCGGGTGTTCTGCTACTCAGCAGTAGATTAAAAAGAAGCAGCTTAAAAAGAACTTAAAAAGCCCAGAGAGCAATTTACTCAGTGGAAGGCCCATAAAATTGTGCAGTCGTGGTACGGTGGGGTGGTCCAGCCCCAAGTCTCCTTCAGCCCTGCTCTGCCAAGTCATCCTAAACCCTGGTAACATCCATGGCATGCAAATACAGCTTCAAGGTGAGTCTCTTATAGCCTCTCCCAGAAAACTGGGCCTCTCCTACACAGAAATCTGGAGCTGCCACTGTACATCAGGATCAAACCTCAGGAATGTTCGTTCCACCTTTCTGTGAAGTAGTAAAACATTAGGAACAAGTGATAAAGGCTGATTAAATCTGGGGTTGACATAAAGAATAAGGTATGTGTTCCTTCGTTCCACAAATATCACCTGACTACTCACTAGATATCAGGCACCACACAGGATAAAGTGGATGAAATCCTTGCTGTGGGATACATACTTTGCTAGATGGGGAATGTTGATTTGAATCCAAAGTTTGAAACAAAGGCCCATCAGGACTACTGAAGCTTACTGAATAACCCATAAATTGTAACTCCAAAATAAAGAATATTTGGGGGCTCCAAGGGAACTACAACAATAGAAACCAATTATCTTCTTCAGAGCCCAGCAAACTAGCTTGTGAGGCAAATCCAGTCCACTGCCTGTTTGTATAAATAGTTTTATTGGTACAGCCACATCACTCATTTATTGGGAAAAAGCCATATCATATATGGCTGCTTTCCCACTACAACTGGGGTATTAAAGTTTCTGAGACAGATCCTATGGCTTGCAACCTCCACAATATTTACTATTTGGTCCCTGGCATAAAAAAGTTGGCTTGGACTGCTGGTTATATTCAGAGGTGACAGTCAGATATTGACTGTTGAGGGGAGAATCAAGATCTAAAAGGAAGAAATGCAGATAAAGAACCTCACTCCTTCTAGGAACTATTTCAATTCATACGACTTATGTTAGTGATACTTCTTGCATATGCCCATAGCATACGTGACTGCATTTAATTTTCCCAAAATCCTTTGACGTAGTTATTATTCTATAGTCACTCTACAGATGGGAACATTGAGGCTTAGAGAGGGTAAATACCTTCCCCCAACAGCTTACAACTAGATGACATGATTCAGAGATTGCTGTTAGATTCTGCAAGATGTGGATTTGGAGGCCAGTTCAACCACATGACCATGAATGCATCATTTTGGGGCTCCAAGCAGTTTCCTCATCTGTACACCGGAGATTATCATGATGCCTGCACTCAGTTTCATGTAAAAATACACATGGAAGACACCTGGGTGGCCCTGTGATTGAGCGCCTTGCTTTGGCCCAGGGCGAGAACGTGGATTACCTGGATCTAGTCCCACATCGGGCTCCCTGCATGGAGCCTGCTTTTCCCTCTGTCTATGTCTATGCCTCTCTCTCTCTCTCTCTCTCTCTGTGTGTGTGTGTGTGTGCATGTGTCATGAATAAATAAATGAAATCTTTAAAAAAAATGCACAGAGAGCCCTCCACAGGGGACCAGGTACTCAGTGAATGTTAGAAATTTTTGTTTTCTGCATGGAGAGGCAATAAAAAGGAGTTCTCCCAAAATGAAAGCAGCCGCTATTTCTGCATATAAACAAATAGCATGGTTTTTACTTTTATTTCCATCCTAATGCCAGCTCTGAATCATTGGAAGTTTTAGAGCAGGAATTGTTGTCATTATAGAAAAAGAAAGGAAAAAATGGTCAGGGAAGGAGAGAGGGAGTAAATAATGTTTGGGAGAAAAGAAAGAGTACCTACATCCACTACCCCACCAGCTTCCACCTGTTTTCCTACAAAATGCTGGAGGGTTTCAAGGTTGCATGTACTTACCTATGCATGTCACTCCTGGGCCCTTAAATTGCTTCACTCCATTGCTGGGTAGAAAACCTCGTTTGCAAGTGCAGTAGTAACTATCCAAAGTGTCAGTGCATTTTGCATAAGCTGGGCACGTGGTGGTATCTGCACACTCATTCACATCTGGGCAGCACAGAAGGAAGAGTCAGGTTAGAGCCCCAGGGTGGGTTTCCAGAGGAGCCAGCATGAGAGAGTAAAGGGGACTGTTGTAGGCTGAACTATCTCTGGAAGACCCAAGCCTTGGTCCCTGGGAATGTAACCTTATTTGGAAATAGGGTCTTTGTAGATATAATTAAGACCTCCATGAGGATGTGTAGGAGGCCCTTAGTGTGATAAGAGATGTAGGATGTCCCTTAATCTGATATGATGATGATTCTTAAGAAAGGGAAAAGAGGCACATGGACAGCTCAAGGACAACAGCACCTGGTGACAGAGGCAGAGACTGGAGTCATGTGGCTAAAACCAAGGAACACCAAGGATTTCTGGCCACACCAGGACAAACTCTCCCAAGAGGCTTCAGAGAAAGCATGGCCCTGCAGACACCTTAATTTCAGATTTCTGGGCCCCAGAATGGCGAAGGAATAGAATTCCCCTTGTTTTAAGCCCTCTGTTTGGTGGCAACTGGTTATAGCAGCTCTGAGATACTGCTCAATGCTGTCAGGGACCTTGGAGACTCTACACCCCTGCTGCTCCAAGAGTACTTCATGGGCCAGGAGCACCAGCACTGCCTGGGAGTTGGTGGCAATGCAACCTGTCAGGCCCCTCCCCAGAACTGATCAATCAGAATCTGCATTTTTACAAGGCCCTGGGTGATCTGTGTGCACAGGAAAGTGTGAAATGCAGTGACGTGGACACCTGCTACTCCAAAGTGTTCCTCAGACCAACAGTGTCTGCCTCCCCTGGGTCCCAGGTCTGGTAAAAGCAAATGCTGACTCTGCTGGTCAAGAAAGAGGCCTGAGATTCTGTGTTTCTCACAAGTCCCTGAATGAATCTGAAGCTGCTGGTCCATGGACCACGCCATGGTCATGAGACCTCTAGATAGAAGAGTCTGAGACTCAAAATTTCAGCCTTTGAAGCACAGAAGACCCAGGTTCAAAACAAAAACAAAACAAAAACCTTCAGCAGCAAACCATCAAGCAGAGAACAGCAGTTCTTCCTCAGACCGACATCCCCTACTTCCTTGTAGTAACATGACTTCCAGTTAAAGACTGCATTCTCTGTGTGTCCTGCAGCTAGGTGTGGCCCCATGGCTAAGTTCTGCCCAATGGGCATGCACAGAAGTGATATGCACACTGTTTGGCCATGCTCTTAATGAGAATAAATATCTTCTCTACTTCCCCTATCCTCTTCCCCCTTGGCTGAAACATGAACAGAGGAGGCTGATCTATCCTTCACAATGAGAATAATGGCTTGGAAAACCACATACTGAGGGATAGAGAGGCAACAAGTGGAAGGCACCTGGGAGCTGGGATGATCTGGGCAGCCCTGTCACCCTGTTCCATCTACAGTTAGGAGATTTATGAAAGAATCAATGCCCAGAAATCAGTGGCATTTCTATACACTAACAATGAGACTGAAGAAAGAGAAATTAAGGAGTCAATCCCATTTACAATTGCACCCAAAAGCATAAGATACCTAGGAATAAACCTAACCAAAGAGGTAAAGGATCTATGCCCTAAAAACTATAGAACACTTCTGAAAGAAATTGAGGAAGACACAAAGAGATGGAAAAATATTCCATGCTCATGGATTGGAAGAATTAATATTGTGAAAATGTCAATGTTACCCAGGGAAATTTACACGTTTAATGCAATCCCTATCAAAATACCATGGACTTTCTACAGAGAGTTGGAACAAATCATCTTAAGATTTGTGTGGAATCAAAAAAGACCCTGAATACCCAGAGGAATTTTAAAAAAGAAAACCATAGCTGGGGGCATCACAATGCCAGATTTCAGGTTGTACTACAAAGCTGTGGTCATCAAGACAGTGTGGTACTGGCACAAAAACAGACACATAGATCAATGGAACAGAATAGAGAACCCAGAAATGGACCCTCAACTTTATGGTCAACTAATATTCGACAAAGCGGGAAAGACTATCCACTGGAAAAAAGACAGTCTCTTCAATAAATGGTGCTGGGAAAATTGGACATCCACATGCAGAAGAATGAAACTAGACCACTCTCTTTCACAATACACAAAGATAAACTCAAAATGGATGAAAGATCTAAATGTGAGACAAGATTCCATCAAAATCCTAGAGGAGAACACAGGCAACACCCTTTTTGAACTCAGCCACAGTAACTTCTTGCAAGATACATCCACGAAGGCAAAAGAAACAAAAGCAAAAATGAACTATTGGGACTTCATCAAGATTAAAAGCTTCTGCACAGCAAAGGATACAGTCAACAAAACTGAAAGACAACCTACAGAATGGGAGAAGATATTTGCAAATGACGTATCAGATAAAGGGCTAGTTTCCAAGATTAATAAAGAACTTATTAAACTCAACACCAAAGAAACAAACAATCCAATCATGAAATGGGCAAAAGACCTGAACAGAAATCTCACAGAGGAAGACATAGACATGGCCAACATGCACATGGGAAAATGCTCCGCATCACTTGCCATCAGGGAAATACAAATCAAAACCACAATGAGATCCCACCTCACACCAGTGAGAATGGGGAAGATTAACAAGGCAGGAAACCACAAATGTTGGAGAGGATGTGGAGAAAGGGGACATCTTGCACTGTTGGTGGGAATGTGAGCTGGTGCAGCCACTCTGGAAAACTGTGTGGAGGTTCCTCAAAGAGTTAAAAATAGATCTGCCCTACGACCCAGCAATTGCACTGCTGGGGATTTACCCCAAAGATACAGATGCAATGAAATGCCGGGACACCTGCACCCCAATGTTTATAGCAGCAATGTCCACAATAGCCAAACTGTGGAAGGAGCCTCGGTGTCCATCGAAAGATGAATGGATAAAGAAGATGTGGCTTATGTATACAATGGAATATTCCTCAGCCATTAGAAACGACAAATACCCACCATTTGCTTCGACGTGGATGGAACTGGAGGGTATTATGCTGAGTGAAGTAAGTCAATCGGAGAAGGACAAACATTATATGGTCTCATTCATTTGGGGAATATAAATAATAGTGAATAATAATAATAGTGAAAGGGAATAAAGGGGAAAGGAAAAGAAATGGGTAGGAAATATCAGAAAGGGAGACAGAACATGAAGACCCCTAACTCTGGGAAACGAACTAGGGGTGGTGGAAGGGGAGGAGGGCGGGGGGTGAGGGAGACTGGGTGACGGGCACTTAAGGGGGCACTTGACGGGCTGAGCACTGGGTGTTATTCTATATGTTGGCAAATTGAACAGCAATAAAAAATAAATTTATAAAAAAGCTGCAAATACAGAGAAATGAGCACAGAAAAAAAAAAGAATGTCCTTCTAAGAGCTAAATTTCTAAGTTGTTGTTTGGTTTCTGTGGAAACAGTCAAAACAACATCCTAGCCAGTCCAGCTCTGGGACAAGTGATTGCACCTCCCTGGACCTCGGTTTGCCTGTTTAGTCCTCACCCTCACATCCAGGGGGTCCACAGGCCCTGTTGGTTCTCTGTCCAAGAAGCATTTGGCATCTACCTGCTTTTCTCTATCACCACGGCTATGCTTGGTACAGATCCTCCTCTGGATTCTGCATCCCTAAATCCTCCATTGTCCACTGCAATCTCTTCTCCATATAGTAGCCATCTCTGAACACGTATTTGATCATCTACCCCTACTGCTGCCTACAGTGCTGCCTGTTGCACTCAGAATTCAAATCCAAATCACTTAACAGGACCCACAAAGCCCCAGGGACCAGACCCAACCACATCTTTAAGCCTCGTTTCCTATTACTCTCAATGTCCAGGACTTCCCACTGCAGGGCCTTTGCTCGTGCTCTTCCCTTTGCCTCTGCTCATCTGGCAAGCTCCTATTCACTCCTCAGGTCTTGCCTTAGTATCTTTCCCCCAAAACAAGCATCCCCTGACACCTCGAAATCTACATGCGCTCCTTCTTTATGACAGTTATCTTAAATATAGTTGCTTTTTTGTATCATTAGCTTTTTAATGATCATTTTCCCCACCACACCAAACCCAGATTGATTCCATTGTGAAGGGACACAAGGAGATGCTTACTTTGGCAGGTGAAGTTTGAGGAGCCTCCTGGATTGGGACGAAAGCCCTTATTGCATCTACAGCTGTAGGAGCCCAGGGTATTGATGCAGACAGAATTGGGACCACATGGTGATGGATCTTGGGAGCATTCATCAATATCTGCAAAGAACTTGAAAATATCAAACAACCCAGAAGAACCAAGAGATATGTCTTTCCGAGGATGTTCAGCAAACCCTCATTTCACCTCTACATTTGACTTCTTGGTCTGTGAAGCTTAGCTGTCCATTGCTTGGTATAAAGCCAAGAGAGCAGGTACAAAAGTAGCTCCCAGGGCTGTTGGTGCAAATTGCATTGGAAAGGGCACATGTGAGAACACCTGGATGGCTCAGCAGTTGAGCATCTGCTTTTGGCTCAGGTCATGAACCTGGGGTCCTGGGACCAAGTCCCACTCAGACTTCACCTAGGGAGCCTGCTTCTCCTTTGCCTGCCTCTCTCTCCATGTCTCTGTGTCTATCATGAACGAATAAATAAAATCTTTTTAAAAAGGAAGGGCACAAGTGAAGGCACTCATCAATATCTGTAGGGTAGAGAATGGGCATGAGGCAGGTGGCTAGCAATCCTACAAAAGTCAAAAGTCAATCCTACAAAAGTCACATTTCCAAGGCATGGAGTTGTCCCTAAGACATGGTGTCCCAAGCAAGGACATTTCCCAGAAATCTCTGCAACTACATGGGGCCACATGACTGGTTTTCACTTAGAGAAGGGGAGCAAGTACAACATTTGTCACTTCTGGGCCAAGGTGGTACAAAGTGGGTGTCCCTTCTCTCTCTTTTCTCACCACTGGCTGAACCAGCGATTCCAATGTCAGAAGTGATATAGAAACCAACAGATGTGAGGAAAATGGATCCCTTATCACCATGTGGAGAAAAGCTGCCCACTGGCCAGGTATGTCTATATTGGATGGCAATGAGAGTCAGAAATTCTTTTATGTTAAGCTAATGATTCTCAACTGAGGGAGGCTTGCCCCCTGTACCCCTGCCAGGGGACAAGGACAATATCTGTAGACATCTTTGGTTGTTTGACTGGGCCAGGGTTAGAGGGTGTACTACTGTGATCTAGTGGGTAGAAACCACAGATACTGCCAAATATCCTATAGCGCCCAGGACAGCCCTCCACCACACAGAGCTATCTAGCGCAGAGAATCACTGGGGAAGGGAGGGAAAACTGAGTGAGAAGTCATCAGAGAGGGAGAAAAGCCATGGGAGACTCTTAACTCTGGGAAACAACCTGAGGGCTGCTGGATGGGAGGTGGGTGGCAGGATGGGGTAATTGGGTGATAGGCATTAAGGAGGGCACCTCATGTGATGAGCACTAGGTGTTATTATACACAAGTGACACATGTAACACTACATCTGAAACTAAGATGTACTATATGTTGGCTAATTGAATTTGAATATGAAAAAGGGGATCCCTGGGTGGCTCAGTGTTTGGCGCCTGCCTTGGCCCAGGGCACGATCCTGGAATCCCAGAATCGAGTCCCGCGTCAGGCTTTTGGCTTGAAGCTTGCTTCTCCTTTTGCCTGTGTCTCTGCCTCTCTCTCCCTCTCTCTCTCTGTCTATCATGAATAAATAAATAAAATATTTTTTTAAAAAAGGAATTGTCTAGCTCAAAATGTCAATAGCAGCAAAGTTGAGGAAACCTGGTGTATTAATGCAAGTTGATGCCAGGTCACAGTGACAATAAGGAGTTACCTCTCCCTCTGGGTGGAGGGGGGGGTTCTGAGCCATAGAGGATATATGTAATAGAATGTCCTGGGGAAAAAAATCAGGAGGGAAGTAAGAGCAAAAATTTTCATATTCCTATATCAGCTCACAAAACAGGATAAAACCGGCAAAATCCACTAACCGCCTGCTCAATATGCACTGGGCTTTACCATGGAGGGTTGGAAGAATTCCTTATGATATGAGTATAGACTAATTTGGAGATCTCAAAGGACAGAAGAATGATCCACAGTTAAGGTACAGGGAAGTGGTTTTCCTCCTGGTATCACAGAAAACATCTCTAACCAAAGAGTGCCTGTCCTTTAATAGTGAGCTCTCCACTTACAGACTCATTTAAACATCCAGGAGGTGAACTCTCATCAGAAATAGCACAAATGGGAGGTGCCTGGGTGGCTCAGTCAGTTAAGCACCTGCCTTCAGCCCAGGTCATGATCCCAGGGTTTGGAATAAAGCGCCTGCTTCTTCCTCTCTCCTCTGCCCCTCCCCCAAGCTCATGTCCTCTCTCTCTTTCTCTCTCTCTCAAATAAATAAAATATTCTTTTTAAAAAAGAAATAGCACAAATGGAGTTCATATTTTGCATATGGAGCTGGACTAGGTGCATGGTTTTCCAAACTGTATTGACCGAGAAAACCTCCCTTCATGCAAAGTGAAACTTGTTGAGTAGGTAAAACAAATAAAAGCGGTGATAATTGGACTGGAATGGGGTCCTGAAAAAATGTCTATGAGCCCAGAGTGCTCTATTAATTTATATAAGGTCCCTTTCAAATGTGCCTCTCTATTGTCCTGCCTCTAACAATGTCAGCAGCTGGTGAAAATAATGAGTGAAAAGAAATAGAACATTTTTTAATGAAAAGAAGCATGCATTTCCCCTGGGGGGTCAAAGAACATAAGACATGTTCTGCAGTAGAGTAGATCCTCCAAAGATGGCCACCATCAATTCCTCCACTTCCTGTGTGCCCTTCTTGCTTCCCCAGTGAGATAGTGAGTTAATTCCCCCTTCCTTGGCATCTACGCTAGCCCCATGATTGTGACCAGGAGAATGAGGCAGAGGTAATGTTCTGTGACTTGTAAGCACAAGTCTTATAAGAACCCAGAGTTTCTCTGGGAAACGAACTAGGGGTGGTAGAAGGGGAGAAGGGCGGGGGGTGGGAGTGAATGGGTGACGGGCACTGGGGGTTATTCTGTATGTTAGTAAATTGAACACAAATAAAAAATAAATTAAAAAAAAAAAGAACCCAGAGTTTCTGCTTTCTTCCCCTTGTACATTCCCTTCCTGAAAACCAGCTTCCATGATCTGAGGAAGCCCAAGAAGCTATGAGGACGGGCCCATGAGGGAAACTGAGGGGCCCAGCTGATCTCCCAGCCAGAGACCAGCACCAACTACCAGTCATGTACACAAGGCCATTCTGGACCGGGCAACCATCCCAGGGCCCCCAGAAAACCCAAGTGGTCAGCCAACAGAATCATGAGCAAGCACAAAGCAGTGGGAAGCCACTATATTTCAAGGTAGTTTGATAGCCATTGAAAATTCTCAGGATGGCTGAGAGCATTACCTGTACATATGAAATCTTCTGGTTTCTCAGGAGTCCAAACAGCAGGCGAAAAGTACCCAGGCAGGCAGGAACAATTATATTTTCCCAGGATGTTGGTACAGACAGAGTTGAGGCCACAAATAGTTGAGTTCCTGGCACATTCATCCACATCTAAGCAGAAAAGTGATCTAAGTCAAAAGGATGAAGGATGCCGCGGCCATGGCAGTGCATAGCCCCACCTTGCCTCAAGCCAGTGAGTCTCTTGGGATCTGCTCACATCCTCTTAAACACTATTGAAAGGAAGTGCAAAGAGACAAGTCTGTGACCCACACAAATCTCCAGATGAGGCTCTCTACAGCTCTGGAAAAAAACCAAGCTCTTCATTAGAACACGGCAGACATCAAGAGTCTGGTCCCACCTAAGCTCACCTAGCTCACCTTTCTGTTCTAATCCCATAGTCATTTCTGATCCAGATCACTGACTACTGGTAGGTTCATGAAGTCTCCTTCTCTGCTCCCTCAGGCCTGAACCCACTTGCCCCACTCTGTCCTTAATACATCTCAATTCCTTTCCAAGGAATCACTACATCATCAGTAATAATAATTGAGAGGCGTCTAACTGGAGGCATAGAGAGCATGGACAGGTTGGGCTCAAAGCCTGGCTCTGTGCCTGTTCATTGTGTGTTCCAGGGGGCCGTGGACTCAGTTAGGTCTCCCCAAATTCATATGGCAAAGCCCTAACACTCAGTGGGATGGTGTTTGGACATGGGCCCTTGTAAGATGATTGGATTAAGATGAGATCTGATAATAGGATTAGTGCCCTTAAAAGAAGAAAAGGGAAGTTTTCAGGCTTCTTAGGCCTGGGAAGAGGCTCAAGAACCAGACATCTCCCCAGACTGTCTTGAGTCAGAATCTGGGAATTTGGAGATTAAGTCCATGCTGGCCCTATGCAAGCCCCCATGCTGGGTTGCTGGACATTGCAGCCTCATTTGGAGGCTGAAATTGCATGATGGTTAGAGCACAGGGTGTGAAGTCACACTCAGCACAGTATAGATTATGATTCCCCTATTTCCTGTCTATTTAACTGTGGAAGAGTTTCTCCACCCCAATGGAGACTCAATTTCCTCATCTGTAAAATGGGTATAAAATACACTGACACCATCAGGTTGTTGGGAAGACAATGGGTACAAGAATGGAAAAGCTTAACGCTTTCTGGGATCCAGTCTCCAGGCCTCTGTACCTGCTGTTTTCTCCTCCTGGAACACCGATCACCAGAAATCAAATGTCTCACTCCCCCATGCCCTTTATATCTTTTCTCAAATACCAGCTTCCCAGCATGGCTTTTCCTTACCACTCTATTAAAAATAGACCCTCACCTCAAGCTCTCCCTATGCAGCTCCTGCCTTATTTATCTTTATTTCCTTCAAGTATTCTTGGCACATGATATGTTCATGTATTTATGTTGCCATATATCTACCCAACACTAGGTGATGAGTTCCAGGAGAACAAATAGTTTGTACTCTGTTATTTACTGCTGCATCCACCATCTCTAGAATCGTGCCTGGTGTATACTAGGTACTCAGGAAGTATTTGTTGAATGAGTGAGTGAATGAATGAATGAATGAATGAGGGATTATTGACATTGGCTTGGCAGGTGAGGGCTGTAAGCTTGGCTAAGACTCATCCTAATCCCTCCCATACCACAGCTGTCTTGGCAAACAGACTTGGACCTCGTTTGCCAACAGACTCCTTCCACCTACCTCCACATATCTCTCCTGAACCCAGGAGGCGTTCCTTTCCACCACTAGATTCAAATCCTACATTGCAGACACAAGAGTAGCTTCCAGGACTGTTGTGGCAAGTGGCATGCTCTGGGCAAGTTCTGGGATCAGCACATTCATCCACATCTGATCAATGGAAATGAAAACCCAAGTCAAAAAGGTGTTTCCCCACACCTTGAATCTAGCTGGCCTATGACTTTCACTGAACAATAGAATGCAGCAGAAATGATGTGGTGTCACTGCTATTCAACATAGTACTAGAAGTCCTAGCCTCAGCAATCAGGCAACAAAAAGAAATAAAAGGCATCCAGATTGGCAAAGAAGTCAAGCTCTCCCTCTTCACAGATGACATGATGCTATACATAGAAAACCCAAAAGACTCCACCCCGAGGTTGCTGGAACTCATACAGCAATTCAGCAGTGTGGCAGGATACAAAATCAATGCCCAGAAATCAGTGGCATTTCTATACACTAACAATGAGACTGAAGAAAGAGAAATTAAGGAGTCAATCCCATTTACAATTGCACCCAAAAGCATAAGATACCTAGGAATAAACCTAACCAAAGAGGTAAAGGATCTATACCCTAAAAACTATAGAACACTTCTGAAAGAAATTGAGGAAGACACAAAGAGATGGAAAAATATTCCATGCTCATGGATTGGAAGAATTAATATTGTGAAAATGTCAATGTTACCCGGGGAAATTTACACGTTTAATGCAATCCCTATCAAAATACCATGGACTTTCTACAGAGAGTTGGAACAAATCATCTTAAGATTTGTGTGGAATCAAAAAAGACCCTGAATACCCAGAGGAATTTTAAAAAAGAAAACCATAGCTGGGGGCATCACAATGCCAGATTTCAGGTTGTACTACAAAGCTGTGGTCATCAAGACAGTGTGGTACTGGCACAAAAACAGACACATAGATCAATGGAACAGAATAGAGAATCCAGAAGTGGACCCTCAACTTTATGGTGAACTAATATTCGAAAAAGCGGGAAAGACTATCCACTGGAAAAAAGACAGTCTCTTCAATAAATGGTGCTGGGAAAATTGGACATCCACATGCAGAAGAATGAAACTAGACCATTCTCTTACACCATACACAAAGATAAACTCAAAATGGATGAAAGATCTAAATGTGAGACAAGACCCCATCAAAATCCTAGAGGAGAACACAGGCAACACCTTTTTTGAACTCAGCCACAGTAACTTCTCGCAAGATACATCCATGAAGGCAAGAGAAACAAAAGCAAAAATGAATTATTGGGACTTCATCAAGATTAAAAGCTTCTGCACAGCAAAAGAAAGTCCACAAAAAAAAAAAAGAAAGAAAGTCCACAAAACTGAAAGACAACCTACAGAATGGGAGAAGATATTCGCAAATGACCTATCAGATAAAGGGCAAGTATCTAAGATCTATAAATAACTTATTAAACTCAACACCAAAGAAACAAACAATCCAATCATGAAATGGGCAAAAGACATGAACAGAAATCTCACAGAGGAAGACATAGACATGGCCAACAAGCACATGGGAAAATGCTCCGCATCACTGGCCATCAGGGAAATACAAATCAAAACCACAATGAGATCCCACCTCACACCAGTAAGAATGGGGAAAATTAACAATGCAGGAAACAACAAATGTTGGAGAGGATGTGGAGAAAGGGGAACCCTCTTGCACTGTTGGTGGGAATGTGAGCTGGTGCAGCCACTCTAAAAAACTGTGTAGAGGTTCCTCAAAAAGTTAAAAATAGATCTGCCCTACGATCCAGCAATTGCACTACTGGGGATTTACCCCAAAGATACAGATGCAGTGAAACGCCCGGACACCTGCACCCCGATGTTTATAGCAGCAATGTCCACAATAGCCAAACTGTGGAAGGAGCCTCAGTGTCCCTCGAAAGATGAATGGATAAAGAAGATGTGGTCTATGTACACAATGGAATATTACTCAGCCATTAGAAATGACAAATACCCACCATTTGCTTCAATGTGGATGGACCTGGAAGGTATTATGCTGAGTGAAGTAAGTCAATCAGAAAAGGACAAACATTATATGGTCTCATTCATTTGGGGAATATAAAAAATAGTGAAAAAGAATAAAGGGGAAAGGAGAGAAAATGAATGGGAAATATCAGAAAGGGAGACAGAACATGAAAGACTCCTAACTCTGGGAAATGAACTAGGGGTGGGGGAAGAGGAGGTGGCCAGGGGGTGGGGGTGACTGGGTGACGGGCACTGAGGTGGGCACTTGACGGGCTGAGCACTGGGTGTTATTCTATATGTTGGCAAATTGAACACCAATAAAAAATAAGTTTATAAAAAAAAGAAAATATCAGTGAGGGTGACAAAACATGAGAGACACCTAACTCTGGGAAATGAACAAGGGGTAATGGAAGGGGAGGTGGGTGGGGGGTTAGGGTGACTGGGTGATGGGCACTGAGGGGGGCACTTGGCAGGATGAGCACTGGGTGTTATGCTATATGTTGGCAAATTGAACTCCAATAAAGAAATTTTTTTAAAGAAATGATGTGATGTCAGTTCCAAAATTAGATTTCTAGAGATTTATTTGCTTCAGCTCATTTTTATCATTCATAATGGTATTGATGGATCATCCCTGATAACCCCCTTCATGGGAGGTCGCCGGCTGAGATGAAACACGCTGACCCATAGCTGACCACAGATATATGAACAAGCACATGAGAGACCCAAGGAACTGACCAGCAAAGCCCAACCTAAACTTCCAATGCACAGAATAGAAAGCTAAATAGATGGTATTTGTTTCTAGCCACTGACTTTCAGGGTAACTTGTTACTCAGCAGTACCTAACCGCTATAAATGGATCAGAAAAATTAGAAAGGATTTCCAATATCTCTCACTCCAAGCCAAGCGCATGTGATAAGGACTTGATCACTCCATGACTTGCTTGATGGAGTCACCCTCTGTACCAATGAGCATGGAGAATAGTAGTACTGCACCAAAATCAGGAAGATGGAGCACTTGCATCTTGTGAAAATATTCTGGCTGCAGTTTGAAGGATGAATTCAAAAGGACAAGACTAAAGGAAGAGAAAGCCCAGTGCGGAGGTTGCTAAAGTAGTAGTTGAGCCTGAACCAAGATGGGGAAGAATGGAGAGTTTTAAGACATATTTCGCAGGGAAATTCCCTAAGATATGATGACTGATTTAATATAGAGATGGGAGTGGGGGTAAAGAGTCGAGGGTAACTCTTAAGACTTGAGTCCAATACTTTTAGGAAAAAATTCCTAAGATTGAATCTGAGCAACTCCTAGGACAGAGTTTCTCTACCTCAAAACTACTGGCATCTGGGCCCAGATTATTTTTGGGTGTAGAAAAGCTACTCCATGCATTACAGGGTATTTAGCAGTATCTCTGGCCTCTCCTCACTAGATCACAGTAGCACCCATAATGCCCCTTGAATACCACCATTATGACACTCAAAATGCCTCCAGACATTGCCAGAAACCCTTAAGAGGATATAACTGCCAGGACAAAGCCATTCATTACACTCAAGTACTGCCTGACCCACTGCTTGTCTCATTGTAGCCCTTCAGCAGGACTTCAAATCCTGGTTCTTCTAGTGAACAGCTGTGTGTCCTTGGGGAAGTTACTTCAATACTCTGAGCCTTAATTTCCTCATCCCCAAATGGAAGATCATAATCCCTACCTCACATGATCAAGTGAGGTGGTTCTTAATGGATTAAGTAGGTTCTTAATGGATTAATAACCCAAAGAAAAGCAGGACCTCCATACCTTTACAAATGGAGTTGTGAGAAATGAATCCAACCTGGCATCTGCACTTGTAGCTTCCCAAGGTGTTGATACACTCAGCATGCTCTTGGCAGACCCCACTGGAGAGGCATTCATTGATGTCTGAGGAGCAGTGGAGGAGAGTGAGCAGACCAAAGATAGTGTGTCTAAGGCGGGAAGCACACGTACCCAACGCAAGTGGTCACTGTCCACCAGAGACCCATGTCTGAGCATTACCTGTGCAGACGAAACGACCTGGATTTCCTGAGATCCAGTTATTTCCAGTGGGAGAAGAGAAACCAGGCAAACAGTTGCACTTGTACCTCCCCAGAAGGTTTTCACAGACTGAGTTGGGACCACATGGTGGGGGGCTTTGAGAACACTCATCTATATCTGGACCCAGAAAGAATTGGAATTACAAAATTCTCTTAAACTGTGCAGCACATTGTATTTTCAAAGATGGCAGAAATGATGTCTGCTCTGCTGTATGCCCTTCATTCTATGTGAATTTTTTCTTTTGGGAAAAAATTGTGAAGTTTGAGTCTGAGCATCTCCTACTACAGAGCATCTCTACCTCAGAACTACTGGTATCTGGGACCAGATTAGTTTGGGGTGTAGGGAAGCTATTCCGTGCACTTCAGGGTGTTTAGCAGCATCTCTAGCCTCTCCTCACTAGAACAGAGAGCACCCACAAGCCCCCTTGAATACGACCAGTTATGGCAATTAAAATGCCTCCAGACATTGCCAGCATCCCTTGAGAGAATATGACTGCAAAGACAAGCCCTTCATTACTCTCCAGTACAGCCTGACCCACTACCTGTCTCTTAGTAGGTCCTCGGCAGTACTTCAAATCCTGGCTATTCTACTGAACAGCTGTTTGTCCTTGGGGAAGTTACTTTAATACTCTGAGCCTTAATTTCCTCATCCCCAAACGGAAGATCATAATCCCTACCTCACATGATCATCAACGGAGGTGGTTCTCAATGGATTAGGTAGGTAAATAAAGAAAAGCAGGACCTCCATACCTTTACAAATGGAGTTGTGAGCGATGAATCCAACCTGGCATCTGCACTTGTAGCTTCCCGAGGTGTTGATACACTCAGCATGCTCTTGGCAGACCCCACTGGAGAGGCATTCATTGATGTCTGAGGAGCAGTGGAGGAGAGTGAACAGACCAAAGATGATGTGTCTAAGGTGAGAGGCACACGTACCCAGCTCAAGAGAGGTCACTGTCCCCCAGAGACCCATGCCTGAGAGCATTACCTGTGCAGATGAAACGACCTGGATTTCCCAGGATCCAGTCATTTCCAGTGGGAGAAGAGAAACCAGGCAAACAGCTGCACTTGTACCTCCCCAGAAGGTTTCTGCAGACTGAGTTGGGACCACATGGTGGGGGGCTTTGAGAACACTCATCTATATCTGGATCCAGAAAGAGGTGGAGTTACAAAATTGCCTTATCTTGTGTAGCACATTGTTTTTCAAGATAACAGAAGTGATGTCTGCCATGCTGTATGCCCTTCATTCTATGTGTATTTGTAGTCCATCCAGCAAGCAGTGGAGTCTGTATCCACTCCCCCCCTTGTATCTGAGCATGATGGGACTATGAGGGTGGTAACACTAAGTCATAAAGATACCATGCACTTCCTCCTTGTTCTCTCGGAACTTGGCCACCATACTGTGAGGAAGCCCAACCAGCCATGAGAAAACAACTTATGAGAAGAAGAACCAGAGCTCCAGCCCTCAGCCCTGAGGGCAGACAGCCCAAGGCCAGCACCAGCTGAGCAGCCATGTGAGTGTGTTCTCTTTCAAGTGGATCCTCCAGCCCCCACTTGAGCCAACTCAGCTGACACTGCATGGAACAGAGACAAGCCACGTCACCAAACTCAACCAAAATGACAGATATATCCATGAGCAAAATAAACGATTGCCCTTGTTTGGATGTACTAAGTTGGCGGGTGTTCTGCTACTCAGCAGTAGATTAAAAAGAAGCAGCTTAAAAAAACTTTAAAAGCCCAGAGAGCAATTTACTCAGTGGAAGGCCCATAAAATTGTGCAGTCGTGGTACAGTGGGGTGGTCCAACCCCAAGTCTCCTTCAGCCCTGCTCTGCCAAGTCATCCTAAACCCTTGCAACATCCATGGCATGCAAATACAGCTTCAAGGTGAGTCTCTTATAGCCTCTCCCAGAAAACTGGGCCTCTCCTACACAGAAATCTGGAGCTGCCACTGTACATCAGGATCAAACCTCAGGAATGTTCGTTCCACCTTTCTGTGAAGTAGTAAAACATTAGGAACAAGTGATAAAGGCTGATTAAATCTGGGGTTGACATAAAGAATAAGGTATGTGTTCCTTCATTCCACAAATATCACCTGACTACTCACTAGATATCAGGCACCACACAGGATAAAGTGGATGAAATCCTTGCTGTGGGATACATACTTTGCTAGATGGGGAATGTTGATTTGAATCCAAAGTTTAAAACCAGGGCCCATCAGGACTACTGAAGCTTACTGAATAACCCATAAATTGTAACTCCAAAATAAAGAAGGTTTGGGGGCTCCAAGGGAACTACAACAATAGAAACCAAGTATCTTCTTCAGAGCCCAGCAAACTATAGCTTGTGAGGCAAATTCAGTCCACTGCCTGTTTGTATAAATAAAGTTTTATTGGGACAAAGCCACATCATTCATTTGTATATCATCTATGGCTGCTTTCCCACTACAACTGGAGTATTAAAGTTTCTGAGACAGATCCTATGGCTTGCAACCTCCACAATATTTACTATTTGGTCCCTGGCATAAAAAAGTTGGCTTGGACTGCTGGTTATATTCAGAGGTGACAGTCATATATTGACTGTTGAGGGGAGAATCAAGATCTAAAAGGAAGAAATGCAGATAAAGAACCTTACTCCTTGGGATCCCTGGGTGGCGCAGCGGTTTAGCGCCTGCCTTTGGCCCAGGGCGCGATCCTGGAGACCCGGGATCGAATCCCACGTCGGGCTCCCGGTGCATGGAGCCTGCTTCTCCCTCTGCCTGTGTCTCTACCTCTCTCTCTGTGACTATCATAAATAAATTTAAAAAAAAAACAAAAAAACAAAAAAAAATAACCTCACTCCTTCTAGGAACTATTTCAATTCATACGACTTATGTTAGTGATACTTCTTGCATATGCCCATAGCATACGTGACTGCATTTAATTTTCCCAAAATCCTTTGATGTAGTTATTATTCTATAGTCACTCTACAGATGGGAACATTGAGGCTTAGAGAGGGTAAATACCTTCCCCCAACAGCTTACAACTAGATGACATGATTCAGAGATTGCTGTTAGATTCTGCAAGATGTGGGTTTGGAGGCCAGTTCAACCACATGACCATGAATGCATCATTTTGGGGTTCCAAGCAGTTTCCTCATCTGTACACTAGAGATTATCACAATGCCTGACTCAGTTTCATGTAAAAATGCGCTGATAGCCCACCACAGGGGACCAGGTATTCAGTGAATGTTAGAAATTCTTGTTTTCTGCATGGAGAGGCAATGAAAAGGAGTTCTCCCAAAATGAAAACAGCCGCTGTTTCTGGACATAAACAAATAGCATGGTTTTTACTTTTATTTCCATGCTAACACCAGCTCCGAATCATTGGAAGTTTTAGTGAGCAGGAATTGTGGTCATTATAGAAAAAGAAAGGAAAACAATGGTCAGAGAGGGAGAGAGGGTGCAAATAATATTTGAGGGAAAAGAAAGAATACCTACATGCACTACCCCACCAGCTTCCACCCGATTTTCCTACAAAATGCTGAAGGGTTACGAGGTTGCATGTACTCACCTATGCATGTCACTCCTGGGCCCTTAAATTGTTCCATTCCATTGCTGGATAGAAAACCTCGTTTGCAAGTGCAGTAGTAACTATCTGGAGTGTCAGTGCATTTTGCATAAGCTGGGCACGTGGTGGTATCTGCACACTCGTTCACATCTGGGCAGCACAGAAGCAAGAAGTCAGGTTAGAGCCCGAGTGGGATTCCAGAGGAGCCAGCATGAGAGAGTAAAGGAGACTGTTGTAGGCTCTACTACCTCTGGAAGACCTAAGCCCTGGTCCCTGGGAATGTAAACTTTTTTGGAAATAGAGTCTTTGTAGATGTAATTAAGACCTCCATGAGGATGAGTAGGATCCTTAAACTGATATTATTGGCATCCCTATAAGAAAAGAGGCACATGGACAGCTCAGGGTCAACACCACCTGGTGACAGAAGCAGAGACTGGAGTCATGTGGCTACAAACCAAGGAACACCAAGGATTTCTGGCCACACCAGGATAAACTCTCCCAAGAGGCTTCAGAGAAAGCATGGCCCTGCAGACACCTTAATTTCAGATTTCTGGGCCCCAGAATGGCGAAGGAATAGAATTCCCCTTGTTTTAAGCCCTCTGTTTGGTGGCAACTGGTTATAGCAGCTCTGAGATACTGCTCAATGCTGTCAGGGACCTTGGAGACTCTACACCCCTGCTGCTCCAAGAGTACTTCATGGGCCAGGAGCACCAGCACTGCCTGGGAGTTGGTGGCAATGCAACCTGTCAGGCCCCTCCCCAGAACTGATCAATCAGAATCTGCATTTTTACAAGGCCCTGGGTGATCTGTGTGCACAGGAAAGTGTGAAATGCAGTGACGTGGACACCTGCTACTCCAAAGTGTTCCTCAGATCAACAGCGTCTGCCTCCCCTGGGTCCCAGGTCTGGAAAAAGCAAATGCTGACTCTGCTGGTCAAAAAAGAGGCCTGAGATTCTGTGTTTCTCACAAGTCCCTGAATGAATCTGAAGCTGCTGGTCCATGGACCACGCTGGGCATGAGACCTCTAGATAGAAGAGTCTGAGACTCAAAATTTCAGCCTTTGAAGCACAGAAGACCCAGGTTCAAAACAAAAACAAAACAAAAACCTTCAGCAGCAAACCATCAAGCAGAGAACAGCAGTTCTTCCCCAGACCCACGTCCCCTACTTCCTTGTAGTAACATTACTTCCAGTTAAAGACTGCAT
This sequence comes from Canis aureus, assembly GCF_053574225.1. Taxonomy (NCBI): domain Eukaryota; kingdom Metazoa; phylum Chordata; class Mammalia; order Carnivora; family Canidae; genus Canis; species Canis aureus. The sequence continues at coordinate 54,644,334 of NC_135629.1, forward strand.
TCTCTGTGTGTCCTGCAGCTAGGTGTGGCCCGGTGGCTAAGTTCAGCATGCACAGAAGTGATATGCACACTGTTTGGCCATACCCTTAATGACAAAAGGCATCTTCTCCTCTTCCCCTTTCCTCTTCCCCTTGGCTGAAACATGGACAGAGGAGGCTGATCTATCCTTCACCATGGGGATAATGGCCTGGAAAACCACATGCTGAGGGATGGAGAGGCAACAAGTGGAGGGCACCTGGAATCTGTGATGATCTGGGCAGCCCTGTCACCCTGTTCCATCTACAGTTTGGAGATTTATGAGAAGACTGTCCTTCTAAGAGCTAAATTTCTAAGTTGTTGTTTGGTTTCTGTGGAAACAGCCAAAACAACATTCTAGCCAGTCCAGCTCTGGGACAAGTGATTGCACCTCCCTGGACCTCAGTTTGCCTGTTTAGTCCTCACCCTCACATCCAGGGGGTCCACAGGCCCTGTTGGTTCTCTGTCCAAAGAGCATTTGGCATCTACCTGCTTTTCTCTATCACCACGGCTATGCTTGGTACAGATCCTCCTCTGGATTCTGCATCCCTAAATCCTCCATTGTCCACTGCGATCTCTTCTCCACATAGTAGCCATCTCTGAACACATATTTGATCATCTACCCCTACCGCTGCCTACAGTGCTGCCTGCTGCACTCATAATTCAAATCCAAATCACTTAACAGGACCCACAAAGCCCCAGGGACCAGACCCAACCACATCTTTAAGCCTCGTTTCCTATTACTCTCAATGTCTAGGACTTGCCACTGCAGGGCCTTTGCTCGTGCTCTTCCCTTTGCCTCTGCTCATCTGGCAAGCTCCTATTCACTCCTCAGGTCTTGCTTTAGTATCATATCCTCATAAAAGCCTCCCCTGACTCCTCGAAAGCTACACGTGCTCCTTCTTTCTGACACTTATAGTTGCTCAATTATTTGTATGATTAGCTTTTTAGTTATTATTTCCTCTGCCACACTGTGAGCTCCAGAAAGAGAAAGAGAAAGCCAGAGGTGGAGGCAGGCTTCTAGGTGCCTGGGGAAGAGACTTATTTGATACTACCATTCCTGTGGTTGTCACAATAATGACCCTTCCAAAGATGACCACATCCTAATCCCTGGAACCTACGAATATGCTATGCCTGTGGCAAGAGAGCCTTAAGGTTTCAGATGGAATTAAGATAGCAACCAACTGATCCCGAGCTGAACAGATTAATCTGGAGGTAATTCTGGATTATCCAGTTGGGTCCAAGGTAATCACAAAGGTCCTTATAAATGGAAGATGGAGCCAGGAGAGGCAAAGTGACACCCTTTGAGAAAGACCTGACCAGTTAATGCTGGCTTTGAAGATGGAGGAGGAAGGACACAAGGCAAGGAATTCAGGTGACCTCTAGAGGCTGGAAAAAGTGAAAAGACAGATTATCCTATAGAACCTCCAGAAAGGGACCCCTGGGTGGCTCGGTGGTTGAGCATCTGCCTTTGGCTCAGAGGGTGATCTTGGTCCAGTGATCAAGTCCCATATCAGGCTTCATGTGAGGAGCCTGCTTCTCCCTCTGTCTATGTCTCTGCCTCTCTCATGAATGAATAAATAAAATCTTTTTTAAAATAAAAATAAAAAGAACCTCCAGAAAGGAACACAGCCCTGCTAACACCTTGATTTTAGCCCAGTGGGACCCACTTTGGACTTCTGACCTCCTCCAGACCCATAAGGTAATGTTTTTGTTGTTTGAAGCCACCAAGTTTGTGATAATTTGCTAGAACAACCATAGGAAACTAATACAATTACCATTACACAGATGTGAACAATTGAGGCTCAGTGAGGTTAAGTAACTTGACCAAGGACACACAGCTGGTGAGTGGCAGCTCCAAGCCTGTTGAAACCTGAAGTGAGCAGTCTTCATGAGTGCTACCCAAGAAGAGGTAGATCTGGCCAGAAATGGAATCAATTTTCAGGTAATTTCTAAAACAATTATTTGTAAAAACTTTTGTAATTGATTAAGTCTGTAACTGATTAAGCCCTGATGGACTCTGAGCTCCTGAAGTCAAGGACTTATGTCTGTGTCATTCACTGCTGTGTGCTAAATGCATACACAGTGCCCAGTACACATTTGGTGCTCAGTAATAGCTGAAAAACTAACAATTAGAACAAAGAGCAGAGGGAGGTGAGTGAGCTATGATGGTACTTGGGGCAGAGGAAACAGCAAGTGCATGAAGGGCTCAGGGGCAGGACCACACCTGGAGATGTGGTGGAGTTACAGGGGGGCCAGTGTGGTTGGAGCAGAGTGGGCAGGGGGGAAAGGGAGGCCTGGACATGGCCAGATCGTGTTAGATCTCCTTGACTGCTGGCATACCTCAGCTTTCTATCAGAGAGCAATGGGTGCCATGGGAGAGTCTGAACACAGGCAGGACACAACAGGACTGCGGTTTTAGCAGGATCCTGTGGCCCCTGGCCGGAAGATGAACTGCAGAGGGGCAGGAGCAGAATGACCAGGGAGGAGGCACCTGCACCTGTCCAGGTAGGCAAGGAGGGCAGAGGCAACCCCAGTGGGAAGAATGGAAGACAGAAGATTAGGGGTTTATTCTGAAGGCAATGTTAGCAGGATTTGCCAACAGATTGGATGGAGGGTGTGAAAGAAAGAGGAATGAACAATAATGCCAATACCAATCGGTAGAATGGGAAAGCACCTTATAAAGTGCTGCAAAAACATTAAGGGGTGGATTATGCTTAGGGTCTTGAAGAGTCAGCTCTTTACTTCCTATAACATGCTTTGTTTATTTCACTTCCCTGCAGGACACCTCAATTGCATCTCTTCTCATTAACAACTTCCTCTTTCGCCTGCAGAGGCAACATTGTTCTTTGCAAACTTCCGGAACATTGCCACTTACAGTCTCTCATTCGAGTTTCCCATTATTCTCTTACTCTGGCTCAATTGCTCACAACTCACACCCACCCCAAACCAGAATCGCAAACCAGCCCTGTGTGACTGGGCACCTGCCAACCTCTCCAGCTCATCTCCTACCTTGTCCCATCTGCCATGCTCACCTTTGCTCGGTTCCTCAAATTCCTTCTGGTCTCAGGACCTTTACATGTCACCCCAAAGATCTTAGGACTGGCCAGCCTCCCTAATCATGTGAACCTTATTATTTTTCATAATAAATCTTTTATCTGAGGCACCTGGATGGGCTCAGTAGTTGAGCATCTGCCTTAGGCTCAGGTCATGATCCCAGGGTCCCGGGAGCAAGTCCCGCATCGGGCTCCCCGCAGGGAGCCTGCTTCTCTCTCTGCCTATGTCTTTGCTTCTCTGTGTGTCTTTCATGAATAAATAAATTAATTCTTTAAAAAATCTTTTATCTATAAAAGATATGTATCCATCCTATTGGTTCTGTTTCTGTGCATGACTCTAACAAATACAAATACCTGCTATATGTCAGGCACTATTCTAGGTACTGTGGATTCAGCAGTGGAACAAGATACACAAAATTCCCCCACCTTCACAGAGCTGATAACCTGGAGAAGTGAGGGTGAGGGATCTAATGTCAAAAATAGAGTAGTTGCTGAGAAGATGACACATGAGCTGAAACATAAAGAAGATGAGGGAAGGACCAAGTATATATGTAGGTCAAGAACATCCCAAGCAGAGGGCACAGCTTGTGCAAAGGCCTTGGGGCAGGACAGGGCCTGGGGTATTGGAGGAACAGTGAGGTATGTATGGCTGGAACAGAGAGAGTGAGGGGGAGACAGGGATGAGGGAGGGGCAGGGAGGGGATAGGACAGGTCATGTGGGACCTTAGGGGCCTCAGAGAGGACTTGGGCTTTTACCCAAGGGTGGTGGGAGCCTTGGAGGGCTGTGGGCAGTGGACGCAGGACCTGACTTGGGTGCTGTGCTCTCTGGTGTCCTCTGTGGCCACTTCAAGGGCTAAAAGCCAAGAAACCCCTTCAACAATCCACCTGAGCAGACACATGATCCTCAATCATGAGCAAAACAACTTAATGGATGATCACCTAATTGACCGAAGCATAAAGAGATTCCAAGAGGCAAAAAGGCTTTTAAAAACAGAACTAGAGCTTCCGTTTCATTGGTGCCTCCCAAGCACCAGGCCCCTTCCATGCATTTCCTGCAGGCCCCACAATAATGCTTCCCAGTGTAGTAATCCTGGTTTTCGCCAGGGCTTTCTTGGTATTCACACTTGAAGTTCAGAGTCCCGTGAACCCCCTCCTGGTCAGAGGCAAACCACGACAGTTGGTCACCCTACTTCAAGGTAAACGTTAGGGATCCATTTTACAGATGTGGAAACAGATCCCCAAGAGAGTTTGTATAGCCTCTCCTGGGTCACACCACCAGTCAAAATGCAAGAGAAGAGCAAGTAAAATGGGTGAAGGTTGGCAAGGCAGCCAGGGGTCCTGCTCATTGTCCTGACTGTGCCCACTCGCTGGCTACCAACTTTGGCCCAGATAGCAAGAATCCGATAATTCAGGTTTCTCTGAGGAGAAGGAGGGTTGACATACTTGTGCACCTGCTATGTTCCCAGTACAGTTTGAGGCACCACCTGTATCTTACCTCATATAATGCTCATCAAAACCCAGTTGGATTAACTCCACTGACCTTCCTTTTCATGGGAACTGAAGTCTTAGGGAACTTGCCGAAATACCTGAGCACCAGAACCAGGATTCGAACTCAGGAAACGTGACTCCAGAGCCCACCTCTTAACAACTGCACATATGGAGTCGAATCCTCACAATTATCCCACCGGGTGCGAGTCATCGCAATACCCGTTAATCAGAGGACAAAACAGAGATGAAGATGCTTACCCAAGATCTAGTTGCCTTCATTCCTGGGGGAGTCTCTTACCAGAATGCGTGCTCCGCAGCTGCCAGCAGCCCACGAGCAGAGCAATGAGAAGCCACTAGATCCTTATTCAAAGCCATCCCTTTGAAAGTGGCTGTGACCCTGCCAGGCTGTATTTCCCTGAGTGCCAGTGATTACCATAGCAAGTTACGAAAGCAGGAGTGGGTATGCGAAGGGGAAAACCCCAGCTTCCTGGGGGCTCTCCTACATCAGCTCATGAGCTCTTCACATGTTGCCAGGTAAGAAATTGTGGGACAGGGACAGCCCAGGTGGCTCAGCGGTTTAGCGCCGCCTTCAACCCAGAGTGTGATCCTGGAGTCCTGGGATCGAGTCCCACATCGGGCTCCCTGCATGGAGCCTGCTTCTCCCTCTGACTGTGTCTCTCATGAGTAAATAAATAAAACCTTTAAAAAAAAAAAAAGAAATGGTGGGACAGTGGTCACTCTTGGCAGCCATCCCCCAACTGCTTTACCAGGATGGCATACCCATCCCCCAGGGAATGACGGGCAGACAGGCGTAGGAGTGTTATAGTGCAGCCTCCCCTTGGCCCCCCAAGGTGAACCTCTGGGTTGCGCTTCACATTCCAGGGCTCCCTGTGAGACCAGGCTGTGGCTGAAGCTCTCCTGAAACACCTTCTGGGTGGCTAGTTTCTCTCCCCACCCTGTCCTGCTCTCATTCCCCTGCAAGTGTTTCCTGAGAGTCTTCCCTCAATAAATTATTCACACAAGAGTCCTCTTATCAAGTTCTGCTTCTACAAAAACTGCTGGAGGGGAGGTGGATGGGGTAACTGGGTGGTGAGCATTAAGGAGAGCATGTGATGTGATGAGCACTGGGTGTTATATGCAACTGATGAATTATTGAAAACTTCATCTGAAACTAATGATGTACTATATATATTGGCTAATCGAATTTAAATAAAAAAAAAAGAAAAAGAAACTGACCAAAAGCAGACAGTAATCCTTATTTTGGTGCATTTTTTGTTTTGTTTATACCTTTTTCTAAGAAGATAATAATTGTAAAACTAAATGCAAACAATGCAGAAGCATATAAAATTAAAAATGAAGAGTTCTCAGTCCCCCATCCTTATACCCAGGGGCAAATGCTGCCTAAAGCTTAGATCCCCCTTAGCTTAGAGGGGATCTCCTCCAGGTTAGATACTCTTCACAGGCTCAGTCAAGCAAGTATATTATTAAATTGGAATAAGTTTATAAATTCATACAGTTTTATTAACACAAGTGAGATCATACAATATACAATCTGTTGTGCTCTCCAAAATAGTAGATACTAATCATATATGGCTGCATTTTAATCTATGAGAATTGGGGCACCTGGGTAGCTCAGTTGATTTAGCCTCTGCCTTTGGTTCAGGTCATGGTCTCAAGGTCCTGGGATCAAGCCCCACATCGAGCTCCCTGCTTAGCATGAGAGTCTACTTCTCCCTCTCCCTCTGCCCTTCCCCCGATCGTGCTCACACTCGCTCTCTCTTTCTCTCTCTCTCACCTTCTTTCTCAAATAGATAAATAAAATCTTTAAAAAATAAATCTATGAAAATTAAATAAAATGAAGCATTCCATTCTTTGATCCAATTAGCCTTATTTCAATTGCTCAGTAGCCACTTGTGACTAACTAGCGACTACAGTAGATCCAGAACATGTCCATCATCGTAGAAAGTTCTGTTGGAAAACCCTGTCATACTCTTACTTGCTTTTTCACTTAGGAGTAGGTCTTGCAAACCAAGGGCAGCAAATTGGTCAAGCATGGAAGCTGGGTGATGGGTACATGGGAGTTTGCTGTACTATTTTTCCCTACCTTTGAATGTCTAAATATTTCTATAATAAAAAGAGAAGGATATGTTTGGGGCAACTTTCCAAACCAGTCCATACACACCTAACTCATACTTTAAAAAAATTTTTTATTTATTTATTCATGAGAAACACAGAGAGAGAGAGAGAGGCAGAGAGATAGGCAGAGGGAGAAGCAGGCTCCCTGCAAGGAGCTGGATGTGGGGCTCGATCCTGGGACCACAGGATCACAACTGGAGCTGAAGGCAGATATCCAACCGCTGAGCCACCCAGGCATCCCTAACTCATGCTTTTGAACAGCTATGTCGGTTCCGCTGTGTCCATGGGCATTAACTGTCCCATGGACACAGTGGCTTGGTAGTCAAAGGTCAAGCAGAAACTCCACACTCCCCTTTCCATGGTCTGGAACTGTCACTAGCAGGCAGCTTACCCACCACAGGCTACATTTCTCAGCTCACCTTGTGTCCAGGTATGGTCATGTGACTGTGAGCAAATATGACATGCATCATGCATATTCCCTCCCCTATGATCTACAGAAGATTCTGAGCCCCTAGCATGGCTGAGCCACAAGACAGAAGGAGTCCAGGTCTCTGAATTACCACTTTGAGGAAAGGAACCCACTGGCCAGAAATATCTACATTGGACTCTTAAACAAACAAAAATTAAATTTCTTTTTATTAAGCCATGGACAGCTCTGGGTTTGTTACGGTAGCTAGGGTTATCCTGACAAACACAAGGTTTTATCCAACCAGTCCCCTCAGGTAAGCAATGACTGTTTATTCCAAGTTGTTACGAGAATAGTATAACGTGCATATCCTTCAATGTACGGCGAGGTATCTCTGTATGTTGTACAAATATCTCTTTGGAATAAATTTCTGGATTATGAATTGCTGTCTCAAAGTGTATATGCATTTTTGAAATATTTTATTTATTTATTCATGAGAGGCACAGAGAGAAGCAGAGACATAGAGGGAAAAGCAGGCTCCTCACAAGGAGCCTGATGTGGGAATCGATTACACCCTGAGCCAAAGGCAGAGGCTCAACTGCTGAGCCACCCAGGCACCCCATGTATATGCATTTTTATAGTATTTTATTAGGGATGATATACAGAGAAAAGCACAAATATTGTAAATGTGTGCTTTGATGAACTATCATAACCTTTCCTGTGCTTATGCATTTTTTATTCCAGTAGTGCCCAGTCTTCTCAAATGTTAAGAAACTCACATTTACAAATTCCTTGTATGTGCCTCGACTATATCTCTTGCACTCTCTATGTGGGGTCGTATTCTTTCTTTTATTTATTTATCTACCTAACTTGCCTGTGCTGTGTCAGGCCCAGGCTGGATCCCAGAACTGTGGAGAATGATAAAATGACTTCTTCAACAGCCAAGGACTTTCTGGATTCAATAATAATGATCAATTTTTGTAATCCAGGTGACCTTTTTGGAAATACAGTGATATGATTTTCTCTTTTCCACTTATATGGATGTGAACCTCCCTTCCAACACATTCTGCCAAAGGATTTACTCTCATTCAGGAAAAATTAAGATGTCTTAGCAGCAGGCATACATGAAAGCAAAACAGTAATGTTCAGGTTTTAAATACCAAACTGGGGAGAAGGGCGGGGGGTGGGAGTGAATGGGTGACGGGCACTGGGGGTTATTCTGTATGTTAGTAAATTGAACACCAATAAAAAAATAAAAAATAAAAATAAAAATTAAAAATTAAAAAAAATAATAAATAAATACCAAACTGGATATTTGTGTTCCAAGCAAGACAATAATCTTGAAAGCAAAGCCTTATAAGATGAATGAGTTTTGGATATCTAGTATACAGCATGGTGACTCTGGTTAACTATACTCTATTATATACTTGGAAGTTGTTATGAATAGATCTTAAATATCTTTACCAGGAAAAAAAAAAAGTAATTATGTGAGGCAATGAAGAAATTAGCAAACACTATGATGGTAATCATTTCTCAATATATGTGTACATCAAATCAACATGTGTATACCTTAAACTTGCACAATATTAAATGTCAGTCATATCTCAATAAAATGATTTTTCAGGGACACCTGGGTGGCTCAGTGGTTGAGCATCTGCCTTCGGCTCAGGGCGTGATCCTGGGGTCCTGGGATCGAGTCCCACATTGGGATTCCCAAAGGGAGCCTGCTTCTCCCTGCATCTGTGTCTCTGCCTCTCACTTTGTGTCTCTCATGAATAAATAAATAAAATCTTAATTAATAAAGATTTTATTAATTCATTTATTTATTTTTGTATATTTTTATTGGAGTTCGATATGCCAATGTATAGTATAGAATTCAGTGCTCATCCTGTCAAGTGCCCCCCTCAGTGCCCGACACCCAATCACCCCATCTCCCCCTGCCCACCTCCCCTCTTTAAAAAAATGATTTTGCAGTAGCCAGGCTTGGAGGACTGGAAGGTAAAGCTTTCATTAAGCTGTGGTGTAAAGGAAATACCTATCACAAGGGAAAAGAAAAAATTTTGGGATGCTAATACAGAGAGATGAGAGGGACCCACCAGGACCCCCATTCCTCTGCTACCTCACCTCAGAAACTTCCAGATAGGAATGGGTGCAATTAGGGGTATCAAGGCTAGGGACTGACTTCTCCCAACAATATCCAGGTGGAGTTTCCCAGCCTAGAAGAGAGGCTTGCTTTCTGTTGCTGTCACATCCAACAGGGTATTAAAGCCAAAGATTAGAACCCACAGAGGGAGGTAGCTAGTAGGTTGTCCAAGAAAACTCTTTTGGTTTTCTATAGCCTGAACATAGAAAGCAGAAGCTCTTGCATGGACTCCCAGGGGGTGCAGAGCTGCTGAGAGGACTACCAGAAAGTAAGGTGAGTCCATGCTGTACCAGTAGACAAAACACCCCATCCAGAGTCCCCCCTTGACAGCCACAGGATCTCGTAAGTTGCCCCTATACTAACACCCAGTAGCCATCTTGAGAGGACCAAGATGAAGGTAGGAAAGATTCATTAAGGAGGGCACGGGATATGATGAGCACTGGGTGGTACATGAAACTGATGAATTCCTTAACTCTACATCTGAAACTAATGATGTACTACTATATGTTGGCTAATTTAATTTAAATAAAAATGTTTTTTGAAAGATCAATTCTTTGTACAACACAGAGTTTCCCCAAATAAGGCTGAGCCAGGAAGCTGAGTCATTAAGAACACTAAAAACTGGCAATGTTTTTCCTTTCCATCCAGTAGGAGCTTATGTAAAAGACGGGAACACCCAATACATTTTAAAAATGGATTTTTTCCCACATTGAGTTGTGGTTTGAGTAAATTCCATTCCCATTCCCACTGTACTACCATTTATGAAGCTCTTATCACATGTACCCAGTGGTTAACAAAGTTACCTACTGTAATTTAAGCTTCACAACATCCCTGTGGGATAGGAACCCATGTTGACTATATTTCACAGCTGAGGAAAGTAAGAATCAGAGAGGTTTTGTGTGACTCACTTGAGGTCACACAGTGAATCCAAGGCACAAAGATAAGAGCCTGAAGCAGGAACCCGGAGACCTGGATATTATTTATCCCTTGCTCTGACACTACGTAGCTCCCAGCAAGTGTTCAGCTATGGCTCAGCCTCCTGAGACAGAAGGGTCTCCTTCCCAGAAAACATCCTCCCACACATTGAGCATATGGATTCTCTTTGACCAACTAACTTACCAACTGCCATTGATTCCAATGAAAACATAACCCAGATGAATATACCACAATACCCTGTGAAAAAAGAAAATAAAAATACCATGAACCATCAAGAAGCAAGATGGACTCAACCTGAAAAAGTACTCCTGGAATGGCCTCATATAAACAGGTTTGATGAACCTAGATGGGAGATCCACCTGGAGTGATAAACATACAATATTTCATGTAATACTTACAGCAGCCATTCCTGTTTTTCTGCACTCCATGTTTTTCATTTTGTTTGTATCATCTTCATTTTATTTTCAATTACAAAAAAAAAGTCCCAGCTGATTTTCAAAAATGTACACTAAAACATGTATTCTCAAAAGAAATGACATCTCCCCCAAGAGGGCAAAACTTGGTTCTTAGGGAGAGATGAAAAAAACCTACTGTTTCTTGTATGACACATATATAGAAATAATACATGTAATAATACATAAATAGGGGAGCCTGGGTGGCTCAGTGGTTGAGCATCTGCCTTTGGCTCAGGTCATGATCCTGGGGTCCTGAGATCGAGTCTTACATCAGGCTCCCTGTCGGGAGCCTGTTTCTCTCTCTGCCTGTGTCTCTGCCTCTCTCTGTGTGTCTCTCATGAATAAATAAAATCTTTAAAAAAAAAAGAATACTTTAAAAATACATACATAGATGTACAGTATATCCGTAGCATTAAAATGGCATGGATGGTCAAGTGGTTAGTTTTTAAAATGTCTAAAAGGCAGTGCAGCTGCCCCAACATTTAGCTCTTTTCTGACATTACTCCATGACCCCCACCACCACCACCATCATTCCCATGACCACGGTCCAACCTCCAGCACTCCCACCACTACCCCACCATCCCCATGACCACCACCCCCACCATCACCCCCACCATCTCCACCACCAATGTTGTCATCACTACTCTTTGCTGATTAACTTCAGGGAAGAACAAGGAGCCTAATAGCTAATACCAGTGCCAACACCCCAAAGCGGCAACTTGGCATTCCTGCATTTGGAGTCCATGAGTTATCTGCAACTTCTCTAAAAAATTTTATTTATTTATTTATTTATTTATTTATTTATTTATTTATTTATTCATTCATTCATTCATTCATTCATTCATTCATGAGAGACACAGAGAGGCAGAGACACAGGCAGAGGGAGAATCAGGCTCCCTGCGGGGAGCCCGATGTGGGACTCTATCCTAGGACCCTGGGATCACACCCTGAGCCAAAGGCAGATGCTCAACCACTGAACCACTCAAGTGCCCCTTACCTGCTCCTTCTAATGACGCCTGCCAATCAACAACTCCCACAGACTCAAACTCTTGATATTCCCATTCATTACCACCAACCAAAATTCTTTTGCTCATTAATCATTTTAGAGGGAACAGAGCATTGTTTTTAAGCATACCGACTCTGGTGTCAAATGCTTGGGTTTAAAAATCTGGCTTCACTAATTGCTGACTACATGGATGTGGCAAAGTTATTTAATCTCTTTGGGCCTAAGTTTTCTCTTCCACAAAGAGATGCACTGGGCCACAGCCAAGGAAGCCTGCACTTATTGCTCAAAATGTTGTCCCTTGTTCATAGATTTGAAGCGGTAACTAAAACTTGAAAGATAGGAAGAAAATCACAACATAGACCATAAATAAAACCAGTACAAACTGACATTTGAAGAAAGGGAAATAAGAGAATAGACAGGAAGGCTCCACCTCATGGCTCAGGCCTCAGCACAAATGTCACCCCCTCTGAGAGGTCTTCCCCGACTTCCCTCTTCAACATAACCCCTGGTCACTCTCTTCTTTTGTGGCACTATCACTGCCTGAAATGCTTTTGTGTACTTATTATTTGGGATAGCATAGTGTAGTGATAAGAAATAAAGTTTACACATCCTGGAGCCAAACTCCCGGCTCTACCCCTTTTAGTTAAGTCGTTTTGGGCAAGTCATCTCATATCCTTTGCCTCAGTTCTCTCCTTTGTAAAATGGGACTATTAGTGACCCAGTATTGGAGGAGTTTTGTGAAGATATTTGAAGAACTTACAAGGGTGGTAGATGGGTGGTTGCTGTCATGGCCAGTGGGTTCTTTTCTATCTGCCCTTCCCATGAGGATGTCAGCCTCATGACAACAGGAACTACTTGCTTACCACTGCTCTCCCCTCAGTACCTACAGCAGCACATAGTAGGTGCTCAGGAAATACATGTCAAATGAATGACTATAAATAAAATCTTCCCTGACAGATGGAATTCCCTATCCTGAGTAATTTTTTCCAAAGATCTCCCAATGAAGGTATTGGCAGTGTCTAGCCTAGAATTGGGGTCTCAGGCTGATCACCCCATGGCCCTCCCTTTTTCCTACAGTCTATGTCTAGCGCAGGCTTCCCCCAACCCTCCCACCACCATTCAGCCCCATACTCACCCCAGAAGAGGAGCAAGTTGAAGCTCCACATGATGCCCTGCTTCTGTCATTCAAAGAACAGAACCTTTCCTTCATTCTGAGACTTTTCTGTAAGAAAAGAGGGTGTAGGAACAGGGGAGGGGTGGAGCTGGAATTGCTCAATGCCGCCAGAGCAAGACAGCTTTTTTTGCTGAATTGCTGCTAGATGAGGACAGTGTGGCAAGCCCCTATTTTGTCTTTCCACACAGTGAAGAGAAGTTGGTCTAGCCGGTGTGTCACTGTGTCCTCTCTCTCTCCAATCTCTCCTCTTCCATCCACTCTTGCTTTTCTTTCCCTACCAATACTTACCTTCTCAATCTTCTTTCATTGCCCCCAACTATAAATGAGCTACCACCACTTGTCCCCAATGAAGCAAATCTCAGACTCAAAGGTCTCTTCCCAGCATGCCCCACACAAATAACTGTCACAGACATCATGGACCAGGTGTTGTGCTAGACCCATTGCCAACAAAATTTAATTTCATCACCTCACATCAACATCATCAAGTAAGGATTCTGACCCCCACCTATTTTACAAAATAAATAAATAAATAAATAAAATTAATAAGGAAACTGAGGCATGGAGAGGAGATGGGACTTGTCCAAGTTTATTTGGAGTTGAGATTTAGATCCAGGACCCTTGCTTCAAGGTCTAACACCTGAACCACCCATCTACCCCCAGCTCTCCTACATCTGACCGCTACACAGCAGCATTCTGCCGCATTCCCAGGTCTAACACACCTTCACGTACAAAATCACACACATGGAGGTCTAGTAATCCCTCAGCCAGGGTCCCCAGAAACAGACACTGAGACTGACATTCTAGTGAAAGTAGTACTTCAGGGAGGTGACCCCAGAAGACTCCAGCTGGGGAGGGGGGCAGTGAGGTAGGGATGGGAAAGGGTCTCCGGTGGCCATGCCATCTAGCAAGTTGGACTGGAGCTCGATCTCACTGGAGACCTCTGAAAGGCAGCCCAGAGTAGTCTTCAGTTACCCCAACAGAGGGGCAAGGAAACTGAGGTATCTACCCCACTAGCTACTGCTGGTCATGGATTGAGGCTTAAGTCAACCCACAACACCTCAGGCCTGGCCTTCAAGCAGAGAGAATGTGCATAATCTGAGTGTAACCCTGTTGATAACAGAATACAATGGCTGATAGTTGTTGGTCCAGTGTGTCCCAGGGCTTGAGGGTCACAGGCACCAAAAGCATCTGCCACAAGCTAAAAATGAGGCACAAAGACCAGCCCCAAGTTCTTGGGAAGAAAAGCCCCACATGTATCTGCATTCTCCCTTTTTCTCTGTGCAAAGCAAAAGACCCACCTTGCAACTGAAGATCACTGAAGAAGAGTCATCAATGGTCCCCTGTGGGTGCATCAAGGGACCCTGCCTGGTGAGGCTACAGTTAAGAGCCAGCATAAAAACAAAGCAAATTAAAAAAAAAAAAAAGCAAATTTCACCAAGAAAGAGGATAAACAAAAGCTGTGTTGTGTTAAGGAGAAGCACTGGAGGATACATAGACTCTAGAACCAGATCACCAGGGGTTCAAATCCCATCTCCTCTGCTTGCTTAATCATGTGTGGTCCCAGACAAGTTCTTAATCTCTCTGTGCCTCAACATTTCCATTTGTAAAGCAGGCCCTATAATAACAGGTCTACTTCACTGGGGCTGCTGTGAGCATCTGTGAGGAGTGGGCACACATGAACAGAGCCTGGCATGCAGGAAAAACTCCAAGTGTTGGCTAATACAGCCACAGAAGCTGGAATCAGATGTAGGCTCAAATTCTTACTCTGCAGGTATTCTCAAAGTGATCTTGGGAAGTAACTTGCCTTTCTGGGCCTCAGTTTTTTCATCTGGAGAACGAAGATAACAATAAGCCATGTCCCGAAGGATTGCTATGGTGGGGACTCCATAATGTGGGGTAATATTGCCCACTGGAAGCAACTTCTGGGGCTTGCATTTTCTTCTATAATCCTTGTTCAATGCATCCAGGTGTGGTCACTAAACAAACAAATGCAGTGGTTTTAACTTCATCCACAAATTCTTTGATACTCTGCCCTTCAAGAGGGGGAGCCTAATCCTGCCCTTCTTGAGGGGTGTGCTGGACTTAGTGAACAGCAAAGGAGAACATGACACTGCTATCTGAGACATCTGAGGTTTAGAGGGTCACTGTGGCTTCCTGCTTGCTCACCCCTTCTGAGATCATTCACGGGGGGGAAACTCATCACCATGTTGTGAAGACACTCTGCAATAGTGGGGAGAAGCCCACATGAGGAGGAAATGAGGTCTTTAGCAACAGCTTAACTGTGACCTCACAGGTGGACCCTGATCCAGAACCACCAAGCTGAGTCACCTCCAGATTCCTGACCCTCTGAAACTATAAGAAAATAAAACCTGGTTATCTAAAGCCATCCAGTTTTGTAGCAAGAGACAACTGGTATACCTAGAAGCAATTTTCCCCATCAGCAAATGAGGACACCACCAGTTTCATAGGGTTTGAGGTTTAATGTAATAAAATCACAAAAATCCTGCCTGACACAGATTAAATGCTCAATAATATTCACTGTTATTCTCTAACTTAATCCTCAGGGCACCAGAAGGCATTTCAGTAAGGGAGTGAGCAACAGGCTAGGGCTTTACAGCTGCTGCACTCTGGACTGGGTGGGAGCTGTGGAGAAGGCTGGGCTGCAACTGGGGAAGAGAAAAGCATGATGGTCTTGCCTACGGCAGGAGCTGTGGAGACAGAGAAGAGTTTAGGAAGCAGGAAAGGTGGAAGTGGGGAAATGTCTGGTGAGCAGGGAGTCTGAGACAGAAGGAATAGTTGACATTCAGAATGGGGACAGACATGGGATGAGGACAGGTGACTTCCCTGCCCCCACCGTAACAAAGCACCACAAACGACCACTTGAAATGACACCAATTCATTACATTACAGATCTGGAGGTCAGAGTCCCAAGTGAATCTAAGGGGACTGAGTTCAAGATGTCAACAGAGGTGAATTCCTTCTGAAGGCTCCATGGAAATCCATGCCTTATCCTTTCCAGCTTCTGGAGGTCCCTTTCTCTGTCTTCATAGCCAGCAGTGTAGCATCTTCCAATCTCCCTCTCTCTCTCTTTCAATCTCCCTCTCTCATTCTTTCTCTGACCTTCCTTCTGCCCTCTTAAAAGGGCCCTTGTGATTGCATTGGACCCACTCAAATAATCCAGAATTTCTTCTTAACTTAATCCCATCTGCAAAGCCCCGTTTGCTGGGTAAGGTCACATATTCACAAGTTCCAGGGATTTAGATGTGGACGACTTGGCAGGAAGGAGCCTTATAATTCTACACATATGCGAGTCTGGGGTCCTGGTCAGGAATAGAGGATCACAAGATGCCAGTCACCCTTTATTAAACCCCAAACAGCTGACCAAGGCTGTAAAATCTGCACTTCAGAGATCCTGCCAATCCACAGACAGGCTTAGAGGGAGAAGAGGAAGGATGAAGCAGAGGAAATGCAGTTTCTAGACACGTGGCTTGATAAACCTAACCTAAATTTTTCCCAGAAAGGGGGGAAATAAGGGGAAAATCAGATTTAAGAAATCAGCCTGGAGGAGCCCCAGCGGCACCACTCTTCCCCACACTGACTGTTAGCAGGGCCGCTCTAGAACAGCCCTACCCAACTTAACCATATTCCTCCTATACTCTAGATCCTCCTATGGCTCCCTATTATCCTCAGGATGAACTCCAGCCTCATTAACATGGCACTCAAGACCCTGTCTTGTCTTCCACTGGTCTACCCTGCTGCCCTCATTTCTCCCCGTCCTCCCAAAACCATAGTTATCTTAGACCAACTGAAGCCTCTAGAGCAGATGCTCTTGATGCCCTATAGCCACCTCTTAGCAGGTGGAGCACCCATCCCCCAGCTGCTGTGAGTATTGCCTACTAATAGCTCACAGCTTCCCCTTCCCCAGTGTCTCCACAAACCCTCAGGCCCAGCCCAGCTAGTAACCCAAGGTCACAGGGCCACAAACAGCAAGCCCCACAGTAAGATCAACTCATGGTGGTATTTAGGCTCCAGGTTCCCCATGGGGTCGGGCTGAGGCAAGCTTCCGATGTGAGACCACCTCTTTACTCAGCTCTTTTCCTCCGTCCCACTTGGTCTCCCTCACCCTGCCTCTGCTAAACACTCGCCCCAGCAAACCCCACGCATGAGGTCCCCACAGCAGGGCCCAAGCTCCCAAATCCCCAACCGAGGGCCAACTATGTTAACATTTTTCCAAAGAGGTGCATTAGAAAGTGGAGGATCAGTAACGTATCCTCCAGACCGAGAAGGCACTTTAAGACCAAAAAACAAAGCAAGCCACTCTATAGCGCTTACACAGAGTTGTGTTCAGGGTAACGTACTGATAGGTGGATTTTTTTTTAATTTATTTTTTATTGGTGTTCAATTTACTAACATACAGAATAACCCCCAGTGCCCGTCACCCATTCACTCCCACCCCCCGCCCTCCTCCCCTTCCACCACCCCTAGTTCGTTTCCCAGAGTTAGCAGTCTTTACGTTCTGTCTCCCTTTCTGATATTTCCCACACATTTCTTCCCCCTTCCCTTATATTCCCTTTCACTATTATTTATATTCCCCAAATGAATGAGAACATATAATGTTTGTCCTTCTCCGACTGGCTTACTTCACTCAGCATAATACCCTCCAGTTCCATCCACGTTGAAGCAAATGGTGGGTATTTGTCATTTCTAATAGCTGAGTAATATTCCATTGTATACATAAACCACATCTTCTTTATCCATTCATCTTTCGATGGACACCGAGGCTCCTTCCACAGTTTGGCTATCGTGGCCATTGCTGCTATAAACATCGGGGTGCAGGTGTCCCGGCGTTTCATTGCATTTGTATCTTTGGGGTAAATCCCCAACAGTGCAATTGCTGGGTCTTAGGGCAGGTATATTTTTAACTGATTGAGGAACCTCCACACAGTTTTCCAGAGTGGCTGCACCAGTTCACATTCCCACCAACAGTGTATGAGGGTTCCCTTTTCTCCACATCCTCTCCAACATTTGTTGTTTCCTGCCTCTGATAGGTGGATTGACAGGCGACTATCCATGGGGAAGACGGTCATTCTCCACAACTACTCTCCGCCCAGTCCAGAAGTAATCCCAGCTTTTAGGGAGCGAGGGGCATGGCAGTAAGGTCACCCGACAGTTACCTAAAGTGGGGCCTTCTGTGCATCACATTAGGGAAGATCAGAATAAGCCTTCCCATTTCCCGATCAGAGCATACATTAACATCCATGGGGCCTAGAACACATAGTCCCCAGCGAGGTCAGTGCGTAGGCATGAGCAAGACGGAGGGCCCAAGATGGAGTCAGTGTTGTTAGCATTCCTACAAGGTGATATCCAAAATAAAAGATACCTGGTCGAAGGAGGGCACTGACCAATCAGAATGGATACTGGCTGTGAACCTAAGACAAGATCCAGGGGTCACATCTGGTGCTAGCCACTAACCCTTTGGCAGCTGGATCATGGGATATCTTATGGTAAAGGCTAGATATGTCGTTGGCTTGGAGTCACGACTACTTACCAACTAGAACAGAAATATTTCCATATCTTTTTAAGCTTAAGGTGTACAATGTGTTGATTTGATTTGTTTATATATTGCAATCTGATGGCTGCCATAACATTAACTAATACCTCCATCATGTCACACAATTGCCAATTTTTTTTTCTGGTGAGAACATTTAAGATCTAGTATCAGGGATCCCTGGGTGGCGCAGCGGTTTGGCACCTGCCTTTGGCCCAGGGCGCGATCCCAGAGACCCGGGATCGAATCCCACATCGGGCTCCCGGTGCATGGAGCCTGCTTCTCCCTCTGCCTGTGTCTCTGCCTCTCTCTCTCTCTCTCTCTCTCTCTGTGACTATCATAAATAAATAAATAAAAATTAAAAAAAAAAGATCTAGTATCTTTGCAACTTTCAAGTATATAATACAGTATTGTTAACTATAATCACGCTGCTATGCAGAAAATCCCCAGAACTCACTCCTCTTCTAACTCCGAGTTTGTACCCTTTGACCAACATCTTCCCATTTCCTCCACCACCTCCACTCCTGGTACGTGTTTCACTTTTTTAGATTTCACTTAGAAGTGATAGCACACGGCATTTGTCTTTGTCAGAAGATCCACCCATGTTGTTACAAATGGCAGGATTTTCTTCTATCTCATACTGAAATAACATTCCAGTGGTGTGTGTGTGTGAGTGTGTGTGTGTGTGTGTGTGTGTGTGTGGCATGTTCTTTATCCATTCATCCATTGATAGACACTTAGATTGTTTTCATGTCTTGGCTAATGTGAGCAATCCTGCAATGGACATGGAAGTACATATTCTCTTTTTGATATCCAGTATTAATTTCCTATAATTATATACCTAGAAGTGGGATCACTAGACCATTTAGTGCTTGTCCAAGAGAAATAAAAACATATATCCACAGAAGGAGTCATACACAAATGTTCACAGCTGTTTTGTTCACAATTGCTGAATGCTGAACAGAGTTCAGAAGTCCATGGACAGGTGATGTGTCTACATGATGAAGGCAGGAGCTACTAGGACCCTCAACAGTATGGATGAATCTCAAAGATCACATGCGAGGAAAAGAAGCCAGACGTGGGACGCCTGGGTGGTTCAGTGGCTGAGTGTCTGCCTTTGGCTCAGGGCGTGATCTTGGAGTCCCAAGATGGGAGTCTCGCATCAAGCTCCCTGCATGGAGCCTGCTTCTCCCTCTTCCTATGTCTCTGCCTCTGTGTGTGTGTGTCTCTCATGAATAAATAAATAAAATCTTAAGAAGAAGAAGAAAAGAAGAAGAAAAAGAAAAGAAGAAAGAAGAAGAAGAAGAAGAAGAAGAAGAAGAAGAAGAAGAAGAAGAAGAAGAAGAAGAAGAAGAGGAGGAAGAGGAAGAAGCTGCCACACGTAACGGACACAAAGAATAAATACTTGAAGAATTCTGTATTCGGGCTCTCCAGAGAAGCAAAAACAAGAGGAGAGGGATCCCAAGGAGTCTGAAGGTTGGAAACTCAGGCAGGATTTCCAGATTTCTATGCTCGTCTGGAAGCAGAATTCCTTCTTCCTTGGGAGACCTCAGTTTTTGTTCTTAAGGCTTTCAACTGGTTAAATGAGACCCACGTACATTATGGAGGGCCATCTGTTTTCTCAAAGTCCACCAATCTCAGTGCTAACCACATCTTTAAAATACTTTCACAGCAGCATCTACACTGGTGTTTGACCACACAACTGATCCCCAGACTGCAGCCAAGTGGACACATAAACTTAACCACCACAAAGTCCAACAACAGGAAATTCTAGAATATTCTAGTTGGTGAGTAGGAGGGGAACAAATCAGTGGTTGCCTAGGGCCAGGAGTGGGGGGTGTAGGAGGGAGGAAGAACAAGGGGCTCAAGGAAATTTAGGGAGATGATGGAAATGTTCTGCATCTTGCTTAAAGCAGAGGCTTTCAAAACTCATCAATTTTTACACTGTGAAAGGAAGCAGCTTGTACATAAATCACTGCTTGATAGAGTTAAGATTGACTGCAAAATTTTAAAAAAATTATCCACCATGCCACCAAATGATTTTGTTGTGCATTCATAGAAAGGAATCAAATTATTTTATGCTATATAAAGCGACTGGAAGACATGCATTTTGAGTTTCTCCAGTGAAGTGATGTCTCTTCCATTTGTTTTCATCTAGAGCTGATCTCATTTCACAGTGATGAATACATTTGGCCTCGAGAGCTGCAAAGCAATCTAAATCTATAATTCCTTAAAAATATTAACCATAAAACAACCAAACACAGTACGGTTTCTGTTTCCTAACTGCCCTGTGAACTGATAAGAAATATTTCTTGGGAATCCCTCCTCCTCAACAGTTAGAGCTTGGTCACCATGTTTGGAACCAACATCGTCTGCCATCGTGGGAACTCGCAGAGGATTTGCTTTTGCATCTCCCTGGGAGGGGATACCTGGCCCTTGCAAGCTAGCTTTGCTGCCTCCACATGCTTGATCTGCGAATTTCTGCAGCAACTCTGATCCTCAAGTGGCTTCTGTGATTGTTGCATCTCCCAAGAGGCAGCAGCAAGAGCTGGAAGGGCTGCTATCTACCCTGGACCTCATTCGGATGCTGCCAGAAGTAGAACCAGAAGAGGATATGGAAGTGCAGAAGCTTTGAGAGGTTCAAAATAAGCTATCGTATTTATTCCCCGAACACAGGGCCCCAGAGTTCAGGCAAATGGGGCAGAATTTGAGGGAAGTGAATCTCCAAGAATGTAAGTGGTGGCGTAAGAAAACCGTGGTGAACACGGGTTTTTTTTTTCTGTCCCTCACCGGATGCCAGGGTTTCTGTGCATTGTTCTGTGCAAATGTCCCTGGCTGAGGGGAAGTGGAGACCAAAGCTCATCCTACGCTAGGTTGCACACCCTGGGAGTGGCCCTGCATCTGACAATGGCAGGGGTGGGGAGCGCTTCTGCTAATTTTCACAAAGACTCCTGGCAACCATCAGAGGCTACCAAAGGAAGTTCTTGGAGGGGCTTTTAATTTTTACATTTAAAAAAATTATTAATTTACTTATTCATGAGAGACACAGAGAGAGAGAGAGGCAGAGACACAGGCTGAGGGAGAAGCAGGCTCCATGCAGGGAGCCTGACAGGGGACTCGATCCAGGGTCTCCAGGATCACACCCTGGGCTGAAGGCAGGGGCTAAACCACTGAGCTACCGGGGCTGCCCTAATTTTTACATTTTTTAAAAAAATATTGATCTCACCAAGCTCATTCTTCAGACTTAAATAGAGTGATGTTAAGAGAGAGAGAGAGAGCTGTCCTATGCCTGACTTCCTTGCCTGAAATTCCATATTACTCATTCCTTTGGATAAAAGCATTTCTCTTCCAGAAAATGCAAAGCTCTGACTTAACGGGCTCCTGAGAGCCTTTGCACTTGCTGTTTCCTCTGCCCAAAACTCATGTTTCCTCCCCGTTTTCCATGCTGAGTGCTCTCCAAGAATTTGGGCCTCAGCCATCCATTGAGGAACAAGCCCTGCCCCCATCGAGCCGCTCCAGGCCTGCTACTCAGCATTATTTTTCTCCACAGAGCTGACCCCCAAACTCAAATTGAGGACACTTCATGACTCAGCTTTATCTCCTGCCCCTTTCTGCCTGCGGAGACCATTGTGGCCTGGGCAGGAAGGAAGGCACAGCTCATATGTGGCTCTGTGGACCGTCCTACAGAACCAGCCTGACGCCTGGCCTGTCTGATGTCTATCAGATGGGCTGGGGGGTTAGGGCGGCATTTATATATTTTTCTGCCTTCTTATATTTCTTATGTTGTCCTTTGCTTTCCCTTTCTTTTTTTTTTTTTTTTTCAGGGGCAGGAAGGGGCAGATGGAGAGAGAGAATCTAAAACAGACTCCACGCCTACCACAGAGCCTGACACAGGGCTCGATCTCACCACCTGAGATTGTGACCTGAGCCGAAACCAAGAGTTGGGTGCTCAACTGACTGAGCCATCCAGGTGCTTCTTTATGTCTTTATTTTTATTTTATTTTTATATCTTTCTTTTTTTAAAAAAGATTGTATTTATTCATGAGAATACACAGAGAGGAGACAGAGAGATATCCTGTCTGATGTCTATCTGTGCTTTTCCCCAAATGGATCAGAAATGGGGAAGACTCGGAGCGTCTGGGTGGCTCAGTGAGGCTCAGCCTTTGGCTCAGATCATGATCCCGGGGTCCTAGGATCGAGTCCCTCATCGGGCTCCCTCCGTGGAGCCTGCTTCTCCCTCTGCCTGTGTCTCTGCCTCTCTCTGTGTGTCTCTCATGAATAAATAAGTAAAACAATTTTAAAAAAAAGAAAGTAAACTCAACAGCAAAGAAACAATCAAATCATGAAATGAACAAAAGACATGAACAGAAATCTCACAGAGGAAGACATAGACATGGCCAACAAGCACATGGGAAAATGCTCCGCATCACTGGCCATCAAGGAAATACAAATCAAAACCACAATGAGATACCACCTCACATCAGTGAGAATGGGGACAAGTAACAAGACAGGAAACAACAAATGTTGGAGAGGATGTGGAGAAAGGGGAACCCTCCTGCACTGTTGGTGGGAATGTGAGCTGGTGCAGCCACTCTGGAAAACTGTGTGGAGATTCCTCAAAGAGTTAAAAATAGACCTGCCCTACGACCCAGCAATTGCACTACTGGGGATTTACCCCAAAGATACAGATGCAATGAAACACCAGGACACCCGCACCCCGATGTTTATAGCAGCAATGTCCACAATAGCCAAACTGTGGAAGGAGCCTCGGTGTCCATCGAAAGATGAATGGATAAAGAAGATGTGGTTTATGTATGCAATGGAATATTCCTCAGCCATTAGAAACGACAAATACCCACCATTTGCTTCAACGTGGATGGAACTGAAGGGTATTATGCTGAGTGAAATGAGTCAATCGAAGAAGGACAAACAGTATATGGTCTCATTCATTTGGAGAATATAAAAAATAGTGAAGGGGAATAAAGGGGAAAGGAGAAAAAATGTGTGGGAAATATCAGAAAGGGAGACAGAACATGAGACTCCTAACTCTGGGAAACGATCTAGGGGTGGTGGAAGGGGAGGTGGGCAGGGGGTGGGGGTGACTGGTGATGGGCACTGAGGGGGGCACTTGATAGGATGACCACTGGGTGTTATTCTATATGTTGGCAAATTGAACACCAATAAAAAATAAATTAAAATAAAAATTTTTAAAAATTTAAAAAAGAAAGAAATGGCAAAGACTGGAGATAAAGGAGGTGATGATGCTAATGATTTGGGAATCAGCCATGGCAGGTGTATTTGTACCATGGAAATTGAAACGTGCTGTCCCAGCATCCACTGATTAAATCCGCTTCCTCCATCACCCCCCTCCCCCACCCCATCTCCTGCAGCTTAAAGTTCAAACCCATAAGGCTGACTTCCAGCCTTGCCTTAAAGTCTGGTCTTTTTTTTTTTTTTTTTTTTTTTTTTGAACAGTCGAAGGCAGAAAGGTTTGCATGCGAAGGCCACGTTAGCCACTAGATGGCAGCACACAGCTGCAGACTGATGCCTGAGACACAGGGATCCACCTTCTGTGACCAACGGGAGCAATCTCCAACACCAGGAAACCCAGGGTTCTGGGCCCCTGAGGAAGGGTTGTCCTCAGGTAGATAGTCCTCGGGTATTATGATGGGGCCCTGCATGAACATCTGCCTCAGGAAGAAACTCTGGGGGGTGATAGATATGCTAATGTCCTTGATACTGGTAATGATTTTACAGGTAGATATGGTTAACCCCAAACTCATTGTGACATATATGTTCAACACATACAGCTTTTTAGGTACTGATCATACCTCAACAAACCAGTTTTAAAAAGAAGAAAGGAAATCTGCCCCATGCCTGACTTCCCTGAACTTCCACCATTAGAGAGTTATTCCTTTAGCTTAAACATTTCTCTTCCGGAAGATACATGGTACTGACTCAACAGCCCAAGTGCAAGCCCCTGGAAGGGATTGCAGAAATGGGAAGGGCCTTCAGACCAGAGAATAAAGGCTCTGGCTAGAGCCCCCTCCACCCACAATATGTTTTGCCGCCTTTTTAACAGTATAAACACGAACTTGTTCCCTCAAAGCCCTGGAATCCCAACTCTCTATTTCTCCCTCTTGCCCTGTCCTAGTCTCTGGAAGCTGGGAGTGCTCATACCCAAGAAGACCCTGAGATTAAGACCTCCGTGGGCCCCTCTGGATGGGTCCTTCCGTGGAGTTTTGGATGAATGAGAAGGTGTGCCATCGGTCGGTGTGATGGTGCTGGGAAGCTGCAAAGCCAAAAGCACCAGGAGCCCTTTCTGGTGCCTAACCTGCGCTCATGAACAAGCACACACGTGCAGACACACACAGAGATACACACATACACACTCCTTCCTCTGCTCTCTCCTGCTCTCTTCCCCAAGGAGGGACCCAAATCCGCAGACGAGGTTGGGGCGCTATTTGTGCCTGTCCACCAGGGGGCAAGCTTGGCTTTAATTTGGGGCCATCTGCAGTGGAAATGTCCCCAATTTGTGTCTTGGCCTTTAGGATCCCTGCTGTCTGATCCAGGGGCTGCCTCTCTGCCATTTGGAGTCAGCCTCCACCGACTTCAGGTGTGGAGGTCTTCATCTGAATTTATGAGTTCCCAGGACCGGGCGCATGCGCGAGTCTATTTGAGGGTGTGTGTGACTGTCTACTTCCCGCACCACCTGTTGGGCATGGAGGTAGCCGTGTAAGGATTCCAGGTGTGTCCCTGTGTCTGGCTGAGCCTCCAATATATGTCTCCGTGTCTATGTAACCAGCTTTATATGTGCATGTGTGTGTACACACATGCCTGTGATTGCCTGTAGAAAGAGGGTGTTGGTATTTTTGTATCTGTGCGTGTTTCTATTCATTTGTCTGTTTTTTATGATTTTGCAGGAGTGTTTGGGTCTGCAGTCTGTTGGCCTGTTGCAATGCAGGGCGGGCAGGGGAGGGCAGCGGGGTGTTACCCTGTCTGTGTGTCTCTAGAGCTGTCTGCCTACAGTTGTATGTGGGCAAATGCTTGGTGCCTGCCCGCATCCATCTGTGTGTCCACGTGCCAGGCTCTGTTGGGTGTATTTGGCCATGTGTGTGTATTTGGGGGTTGTGTTTCTTCATGACCATCTCTGTTTGTCCTGTCGTGCAGTGGGGGTTCTTTATGAGGGCTTTCGTGTGCACCTTAGATGTATGTTATGATATGAGGTGATTCCCCTCAAAAATCCACATGTTGACGTCCCAAATCCCCAGTATCTTCAGAATGTGACCTTGTTTATAAATAAGGCCTTTGTGGATAGAATGTACTGAGTTAAATTGAGATCATCCCGGAAGTAGGGTGGGCCCTTCATCCAGCCTGATGGGTGTCCTTAAAAGAAAGAGGGATTTGGACATAGACATGCACACAAGGAGGACAGAATGGGAACGCTGGATTGTGCCATGAGCTAAGGAACTACCAGAAGCTCGGGGAGGCCACCAGAACAGATCCCTGTGTGGCATCTCCGACCAAGCACAGGCTTGCCAACCCCTTGATGCTGGACTTCTGGCCTCCAGAACTGAGATAGTAAGTTTCTGCCATTTGAACCACCCAGTCAGTAGTCCTTTATTACAGCAGCCCAAGGGAGCTGCAGTGTGTGTGTGTGTGTGTGTGTGTGTGTGCGCGCACGCACATCCCCAGGCAGACAGGTGTAACTGATTGCCAGCATCAGAGAACTTCCGAGTTAGGGCATTGGGGGGGCCGCTATGTGCTCCTTTAACTCTCTGCCATTAGTTAGCTCTCTGCCATTAGTTAGCTGTGCCCTGGAACCCAACCCCCCAGCCATCAGCAGGCCTCCCCAGAGCTCACCTGAGGCCCCTCATCATCTCCACCACACCACCAAGAAGCAGCTTCCTCCAGCAACTGTCTTCAGGAAGCCGGTCACAGCCTCTCCCTTCCTGGCCCCCTGGAGGGACACCTAAGAAGGCAGATCTTGCATCAGGCCTGACCTGGGCTCCGTCTGACAACTACTTCAGCCCCCCTCCCTCCCCTTCTAGGAAAAGTCAACCCTTTGCAGTTCTCAGAACCCACAAAGCACACCATCACTTCCACCTCCCCCTAAAAAAAATGTCCCTGCATTTTTATTAAATACTCCAGCTCATTGCTCAGGTACCACCCTAGATGTTTCCTCCTCCAAGAAGTCCTCCCTGACCATCCCCTCAACCCAAGCCTGGGTGAGACATATGTCTCCTTTCCCATAACCCCTTGCTTCCCTCAACCTGAAACTCCTCACTGCTTGCCATGATCACCTGGTTGATTGGTAAGAGTCCTCATTAGGTTGTATGCACTTGGCAGGCAGGTCTGTGCCTGATTCATTCACATGGCACAAAGCTGGTGTACGAGTTTGCTCAGGCTGCCGTGACAAAGTGCCACAGACAGGACAGCTTATACAACAGACATTTACTGTCTCAAACCCAAGATCAGATATTGGTTGGGTTGGTTCTTTCTGAGGCTGCTCTTCTTGGTTCACAGATGATCTGTGGATGGGTCTGTGTCTCCATACCTATCAGGACACCAGTCATGTGGGATGAGGGCCCATCCTCATGACCTTATTTTAATTTACTCACCACTATCAAGACTTCATCTCCAAAAACAGTCACATTCTGAGGTCCTGATTAGGACTTCAACCCATGAATTTGGAGAGGGTTCAGGTTAAGCCAGAACAGCTGGTGTTATTAGCTGCTTATCACCAACAGGAGTGAATAAATCAATGTTTGATACAAAGGCCCCTCCCGTTGATTCTGGCTTTGTTCTGAGTATTCACACCTCTCTCTGAGGATTAAACATTCCTGTTCTGTTGATGCTAGTCTTAGCCATTCAACTTGCTTTAGCCAATGAAATGCAAGAGGAAGTAGTACGCCATTCTCTGGAAGAAACTTTGAGAGCCCCTGAGCGGTCCTGCCATCTCTCCTTTCTTTCTGCCAGGAGTCTGGCATATCCTGAGCCTGGAATGTCTCAAATTGTGGGGCTACTCCTGCAATGCCTTCTCCTTCCAGGAACTTCTTCAGCACAGTTGAAGCTAATACCTGAAGGAGCTATTTGTATGACAGACCGGAAGTCACACGTGGCTGCAGCAACACTTAGCCTAAGGCGAGGGATGATAGTTTGCCCTATAAAGACCCCCAAGTCGGGGTTGAGAGCCCAAAGCATGGCTGGCATCGAAGTTCAGCTTGGGTCTGGCGGATGGTGATGCTCAGGACCTCCAAGAACAAGTCCATGACCTCTACCTCATTAGCACCACTGAATTAGACAGCCCGGGTAGCCTCCTTAGAACTTTGGTAAATTCATGATGTGGCTCAGGGAGGGGAGTCATGGAGGAAGACAGAAGCTCTCTCGTAGTCCTTGACCTCTGTGATTCCAACACCCCCATTTTCCATTACACATTCCTTCAAACATGGAAAGTTCTTCCAGACTTCAGAGTCCAGATCATCACCTGGCCAGGTGCATGCAGGTGCTGTCTGGGCACTGGTTTCCTTGGGTTGAGGACAGAACCAGAAAACTCTAAGGTTCCCACCAGCCACTGGAGTGATGGTTAAGAGGGTGGCTTTGCATCTTGTTACCAGCCAACTCTGCACCCTCAGACAGGTGATTTCCCATCTTTCTCTAGTTCAGAGAGGTGAAGTCACTTTTCCAAAATGTTACAGCTAATTTTACAGAAACAAAGCTGCTCTTGGGATCTTCCCAGAGCTGTGGTCATGATGCTCTATTGCGCATGAGGCTAGTTGTGAGATAGCATTGGATGGTAAGTGTGAAGCACTGGCTTGACATGGGGCTGCCTCTGTTATTAGAGTGTGGGGAGTAATATTTAGAAGTATTAGCTCTTTTCCCCAAAATTAACATATAACCTATGGCCCTTCCCTAGCCCTGGCCACCATCTTTTTTGCCTCCAAAGGGGTATTTCTACAACCTGCAGGAGAGTTACCAAAGAAATAGCGTTTTGGCTTCTGAACTTCAAAAGCCTTTTTAGAGATTTTTGCATCTAGGCTTTTGAACCTCAAAAATCGAAGCCCCAAAGGATGCCCAATAAAAATCTGATCATAGTGGGTGCCAGGGGCTGGAGGGAGGAGGAAATGGGGAGTTGTTGCCTAATGGGGAGACCAGAGTTTTTGTTTTGCAAGATGAAAAATTCTGGACATTGGTTGCACAACCAATATTCGTCACACTACTGAACCATACTCGTAAAACTGGTGAGGATAATGGATTTTATATTGTGTATATTGGGCCACAATTTTTCAAAAATTAAATTGATTAAGCAAAAAGAAAAAAAATCTGGCCATGTTTGTGGAACGGCATTCATCAGACTGAAGCAACTTTTCCTTCAATAAGAAAGGTCATGACTCTCCAAGGCAGAGGGGAAGAGATAGGTCCAGAGAAGCATCCCTGTATCTTATCCACACACCCCAGTTTAGATGGCTTCAGGGCAATAAGAGAAAAAGAAGGTTCCCTGGAGCCCTATGGACCCCAGGATATAGCAAGCTCTGCAGAGGTTCTCCACACCCTGCATATGGCCGGATCCATTGGGTAGGGATGGCTGCAAAGAGGTTGTACACACAGTTTCTCTGTACTTTATGGGACAATGCAGCAGACCCTGTCAGCACTCTGCCCACCCACTGATCATATCCAACAGGTCAACAGCTCCAGAAATGCCTGTGTTTCTCCAGCCACCAGAGCATGCACTGCCTAGATACAAGCAGTTCAGAAGCAATGACTGATGGAAGTTGGTGAACACATATCCCAACTCCCTTGCCCTTCAACTGCAAGGAATGTTCTGTATGGACTTCCAGGGGGGTTCCCCAACAAGAACGAGCCCCTGCTGCCCACAGCTGTCACCTGCTCATCAGTGCTCCCTTTACTGGCTCCTCCCTTCTCCCTCCCTTCTGGTTACTTCTTGGGATCACCTTCCAGATTAACCGGGCACATCCAAATCCTTGTCTCAGGCTCTGCTTCTGGAGAAGCCCACTGGAGACAGTGACCATATAATTTATCACCCAAAGCAGGACACTTTGGAGAATAAAAGGGATCATGATTAATAACTACACCAGGGCAATAGCCAAGAGTGTTGCAGATAAACCAAGAGGCACAGTCATTCCACTCAGTATTTCAGGACAATCAGCCAGATGTCTTGCATGTGCCAGGAGGGATGTGAAAGTTGCAGAGGAACCAAACATGAAGCAGAAGCAATGACATCTCTGCAGGTGGCAGTGTGAGAGATAACCGCCAAGCACCAGCTGTCTCCCCAACACCCCAGTGTCAAGCCCGGTGGAATTTAAGCCTGATCTTGGGGAAAGCTGACTAAGATGCTTCCTTTTAGCAGAATTGGATGGTAGTTAAGTTCTAGCACAGAAAAAAAAACAAAGGAGAGTTACATTTTTGTGATCTGGAATCTGTGAGTGTAAAATTCTTTCCCATTCAAGTCCTCCTGAATGACAGCAGTCATTCCTTTCATGATTTTATTAGAAGCTGTTGCCTTGAGCCCCACCTTCTTGAGGGACCCCAAGAGAAAATCAGTGTGTTATAAATTAACCATGGCGGGCGTCATCCCAGGAGCCCTGCCAGCTGGATGCTGGCCCTCCACAGTCCATCCTGGATTCTCAACCCGCTGGGACCTGTCACAGCCCCTCCTGGCCCTGGTGCCTGTTCATCCTGGGCTCAGAGCCTGGAGTTTCTCATCTCTCGGCCAGTGTGCCAAAGCTCAGCAGTATTCAGAATAATCCTCCTCCACGTAGTTAGAGGGGAACCAGCCAACCTGGAAAGAGAAGAGAAAGTAGTCAGGGCAGCTTCTGCACCTTCCCTACTGTTCCTCAACATACCAGGCAGGTTCCCTTGCAGCCCCAGGGCCTGTGCACCTGACATACCTTCTACCCTAGAAAGTACATCCCTAAAAAAAAAAATACATCCCTGAGATACACATGACTGATACCCCCCCCAAACACCTTCCAGAGTTCTCTATCACATGTCACCTTATTAATGAGGCCTTCCTGACTACCCTATTTAAAATTGCAAACCCTATCCACCCCCCCACACTCCTTATCCCTGTTTTATTTTTCTCCATAGCACTTGTCAGCATCTTATTGATTATATATTACTTATTTATGGGCTTGTCATCTGTCCCCACATTCCCACTACAAAATGAGCTCCTCAAGGGTGGGGATTATTGTCTATTTTATTCATTAGATTCCCAAGAGCCTAGAATAGTTCCTGGCACACCAGAGATGCTTAATAAATATTTCTTAAAAGGATGGATGGATGGTTGGATAGATAGATGGACAGATGAATCCATTATAGCCAAGATTTCCCAAAGGCTCTCTCAAACCCCAGTTGTCCTCCCCTACACATTGAACTAACCATCCACAATTCCTTTTTTTAAGATTTTATCTCATTTATTTGAGAAAGAGGGAGAGAGAGCATAAGCGGGAGGTGGGCAGAGAGAGAGGAAGAAGCAGACTCCCCACTGAGCAGGGAGCCCAATGCAGGGCTCGATCCCAGGACCCTGAGATCATGACCTGAACCAAAAGCAGACACTTAACCTACTGAGCCATCCAGGTGCCTTCTACCCTCTACAATTCTCAACAAAACTGTTCACCTAAGCAATTATCTGAGCTGTTTTTTCACATATGTTTCCCCCAGTAGGATGCAAGTTCCTGACCAAACTTCACTCTTTAACAAAATTTTTTAAAGATTTTATTTATTTATTCATAAGAGACACACAGAGAGAAAGAGAGAGGCAGAGACACAGGCAGAGGGAGAAGCAGGCTCCATGTAGGGCGCCCGATGTGGGACTTGATCCCGGGACTCCAGGATCACGCCCTGAGCCAAAGGCAGATACTTAACCACTGAGCCACCCAGGGATCCCATTTAACAAATATTTTTAAGAAACCATTACAAGTGAAGCAGTATTCTAGAGACTAGGAATTAATTTATGGATAAAACAAATAAGACTCTCTGTCTTCATGGAACAAAAATAAGACCTAGCTGGAAAAAAAATTTTTTTGAGGAACTTTGAGGTCCCTCCTGAAAGTCCGAATGCAGGTAGGCAAAAAAGTACCAAAGGCAAAAGTAGTCAGTTCCAGTTATACCTCTTCATGCATTTAATATTTATTGAGCATCTATTATGCACCAGTCACTGGTGACACTGCCTCAAACAAGAGACAAAAATCCCTCCCTTCATGTCCTCCAAACACACCAATTATTCTCTCACCTCAGGGATTTGTACCTGCTGGTACCTCTGCCTGGAATACTTTCCTCACCTCCTCCATGACCTTCTTGCTGGCTAACTTTACTCATCCCTCAGAGATCACCTTGGCCTCCAGAAGTCCTCCTGACCTGCTCCTACCCTGCCCTGTGATTCCCCATCTCAAACTTGACCACTCAGTGTTGTACCTGCTTGGTTACATGTCTATCATCTTCACTAGACTCTGAGTTTCATGAGGGCAGTGACTGTACCACACTCACTTTGTCATTTTTGTCTCCTCAGCACCCAGCAGAATGCCCAACACATAGTATGTGCTCAGTAAATAAAGGCAAGTTGTGTAAATGAATGAAATCTTTATCTCCTTTCCTCCCCTCTGACCAGGGAAGACCCATAGGAGCCACTCCCCACCTGCTCCATTCCATAATTCTAGGCTCTAGTGCTATAGCCAGGTCACCCCATGCCCTTTCCCCAGCCTGTCAAGCTTTGCACCAACTCACCCGGCCATAGATCTCCCCTCGCCACCAGCCTTGTTGCCCCTTCTTGTTAAGGATCTTGATGATGTCACCCTCCTTGAGAGACAGCTCTGATCGGTCCCGGGCACAGAAGTCATAGCGTGCTTTGGCTGTGCCAAAATATTTGGTGCTTCCTGCTGTGTGGGGGAGAGCAGAGGTGGGTAAATAGCCTGGAGCAGACACCTGCCTGCCATCTAGGGACAGTTGAGGGGAGGTATGCTCTCAGGAGAGTAACACGAGGATGAAGGGTCCCTCAATACTTCTTCATGCAGAGTACTGAGTGCCCTGTGCTCTGAGTGGACACAACTGTACGTCTGGAATCATCCTTCTAGCCCAATCACTATCCAAGTTTAGAAAGTAATGCCATTTACGAACTTTTTAAATGGCATCTATATGTTAAAAGTGAAAGGAATAGAGGGAAGACATGGAGAAATTCATTCTAGGCTGTTCATATTAATTATCCTAAGAATACCAAGGGTCAAAAAAGAAGGGGAATACAAGGAAGACATACAGGGGAGAGAAATACAGAAAATTTTTCATAGTAAAATATTAAGTAACATTATAGAATGGAAAATTAATTTTTAGTATTTCTGAAAATATGCTAAGATCCAAATTGACACCAGAGCAAAAAAGTAACACGCAGACAAACACAAACATCTATCCCATTGGGTGATGAAGATCCTCTGATGATGCCTGGAGTCCTGATGTTATGTTGGTGTTGCTTTTTCAAAAATGTAACATTTTAATAATAATTAATCTTTAAATCTCTCTTTAAAAAAATTTTGGCTATATAAGAATTCAGAAACTATGTGACTTTTCTGAAAAACATACATCAGGATGCACTCTAGCAAAATGAAATTTTGAATAAAATTGAATGAAATCAGAATAAGGAATTTTAAAAATAAAGGGAAATATGGGAAACAAGAAATATAGATGGAATCTGAATAATTCTTGATACTGCATTTGAGAAGCTACATGCAATTGTTAAGAAAGAATTCTAGAACCTATGTCATAATGATTTTAATTCATAGCAAACTGTATCCAACATTTCCAGGTAATGTCAATGAACCTATGGGAGAGGGATGTAAAGGAAAAGAGAAGAAGGCATTAAAGATCTTGCCTTTTTGTGAGAGAATGTTATAGATACTAATTAATTCTTGATATTGACACAAAAATATAGGCTTAAAAGTGCAGGTGAGGACCCTTCTGCTACCTAGTGTCCTCATCTTCCCAAATACAAAAATAACCTCCCTCCCACCTTCCATCCAAGTAAATCAACATGCAAACCACTCAAGAGCAAAGGCACTGACTTGTGTGA
Source organism: Canis aureus (assembly GCF_053574225.1). Classification (NCBI taxonomy): domain Eukaryota; kingdom Metazoa; phylum Chordata; class Mammalia; order Carnivora; family Canidae; genus Canis; species Canis aureus. The sequence goes on from NC_135629.1 coordinate 54,677,772, forward strand.
GAAGGAGCTCCCATTATTTAACAGATATGACCCCTATATGCCCACTGGAATGTCCATGGCATCCCCAAACTTGCCCTCTACAATAGGAAGGAGCTGGGACCACAGGCCCTCAGCCTGAGACCTCTACCTGGCGGTTTGCTGATGGCTCTCTTCTCAGGCTCCTTGAAGGGGAACTGCAGGGTGGTGTCCAGTGACTTGAAGCAGTCCTTTAGGGAATTCTGCTGGTAAAACTCCACCAGCTCCTGGAAGGACAGCAGGACAGATGCTATCCAATCAGGCCAGCTCACATGGGGCCAGAGCTGGAAGGAGTCACAGCTAACTCCTCAGGTGCAGCAGGTCCCCCCCGTTCCAGCCTCCCTAGTAAGTGACTCCTTGACTGTTCCCCATGATAGGAAGCTCATTCCCTTCTTGACCAACCAGGACCATTTTGTGGGGAAGAGATCACAGTGCCTAAAGCTGGTTCTCTTATTAACAAATTCTCTTCATAATAAATTTACCAAATAATCAACTTGCCTGATAATCAGCTCACCAAAATCAACTCCCCCATGGGTGTTGAGAGTCTTATTTTTGTAATTAATAATTATTATTATTATTATAAATTCTGTTTATTGAACATCTATTATGTGCTGGTCAGTATGCAATCACACATCATAAAAATCTAATAATCATGAAAGATGAATACATTCATGCTTCTCTCATTTTATAAATGGAGAAACTGAGTCACAGAGAAGCCAAGTTCCTGATCTGAGGTCCCACATCTGGAAAAGGGAAGATCCAGAATAGAGTCCCCTGGGGGAAGGGGCAGTAGAGTGTAGTAGGAAAGACAAAACAAAATGTCTCATGGTTTAGAGTTCTAGACTCCAAAAATGCTAGTACCATGAAAGACACACACATGAAGAAAAAGGAAGAAGAAGAAGAAGAAGAAGAAGAAGAAGAAGAAGAAGAAGAAGAAGAAGAAGAAGAAGAAAGATTTTTTAAAAGACTGGCAAACTATCACAAACAAAAAGAGACTAAGGAGATAAAAGAGAAATGCAATGTGTGACCCTTGATTATATCCTGGAGGAAAAAAAAGAGCTATAAAAGGCATATTTGGGGCAGGAGTTTGGAAAATAGACTGTATATTACATAATAATTTTCCATCAATGCTCAATTTCCTGGGTATAATCATGATACTGTAGTGAGATACAAGAATGTCTGGTTCTTCTGATATCCATGCTAAAGTGTTCTTGGGTGAAGGGTCTTGATGCCTGCAACTTATTCTTATATAGGGCAAAATAAATGTGTGTGATGGGGGAAGGGATTGACAGAGAAGGCACAAAAGAGGTAGAATATTAATTAGTAAATGAAAGATTCACAGATGTTCATTTCACTATTCCAGAAACTTTTAGGAAATCTTTCAGAAATAAAACAATGAAGGGAAAAATTTTCAGAATCAAGTTTTGGGGGAGAAAAACATATATGAGCAGTCCTTAACCTTTTAGGGAATCAAAGACCTGTTTGAGAATGGAGTGAAACCTGAGACACACGCCTCCAAATACGTGCAGCTATGTGCAAAATTCTGTATCTTCTTCCAGAGAACTCAGAGCTCCTCAAAGATCCACAGACCACAACTTAAATACACGTGCCTTAGGCCAATGGGCTTAAAATGTCTAAAAGTGTGCCCCAAATTACAGGGCACCAAGCAGAAGCAAAAATGCTTGGAAGGTGTTTGAATTCTCAGTGAAAAGATCATTGAACAGATGAGGCAAAGCTAAGTCTTGAAGTCTTACAGAAACAGGAGCTCTGTTCCTCTGTGATACGAGAAAAAGAATATCAGTTTCACCTGTGTGTGAAATAGAACCTCCTGCAGTGAGGTGAGAAGATTCACTAGAGTCCTATCCATAGCACATCTAGTCACCCAGTAAGTGTTGGCAAATGCTCACTGCTGTTACTCATCACCATCATCATCATGGGCCATTAGGAGAATGAATTTAAGGCCAATAAGTTGCTCCATGGTGCTCTTGGAGGGGCTGCTCTGAGTAGGGGAAAGGGCGGTCCCAAGATGGGGCTTCAGGGAGGGCTAGATTCTCCCAGATTCTGATAGGCCAGGATTGAGGTAGATTGGTGCTTACCGTAAGCCCCCGGAAAGCCTTCTTCTCTGTAATCCGGTACAGTCCTTCTGCTGTCATGATTTTAATATGCTTGACCTCAACATTATACCTGGAAGCAGTGAGAGAGAAGCCCAGATAGTCACTGTGCCCTGACACTGGAGACTCAAGCTCATCGCCTGCCAAGTCTCAGCCCCCAAGCTATATACCCCAACCATGGTCTCACACAATCTTGACAACTTCGGGGAAGAAACAACCATTGAAGCCCAAAGACTCAAGAAACTGCCTCCTGCTGCCCCAGCAGGATTCCCTTCCCTGGGGGATGGGGAGAGGCTTTGCTACTCTAAGCCTTGATATCTTCCCCTGTATATAGGAACCATCTTCCCTGATTCAGAGGTTGTTGAGAAGTCACAAAGATCTTGTAAAGAAAGCCACTTTCTAGAATAGAAAGGATGAGCGCTGTGCTTCTCCCAAGATGGAGAGCCTAGAATCTACAGGAGGGAAAAGAGACCCATTTCCACCAACATGGCGGCCCACAAACTAGTAAGGACACAGAAGAGATATGCACTAATGTCAACACAGAAAACTAGATAACTCACCCCCCCCCCAAAAAAAAATCTGACTACAGAAAACTAGAAATGGTCTACGGCCATACCACCCTGAATGCGCCCGATCTCATCAGAAAACTAGAAATGATGAGGAAAAAAAAAAATGCTGAGCTCTCAAAAAAGTAAAGGGAAATCCCCAGAGGCCAAAAATGAGGTTGAAACCAAAAACAGCTCACTGCATAAACTGCTACCCTACAGGGTTTGCTGATCTTGCTAACCAAGTAGCTTATGGCTTGATGATCCCACAGAAACATGGGATGAGTTACTAGGTCCATTGGAGGTGGAGAGTTAGCACTGAGACTCCCACACTCCATAAGCCTAGACTATCAAATGTGACTTCCTCTAGAAAACCCACCTGTCACTCACAGGGATGATAAGAAAATTTATCTGTCTCAGACCCAAAACAGAAAAGTCACCCTTGAGAACGCAGAACCTCACACCTGCCCTCATGCAAGTTTGGGATTTGAACATAAACCCACATGCACAGTCTAGGAAACTAAGGAATTAACCTAAAATGTTTAACCTGGAAGAAAAAATTAACCTGTTGGTGATCCCAACAGAAGCAAATGCAAAATTTCTGGAGACCCAAGTAGCATGAGATTCCCAACCAGGAAAGCCCCACTCAACATAGACAAAATTACAAAACCGACCAGGAAACAAGTCACCATGAGTGAGAAGCTGCACACAACAAACAGGCATGAGTGAAGGGGTCCGCTAGCATTGTGCCCAGAAGGCATTTCCGCCCCTTGCTAGAATGTGCTAAATGCCTTTTGGAGCCTGCCTGGGGGTCATTGTTCTTTCTTGTGGGCTGTCAGTCAACTGAAAGGAATAAGATGGATAAAAACACCCAGGACACTGCAGGGTTTAATAAGAGATGGTTGTCATAACTACATTCCCTTCCTCCCAGGTTCCTGCAGCGCCCAGGTCATAGGGGTCAGGGAGGGAGGAGTTACTTAATGCTGATGGCAAATTCTGCTGTGTCCTTCACCCTCTGCCGCACGAGGAACGTCCCATCTGAGCGGTTGGTGAGGATACTTTCTGCCCCTGAGCGCTCCATGGGGCCGGCGTACCTGTCAAGATACACCAAGGAGAAAGGTCCACACTGCCCCAGTGCCTGGGCCCCCACATGCCATATGGGGGCCGCTCTTCCCCTTCCATCCCTGTGATTTTTAAGTTGGTGACAGTCCCAGGGCAGGCTGCTCCAAGATGAGCCACCTTGGCATGATGGCCATTTTGAGTTAAAAAGTGATCAAAATTTAGCAGATTTAGGAAAAACGTGACATTCCTGTGAAGTGCATTCCTTCCCTCGGATGTCCCACACCCTCATCCCTTTCTTCCTAGTGCAGGATGACATCTGCCTTGTTTTGCTTGACTGTCTTGGAATTTCAGTGTCTGTGTGGATTCCCCAGGCATGCAAAATTAAGTTTGATTTTTTTTTTAAGTTTGATTTTTCTCCTATTAATCTATCTCATGCCAGTTTGATTCTTAGTCCTGCTAGAAGGACCTTGAAGGAGACAGGAATTCTTGTCCTTTGATGCAGAGCAAGCAACTGGTAATCTCCTAAGTAAATGGTCCTCCTGAGTTCTAGGAGTTTGTGCTGGCACATTTTCTGCCTACAATTTATCAGCAGGTCGGTCACAAGTCCTGGAAGCCTGGACTTGAGGTTGGCACCTGAAGTGGGGCAGTCTGGTGGGAACTCAGCCTTAACCTGTGGGGTCTGGTGCCATGTCCAGGTGAGTAGTGTCCAAAATGACCTAAATTGTAGGACACCTGGCTGAGAGGGAAGAATTGCAGAACTGTTTGGGGGTGGGGAAAACCCCACACATTTGGTTGAGAGAGTGAGTATAGAAAAACAGGGTTTTTTTTTTTTTTCCTTAAATCTGGAATTTGACATTGCTTGGATGGACATTTACTGGGTCCCCACTGTCTGCCCCTCTCTGTGACCGCCAGGACAGAAACTGGGTGAGGAGAATGAGACACAAGCACCAGGTACAAACTGTGAAGAGAGAACCCAAACATTCCACCATCAAGATAAGTGATAGCAAAGAGGTACGGAGTGTTTTAATACAATACTTTTAATAATCAAAATGATTGACAAAACAATCATAGAGGGAGTGAGGCACCCACACACACTGCCCCGTGGACGGGCCCTGAACATACAACACTCGGGGCAGGAACTAGACAGAGAAGGACACACGGTACATGATTCCACGTGTGTAAATCATCCAGAATAGGCTCCTCCATGGACAGGAAGGTGTTAGAAGTGGGTGTGGGTGCTGGGAGCCTGGGGGTGACCACTAATGGGGTCAGGCTTTCCTTTGGGGGATGGAATGTTCTGGAGTTATAATGGTGATGGCCACGCAACCTTGCAGATGCCCTAAATGCCAATGGATATGAATATATTTATGCTGTAGACACAAATATGTAACATAGATAATATATATTAGTCATAAATAATACACAATATGGATGATATTTAAGTGTGAATATCAATGTATTATGCTATAAATATAAATATGTAACATATATAATATATACTAATTAAAGGTCATAAGTAATTATAGATGATATATAAAGGTGAACTGAATGTATCTGTGCTGCAAATATAAACAGAACATAAATAATATACATTAATTAGAGGTAATATATAACTATACAGAATACATACATGTAAATATGTAACAGAAATGTAAATATTAATATAAATGCCACTTCAAATGGTTAATTGTATGTTATATGGATTTCAACTCAGTTTTAAAAATTAATGCAAAAAGGGATCCCTGGGTGGCTCAGTGGTTTAGCACCTGCCTTTGGCCCAGGGCACGATCCTGGAGTCCTGGGATCGAGTCCCAAGTCGGGCTCCCGGCATGGAGCCTGCTTCTCCCTCCTCCTGTGTCTCTGCCTCTCTCTCTCTCTCTCTCTCTCTCTCTCTGTCTATCATAAATAAATAAATAAATCTTTAAAAAAATATTTAAAAAATAAATAAATAAAAATAAAAATTAATGCAAAAAAATCCATAGTGAACAAAATGTCAGGGCTTTGAATAAAGACAAGACCTGACTCCGTACTCGGGGTTCCCTGCATCACCTCTTTCTACACCAAGCCCTGTCAGACCCCATCTTTTTTTTTTTTTTCAGACCCCATCTTTATTTACAATTTTGATATTTTGCTTATCATGGATTTTGTTCACCTTGCTTTTTTTTTTTTAATTAAGCAAGCTCTATGCCCAACAAGGGGTTTAAACTCCCCACCCTAAAATAAATAAATAAATAAATAAATAAATAAATAAGTAAATAAATAAATAAATAAATAAATAAATAAAAAATAAACTCCCCACCCTGAGATCAAGGTTGCGTGCTTCCTGACTGAGCCAGCCAGGCACCCCTGTTTGCCTTGCTTTTATTTTAAGTGTTGCATTGAAATATTATGGATCTTGATCCCTGAGTTTTTGAGGGCCCCTTAAATTCTGTGCCTGAAATGAATCACCCAGTGCCAGGCATGATGATGACTGCATCTCAGCAGGGGAGGGCAGAGATGGGGTTTGAATCCTGGCTCTGCCACTTGGTTGCTCTGTGACCTCAGGAACTGATTTTGCCACTCAGAGACCTAATTTCCTCTTCTGAAAAGAGGAAGCTAAAACTGCCCCCATGGAGTAACATTTCTGACCCCTGGCAGTAACGCAGCTGATGTACCTCGTATGCGGTTGGCGCTGGGGAAATGTGAGCATCATTACGCCCCTTGTGTTACTATGACTTTTGAGGGGCAGTAAAGTCTGGCTCTGGAGTCAAGCAGGTAGGTTCCATCTAATCTCCGTCATTTCCTCACTGTGTGACACTGAACAAATCACTTCCCCTCCCTAAGCCTTGGTTTCCCCCTTCTTTGCCAAAAGGGAGGAAGAAGAGCAAAGAGCTATTATGAGAATTCAAAGTGCTCATCAAAGTGCTGACATGGCAGTCATACAAACAATCCCGTATGACATCATCTAAGATGCCAGCAATCATAAAATGCACTGTTCTTTCACGGGCCATTGTGAAATAAAAACTCCTACCCATAAAATGAAGCAGAAGACTGATCTTCCACTGGTGGTAAAAGCCATTCCAATGTTAGAGATGTTAAAATATTTCTTTAAAAATGTGCATTTTAGAATTGATGGAATGTAGTCATAATAAGATGGTCACAATAATAACAGAGCTAATCTAATTGCAGAAAATAAAGTGCTTACTGTGTGCCAGGCATGGGACTAAGAATTTGACAGGGAACAGCCCATGGAAGCCTTATAACAACCCTATAAAGTAGATGTTGGTATTAATCTATTTTCCAGAAAGGAAAGCTGAAGCCCAGAGAGGTTGAGTTACTGGCCCAAGGTCACATAGCTGGGAAATGTTGGACTCACCATTTGAACCCAGGTCAGAAGCAACACTGACTTCTGGGCTCCAGAAGCAACACTGTAAACCTCCACCCCTCACTGTTCTACCTACAATAAGTGTTCAAAAACAGGAAGGAGGGGCTGCTGTTACCATCTCCACCATCATTTTCCTTCCAGTGAGACCCTAACGTCCCAAAGTCAGGGAGCCTCTTTTGTTTTTCTAGCCCCTTAGCAGCCCTGGGTACAGGGCTCAATCTAGCAGTTAATACCCCAGAGTTCAAAAAATGAATAACCGGTTGGTTTAGAGGCCCCTTCAAACCCAACCTCGGAACACCCTCAGAGGTCTCAAGTTGAAAATAAGTTCTGTATGTTGGCAAATTGAACACCAATAAAAAATAAATTTATTATTAAAAAAAGAAAAAGAAAAAGAAAAGTAGTTCTACTCACCAGAGATGAACAGACAGGTCCTGAGGGGGACCCTAGGGACACAGACAGAGATTGGGACTTAGGATAAAGAGCCCAGGTTGGCAACAGACTGCAGAGCACTCCATTAATTCACTGTCATTTACTATCATTCATTCCACCATCCTTTCCTGAATGCCAGGCACTGTGCTTTTCACTAAAGATGCAGCCTCAGCATCTTGTGGGAGAGACTAGTCCACTTCCAACAGGGACTGTCCAGCCACCTGTTTTAGCATAACCCTCAAGCCAAGAATGGGTTTCATATTTTTAAATGGTTACCAAAATTAAAGGAAGAATAATATTGCCTGGCATGGGAAGATGGGATGAAATTCACATGCCAAGGTCCATAAATTCAGTCGCTATTGGAACATGGTCACACCCTCTCATTTACACACTGTGGCTGCTCTTGAACTACTCTGGCAGAGGTGAGAAGTCACAAAGAGAGCCTGTGACCTGTAAAGATGAGAATCTATATTATCTGTCTATTTACAGAAAGCTCAACCCGTAGTGTGAATAAATGCAAAGGTGCTCACTTCCACCACATTAGGATGGTTACTGTAAAGAAAACAAAACAAACAAAACAAAAAGAGAAGATAGCAAGTGTTGGCAAGGATATAGGGAAATTGGAAATCTTGTATTACTGGCAGAAATGTAAAATGGTACCACCGCTATGGAAAACAGATGGTAGTTCCCCAAAAACTAAAAATAAAATCACCATATGACCCTGCAATTCCTTTTCTGGGTATCCACCCAAGGGAATTAAAAACAGGGGTTCAAAGAGATATTTATACATCCATGTTCATGGCAACATTATCCATGTTAGCCAAAAGGTATGTGTCCATCAAGAGATGAACAGGTTAACAAAATGTGGTGTGTACACACAATGGAATATTGTTCAGCCTTAAAGACAGAAGGACATTCAGACACTTGCTACAACCTGGATGAACCTTGAGACATTATGCTCAGTGCATAAAAAATGAATTTATTAAAAAAATAATTTAAAAAAAAAGGAAAAGCCATTCTCAAAAGGACCAATTCCAGTTATCTGAGGTTCCTAGAGGAGTCAAAGCCATAGAGACAAAAAGTAGATAGTGGGATCCAGGGGCTGAGGGAAGGGGTGGGGAGTTTAATGTTTCACAGGGACAGAGTCTCAGCTTTGCAAGATGAAAAGAGTTCTGGAATTGGATGGTGGGGTTGGTTATATAACAGTGTGAATATACCTAATGCCACCAAACTGTACACTTAAAAATGGTTAAAATGGTAAATTCTCTGTTATGTGTGTTTTACCATAATTTAAAAATAGTAACAATAAAAAGAATGAGGAATAACCTACCTCATTGCAAAACATCACCCCAAAAGAAAATCCATACCTATCACCCATTAAACCTTCCACCGTTATTCCTTCCACCTCCTGGGAGTATCTGGGAACTCTTTTTTTTTTTTCTGGGAACTCTTAATTTGCTTTCTTTCCCTGCAGATTTACCTATTTTAGATATTTCATGTAAATGAAATGATTGCAGAATGTACTAAATGCCACTGAAGTGTGCACTTTAAAATGGTTAATTTTATGTTTTTCAAATTTCACCTCATTTTTTAAAGAGAAAAAAAGAATGAAATGTTCTATGTACAGTAGTATGGAAAGGTCCCAAGATATATTAAGGGAAGGGGGCTGCAAAACAGTGAGTGTGAAATCCTTTGAACAAATCATGGGGGAAATGAGAATCCGTATTTGTATCCACTTGTATGTACATTAAGAAACTCCATGAGGCACACAGAAAACAAATAACAGTTGTAAGGTAGGTGGTGCCAGGAGGATGGAATCCTTGAGTAGAAAGGGGAATTGTCATTTTTTCTATCTTTTTTCTGAGCCTTCATTGTAATGGGAGAGGAGGAGGCTAGGATGCGTGTAGCTTTAAAAAGGCAGTACATTTCGGAGGCAGAAATTGGAGAGATGCCCAGATCTCGGCTTTTGAATGCCATGTCCCACTGAAAGGACCAGAGCTCCTTGGGGGGAAATGGTTGATTCCAAGACTGGGGCATGGAAAGTACAAGGTAAGTCTGGTATTATGCCAGAAAATAAGGAAGAGCTCAGAGAATAATAGGGATATATTAAAAGGACAGATAGGGCTTTCATTGGCCAAAAGTGGGACAATTTTAAAGAATCCATGAGCATTCCTGAGATATGTGCATACAAACCTGATTGATTAGCAGATAGACAGATACCCAGCTACACAGATACATAGATGCTTGATACATAGATCAATGCATAAATGATTAATGGATACACAGAGACACAGGTAGATACCTAGATGATCATTAGATACATAGATAACTGATAGTAGGTAGGTTGATTGATTAGGAGATAGCTCATCCTTACAGTAGAACATCTGCTAAAAAACTTGGACAGAATGATAGAGTTGGATATGCATAATGTAGCTTCACAGCAGAGAAACCCAGAAGACCCAGGCCAAAAAAGAAAAAAAAATCACTAAAAGATAGTTGGAGGGGGGGGGTTGTCAAAACTTAAATATGGACAATAGATTAAATCATAGCATAATCTCAATGTCAAGTGTCAAATTCATGATTGTTAAAATCATGCTATGGTAATGTAAGAAAAAGTTCTTGTTCTTAGGAGGTATTTAGGGATTAAAGGAAAATATGTCTGTAAACCACCTTTTAAATATCTTCATAAAAAATAATATGAATTTCTAAAATAAAATGTGCAGAGAAAGAGCAAATGAAAGAGCAAACGGGACAAAATGCTGACAGCTGGTGGATCTGGGAAAAGGCTATTTGGAGTTTTTTGCATTATTCTAGCAACCATTCTGGAAGTCTGAAATGATATCAAAATTAACAAAAATGATACAAAAGCAACAAAACAGGAGAGAGTTTCCCTCTGCAGGTTCCTGTTTGGGCTGTGAAGCAGCCAGAAGAGCATCTGTGGTGAGGGAGGGAGGTCTGGGGAGAGTGGGAAAGATGTGAGGTCACTGTAAGGTGAGGGGGTCAGGCCAGCAGAGGACTGCTGAAAAATAGGCCAGGCACAGTGTGAGCAGGTGTGTCCACAGGAGCTGGGCCAGGAGGCATGGGTGGCCGGCTCCTGGCGAGACAACATTCACTGCCTCTGAAGGAAGCCAGGGACTGGCCAGGCCTCTGAGCCCCTGCTCCTTCTCCTTTACAAGGGCGAGGACTTTCATACAAGAATCAAGGGAGAAAGGACTGGTCATCATTCTGCACGTGGCCCCTACTCTGGGTTCAGGTTTGGCAGAATGTGGACTTCAGGAATGACCTTACCATGATGGGCAGCCCTTCCCTATCTCAGCAGTGTCACCCCAAGCCTTCTTGCCCTCACACGACCCTTTCTGGAACCCCTTGCCCTCACTCCATCCCGATCTCAGGCACTCACATGCACGTAGGGCTTGACTCTGTTACAGGGAAACCAGCCAACTTCATTGGTAGCCGTGTTTCTGCCCTAAAAGGCCAGGAGGGAAAGACATGGACAGAGAGGTTATAGGCATTCATGCTTGTGTGTGTGCTGAACTTTCTACCCAGTGGCCACGCTGTCTGTCCATCTATCTCGCTGTGACCTGCATGACCCACGGAGTGCCAGCCAGTATCAACTTCCTGGGAAGATGGCCAGCTCGGAAGAGCCGATCCAGTCCTAGATATCCCCATGTATATCACCCTCCCCAGATGCCTCCTCCAGACCAGCCTCTCCTGCCAGCGTCACTTCCCAGGACTGCCTGCACCCATGGCCCCACATTCAGGTCCTTCTCCATCAATCCTACGGCTCAGCCTGTACCTCCCACCAGTTCTGTTCGGCCTCAGCCTTGGTGAGCTCCACGATGTCTCCAGGGTTGAGCCGTAGAAAAGGTCCAAAGGCTCCAGGGGGTGGAGGAAGCCCATAGTACTCCTGACACACCTCCATCTTGGGCAGACCTGGAGGGGAGGGATGGTGGTGGCTTGGTGTGGTTAGTAGTGGTCAGGGATTTTCAAACCTGAGTCTCAAGGCCCACCAGGATGGTGAAAACTAGAGGCTGACAGCACCAGGTGGTGGTGAGGAGGTGGAGCACCTGAAATTCTATGTTGCTGCTGGGAGTCCACTTTGGACAGCAGTCTGGCAATATCTCTCCAAAGCTAAATAGATGTCCACCTTGTGATCTGATAATTTGACTCTGGCATATGTGACCAAGAGAAACAAATGCTCATGTCCACCAAAAGTTCTAGACAAGCTTACTTCACAAGAACCAAAATCTGGCAATGACCCAATGTCCTCAATAAAATAGATACACTGAGTGTGATATAATCATGCAATGGAATCCTAGACAGCAGTGACCAAACTGAGTCTCATTGACATGACACTTGACTCAAGAAGCCAGATGCAGAAAGAGGACATACCACATGAGTCCATTTTTATGAAGTTCAAAGAAAGGCAAAACTCATCTATGGTGACAGAGGTCTAAGAGTGGTCCCCTCTGAGGGCCAGGTGGGTACTGACCAGCAGCACTGGAAACTTTCTGTGTGGTGGAGATATTCAATAGTGCAGTCCGGTAGGACAATCACTGGCCAGAGGTGGCTATCTGTCCCCCAACACTGGTCTGAGAGTTTCCGGAGGACAAGCAGCACAGCTCTTTTAGCTGTTTGCCCCAGACGACTTCTACAGTAGATGCTAAACACAAATAACCCATCCCTGGTGTAATTCCACAAAATTCGTTAACATAAGAATGAGTCTAGCCTCTCCCCTCTGCCATTGAGCTAAAAAGAATCCATGTCCTCCACTTCCCCATCCTCCTGGTGGAGGGCACTTTGCTGAGACCAAATATCATAATCAGATTCTGTGGCGTGGCATCAAGAGGAAAGGAGGTGAGAACTATCAGAGGCGTGCCTAGTTGACTAAGGCTAGAGAAGGCATCTGTCAGAGAGTAAGAGAAAAGAGGCAGTGGATAAGAAAAGTGGATGGTAAGAGAAAGAGCATCTTTAAAAAAAAAAAAAAAGGATTTATTTTTTGAGAGAGAGGGAGAGTAAGAAGGAGCGGCAGAGGGATACAGAGAGAATCCCAAGCAGACTCCCCGCTGAGTGTGGAGCCCGACATGGGGCACAGCCTCATGACCCGGAGACCATGACCTGAGCTGAAACCAAGAGTTGGATGCTTAACCGATTGAGCCAGTCAGGTGCCCCAAGAAAACACATCTTAAGGACTGTTATTATCAATGCATTCTTTTCCAAGCACTTGAGCAAAGCAAGTAAAGAATCTAAGTTAGTTATTTTTAAATTCCTTTCAGGGAGACGCCTGGGAGGCTCAGGGTTGAGCGTCTGTCTTTGGCTCAGGGCATGATCCTGGTCCAGGGATTGAGTCCTGCATTGGGCTCCCTGTGAGGAGCCTGCATCTCCCTCTGCCTACGTCTCTGCCGATCTCTCTGTGTCAAATAAATAAATAAATAAATCTTAAATTCCTTTCGAGTTTCTAGGACTAGAACAAATGGATCACAGCTTTATAAGCAGCACATTATGTGGTTGATAATACAATTGTTGAGATCTGAGGCAAAGACCAGATTTCCTCCCGCCCCACACCTGGACTCACCCAGCTCATTCCTCTTTTTGTCCTGAGCCCGGCGATGTGGCTTATCCTGGAGGGAGAGACCAAGAAAGCAAGTGTGGATACCTAGGCCCAGCCTGGGACTTCCTCAACCCCTATGGGGGCACCCAGCAAAGGGCCATGCCCACTGCTGGGGTCTCCTGGGTCACCCCTCATTATCCCCCATGATTTTCCATGCAGAGAAAGGAGCATGGGGGGTCTCACCTTTTTCATAGTTCCTGAAAAATCTATGGGAGAGAAAAGGAAGTAGCTAAGATGGGAAATCCCCCCACGCAGAACCAAGCCGACTCCCACCCTTTCTCCCACTGGTATACCTTGCCCATGTCGGCCACACGGAGGGACCCTTCCCAGACACTCCTTGTGTGCAGGTGCCCGGCACCGATGACAACGGTAGCCCTGATAGAAGGTGCCTCTGAGACACAAAGGCGAGATAAAGCAAAGTCAATGATGTTGAACAGACACAGCCAATCATTTTGCCAAGGGTCCCCTTGGGTTCTCTTTAGGGCAGCAGAGACATGGGGAAGCCAAAGCTCAAAGGAGAGCCTCCTGCCTTCCAACTCAGGGGGAAGATGGCCAGAGGAGCCCTTCTAAGGAAGAAAAGATACCCAAACCCAGGCCCCAGGCCCATCCTCCCAGACTCCCACCTCAGCAGCATCTGGCAAGCCTTGCACGACGTGGTCTCCTCAAAGGAGAACATCTGGAAGTCATGCCCATTGGCAGTAGCGTTCTCGGGGTAGATGTTGGAGCTGGAGAGGGGAGAGAATTCCATGCAATGGAATAGTATTCAGCACACAAGGGAATGAAGTACAGACACGTGCTGCCACTTGGACGCATCCATGCAGCCGTATTGGATATGCTGCCCAAAGCATATTGTGCCTCTCGGTCTGCCCACCGATGGGCATTAGGGCCGTTGCCATGTTTTAGCTATTGTGAATAGTGCTGCTATGAACATGGGTGGAGACTATAAAGCAAATTGGTTGTCAGGGGCTGGTGTTGGGGGGTGGGGGATGGGGAGTGATGGCTTCATGGCTGCAGGGTTTCCTTTTGGGGGATGAAAATGCTCTGGAACTTGACAGAGGTGACGATTGCACAACACTGTAATGTACTAAATGCCACTGAGTCATATGCTTGAAAAAGCTAAATTTTTGTTACATAAATTTCACCCCAAGAAGAGAAAGAAAAGGAAGGAGGAAGAAGATGAGTCTGTCCAGGCTGGTGGCTGAAGCTCACACAGAACCTTGGCTTTCTGAGCATGCAGACAGCATCAAAAGCCTATCCCTCCCAGTTTCCAGATGAGGAAACTGAGGTTCACGGTGGCCCTACAGAGCGGAGCACAGAATTGCCTCTCAGCCTCTGCCCGCATGTAGAGTCTTCTGAGGACAGGAGGATGGAGGAGGAAGGGATCTCACATGGCCATCTCGAACTGCTCCATCCACTTCTTCTTCAGTTCTCGTGTCTTGAAGAACAGCTCATAGCCCTGGACACCTTGGTCCTCGATCAGGAGAAACATATGAGTCCACTGCAGGGAAGCAGAGCTCAAAATGAAGGCACCCACTCTGCAGAGGGGGGACCACATGCCCCCTTTACCCCTACTCCTGTGGGGAGAAGAGGGTCAGGCCTATAACAGCCTCTCTACCCCCAGGAGAACCAGGCACAGGTACCTGCGTATGGGTCTGCCCAGGAGAACCAAATACACATCCATAAATCTAAAATCACACACACACACACACACACACACACACACACACACACACACACACATACTGGAATTCTAAAGGTCAAGGGGGGAGGCTTGGGCTGCACTAGGGCTTCCCACCACTGGGGATCCCAGTTTCGGCCTCAGAACACACCTTCTTGTTTTCTCGCTCCCCAGAGGAGTCATCTCGAACCTGGAAGCTATGCAGGTTCACAAAGTCCTTGAGGTCGTAAGAGTCCCCTCGGCGCTTACAGATGAGAAGAGCTTTGTCGAGCAGGAAGGCGTACCTGAGAGCGGCTGGGTCAGGTGCCTTGTCTGGCTCCCCCCAGGGGTCCCCACCAGCTCCCCACTCGCTCGATCTCCTCCACCATCCAGGCCCCACCCTGCTGTCCATCTAGGGTTCCTGCTCTTCTCTTCTTAGGCCAACTTGGCAGTGCCCCCCTGTCTATCCATCCTGACTTCACCCATAAGATCCATATTGGTCCCAGCACCTGTTGGTCTTGGCTCTACACACACGTCCACGTTGGTCCTGCCGTTTGTCCATCTAGGCTCCACCCCCTGGTATAACTAGAAATCTGGCCCTGCCTCTGCCCAGGCTCTACCCTATATCTGTTGGCTCTGCCCACCTGTCCATCTTGGAGCGCCGCTCCACTGAGGTGATCTTGAGCTCCCCATCAATCTTCGGCCGGCCATAGTGGGCCAGAGACTGGTCCTATGCAGCAGGAAGGGGGTCTAGCAAGGGGCCACCAAGGAAGATACCACATACCCTCCCCTCATGGCCACACACCTGGCTATCCCTGCCCTACCCCCTCACCAGGTTCTCGATGGACAGCTGGAAGTTGGTGATCTGCCGCAGTGTCTCGTTGTCCCGCTTGACCTCGTTCACACACTGTGCCAGGTCCTGAGGGTAGAATGAGGGTATGCCTAGACACTGCCTCTCCAGCCCACCCAGTCCCCTACCTGGCTGGGGATAGGAGGTCAGCCCCTCCACTCAGGAGGTATAGAGAGGTATAAAGAGGGTATCCCCAGCATGTCCTGTCCCCAAGGGGAAGGCTGGGAATCACTCACTGGGTCACGTAGGCATGTCACTGTTGGTGAGAGGAGGGTTGCCTGTGGGTGTGACTGTGTGCCTGGGCTGCACTGCCTTGAAGGCATATGTACCTGTGCGTGAACACTCACCCTCATGGCATCCAAAGCCAGCCGCAGGTTCTCCTTCTCTACTGCATCCTGCGTGTGTTTGACCAGCTCCTGCATGACCCACAGAGACAGACATCTTCATGACCTGGGCCTGCCCTCTCCTCTTGGGATCCCTCCACACAAGCCTGGCCTCCCAGATTCGTCCTTCCTCCCAGAGGGTCCTAGGGCTCAGCCCCTGGAAGCCAGCTCCACCCCGCTCCTAGGACACAGAGAGGAACAGAGGCCAAGCCCTTGCCTAGGGGCCCCCACTCATGCACCTGGAGAAGGAGGTGGTACTTGAGCACCCGCTGCATGGGTACCATCAGCAGGTCCCGCAACGTGAACCTCCCATTGTTGGCTCGCTGAGAACATTCCTGGGGGGTCAGAGAGGGAGAGAGATGAGCAAGATGAGGTGGAGACAGGTGTTGATTTTTCTAGAACTGGAACCATCATATCTCCCCTGAGGAAATGGTGAAGAATTTCCTGGAAGGCTGGCAAATCCTGCCTGGGGCAGAAGCCCGGGATTCCATCAGCTGAGTGGGGCTGGTGAGGGAGAGAGGGACAGGTCTGCAGGGTCTCCACTCTAGAGACCAATGAGCCTGATGTATGGCACACAAAGGTGGCTCCTTATCATCTCTGCCCTGTCTGTGCTTCCAATGGACACACTGGGCCAGGGTGGGGCTCAGCCCAGGATGAGGGCTCGGTATGAACTTGAAGCTCAGCCTGGACCTGGGGCAGCCCCTGAACTTAGGGCTGGGGATCAGGATGGAGTCAGAGTTCAGTTCAGGGTGAGGACCTCAACCTGGTGTCAGGGCTGAGTGCAGAGTCGGGGTTCAGCTGGGGTCAGGGCTCCGTGCTCCCATCTACCTCCTCCTGCTCCATTTCTCCCACTCACCTGGTCAGTACCTCCCTCCCCAAACCCTCAATGGGCAGGTCTCTGGCTGGGCAGCCACAGAAAGTGGCACCATCAATTCAGTCTCCTCCCCACTGCCCCTGGAGCCTGGGGAGGAGTAAGAGGGTTCCCCAGATGTGGCCCAGGCACCCACCTCCAGCTTCATCTGCACATCTTCCCGGGCTGTGGCCACGCGGTCCAGGTGCTTGCTGGCCGACTCCACCTGGCTGCAGTAGCGGCCGTAGACGAGGAACCTGAGGGAAGGACAGGTGGCCGGGTAATGGTGGCCGGCACCATGGTCAGGCAGATCTGGGTGTCAGTCCAGGCCCCACCTCTTCCCAGATGGGTGATGCTGAGCCTCGGTCTCCCCATCTGTAAAATGGGCATAACAATGGCACCTCCCACAGGGAGCTATTGTAGCGCTGAATGAGACAACGCATAAGAAGCTCTTAGTATTTGGTATATTGTTGCTTCAACGTTCATTCATTTAACCAACACTTACAGGGCACCTACTGTGTGCCAGGCCCTGTGCTAAGCACTTTAGGCATCAATTTATTTAATCCTCACCACGACCTAGGAGGTACGTTCCTGTGCCACACTGATTTGATAGATGTGGCACCAGAGCACAGAGAGGTTAAGTGGTTTCCCAATACTACACAGCCCCAAGAGGCAGAGCTGGGGATTGAACCAGAAATGAGCGGTCCCTTGCCCAGGAGCAAAGAAGGAAAAGCCCTGCCTGTCCAGTAGTCTCTGAGGGCAAGATCTCCCAAATGCCCAGCCTGAGCAGGACAAGGTGACTTCCAGGAGTCAAGGCTGGCCAGCTGGGTCTCACCTCTCCTTGTATTTGATGAAGACCTGGTAGAGAGTGGGCGCAGTCGGGGCGGCCAGAGCTTCCTTCATCTCCTTTAGGAAGTGAGTGTGTACGCGAAGTAGGTCCTACTCGGAAGAAAGGGTAAGACCGGGGCTCAGGAAGCCAAGCAGGAGATGGGTCACCCTCCCACTCTATGTTGCTCAACTCCCAACCCCCACATTCCAGGGACAGGTGAGGCCAGCAGGTTGTCCCCACTGGACAGAAGCCAGGAGGGCTGGGGACTGGCCAGCTCACCTCGATGTTGATGAAGATGATCTCAATGTCTTGAGGTTTGAGGAACCGCTGCAGGGGCTTCATGAAGTGCTGTGGGAGGGGAGAGAAGGGTGAGGGAGGGGCCTCACCCCTCCTGGGAGATGAGGACAAGGAGGCAGAGTCAGAAAGAAACAACAGAAAGAGAGACTAAGAGAGAAAGAGAGATGGAGAATGTTCACACAAACACCTGTACGTGGCTGTTCACAGCAGTTGTTTGTAACAGTCAGAAAGTGAGAACAACCCAAATGTCCATCAGTGGATGAGTGGATAACAAGATGTGGTCCGCCCACACACGGGAATATCAGCCCTGAACAGGAGCGAGCGCCGACATCTGCTGCCCCGTGGAGGGACCCTGAGCTCATGACACTCAGGGAGGGAACCAGAGACAGAAGGCCACACGGTGTGTAGCTCCACGTGTGTGAAATGCCCAGAACAGGCTCGTCCACGGAGATGGTAAGTAGATTAACAGTTGCCAGGGGCCGGGGAAGGATGGGCTTAGGGTGTGATGACTAAAGGGTATGGGTTTTCTTTGGGAGGGATGATGAAAAAGTTCTAAAATTAAATAGTGGTGATGGTTACAAAGCCATGTGAGTAAACCAAAAGCCACTGAGTTGTAGCCATTAAATGAGTGAACTGTACAGTATACTGGGTCCACCTCAATAAAGCTATTGAAAAAGCAATGGCCCAAAGGAAGGGAATAGAAGGTCAGAGAGACGTAACAGAGACACGCAGACAGAGATGAGGGTACAGGAACGGGTACAGACAGGGACAAAGGGGCACACACAGGGAAAGAGAGACAAACAGAGGAAGATGTAAGGAGAGACCTAGAGGGAAAGAGACAGACACAGGAGACAGGATGACAGAGAAAAGCAGAGACAGAGATGAAGAAACACAAAGCGACGGGACAGAGAAGAGCCCCAGGTCCTCTGGGGACACAGTGGCCTCTCAGTGTGGCCCAGAGGCCGCCACACCGGCGGATGTGCACCTGCAGGGCCACCTCCCGCGTATGCGCCTGCCAGGGGCTGGGTTGAGCATCGCACCTGCTGGATGGAGCCCAGCGTGTCCGTGTACTTCTCCTCCGTCTGCTGGATTTCCCGCAAGCAACAGCACCGCTTGTCATACTCCGTCATCTTGGGCTGAGAATGGGGAGCAGAGGTCGGTGTTGGGGTGCATGTATGCACATGCCCAAGTGTCTGCCCAGACGTCATACCCCACCCCACCCACCGGCATGGGCATGGGCTCCGTGCGCATGAGGTCTTCGTAGATCTCGTCACCCTCCGCTTCCTCATTCTCCACGCAGTCATACAGGTCCTCGTCCTCCTCCACCGTGTCACTGCGGGGTATGGAGTCAACCAGGGCCACCGGAGTCCCTAGGCCAGGGACTCCACAGGCCCCTCCCAGATCAGACTCGTGTCCCCTCAGATCCAC
Organism: Canis aureus; assembly: GCF_053574225.1. Taxonomy (NCBI): domain Eukaryota; kingdom Metazoa; phylum Chordata; class Mammalia; order Carnivora; family Canidae; genus Canis; species Canis aureus. Next base: position 54,697,203 of record NC_135629.1, read on the forward strand.
AGGACAGGGCCATGCCCCCTGGAGGCCCCCCAAAGATAGGGTCACATCCACTCAGAACCCCTAGGGCAGGGCCATATCCTCCCAGACCCCTTAGGGCAGGGCCATATCCTCTCAGACCCCTTAGGGCAGGGGCATGTCCCCTGAAACCCCTTAGAGCAGGACCATGTCCCCTCAGATTCCCAGGGCAGGGTGGTGGTCCCAGACACTCACTCGATCTGGTCAGACAGGCCACTGTAGATGTCTTCATCACCCACACTCTCCTCCTCAGTGGGAAAGGGCCTAGGGGAGCCATAATGGTATGAGCCAGAGGCTTGGGGGCCAGTTGGGAGGGGGACTTCCAGAAGGGGGAGGATTGGGGCCAGATCAACCCAAGGATGCCAGCTCAAATGGTTACTCACATGATCCCCTTATTCTGGGCAATCGGGGTCCAGGACAGAGCAGACAGGGTGTAGATGACCTGTGACAATGGCCATGGCTGCTCAGCAAGCCCCTTGCCCACCCACATGCCAGAACACAGCCTCAGACTCCATCTGAGACTAGATATTATGGTTAGACTCCACATCCCTAGGAGTCTAACTCAGGATTTTCTCCACCTTCCCACTCCTCTGTGTGAGTAGGTCAGGTTCCCCTAAGCACCCACCACTTGATTGCCTTCTTCTATGCAATCCTTATAACCACTCAGAAAGTATAGGATGATATTACTCAGAAAAGAGGGACCTAGGGCTCAGAGAGGCATGGCCACAAACCTGAGGTCACACAGCAAGTAGCGAAGCAGGATTGGAACCCAGTTCCAAAGATTGGAACACACCCCAACCCATGCTCTTTGTATCTGAGGTACCATCTGGTCTGACTTACCTGTTCCTCCCCCAGTAGCCCTTAGCTTTCCCGGTGTAAGTGTTCATGGAAATGGACTAAATCCAATCTTTCAGCTCTATGTGCCCAGTTCATGGGCAGTTCAGCACCAGCTTACCTTCCCAAAATCCTGTACATCGAAGAGGTCAAAGGCCTCAAAGAGTTCACTCCGCTTGAGGCCAAACTTCTCACAGCAGGTAGACAAAAAGGTACGGATGTTCTTAAGGCATAGGAACTGTGAAGAGAGACAGAAATGGGGGTAGAGGAAACATAACAGGACGGGGAGCAGCTGAGCCCTGGGCAGTCTGTCTTGGGGACTGGCAGGGAAGGGGGAAAAGAAGCCATCACCTCCTTCTCAGTAAGCCGCACCCTCTTCTGATAAGGATCAAGCTGTACCTGAAGCTAGATCTACCCTTGAATTCTTCTTTATTAAGGTAAAATTCATATAACATAAAATTAACCATTAACTGATAACAAAACATATTATATACATACAATGGAATATTACTCAGCCAGGAAAAGGGATGAAAGTTTGATTTATGCTACAACATGAATGAACCTTGAAAACATTCTTCCCAGGAAATAAACCAGACACAGAAGGACAATTATTATAGAATTGCACTTATATGAGGTCTCTAGAGTAGGCAAATTCACAGAGAAAGTAGATGGTGGGAGCCAGGCTTTGGAGGAGAGGGTGGGGAGTCAGAATTTCATGGAAACAGAGTTTCCATTGGAGAAGAGGAACAATTTTGGATATAGAATGCCACTGTATTGTACACTTACAAATGGTTAAAGTGATAAATATTCTTTTTTATATATATTGTATTCAAATATTTTATATAAACTTGTATTTATATTTATCAAATATGTATTTATGTCATTTTCTGTATGTATATGTAATGGTAAATACTGTGTATCTTCTACTGAGATAAAGAAAATCTAACCATGGAGCAGCCCCGGTGGCTCAGCAGTTTAGCACCGCCTTTGGCCCAGGGTGGGATCCTGGAGACCCGGGATCGAGTCCCATGTCGGGCTCCCTGCAGGGAGCCTGCTTCTCCCTCCACCTGTGTCTCTGCCTCTCTCTATATATATATATGTCTCTCATGAGTAAATAAATTTAAAAATCTTTTAAAAAATCTAACTACGAACCATTTAAAGTGTACACTTGGGTGACATTTAGCACATTCACCATGTCCTGCAATGAACACCTCATCTAGATCCAAGATGTTTTTCTCAGCCCAGAAGGAAACTCTGTCACGCAGAGTCTCTGTCATTAAGCAGTCACCTGCCATTTCCACTCTCATCCTTCTCCCTGGCAACCACTGTCAGCTTCCTGTCCCTATCATTTACTATATCCATAACTGATAAATGGATAAACAAAATGAAGTATATCCATTAAATTATTAAGCCAAAAGAAGGAGCAAAGTACTGATACATGCTACAAAGTAGATAAACCTCAAAAATGTGATGCTCAGTGAAAGAAGGCAGGTACAAAAGGTCACATACTGTATGTTTCCATTTATAGGAAACACGTCTGAACTTTTCAATTTCATGAGCCAACATATACCTTTCTTGTTTAAATCAGTTTGGGTTGGGTTGTAGTGACTTGCAACCACAAGATGTTACCCAATGCAGCAGTCAGATATACAGGATATCACTCTGGGTTTGGGGTATTTGGCTCTGTTATAAACAAGCCCTCACATCCTTGCATTTGCCTGATAACTCATCCAAGTGTCCATATGGGCTCAGCTCTCTCTAAGGTCTCTAGATCCTACAGAATCCTAACCAGCCTTGCTTGACCACAGTTTTATCTCATAGCTTTGCATGAGCACCAGCCATGTACCCAATTCCTGGCACTCTCTCTAAATATATTACAGATATATATATATATATATATATATATATATATATATATATATATCTGTGTGTGTGATGAGCACACCTAAAATCTACTCTCTTAGTATATTTCCAGTGTTCAATACAGTATTATCATTTTTCTTTTGAGAGAGAGTGTGTGTGAGAACATGTGCGTGGGAGTGGGAGTGGGGTGGGGGGGGCAGAGGGAGAAGGAGAAAAAGAACCTTAAGCAGACTCCACACTCAGCACAGAGCCCTACTTGGGGCTCCATCTCAAGACCCTGAGATCACAACCTGAGCCATAATCAAGAGTCAGACACTTAACCGACTGAGCCACCCAGGTGCCCCTCAATACAGTAGCTACATCATGCCTGCACATTGGATCCCTAAACAGATTCATCCTACCTAACTGCACTATTGTACCCTTTGACCAACATTTCCCCATTTTCCTCATCCACTCAGTCCCTGCTAAGCTTCTACTCTCTGCTTCTACGAATTTGACCTTCTTTCTCTCTCTCTTCCTCCTTCCATATCCCTCCCTCCCCCCTCAAATCTTCCCCCTTCTCTCTCCTTACTCCCTCCCCCCCCATATATAATGGAATCCTTGCAATAATGCTACAAGTACTATTATATCCTCACTTTATAGATAAGAAAACTGAGGCAAGGACAGCCAGCCAGGATGCAACCCCAGGCAGCATGACTGCAATCCTGTACAAAGGACCCAGGCTGCTGTGCCTGAAAGTTTTTTAACGTTTGCCCATGCAGTAGCAACATATATGAATCAAATCAATACACACTATTCATTGTACCCGTGTTTATCTCACACCTCCATCTTCAGACTGTATCGTCTTCTCATTTATTGCTGCATTCACAGTATACCTAACCCACTCTCTACAGAACATGAATGTTAAATAAACGCTAACTTAAATAAATGTCTTTAAGAAGAGAATTTTACATCCTCCGATTGAAAGAAAACTAAGATCATTTGCTATAAAAAGAAGACAGTGTAAAATAAATATGATGTAAACAGTGTTAGTAAATTCCAGCTGGATTCCATTGTCTGTCCAAGGCTCATTCTGTCTCTGTCAAAGAGAGATTAGTAATAATTAGAGGTGCTTAAAAAACAGAGTAGCAATTCAACATTCATTTGTGATAAAGAAAGAGAGAAAAAAAAGACTCTTGGCAAAGTAAGAATGGAAAGGAATTTCTGTAACCTGATAAAGAGAGCATCTTCAAAAAAAAATCTTAAACCTTTGTTTTAATAAAAAGTAGAACATTATATTTAATGGGGAAATGGTGAAACGATTCCCTGCATTTGAAATCAGAACTAAAGTAGGGTGTCCCCATTACCATTTCTAGTCAACACTGCATTGAAGATCTTAGCCTACACTGCAAGACAAAACAGGGAAACAAAAAGAAGGAAAGAAGGAAGGAAGGAAGGAAGGAAGGAAGGAAGGAAGGAAGGAAGGAAGGAAGGAAGGAAGGAAGGAAGGAAAGAAGGAAGGGAGGGAAGGAGGGAGGAAGGGAGGAAGGAGGGGAGGGAAGGAGGGAGGAAGGGAAGAAGGGAGGAAGGGAGGAAGGGAGGAAAGGAAGAAAGGAGGAAAGGAGGGAGGAAGAAATTAGGCATATGCAGAAGATACCATTGTCAACATGAAAAGCTCAGAAGAATATACAGATAAATAACCAGAATCAATACGGTAATTTCACAATGTTAGTCAATACACAATCAATATACAAAGTTTACTGCGTGTTGGTGCATTAGCAACAATCAACCAGAAAATGTAATTTTCTTAAAAAGATAATATTTAAGAAATCCTAGAATAAGCAAAACTAATCTACGGTGACAGAAATCAGATCAGTGGTTGCTTCTGGGGTGGGGAGGGTGGTGGAGATTGACTCAGAAAGGCCACAAGTGATGGAAATGTTCTGTGTCTTGATAAGGGTGTGGGTTGCACAAGTCTACACATATGCTAGAACGGATTGAGCAGTAAACTGAAGAATGGAGCATTTCACCGCATGAAAATTGGACTTCCATTTAAAAGGATACCATTTACCATAGCCTTAAAAATGTAAAACAAACATACAAAAAAGCTAGTGATACATAACAAATCTAACAAAAAGAAGTGAAAAATGTTTTATAGAGAAAATTATGGGGTGCCTGGGTGGCTCAGTGATTGTGTGTCTGCCTTTGGCTCAGGTCATAATCCTGGGGTCCTGGGATCAAGTCCCACACCAGGCTCCTTGTGGGAAGCCTACTTCCCCCTCTGCCTGTGTCTCTGCCTCTCCCTGTGTGTCTCTTGTGAATAAATAAAATCTTTTTTTTTTAATTTTTAAAAAGAAAATTATAAAATTTTATTTGAAAAATATGAAAGATCTAAACAAATAGAGTGTAATACATGTTAATTCCTGTCTAGAAAGACTCAATATTTTAATCTCAACTAAAATCTCGAAATGGACTTTCGTTGAACGTGGCACATGGATCCTACAATTTATATGGAAAAGAACAGAGCCACAAATAGCCAAGACAATTCTATAAGGGAAAAGTAAGCCAGGAGTACTCTCATCAAAACTTATCATAAATCTACAGTAATTAAGACAATGTAATTATAGCAGTTAGCCTCCAAGATGGCCCCCAGTGGTCCACAGATCCCAGTACTTGTGCCCTATTTGTAGTTGTCTCTCTCACTGAACCAAGATTAGCCCTGTGTGACTGACTAATAGAGTATGGTAGAAATAACAACACATGGCTTTTCAAGTCTGGGTAATAAAAGGCATTGTAGCCTCCACTTTGGCCTCTTGGATCACTAACCGGCCACTGTGTTGTGAGACCACTCAGTCAGAGCTATGGGGGTGGGGTCCAAGTGGAGAGGAACTGGGGTTCCATGTGGCTGAACCACCGGATCCTCCAGCCACAGTTGAGCCTTCGGATGACTACAGCCCTGACTACATCTGACTGCAACCTCACAAGAAACCCCAGCTGAGCCATTTCATCATCTCTGATCCAAATAATTCATAAGCACAACAAATGCTCAATAAAGGAATATTTTGGGGATAATTTGTTATTTAGCACTGGTTAAGAAATATAGAGATAGGGATCCCTGGGTGGTGCAGCAGTTTAGCGCCTGCCTTTGGCCCAGGGCGTGATCCTAGAGACCCGGGATCGAATCCCACATCAGGCTCCCAGTGCATGGAGCTTGCTTCTTCCTCTGCCTGTGTCTCTGCTTCTCTCTCTCTCTGTGTGACTATCATAAATTAAAAAAAGAAAGAAATATAGGGATAAAGACAAACCACAATGGAAGAGCCAGAAATAAATCACACGTGTATGAAAAATGTCTTTTACAACTGAGCAGCTGTTACAGACGTAGGGTAAAAAAGAGGTACTATTTTATAATTGTGGGTGGTTCTGGGGATCCCTGGGTGGCTCAGTGGTTTAGCGCCTGCCTTTGGCCCAGGGCACAATCCTGGGGTCCCGGGATCGAGTCCCGCGACGGGCTCCCAGCGTGGGGCCTGCTTCTCCCTCCTCCTGTGTCTCTGTCTCTCTCTCTCTCTCAATATGTCTATCATAAATAAATAAATAAATCTTAAAAAAATTGTGGGTGGTTCTACTGGTTATCCATAAAGGCAAAAAACAAACAAACAAACAAACCCAAACAATAAATCAAATTCCTTCCTCATATCCTACTCATAACAAATCCCAGATGGTGTTAAAGACCTAACTGGTAAAAGCAAGGCTTTGAGAAGACAATTGAAGAGACTCTCTGGATGATCTCAGGATTATGAGTGATTCTGGAACAACAAAAAGCCCAAATGATACACAAAATTTGATCAAACTAAAATAAAGGCCTATTCATCAGAAAGCATTAGGAAGAGAGTGACAAGATAGGCCACAAAGTGAAAATGGATATTTGCTACACATTTGCATTCAAAGTGTATCAAGAATTCTTAATGATTCAATAAGAATCAATAAGACAACAATTCAATCAGAAAAATTGGCAAGACGGGGATCCCTGGGTGGCTCAGCGGTTTGGCGTCTGCCTTCGGCCCAGGGCATGATCCTGGAGTCCCGGGATCGAGTCCCACATCCGGCTCCCTGCATGGAGCCTGCTTCTCCCTCTGCCTGTGTCTCTGCCTCTCTCTCTCTCTGAGTCTGTGTCTCTCATGAATAAATAAATAAATTTAAAAAAAAAAAGAAAAAAGAAAAATTGGCAAGACCTGAACGTGAGCTTCCCTGAAGAGGAATCACAAATGCCCCCAAACCCACAAGGGGACGGTCAACCTTGGTAGTCATCCAAGCGATGCTAATTAAAACCACAAGATACTATTTCCCACCCCCCAGATATGCAAAGTTTTTATTACAGTCAGGCAAAGGGATGCCTGAGTGGCTCAGCGGTTGGGCGTCTGCCTCCGGCTCGGGGTGTTATACTGATACCGGGATCCGGGATCCAGTCCCGTGTCAGGCTCCCTGCGGGGGCCTGCCTCTCCCTCTGCCTGTGTGTCTCATGAATAAATAAATAAACCTTAAAAAAAAATAAAGTCAGGCAAATATCCACTAGAAGCAGCATCTGCTTCCCCACCTTTTGTGTCTGGTGAACCAGTGGAAGTAACACTGTGTGAATTGGAAGTTTAGGCTTCCAGAGGCTTTGCAGCCTCTGCTCTTGCTTTCTTGGAACACTGTTGCCAACCTGAAGAGCTCAGTCTAACCTTTGGAGGGTGAGAGACTGTGCGGAGTGGAGACAAACAGGCTAGAGGGAGGTGAGAAAACACCTGGCCAGCCCCTTTGGGGGTGCGTGGTATCTTCATCCATCCTATCTGGAGGCTGTACTCCTTCCTTCCTTCCTTCCTTCCTTCCTTCCTTCCTTCCTTCCTTCCTTCCTTCCTTCCTTCCTTCCTTCCTTCCTTCCTTCCTTTCTTCCTTCCCTTCTTCCCTCCTTCCCTCCCTCCTCCCCTCCCCTCCTCCACCCTCCCTCCCTTCCTTCTTTCCTTTTATAGTAGATTTTATATTTTTAGATCAGTTTTAGGTCCACAGAAAAACTGAATGCAAGGTAGAGAGACCATACACCTCCCTACCCCCTAAGCATGCACAGCCTCCCCTACTATCAACCTCTCCCATCAGAGAGGATATGTTTGTTATAATCAATGAACCTATGCTGACACGTCATCACCCAAAGTCCACACTTGACATCAGGGTTCACTCCTGATATACATTCTGTGGGTTTGGACAAATACATAATGACACGTACCCACGATTATAGTAAGATACAGAGTAGTTTCACCGCCTGCAACATCCTCTGTGCTCTGTTTATCTGTCCCTCCCACCCCACCCCAACCCCACCTCAACCCTGCCCATCCCCTGGCAACCACTATCTCCATAAATCCCTTGTCTGGATGTCCCACAGTGTCCTTATCCATCACCTAGAAGAATATCTCAGTTACATCTATGTTCTGGCAAAGATGCAGAAAGCTGCCATAAACACAGGTTTCTATCTGGACCTGAGTTCTCAGCCCCTTTGGGTAAATATATTTTCTTTTTTAATTAGACATTATAGTCACATTTCCAAGTCCTGTGCACTGTCTCTGACCTCATTCTCCCTTTTCCCTCCTCACTGGCTGCCCCTCTCTGCAAGTGGATGTGGACCATTCCCGTCCATGTCCTCATTCTCTCTCCACACGTGCACCCCTCAACAGCAGGTAGCATGCTTCTGTACTGTCTGGTGCCCCTGCCTTTCTGTCCCACAGCCCACCCTCCCTCTCTCACTACAGCCCCATTTCCCCAAAGCTGTCTCTGAAGAGTCACTCAGTGAACCAGCGCTGCCTGTGCAAGCCAGCCCCCACCCTCCAGGCACCAGCCCTTCCAAAGAGGCACCATTTATTGAGAGCATAGCCTCTTCCAAGCCTGAGATGAAGAGTTTGATGTGCACAGGTTTGTTCAATCCTCCCGACAACGTTGCTACCGAGATCCAGGAGGCACGCTCTGACAACATCTGCCCTGCTGGTGGTTCAAACCCCAAACCTTGGATCACATTGGCTCCTCTGTTTCTCTCTCATCCACTCCCAACCCATCAACAAATCCTATTGGTTCCACCTTCCCAATACAGCTAGAATCCTGCCCCCTTCTCTGCACCTGCCTGGTCCAAGCCACCATTATCGCTTCCTTGCCTTACTGCAACGGCCTTCTCATCAGACAGCTTGCTTCTGCCCCTGGACCCATATCATTTATTTTCAACATGGCAGCCAGAGAAATATTGTCAAAACCTTCCCAAGACTTCCATCCTATCCAGATGCAAACCACAAGGACCCACATAACCTGCCTCATCCCCTCCCTACCTTCTCCTCCTCCTGTTCTCCTAGCTCTTTCTGCTCCAGCCATACAGGCCTTGTCACTATTCCTCCAACCTGCCAGGCATGCTGTGCCCCAGGGCCTTTGCACGGGCCATTCCCTTCTGCTCAGAATGTCCATCCCCAATTAACCTGGCACCTCCCTTCCTTATCTCTTTCAGGCCTTTGACAAAAACAACACTTCTCAGTGAGACCTTCCCAGTCACTCTACTTAAAACTGCACCACACATGCAACATGCGCACTCCCAGCACTCCCCATCCTTCCCTCTGCTTCGTGTTTTTTCCATAGAGCTTATTGTCTGGAGCACTGTATATTTCTCTTATTTAGTTTATTACTGTCTGTCTGTCTTCCCTTACATGCTGGCACATCAGCTCCACAAGAAGAGGATTCTCAGTGTCGTCTGCTCACTGCTATGGTCTCAACACCTGGTACAATGCCTGACACCCAATAGTTGTTCAGTAAAAGTTGGTGAATAAATGAATCCACATTTGACAAATGAGACAACTGAGCCTCGGTGGGGATATATCACTTGCCCAAGGCCACAAAGGAAGGAGTGAAGAGCCAGATACAAGTTTTCTGGACCCAGAGGCCATGCTTCTAACCACTGCACCACCCTACCTCTTTGAACCACACCAGGCTGCCTCCTGGTGCCACATAGGATGTTTGACACGTGACAGGAACCACATGTAACACTCTCCTGCCCAGCAGCCTTTGCAGCATTGTAGGCTGACTCCAGTCAGGGCTTGCAAGTCACCAGGAGCAATAGAACAGTTGGCCTCATCTGGCCTGAGGGAGGAAGTTCCCTCCTGACCTCAGGGAGATCAGCTGAGCCTTGAGATTTCTTCCCCCCAGTCATGTGACATCTCAAGGGGGGAAAAGAGGTGTGACTCATCAGCCCTCCAGGCTGGGGTAGGGCCCACTGAAAAAAGGGGCTCCCTCAGACAGCCAGAGTGACTGAGGTGAGACCACCAGAAGGACTTCCCGGTAGCCCAAAGCGTAGGAGAGGTGGCAAAGGACAGGAGGCCTTTTAACCAAAAGTGGGAGGGGCGTGTGAGAACATTTCCTTCATGTTGGTGAGGCGAGCCCCTCAGCCTCCCTCCTCCTTCCACCAGAATATCAAAAAGTTGGGCTGGCATCTTGCCCATATGCAAATCGGCACCCAGACACTTCCCCTTTGCCGGCTGGTCCCCCTTCGGCACACCCCTTGGCCCAAGACAAAGAAAGAGCCAGAAAGGTTGGTTAGTTTGCCACCCTCCTTTAGGGAACCAGCGTGCAGGGACAGAGACCCACTGGGCGGCTGGGGGCAGGGAGCAGCAGAGAGGGACCCACAGCAGAGCACCACTGCGGCAACCAGCTCCCCTACCCCCACCCTGGCCCAGGGAGCCACCGGAAACAGGAAATGCCTGTTACCCGGGCTTGCTCAGGGAGACAGAGAAGGGGGGCCTCTGCGTTCAGCCCTGAAGCCCCTTAATCTTGGGACTGCAAGACTTCATCTTGCAGACCAGAGAGGGTGGGCGTGCTGTGCACCCTCTTCGAAGCCTGGAAGCAGGGGTACAGAGTATCAACTCCTCATCCGGGCCTTCAAAACCTTCCCCATGCTAGCCTGTCTCTCTTTCGTCTCCTCCCCTCTCACCCCAACACACACTCAACATCTCCGTCTCAGTCAAGGGGGTCAGACAGACATGGTCTGACTCCCGGCCCAGCTGCCACGAGCTGAGGGACCTTGGATGGGTTACTGCACCATCTGGGGCACTCACTTCCCCGTCTACACTCTGGGAATGAAAATACCGACCGAATCCCCACTCTAGCACCAGGCCCACCAGGCAGCATCGTACATTCATTCAACAAGCACGGATTGAGTGGCACAGTGTGCCAAGCCCCGGGACCCAGGGGTGGCCAAGACAGACAAAACCCGCACAGAGCTTACAGTCTAGTGGGGAGACGGACACTGAGCAGATAGCGGCATGAATAAGCCATTGGTTACAACGGCGGTGGGTGGGTGAGCGTGGGAAACAGCACAGAGAGCCCTGGGAAGGGCGTCTGATGAAGCCAAGGACTAAGGGATGGTAAAGCAAGAGGAGGAGTGCTCCCAGCACCCCTCATGCACCGCTGGCTGGGATGTCAAATGGTGTGACCAAGTAGGAAGAATGGTTTGGCAGTTTCTTCAAAGGGTAGGCATGCACCTACCACACAATGTATTTCACTCGCGGGCATTCACACAGAGAAATGAAAGCAAGCGTCCCCATAAAGCCGAGTGTTCACAGCAGCCACATCTGTGACAGCCAAAACGTGGCAACAGCCCAGGTGTCCCTCAACAGGAGAAGGGATGAGCAAGCTGTGGGACATCCGTATGCTCGAATACTACTCAGGAATGAGGTGTGAAGGGCTGATAGACACGGCACTACGATAAATCGCAAAAGAGTGAAAGAAGCAGACTGAGAGGGTACATAGCCTATGAGCAGACGGAACAGCATGACAGAGAGCTCTCCTCTGGCCTCCACCCCTTCTTTGATTCAACAAATATTTATTGAGCATCGACTATGCCCCCAGGTACCTATCCAAGTGCTGGGGGTACAGCTGTGAACAAAAGCGCTCTCCCTGCTGGCGTGAGGCTGACCCTCTGGTAGAAGGAGACGCACAACCAAAGTGTTACATGAATATGTATGTACGAGGTGGTGAGTGTTGAGGGAGAAAAAGAAGTGGGATAAAGAGATGGGCTGTGCTAGGACGGGAGCTTCACTGAGAATGTGACATTGGAGTAAAGGCTTGAAGGATAGAATGATCCAGGTGGGTGCCTTGGAGGAAAAGCAGTCCAGGCAGAGGCAACAGCCAGGGCAAAGGCCCTGAGGCAGGACACTGCCCGGTGTGTTGGGAAAAGAGGTGGGAGGCCAGTGTGACTGGAGCAAAGTGAGAAAGAAGGAGTGGGAGGGAGCGAACCAAGAGTAGTATCGGATGCTGATTTACCAAAACTGAACAACAAAACTGTGTAATCAGGGGCGCCTGGGTGGCTCAGTCATTTAGGTGCCTGACTCTTGATTTCGGCTTAGGCCATGACCTCAGGGTTCTGAGATCGAGCCCCACCTCAGGCTCCAAGCTGGGTGTGGAGCCTGCTTAAGAGGCTCTCTCTCTCTCTCTCTCTCTCTCAAAAATTTTTTAAAAACTGGGTAATCAGGGATCCCTGCGTGGCTCAGCAGTTTGGCACCTGCCTTCAGCCCAGGACGTGATCCTGGAGTCCCAGGATCGAGTCCCGCGTCGGGCTCCCTGCATGGAGCCTGCTTCTCCCTCTGCCTGTGTCTCTGCCTCTCTCTCTCCTGTCCCATGAATAAATAAATAAAATCTTAAAAAAAAAAAAAAACTGTGTAATCAAAATGGGGTAGGTGGTTGTCACCAGAGCATCCCCACCCTTTGGCCATGTCTCAGAGTCTCTGAGAGGGAAGCACAAACAGTTGATGCCCTTCCCCCAATTCCCCTGGTCCCACACTCCACTGCAGATCACGCTGAAGGGGACAGCCCCACATCTTTTGGGGTGCTGGATGCTGCATCCATGTGGGGATCATTCTAAGTCCCCAGGGCAGACAGACACAAGACAGACACCGCAAGATGGATTTCTGGGAACACATCGTCCATTGAGAAGCCATGAAGTTGCTGCAGGGTTCCAGGACTAGAGGTGACTTGGAGGGAGCCAGGGACACAGTTATTGCGGCAGATCTCTGATGGGTTATCTGGAGGAAGGCTGATGAGCTGTGGGCTGGTGGAGAGTCCTAAGAAAGGAGATCTGGATTTGATCTAAGATTGAACTCCAAAACCACCAGAGCCGTTAGAGCTAAAGAGGACCCTGCCTCGGGAAATGAAACCATTTTATTTCACCCAATCTCGGGCAAACAGCAGGTAACAGCAGCTCCCACTGAGATAACACCGAGCTCAACGAGGCAGTTACTATGAGGACCGTGGTCGGCTTGCTCTCAGATCCATTCCCCGCCTGCCCTCTGCCCTTTGCGCCAAAGATAAGGGAACTACATTTCCCAGGCTCCTTTGCACCCTGGCTTCCAGGTAGGCTCAGCCAATGGGATACCCTGGCAGGAGGCCAGAGGGCGGGAGGAAGAGAAACCAGGGTATTTCTCCTTCTCTTGCTCTGCTTCTTCAGCAGCTAATATATCTTCCTCCTGGTCTCCACTCCCTGATGGCGGTCCTTGCACAAGGTTCTGGCTCCCCTGAATGGCTCCAGCCTCTGGACCCTGGTCACATCATCTCTTCTACTGTTTCTCTGGCCAGGTGGCCACTCTCCAGGTTACTAACCTCAGAATTCCCTGTCCTCTCAGCTCCCCCATCACCCACTAGCCATTCCCTGAATTAAATCTTCTCTGTCTGAAAGATCTAAGATGATTTCTGCTTTCTTGGCTAAACCCTGACTGAGAAAACCAGAAATTTGAATCCAAGTCTACCTCCATAACCACCTAAAAGGTTCATATGCTCCCCCCCACCCCGCCCCCTGAAGAGGCAACATTCATATTGTGCTTATGGTCACAGGCTTGGGGGGCTCAAATCCCAACGTAGCTACTTGTTCACTTAGACAACTCACTTAAACTTTCCATGTTTCCATTTCCTCATCTCTGAGACTAGGATAGTAACGAAGAACAGATTGTGCTTTCCAAAGATGGCCATCAACATAGCACCCAACCAGCATGCTCTTCTGCAGGGGGACTCGTCACACCACCATCAGGAGGTGGAGTCTGATTCCCCTGCCCTTGAATCCAGGCTGGTCTTAGAGAATCAGAGCAAAGTGACACCACGTGGTCTCCAAGTAGGTCAGAAGCAAACTTGCAACCTCCACCTTGAGAAACACTTGGTCTCTCCACACTCCTTCTCAAAACCCAGTCACCATGTTGTAAAGAAGCCCGAGCCACGTGGAGAGGCCACAGGACACTCTTCTAGTCAACAGCCCGAGCTGAGCTCAGCTGTGAGTCACCCCATCCCAGATTTCCAGCGTGCGGGTGAGGGATCCTCCAGCTGACTCCAGCCCTCAGATATTCAAGGCATTTCATCGTGAGGCTGACAAACCATCATCTCCACACTCCATTTGAATTCCTGACTCACAGACTCTGAAAATTCTGAAATAGTTGTCGTCTTACATCTTTAAGTTTGGGGTGGTTTGACTCACAGAAGAAATAACCTGAACATCATGGCACCTACTCCATGGATTTGTTGTGAAAATCAAATGAGTTATAAGTGTTACCTACTTGGAACAACACTTGCACATATAAAAAAAAATAAAAAATAAAATTAAATAAAATTAAATAAATAAATAAATAAATAAAAATAAATTTAAAAAATTAAAAAAAAACCACTTGCACATAGTAAGGGCTGCATAAATGGGACTGGTTTCTATTGTTATTTATTACACTTTCTGATACTATTTCCATCCATTTCAATAAAACTATTCTTTTCAAAGTACTGACACCTCACTGTGGATACACTTTCTTTTTCTGGCCTCTGGCTTTCCTCCTAAGTCACTGTTTGTCTTCTGACCCCTCAGCTTCTTCTTCTTCCTCTCCCCAACCTCTCCATGCTGCTGCACCCTCAGGCGCTGACCCCTTTTCTTCTCTCTCTTCTTCCCCCACCAGGGATCTCATCCACCCCTGTGAGTTTGCTTACCAATCACTACTAGGTACTACTTGCAGCATGTGACAATTTTATAACCATGAGCTCATTTAATTCCTGTAACAGACCTATAAGGCAGGGACTATTCTGATCCACATTTAAAAGGTGAGGAGACTGAGTCACGGAGAGATTCAGTAACTCATCCAAGATTCAACAGTCAAGAGTGGAACCCAGACCCCCATGTAACTAGAGTCATTGTCCCTCAAACAGGGTTTCTCAGCCTCAGCACAACTGATATTTCGGTGGCTGTCCTGGGATTATAGGACATCAGGATATCCACAGCACCCCTGGTCTCTACCACAGGATGCCAGGAGCACACCACTCCCTCCAGTAGTGACAACCAAAAATATCTCCAGGCATCCCCCTCAGATGTGCTCTGGGTGGGGGGGGGGCAGTGCTCCCCGTGCCCCTGGTTGAGAACCACTGCACTAACACTTATGCTGTGCTGCCTTCCATCTCCAAGGTAACTGAGCCCCATCAGAACTCCCCAAATCTTGACTCTCCCCAGCCTTCTCATCTTAGCAAATAAGGCCCCCATTCACACAGGTTCCTAAACTACAAACTTAGACATCATCTCACCTCCTTTCATTCACTCTCACCCTTCCCCCTTCTGGTCTGTCAGGATGTCCAACCAGCACAACCACTGAAATGTGAGCCCATCCATAGTCCAGCCACCATCGCATCCCGGTGGGACACCACCAATCCCCTCCACCCAGGTCCCCCCTCTGCCATTTCAATCACCCTAACAGTCTGGTCCCAACAGAGCAGCTTGAGGAACCTCTTTAACCTGCCAACCTGTTTAAACCCTCCAAGAACTTCTCATCACATTTAATTGTGCACATATAGGCACAGCCACTCTAGTGAAGTGCCTTCCTCCCAACCTCAGTCCCAGCACTCTCTCTTCACCATTCACCTTCATTTAGACCCTCCTCCCCACAGGGCCTTTGCATGACATTTGCCCTCCTCGCCCCATTCTTCCCAGAGCTAGCTCTTCATCCTTCAGCTTTCAGCTTTCCTTGGCCACCCTCCAGACCACGCTTTCCTCTTCTCCATCTTGACCCCTGGCTTATTTTGTCTGCAGCATTTATTGTAATATTTTGTTGATTTGCTTTTTTACTATCTATAGTAGGTTGAACGGTGGGTCCCCAAAAGATATAACTATACCAGATCCCTGGAACCTCCCTGTCAATGTGACCTTATTTGAAAATAATAATAATAATAATAATAAAAGGACTTTGCAAGATGTAATTAAGTTAAGGATCTGCAGATCACAGTATCATCCTGGATTACCAGAGTGGGCCCTAAACTCACCAACAAGCGTCCTTACATGAGACACACAGAGGAGACAACCTGGTGAAGACAGGGTGGCACAGCCAGGAGCCAAGAAATGCCTGGAGCCACCAGAAGCTGGAAGAAGCCAGGAATGGATTCTCCATGAGAGCCTCCAGGAGCTTGACCCTGCCCACACCTTTGATTTCAGACCTCTAACTTCCAGAATCAAGAAATGATATGTTTCTGTTATTTTAAGTCACCCAGTGTGTGGTCCTCTGCTAGGGCAGCCACAGGAAACCAGTACACTGCCCCTCTCCCCCACAAGGCCATGAACTCAGGAGATCAGAGAATGTATCTTCTGTGTTCTTTCCCAAAACTCCAGCAATCAGCACAGCTCCTATTGCTGATAATAGAATAGATGATTATTCTAACTCAAAGAAGCTCTGGATCTCTTCTTCACCGTCCCCAGACAGAAATTGTTCACACACATCTTCTTGGACTTTTCTCAAGATAGGAAGCTTGCTCCCTCCAAAACCAAGTTTCTGAGATGGGGGTGGGGGGTGAGGGTGGGGGGATAAGGGGATTCCACGTCCCAGGGACCATTTGGCAACGTCTGCAGACATTTTGCTGTCCCAGCTCAAGGGAAGAGGGTGCTACTGGTATCAAGTGGGTGGAGGTCAGGGATGCCACCAAACATCCTACAATGCATGGGGCAGCCCCTAGAAGAGAGAAAGACGAGACTCCAGCTGACAGCAGGATGGTGAGAAGCTGTGCACTGAAGTTCATACTGCCAGTATATGCATGGACTGCCTCCTGACATCTATTCCTGCTTCTGCTAGCAGCCCCTCAGTGTCCCCTGGGGAACCACCCCTCCTCCTCCTTCCCCTCTAGCTCTTTTCGGTGGGGTCAGCTCCTCCCCAACTCCAGGAATAGGTATATAACCTCAGCCTGGCCAATCAGAACATCATAATCTACTCACCACAATTGGTTGTGACTCTCCTCCCCATACACATACACAAAGAAATCATATCCAGTGAGGCATAGATTTGGGCTTGAGCAGCCATTTTTCATTATACACAAAAATGTGGGCATCTGAATTTGGAGCAGTCAGGCACCATGCCTGCCACCATGAGGGGAAAGGATGACTGAGAATGAGGGAAAACACTGAAAACACAGCAGAGTTAAGAGACGGGTAGGCGTGATCCTGAGATAGAGCCCCTGGATCCAGCTGGACCTGAACACATTTTCTCCCAAGCTTTTCAGTTATGTGAGCTAATAAATATTATTTTTTACTAAGCCAGTTTCAGTTGGGTTTTCTGTCACAAGGTCTAAAACTCTTGGTTAAAATTTCTGCAGACGGAGCTCAGAATTTCCTCAAACTTCAAACTTCTCCAACTGAACATCCCTTATTTCTTCCCCCCAAGGGACCTGACTCCCAAGTTCCTCCTAAAGCAGAGGACTCAGAACACCATCCCTGCTATCAGAGGGGGACAGTTCATCTCTACAATATGGTGAGATCTCTAGAAGCTCAGCTGTGCCCATCCAACACACCCTCGGGTGCTGCCCACTTCCTGGAACTATAAATGTTAACAAAGGAGACAAACAGAACCTCTTTTGGCTCTTCAATATGTCCCAACCTCCTACACTCAATTGGCATCTCACCTCCTCCAGGAGGCTTACCCTGATTGCTTCCCTCCTCTCCGTTCCCACAATACCCCGGGCTCCACCCACCCATCACAGACTCTCAGGTAACTGCCTATTTCCTCATCTGTTTCCATGAGCTACATGAGGGCCTGTGTGTCGTTCATCATGGAATTCTCCATCATCTTGTGCATGGCCTAATACAAGTAAATATCCATGATGCGGGTGATATCCTCATTATTATTATTATTACCAGAAGCATCATCACCGTTTTCCCTATTTTACAGGTGAGAAAACCAAAGGCAGGAGAGGCCTGGACACTTGCCCAAAGTCACATAACTAGGAACCAGTAGACGCAGGATTGATCTCAAGCAATCCATACTTAACCACTGCTAACCAACCACCACTAACCAATAATAAGCAAGCACTCAACAAACACCCACTAAATCAGGGATCAATTGGTAAACTCCTTCTGTAAAGAGACAGACAACAAACTTTTTTTGTCTTCGCAGGTCATAGCGCCTTTGTCATGATTATTCATGAAATGGAAGCAGCCACAGACAATGTCAACAAATGAGTGTGACAGGGTATATCCATTAAATTGTATGTACGAAAGAAGGCATCAGTTATGGTTTGCTGTTCCAGTATTAAAGGAAGGATGAAAAGTGTTTCCTGGGTGGCTTAGTCAGTTAAACATCTGCCTTGAGCTCAGGTCATGATCTCAGGGTCCTGGGATCAAGCCCCACATTGGGCTCCTTGCTCAGTGGGAAACCTGCTTCTCCCTCTCTCACTCCCCCTGCTTGTGCGCTCTCTCTCTCCCCATCAAATAAACAAATAAAATAAAATAAAATAAAATAAATAAAATATTTTTAAAATAAAAATTAAAAAATAAAGGAAGGACAAATAAATGAATAAAGTGAATATTTGATAAATATTTACTGAGCACCTACTATGTGCCAGGTGCTGTTCTAGGCACAAGGGACACAGCTATGAACCAAACAGGCAAAAGCCTTGCCTGACATTCCAGTGGAAGAAGCTGATAATAAGCAAAGAAGTAAAAAAAAAACTATGTAGGTCAGAGGGTTGTAAGTGCTATGGTGAAAAATAATATAAGAAAAAGATGTGATAGTACAGAGGGGTGGGGAACAGGGGTAGGGGGTAGGTAGGGAGTGCAATCTTAGGTGTGGAAACCAGGGAAGCTCTCTGATAAGAAACCTGAAGGAGATAAGAGAACAATCACAGTGTATATCAGGGGGAAGACAGATCTGTGGAGAAAGAACAGATGTGATAAGGCCCTGAGGCTGCATTGGGCCTGGTGGGTTCTGGGAGCAGCGAGGAGGCTCTGTGTCTGCAGTAGAGTGAAGGAAGGCAACAGAGTGGGGGAGGAGAGGGCCAGGCGGTGGGCAGAGGCCAAATCATAGACTCTCATGGGCCAAGATGAGGACTATCTTTTGCCCCAAAGGCAATGGAAGGGTAACATTTCCCAGTACTAGGACCAAAAGGAGGTCAGTGAACAGAAAAAAAATAATAAAAATGGAATAAAAGAAGGTATAATACCAAATGTTGGCCCTCCCAGACTTCTGTCCTCATCGGCCATAGTAAACATGTTAAGATGAGGTCTTTGAACCAATCCAACCTACTTTGCTGAGATTTGCTCCCACCCCAGGGCCCCAGGGCCCCAGTCCCTAGCTTAACCCCCTCACCCCACCCCCACCCCGCCCATGGCTTTGGTTCAAGATCCTCATTCCCTATCCCATCATGGCTTCCTCCAAGCCAGCCCCTCCAGACTTGCATCTCTGAAGCCAGCTAGGCATCACTTTGCGGTTCTACAACATTCTCTTCTACGTCCACCCAACCCATTTCCTGTCCTCCCCGGCTCCCAACGAAACCAGCCTCAGCCTCTCCTGCAGTTGGATAGGACCATTGTGATGGAGTTATGGCCAATGAAACAAGAATGGAGGTGAAGGCACCACTTCTGGGCCTGGCCCATGAAAGCTTGCCATGGTTTCCCTCCTTACACTCTTCTTCCTCACCTTCTGGGATAGAGAGGAGTCCAAGGGCTTTAAGGAGAGGAGGACCATGGGATGGAAGGAGCCCAGGTCCTGAAGGGACTTTGTAAAGAAGAGCCACCCCCTTAACCCCCCAGTTGACCCAAACTAGATTGTGATGTGAGCAAGAAGTAAACCCTTACTGCTACTGAAATGTGCAGTTTGTTACAGCAGCTAACATTACACACCATGACGTACCACATCTAAGCCAACTTTGACTGAAATCAAATCAACAAAAAAGTTTCTCCCATTATTTTAGCATTTGCTGAATTTATCTATCTATCTATTTATTTATTTATTCTTAAAGATTTTATTTATTTATTAATGAGAGACACAGACTGAGAGAGAGAAGCAGAGACACAGGCAGAGGGAGAAGCAGGCTCCATGCAGGGAGCCCAATGCAGGACTGGAACCACGCCCTGGGCCTAAGGCAGGCACCAAACCGCTGAGCCACCCAGGGATCCCCAGCACTTGCTAAATTTAGCACATCAATCGCATCAGTAAGGAATTTAACTTAACCTATTACTTTTTAACCCACACACAACCCTGAGATAAAGGTGCTGTCCACATCCCCACTTTATAAATAAGACAACCAGGGCTCAAATAGGTTAAGTAATGTTTCTCTTCTTCAAGATCACAAAGGTAGTAAGTACCTGACTTGAAATTCAAGCCAGCCTCATATATAAAGAGTTCCTAAAAATCAATAAGAAAAAAAAATGACAGCAGTCCCAGAAGGAAAAAAAATAATGGGCAAATGATATGAACCAATATTACTTCACCAAGAGGAAACAGAAATAACTCTTAAACAAAAGAAAAGAGGTGGTTCAAACTCAGAATAAGAGAAATGTAAATTGAGCCATAATAAGCTCCATTTATCACCCATGAAGTTGGCAAGACTCCAAAATCTTAACAACAGAACAGTCTGTGGTAAGGTGATGAACAATAAGCACTCTCATGCTTTGTTAGTGGTAATGTAGTTGGAACAGCCCACATGGGAACAGGCCCTCATGGAGAACAATTTGGCCATACCTGCCCCAAACAAGAAGCTCACACCCTTTGAGCCAGCAAATCCTTCAGAGAGCTTATCCCATGGCGATACTTGCTCATGTGTATGGCAGCAATAATAAGATTCCTGGGTAGCCAGGGACTTTTCTAAGCTTTTTATAGTAATTCATTATCCCTCACAACAATGCTTAAAGGTAGGGATTTATTATCCCCATTTTACAGATGCAGATACTGAGGCACAGAGAGTTTAGGTAACACACCCAAGGTCACACAGTGGAGGAGACCAAAGATGACTCATGGACAAGGTGAATGGTTGCATTTAATGTGTCATAACAAAAGCCTGGCACAACTCAAGTGTCCATTGATAGAGGAGATGATAAAATAAGTGATCACGCCACTGAGCAATGAGATAGAGGCAGTTTTGGGTAACAGTGGACAGCAAGAACCCCAGGACCAGGCTGTCCAGGGTTCCAATCTCCAGCTCTGCCACTTTCAAGTTGGGTGGCCTGAGGCAAGTGAAAAATGAGGATCATATACCATCTACCACCAAGGGCATTATGAAGATTAAACAAGTTAATGTATAGAAAATGTTTACAGGAGCACCTGGGTGGCACAGCCAGTTAAGCGACGCATTCCTGTTTCGGCTCAGGTCTCTATCTTAGGGTTGTGAGATTGAGCCCCAAGTCGGGCTCAGCACTCAGCACAGAATCAGCTCGGGACTCTCTCTCCTTCTCCCTCTGCCCTCCCCCCCGCTTCGCTGGTGCTCCCTCTCACTCGCTTTCTCTAAAATAAAGAAATAAATCTAAAAAAAAAGAAAAAGAAAAAGAAAGAAAGAAAGAAAGAAAGAAAGAAAGAGAAAGAAAGAAAGAAAGAAAGAAAGAAAGAAAGAAAGAAAGAAAGAAAGAAAGAAAGAAAGGAAGAAAATATTTACAACAGGAACCCTCAAACATTTTCTACAAATGTCTGGACAGTTAACATCTTCAGCCCCGTAGGCCAGACGGTCTCTGTGGCAACTCCTCAACTCCTTGGTTTAGCTGGAAAGCAGCGTGGACAATTTGTGCATGAAGCAATGTGCATGGCTGTGTGCCAATAAAACTTTATTTATAAAAACATGCTGTGGTCCAGATGCACCTGTTGGACTGTAGTTTGCTGGCACCTGGTTTGGACTAATGCCTGGCACGCAATTAACACAATATAAGTCACTTCTTAAATTAATGGACTATCTGGCATACCGTGCAGTCATGGTTGGTTTTTTTTTTTTAAATGAGGACAATCTCTATGTTGATTTGGAAAGAGTCCCAAGATGATTTTTAAGTAAGGAAAGCAAGATGGAAAGCAGTCGGTGGTATGTGCCATCGTCCGTGTTAAGGGAGAAGGGTAGGAAATAAGAACCTAAATTCCTATTTGCTTATGTTTGCATAAAGAAACTCTGAAGGAGAAAAAAAAGTGGGAAATATCGGAAAAGGAGACAGAACATGAAAGACTCCTAACTCGGGGAAACGAACTAGGGGCGGTGGAAGGGGAGGTGGCGGGGGGTGGGGGGTGACTGGGTGACGGGCACTAAGGGGGGCACTTGATGGGATGAGCACTGGGTGTTATTCTATACGTTGACAAATTGAACACCAATAAAAAATAAATTTATTAAAAAACAAAAAACAAAAAAAAAGAAACTCTGGATGGAAACACAGTCCACTTAAAAAAAAAAAAAGGAGTTACTCGCGGGAGAAGGCAGGAGCTGGGTATCTAAGTTAAATTTTTCCCTGTGCACCTTCTTATGTGTTTTAATATTTGAATCGTATGAATGTATTTATTTAACCAAATAAATATTTTAAAAATTCTTGCAGCTCTCTGCCCCTATCGCAGGGTTTCTCAACCTCAGCGCTATTGATGTTAGGGGCAGAGAATTCTCTGCTGTGTGTGCGATTATAGGATACTGACAGCATCCCTCATACCCACCCACCGGATTTTAGTAGCATCTCCCGGCTGTGATGAAACGAGAAACATGTCCAGACTTGGTCAAATGCCCCGAGGAGGGGGTACAAAGTCACCCCAGCTGAGAAATACTACCCCAACCCAACCTCCTGCTTGCTGTGTTATGCTGCCCCACGTCCTCCCTAAGAAGACTTTTTAGTGCGGGTTTATCAGGTGTCAGACACCGTGCCAAGTGGTATTGAAATAGCACAACAGTGTTCGAAGTAAATGTCCCATTTTTATTCACGTGGTGGCATCAGGATCTGAATCCAGGTCTGGCCCCTCAGAGCCTCTGCCCTCCAGCTGACCCACTTTCTGACTCTCCTGCCCTCTCCCCTGCCTCTGCCAGTGGCACGGGGCATTCACAGGCTGGGGACCTTGACATCATCCAGGCCCTAGCGCCTGCCCCCGCTAGGTCTAATCAGCTCCCACGCTCTGGTGGGTCTTTCCCACAATGACTGTCACATTCGTCCTTTCCTCTCCGCTCCCTTGGCCGTAAAGTTTCATCTCTGCCACCAGAATGTGGACTCCCAGAGAGGGGAGGTGAGTTAGGAGGTCTGGTGGTCAGGGTGACGCCTGGGATAGGATCCTCACTCCGCCTCAGACCTCAGAGGGACCATCCAGCTTGGAGACGCGCTCTGCTCTGACCTCGGCCACGAACCACTCCCACCAGCCTCTGAAGACGCCCCCACAAGCTCTCACCTCAGGGCCTTTGCATGGCGGTACCCCCCGCCAGGGGCAGTGTGTCCCCAGATTCACAAGGCTCATTCCTTCCTTTTCCCCAGGTCTCTGCCCAAGTCAGTGGGGCCTCCCGGCCCACCCGTTCCAGAGCGTGACCCCCGCACTCAGGAGCTCCCTTTCCTGCTTTGATTTCTCCAGAGCACGTACCCCCACCCCATAAGTTACGTGTTTCTTTATCTGCTCACTGTCGGTCTTGCCCACTACGAGGTGGGCTCCTCAGTGCCAGGGCTCTGTGTGTGTGTCCTTCCCACTGTCCCAGCAGCAAAAAGAGGCCTGACGTACATCACAACTGCCGTTGAGCGCAGGCCCTCTTCCCCGCCCTCTTCCCTAGAAACTGGGGCTCAGAGCTGAGCTTTGAGGGGAGACACGATGAGCAGAGGCAGGAAGGCACAGAGCTCCAGACCTGGGGAGATTGGAGAACAGCCTGGAGCCTGACAGAGCTGGCCATAGGAAGCCAGAGCAACAAGAAAACTCTTACTCACGCTTCAAAACACAGCACAGATGTCCCCTCTTGCATAAAGCCTGACATGGCCAGGCAATGTCTAGCCTTTGCTTCAGGGCCCCCAGCCCAGAGCTTTCTCCCTCTGTCTCAGTCCCGACCACACAGGCCAGGGGGTGTCTGTCTCCCCCAGTTTGAGAGCACCTTGAGGGCCAGGCCTGGCGCAGGTCCTCAGCACTGCCTGGCACAAAGAGGCTGCAGCCCTGCGATCCCCACAGCTGCCTTCCCTTGTGCCCTTCATCCGACAGCCGGCTGTAGGCAAGATGTGGGCATGGGGATGGAAGTTCATCCTCACATTTATCCACTTCCCCATCAGCTGCTGTTAAAGCCTCACTGGGGACCTTGACAGCCCGCGGGGCTGGGGCCTGACAGGTCCTATGGCTACTTCCCCATCACCTGGAAGCCAGGAGGGAAGCAAATGTAGGCAAATCTGGGATGGCCTGTAGCCAGAGGAGCTGGGCCTCTGGAGTTCCCTCATCCTTTCAGGAAGCCCTGCCTGTGCCAAGGAGGGTGGGCCACCCACCTCCCCCACCCCACCACCCTGTCCCCAGGGAATGCCTCCAGGGACCCCCACAGGCCCACTCCCTGAGCAGTCACTTCCCCTCTCCGCATCCGCACGTGGCATCTCGGACCCCTACCAAAACACAAGTCGCTGGCCCAAAGTCTTCATTCCAGAGTGAAGCCTGAAGGCCAGAGGTGAGTGTCGGCTCAGACTCCCAAGGCAGGTGAGGCCCCTGGAGCCCCCAGCCCCCAGCCCCCAGCATTCACAGCTTCTACCCAGCACCCAGGAGACCATAGGGACCCAAAGAAGGTGCTTCAGAGAGGGGATCCAGTCACGTTACCGCCTCCACCCCAACCGCATTCAAATAGGGATTTGAATATATTTCCTGAGTCTCACAGGGCCTGCTCTGTACAATCCACCCTCCCCGGACCTGGGCCCTCGCAGTAATCCCTACAGAGAAAGAGCAGCTGTTTCTAGGCCCCAAAACCCCAGGACCCAGTCTTAGGCTGGAGACCAAGGCTTTTCTCAATGTCCCCCTGGGATGGATAGAACTAAGAAGACCAGAACCCAGGGGCTCACAGCCCCCCACCCGTCCCACGCCCCAGGCCCAGGCAGGAAGCGAAGGGGAAGAAGATGTGAGGGGAAGGAAGGGGCCCAGGAGGAGGAGATACATGTGGGGGAAGAAGTTGGTGGAGGCCCCTCCCCCATAGGCAGAAGGAGGGGGGATGTCAAAGGAGGTGAAATCCTCAGGCACCCTGTTGGCCACCTAGGAGTTCCCAGGTAACCCTCAAGACCCCCACATAGTCCCATCTAGGGGCTTGAACCTCAGTGAAGTCAGCCTGGGGCTTGGGAGCGTTAACCTCAAGTTTGTCAGTTCTTAGTCTAAATGTGCACTAACCCAGAGCCTATTAACCCATTCTGGTTAACCTTGGGTGAGACACCCCAGAATCTCAGAGTTTGCCATCCCCTCCATCCCTTCCCCCTATCTCCCCTGTGCCAGCCCGAGTCCGCAGCATATTCCCTTCTACATCCCAGACCCAGAGTTTCAGGGTATTAGTTCCCCTGGTGCTAGCCTGGGGTGCCCCCCACCTCCAACCCTTGGCACTCCAGCCAATGGCAGGCTCACCTGGGACATCTGGGGGCGCAGGTTGACCTCACGCAGGTTGATGGCATGGGGCAGCAGGTTGTTGAGCAGCTGGCACAGAAGGACGCCATCCCGGAGGGCCTGTGCCAGCTCGCACACCTGGGCCCCGTCCCAGGTCACACGGTGGCTGGGCGGCAGCACCCGACACTGGATCAGCCAGTGGGTACACTGGCGCCACAGCTCCATGGCTGCTGCCTTACCGGGTCAGCCCTCGCGCCCTTGCGGCCTCCACCGCCTGCCTGCCTGCCTATGCTAGCTAGCTACCACTTCCTCTTCTTTGCCTGTAACTGTCGCCCTGAGAGGGGGTGGAGGAGGAGGAGCCATGGGGGGCGGGAGCAGCTGCTGCCCAGCCCCTTCTATGCAGGGCCTGGCATCTCTTTCCCCCACCAGCTCAACACAGGCCTGGGCCCCGGAGAGTGGGAGGCTGCTGGTGGAGTTACTGAGGCCTGTCGCCTTCCTCCATATCCAACCCATGAGCAGTACGACCTCGGCAACATACTCAACGTCTGCTCTCTTCTGACCCCTCTCTCCTCTGCCTCCGCCTTGGTTTGGCACCCAACATCTCAGCTTGAGCTAGCATAGCCTCCTCTACCCTGGTGCCCAGGCTACCCTCCCCTTATCCCCACAGTCTGTCCTCCCCACGGAGCCGCACACCTGTGAGCATCTGGGCAAGCCATGATGTCTCTCCTCTTCTTATAGCCCACCACCCTGCAGCCAACAAGGCCCTACATGACACGTTCCTCACCTCTTCCACTCACCACTTTCCCTCACCCACTCTCCTCCAGCCACGCAGGGACTGTTCCTCCAGGACACCAGGCCACCCCAGAATTTTACCTCAAAATCCTGCCACAGGGCCTTTGTACATGCTGCTTCTCCGCCTTAGGCAAGCAACTTCATGGCTAACTCCCTCACCTCCAACAGTTCTTTGTTCAGTGTCACCTTCTCACGAAATCTTCCCAGATATCTCCATTTCAAATCATAGACTTTCCTTCCCATGTCCCTACATTAAGCCCTGATCACTGTCCAACAAACCTGACATTTTATTAGACTTATTTCTGTATTGTCTATTTAGAAATCTGTGTCTCATATGTTCCTAGCACCTGGCATGAATATATGTCCCATAAGTATTTGTTAAATGAATAAATACATGGTTGGAAGCTTTCTTTCGGCCCTGCCTCTAACATTCCCAAATTCATTTCTTTATTGCTATGGCCCTGGCCACCATCATCTCTTTCCATAGACTTCGATGGTGTCGTTAATCCATTCGTTTATCAAACATTTACTGTCTTTCCTAGACCTTATCACTACCTGAAATCATTTTGTCTACAAGGTCTCTCTCCCCACCTCCACCCCACTAGGCCCAGTAGACTCCCCTCCTCCGACCGTCTCACAAGGCACGCCCCTTGGATTTTCTTTTTTAATTCTTTAACCACAAGGGAGCGCTAGGCTCCTTCACTTGGACATTACCCCCTACCTCCTGACTGTACCAAAACTAGGACGGAGGAGGTCAAGAAAAAGTGGCTCCCCTCAGCTCCTCCTGAGCCTCGAATCTCTTCCACATTTGCGGGGGTTGGGGAGGGGGCGGGGGTAGAGTGGGGAGGGGGTGAGGAGCTGAGCTTAGAAATCACCCGCTTTGTGATCCCATGGGCATCGAAACTTTTCATCCCCAACCATCCTGGGCGCTCTAATGAGTCCATTTCCTCATCTGTAAATTGGGTGACAGTCACCTTCACCGTTTAGAATTATGGTAGGGATCAGAGCGATGTGGGGCTGCGCAGATGAAAGCGAGGAAGACAGGATGGCGCTTCAGGGCTCCGGGTATGAATCCGCACCTCCGCCACACTCACAAGCCGAGTCGACCTGGGCAAATGGCTTAGCTGCCCCGTGCCTCAGTTTCTCCATCTGGAAAATGGGGGTGATGAAAATGGTACCTACTTCACTGAGAGGTCGATGTAAAAAATAAATGCGTTGAAGCAGGTCAAGGAAGCAGAACAGTCCTGGCACGTTAAGTGCTCAGTGGGTGTTAGTGAGGCTGCTGCTTTCGCTGTTATCATTGTGCACAAGCCCCTCAATAAACGTGGCCAGAGCGTCCTCCCTCTGGTTCCAGAACACTCCCCCATTCTTTCCAGGCTTGCTCCAAGCATCAGGATGGAAGCCCCCGTCCCACCAGGGAAACCACCTGAATGTCTCCCCCCCCAGAGTCCAGCTCATCTCCCTCGTCCTGTTACACGGGGAGGCTGTTGTGTTTCCACGCATTTGCCTCCACAAAACCCGACACCCAGTGGAGTTCCCTTCCGGGAAACCCAGGGGGGCGGTCTGGAGGAAGCGCACCTCTGCGTCACAGCAGCCGCCACCCCGCGCTGCTAGAGAGCCCGTAAGAGGCAGCCCGGTCCCCGCGCGGGACCCCGTGGGCGAGGACAGAGACGCCCCTTCCCACGTCCCTAGGGCTCGGGGGTACTTAAGCGCCTGCCCGCGGGGAATGCATGAGCCGAGCTCTAAGGGGCGGGGCTAAGGGGGGGCGAGGAGCGTGTGGGCGTGGCCAGCCTAGGGGCGTGGCCAGGCTCCAGGTGGCCCGGCCCCCCACGGGGACCCACGGAGTTCCCGAGGGGGCGTGGTTTATGGGAGCAGAGTTTCTCCAAAGGGGGCGTGGCCAGCGCCCGGCACCGCTGTAAGGGGGTGGGGCGGGGGCGAGGGGGCGGGGCGAGAGCCGGGAGGCCGCCGTCGGAGGCGGGTCCTCGGGGGCGGAGCCAGGTGCAAGGGCTCGGTGACCCACGGGCGCGGCCGGAGAAGGTGGGGCCGGTGGGGGGGAGGGGAGGGCGGGCCTCCACCTTCCCCGGCCCTGCCCCAGCCTCTCGCGAGCTCCGCGGGTCCCGGCCCAGGTGAGTGAGGGGCCCCAGGCACATCCAGGATCAGAGGGATATTGGGGTGGGGAGTCCTCTCTTCTCCAGGTGGGGCCACCGGCCCGCAGGGAGGACCTGGGTGTCGGTCCATGAGCAGCCGCGGACGCAGAAGGGGCGCCGAGTGCCTGATTGGGTCGCTGTGCGTCACGCGTGTCCGTGTACCTGGGCGTACCTGGGAGTGCTCCTCCGAGCGTGTTTCCTGTGCAACGCGAAGAGCCTCCCTGCTCCCACTTTGCCCGAGCAATCTTTTTAAAGTCTCCTTCCCTTGATTGAGGGCTCAGCTCCCATGTCACCCGGTGGGAGAGACCTTCCTGGCTACGTGTTATTTACCGTGGCCGCCGCCTCCAGCCTTCCTTAGCACACCGTCTTCAGTGATTACCCGTGGGCGTTATCGTCTTCGTTGTGCTCTGTTTATTGGGTGTCTTGCCCACCCGACGGCACAGGGCAGAGCCTTCATCTCATTCATCACTGTGTCTCCCGGGTCTAGAACAGGTTCTGGAACACAGCAAGGTCTCAACCAATCAGTGTTTGCTCAATGTCAAGTTTGGGTACCGGAGTCTGTGTCCATGTGTCTATGTATAGGCAGGCGGCTGCCCCCCTGCATGTGTGTGCACATATGTGTGCTCTATAGGGCATGAATAACCCCCTTCTTTTCCCCATGCTTGCCCCTACCCCTCTTCCTGATTCTCCCTTCCCCTCTCCCCTGCCCAAATATCCAGAAATTATTCCAAAGGATGAGGGGCAGGAGGATGATTTAGTTGGCCTATGTCTGACCTGTACCCTCTCTGAGCTCCTCCCTCATGCAAACTCCCCTCCACCAAGCTAAGCGGAGCGTTGTCAGTGACCCCCCTGCAAGGGTGCTAAAGATGGCACAAAACAGAGGAAGCTGACATTGGGGGACTCAAGACAGAGGCTGGCCTGGCCCAGCTGACAAACAGGAAGTACGCAGGCATCCAGGAGACACACCTGGTGTTCAGGTATGCAGCACCTGGAGCCAGGTCCCTGCCCAGCTCCCCGCCCCTAAAGCCACCTGAGGCAAGTCTGGTAACTCCTCGCTGGCTTCTGGCACTCAAGGCCTTGCTGACTCAGGATGAGAGAATCCTGGTGCTATTTCCCTGTACACCCAGGCAGGCCCAGAACACCGTGGGATGGAGGAAGTGAGAAGCAGACCGCCAGCTTCCTTCCCGTCCAGGGCAGGTTTTCTCCACCAGATGCTGGAGATACACCGGGCCTCGGGCCTGCACAATATCAAGGGAGTCCCAAAATGTCAGAGACCTAAATTTGACCGTAATAATAACAAAGCTTTTCAGCTTCGGCTCCAAAATGTAAGAATCTGCAAATGCAAAATTGCTGTTTGCTGACATTTCTACAAAATGTCCTTGAAAATGATATTGCATTGGAAAGATTGGAAGGACACCTGGCTAGCTCAGTTGGTAGAGCGTGTGACTCTTGGTTTGCAGGTCGTGAGTTCGAGCTCCATGTTGGGCATAGAGATTACTTAAAACTATAATAATAACAAATAAAATTTTTTAAAATGGTGTTACATAGGAAAGCCTTGTATGGGTTAGATTTTCTTACGACTTAAGAATTCTTGAGTGTACACGTAGATTGCTAAGAAGCTAGAGATTAGTAAAATAAATTTGCTCTGACCTGGAAGGTTCTTTCACCCACCTGGCTTCGCTCCCTCAAAATTCTCCCAGTTGTTACTGATGAAGACCTCCACGAGCCACCCTATGGAAAATCTTATCTCTACCATTTCATGTCACATCCCTGGCTTTATTTTTCCACTTATCTCTTTCTGATCTATCTACTCCTTCGTCTACTTATTTATTTTCTTTATTGCTGTCTCCCCCACTAGAACAGCAGCTCCCCAAGGGCAGGGATGCCCCTGTTTTGTTCACTGCTGGGCCTCTAGCGCCCAGCAGCACCTGGCACATGGTGGGTCCCCCCCTAAATATTAGTTTGAGTGAATTAGTTCATGAAATTTCTATAAAACGCAGCATCATGTCATCTGCATCAAAATTGCATTACATTTGAAAGCAGTGCCTAAGCCCCGGTGGTGCAGCGGTTTAGCGCTGCCTGCAGCCCGGGGTGTGATCCTGGAGACCTGGGATCGAGTCCCACGTCGGGCTCCCTGCATGGAGCCTGCTTCTCCCTCTGCCTGTGTCTCTGCCTCTCTCTTTCTGAATGAATAAATAAATAAATCTTTTAAAAAAAAATGAAGGGCAGCCCAGGTGGCTCAGCGGTTTAGTGCCGCCTTCAGCCCAGGGCATGATCCTGGAGACCTGGGATCGAGTCCCACGTCGGGCTTCCTGCATGGAGCCTGTTTCTCCCTCTGCCTGTGTCTCTGCCTCTCTCTCTCTCTCTTTCTCTGTACTCTCATGAATAAGTAAAATCTTTAAAAAAAATAAATAAATAAAAAAAATAAAAAAAAATGAAAGCAGTGCCTAGGTCTTCTCCCTTTGCAAGGATCCCAGTGAATGCATGAGTGTTTCCATGAGGTCACAGCCAATTCTAAATTAAAGTTTAAATTTTATAGTATGTATAGTATGAATCTAGAACATATATATATACACATATATATAAACAAAATCTAGTGTGTATTTTTTTTACTATAAGTAACTTGTTTAATTTAGAATATGGTTATATGTTACATGTTAGAATATGTATAGAGAGAGAGAGAGAGAGTTGGCATTTTAAGGTTTGATAGGATGTGGGCTGCAGTCTCCAAAACTAAGAGGAATGTGGAAGGGCTGACCCAGCCACTCAGGAAGCTTAGGAAGCAGCAATAACTATTCCCATTTTACAGATGTGGAAGACTGAGGACTGTTGAAAGTACAGAGTTCAGCCCCTGCACCCTCTGCCCCCAAGAGCTCCATGCAGGTGCCACAGGATGGAGAGGACTTTGCCAGCCAGCCATGGTACCACGGCCCCCTATCCCGTCAGGTATCTCTGCTTCCTACAGGGCCTCAGCACCATCTGATGGGGAGCCTCTTGCCCTTGACCTGCTGGGAACTTCTGGGTCCAGGATGGGGGACTTAAGGTCTATTGGATGGGGTGGCTGAGGGTCTCGAGACTGTCTTGAAGCTTGGTTGGTACAATGGCGTGTTCCCCAACCCGACTCCTTGGCTTTGCTTGTCTCTCCATCTGGGTCCTAGGCACCTGTGGCCACCAGGGCCCCATATCCCTCTTTTATCACCTTCAGTGATTACTCTTAGACATTATCTTCTTCATTCATGTGTGTTTGTTGTGTGTCTTGCCCATCAGAAGGCGCCGGACAGAGCCTTGGTCTCATTCATCACTGTGTCTCCAGGGTCTATTTAGGCCCTGGCACACAATAAGGGCTCAATCAGTGTTGAGAACTCTTGGCATCTCCCTCTCAACCCAAATCTCCCCACCCTCCTCTGCAACTCATTTGTCACCCTCAGGAGTCTTGGGACCCTGGGCATCCAATCAAATTGTGAGAGTCAATATTGCTTAGTGGTTAAAATCCCAAACCCTGGAGCCAGACACCCTGGATTCAAATCCCAGCCCTACAACTTACATTCTGTGTGACCTTGGGCAAGGTATTTGACCTATCTGGGCCTCAGTTTCCCCACTCATAAAATGGGGATAATGGTATCTGCTGCCTAACCTTGGTAAAGGATTAAATGAGTTCGTATGTTTTATACCTACAGCAGGGCCTGGCACGTAGTAAAGGCTATATGTGTGTCCACCATATGTATGGTTCACTCCCCAGCCCCCATCACCAACTCCGCTTTGTCTTCCTCTGGTGTTGTGGCCCCCAGCCCCTGTTTTGACACCAGCCACCATGGCTGGCATAAGACTGCTTGAAAATGTTTATAAAGGAGGATTTCCAGGCCACAGTCAGTTTGGAAGGATCCAGCGAATGGTCCTTTATGAAGCCACAAAGCTCAGCGCATTTACTCAGTGTGGATGTTGCATCAGTCAGTGTCAGCTAGCAGCTCTAACAAACATCCCCAAGGTGTCACCAGCCAAACACAACAAATGTTTATGGTCTCGTTCATGTTATAGTACAAGGTGGTTGAGGAGTGGGGAAGGTGGAGCTCCAGAAATAAATCAGGACCCGAGCTCTATCTTGTGGCTTTGCCTTCCACTAGCACTTTGGGAACATCCCCTGACAGATAGGGGACAGAAGCTGTAGGACTGTGCCGGGTCTGGACATTCTGGGCAGCACTTCTGCCCTCCTCCTTTGGCCAGATCGTGTCAGATGATATCTAACTGCAGGGGAGCCTGGGAAATGTACTCCAGAAGTGTGCCCATGAGAAAATGGGAAATGGTTTGGTGCAAAACCACCCAGTCTCTGGGGTGGCTTTTTTTGGGTGGGGGGATGGAGGTAAGGAATCACTATGAATGGCTCATCTGGGCTCATGGCTAAGTCCTCTACCCCCTGCCCTCCATCCCCAGAAGGCTGAGGCCCTCCTGCAGCAAGATGGGGACTTCCTGGTTCGTGCCTCCAGATCCCGTGGGGGCCACCCAGTGATCTCCTGCCGCTGGCAGGGCTCAGCCTTACACTTCGAGGTGCTCCGTGTGGCCCTCCGTCCCCGTCCAGGCCGGCCCACAGCCCTCTTTCAGCTGGAAGATGAACGTTTCCCAAGCCTGCCCTCCCTAGTTCTCAGCTATGTGACTGGGCAGCGTCCACTGTCCCAAGCCACAGGGGCTGTGGCCTCCAGGCCCGTGATACGACAAGGACCTATTCGACGCAGCTTTAGTGAGGACACCCTCCTAGAGAGCCCAGCTCGGATAGAGCTGCCCAGGTAATCACAGACTCCACCTCTGGTGACACCTGATACCCCTAGAGTTTCTCCACCTGTGCAGTAACTGTTACTGACATTTGGGGCTGGATTGATTGTGGGGGGCTCTCCTGTGCATCATAGGATGTTGAGCAGCACCCCTCGTCTCTAGCTACTAGGTGCCTGTAGAATCCTCTCCCCTCCACCCCCTGGCTGTCACAACCCAAAGATGTCTTCTGATGCTGTCAGTTGTCCCCTGGGGGGGTAGAGCACCCTGGTTGGGGCCACTGCTCCTGAGTGACTAGATAAAGGGTTTTCTGGGCATCGGTGGGGGCTGCCCTGCTCAGGGTGGGACTACACATCTCCCTCATCTCTTTCCCCAGGGCTAGGAAGCGGAGTGACAGTCAGCCCGCAGGTTTGGAGCACATGGGGCTGTCAGGAGAAGACCACTCAGGACCAGGTAAGGGTCTACCAGGACAGCACATGGTCCAGAGGTTGCTCTGCTGCTCACTGCCTGACTGGTATTGCACAGGTGGATTAACCTCTTGGAAAATGGGCTCAATCAGCTTTCAAAACTGTCCTGGTGATTAAGAAATACACAGGAGCTCTGTAGGGGCTTAAAAATGGAGGGTTTAAGATTATTTCCAGAAGTTCTATGTGTTCTGATCACAGCTGACCTCTCAAATAACTCCAGCCACACAGTCTCGTGCCTGCCTCTGGGTCTTTGCACCTGCTCTTCTGGCCATGGGAAAGCCCATTCCCCTAATCTTTTCCTGACTGACTTCTCATTTAACTCGAGTTCTTCAAAGTAGCTGACCCTGGCCATCCTACCTAAAGGAAGGTTCTCCTTGTGCCCTCTCTGCCCCGTCTGCCCTGCCTCCCCTCATTCATCATGAACCCTCACTGCATGCCAGCCGCTGTATGAAGTGCAGAGATACATCACTCAACAAGAAAAATAAAGGTCTCTGGTGGTGCCAACATCCTACTGGAGGAAGATGGACATCGATAATTGAGTTGGCTTGGGAGTAAAATTTAAAAGCAGAACAGAGTCAGGGAGACTGGAATAGGGGGAATGAGAGAATTATAATTTGAAGTAGTAGGACAGGCCACGTGGAGAAAGATTTGAAAGAGGGGAAGGAGGAAATGATGTGAATATCTGGGGGGTGAGAGTGGCCCAGGCAGAAAGAACAGCCTGTGCAAAGGTCCTAGGGCCAAAACAAGAACTTCAGCTGTTCATCAACCAAAAGGATGTGGCTGAACCATCTGGGGCTCAGATTTCAGGGGCTTTTTTTTTTTTTTTTTTTTTTTGACTACTGTGAAGATTTTGGCCTTTACCCAGAGTATCTAGAACCATGGGAAAGTGTTAAGTCTCTATAAGAAGGTCTATTTTATAGGCTTGGTAAATACAGAGTCTTCCAGAAGCCTGGGTGCAGCTTGAAGTTCTAATAACCACAGGAGTAAACAGGCCACAAACTTAACAAAAGACATCATTTGAGAGTTTGATGAATTCAGTTTCTTGGATGCTTTTGTAGTTTTGTATTTTGAATACTTTTTTCGTTTTTCTTTCTTTCTTTCTTTTTTTTTTTTTTTTGAATACTTTTTTTCTGTGTTAGTTTTGTAGTCAGTGCTTACCACCTTCAGGGGGGCAAACACAAGGAATTCAGATTTAAATTGTAGCATTCAGACTACACACAGAAGTGTTAAAGAAAGTTCATTTTAAAACCATTGATAAGTGTGTAGCATTTGTATCAATGAAGCCTTTAGGTTCAAAACCACACCAAAATACCCAGTCATTGACTAGATGTCCGGGAGGACGGTAGCCCATGAAGCCCCCCACCCATCCCATCCAGCTATCTTTTGTGTCTACCCCCTTCACTCCTCTTGTTTGACCCCCAGGAGCCTCACCTGTGCCCACATGTGCCCTCCCTCGGATGGGTAGTGACCCGGTGTTGCTGAAGACGCCAGCTTCTCTGGGGTCTGTTGTTGATGGCCTCAGGGCCTCCGATGGGCAGCTTCATGCCAAGGCACCAAACAAACCACCTCGAACACCCTCACTGGTGCTGCATGATGCATCTGGACGCCCCCCAACATACTGTGAGCTGGTACCCCGAGTGCCCAGTGCCCAAGAAACACCCACTGGCCACAGTGGCCCAGAGACAGAGGCCTCATGGTGGGAAGCCAATGAGGAAGAGGAGGAAGAGGACAGAAGCTTTGCAAGACCAAAGGCCGAGGTCTTTTTCTGCCCCCCTAACAACCTCTTCTGCCTGCTGGGCCCCCAGAATCGGCCCCTGGAACCTAAAGTCCTGAGTACTCTCCGTGACCTCTTCCTGGAGCACCATCCTGGGAGCACAGCCCTCCACCTATTATTGGTGGACTGCCAGGTGGGTCACTCCTCCCCAAACAGGGGCTGAAGCCAGGCCAAGGCACCTCAAGCATATACTTATTCTTTTCAGTTGACCTCCCCACTAACCCTCCTGCCCAGGCTACAGGCCTCCTAGGAGTGACCAAGGCTCAGCGGGGCGCCATGGGGGTCACCTCTGGCCTGGAGCTGCTCACACTTCCCCATGGGCATCGCTTGAGGTTGGAGCTTCTGGAGAGGTGAGCGGGCCACCCGGAATCCCCAGGGTCCTCAAACCTCCCCCCATTCACGGACCCCTAAGGAGGAGGGGAAATGGGCAAAGCTACCCCCCCCACACACACACACACATCTCTCACCTCCAAGTTACAAAGCTCCCACTGCCCCCAGGCCCTTGCTCTCTACCTCCGCAGACACGAGGCGCTGGCGCTGGCCGGGGCGCTGGCCGTGCTGGGCTGCTCGGGGCCGCTGGAGGAGCGCGCGGCCACCCTGCGGGGCCTGGTGGAGCTGGCGCTGGCGCTGCGGCCAGGGGCGGCAGGGGACCTGCCTGGACTGGCTGCGGTCATGGGCGCCCTGCTCATGCCTCAGGTGCGTGGGGAGCAGAAATGAGGAGGAAGCCTGAGTGCGGGGCGTGGGGAAGAGGGAAGAGGAAGCATGTTCAGGGCTCCTCCCCCAGGTGTCCCGGCTGGAACGCACGTGGCGCCAGCTCAGGAGGAGCCACACACAGGCCGCGCTGGCCTTCGAGCAGGAGCTGAAGCCGCTGATGCGGGCGCTGGACCAGGGCGCTGGTGAGTGGCATCGCTTGGAGCTGCGCACCCACGTCTAACCAGAATCCTAACCCAGCCCTAGGCCCGCCCTAGGCTCCACCCACTTCGCTCTACGCCCCGCCCTTCGCGCCTGGCTACCCGGCCCAAGCCTAGGCCCCGCCCCCGCCTGTCCTAGGCTCCGCCCCCGCCCCGGGCCTCGCCCCCGCCCGGTCCCGCCGTGTGCTAGGCTGGAACGTGGGTTTCTGGGCTCCTTTCCCGGGGTCCGCCTCCGCCCAGTCTCCCACCCTCTTCACCCTGGGTCCCATCTTCTGCCCGAGCCTAGCTCAGAGCCCTCGCCCGCACAGGACCCTGCGCCCCGGGCGAGGTGGCGCTGCCGCACGTCGTGCCCGCGGTGCGCCTGCTGGAAGGCCAGGAACTCCCGGGGCCGCTAGACGAGAGCTGCGAGCGGCTGCTGCGCACCCTGCACCGGGCGCGTCTGGTGGCCCGGGACGCGCCCCAGTTCCGTGAGGCAGCGGCCCGGCGCCTGCGAGGTGAGTGCTCCCTCTGCTCCCGGCTGCCAGCGGGTCCCGACTCCCCGAGTACCCCCCACCCGCTGCATGCTCTAACCCGGTACCCGAAAACCCACCGGGCCAGGGACCGGAGCCTCTGGCCACGCCTCCCAGAGTTCCACCCAGACTGGGACGGCCCGGCCCCCGGGGAGATCTCACCCCAAGTCCGAGTCGCAGCCAACAGTCTTGACAGCAATAGCGCTCTCCACCCCAAAAGGCTTGGCCCCCGGCCCCGGAGCCACGTCCACAAATTCCCACTTCCCCGCTCCCACCTGAAGCGGCCCTGCCGCCGGAGGACCTCGATCCCTCTGACAACGTCTAGCTGTCTCCAAAATGAGTCAGTCCTTCATCCTGGGAGGACAGCCCTCTCCTTGCGCTGAGAGCCAAACCTCCTCCGTGCTGGGTCAGCCCAGCTTCCAGAACCCCCGACCTGGCTTATTCCGCTTTCACCAGCGACCCAGGCACTCCTCTCTCTCCAACATGGCTCAGCGTCCCCCAAAATGTGTCGCGCTGGGCGGCCCAGACTCCAAATTTCCCCCCCCCCCAGGTGGTTCCATCCCCAGGCACAACCCCTAAGGGGACCCCTCAGCCATCAGGCACCTGGAACAGACTGCCCCCACGCACCCTGGCGTAGCATGCTTCCACCGAGCTCCTGGCCACCCCGCCCCAGTCCTGCAGAGCCCCAGAGAGCCCCCTCCCCTCCGATCCCGCCCAGTTGTCCAGAGCTTCGGGGCAGAGTCCTCCAGGGCCCTGTTGGGACAAAGTTCTGAGGGGAGGAGGCAGGTAGAGGATGGGGCCCAGGCAGGAGCCTGGCCCCGCCCCCAGCCCACCTGGCCCCGCCCCCAGGATTCCAGCCGAACCCGCAGCTGAGGGAGGCCCTGACCACAGGCTTCGTGCAGAGGCTCCTCTGGGGAAGCCAAGGCGTGGGGGCGCCACATGCCACCCGTCTCGAGAAGTTCCAAAGAGTCCTCAGTGCCCTTTCGCAGCGCCTGGAGCCAGACGTTTGAAAGCACACACCCCCTTCTTCAAGCTGGGACACCCAGACTTTGGGGAACCTCCGGGGCCACCAGACCTTGCCCCAAGCCGTTCATGTAGCCAAAGCAGTGGGAACCCATTCTGCCTCACAGAAGGGAGTGCAGATTTACAAAAACCCATACAGCTCCCCCAAAATGTACATGGATCCTAGGGTGTCTGGAGGCCCCATCCCACCTCCCACCCCCACACACATAACCCACAAATGCAGAACATGAGGCTTTCAAGGGTAAGAGAACCTGCACATCCCTTACTCAGAAGCCAGAGTTCAAATGCTTTTTAAGAGCTCTGTGACTTCCAGCCAATGGCTCAGCCTCTCTGTGCCTTCGACATAAAAACCCACCAGGTTTTATGAGCAAAGCTGTTGTACTTTGTACCGGTTGTCATGGGGGCTTAAAGTTCAGTGTTCAAATGTCAGGTGGAGAATGCCTAGCACACAGGTGCTCAACACTACCTTTTCTCAGTAAAGCTGCAGTAAACACAGAAAGGATGTTCGGGACTTTTCTCCTTATGTCACAATCACATACAAGCACCACACTCCAGGGAGGTTTTGTCTCATGTGGGCCCAAGTTAACCTCAAGGTCTCCTTCTTCATTCCCTCTGTAGCCAGGAAGGAGGGTGGCATTTGCATATCCAGCCCCAGTAGGTAAATCTAATCACGCGTGGACTCTAAAAGCTTTATAGAATTTTTTATATAAAACAAAATGGCCCTAGCCCAGCGGCAGGAAGAAAAGATCTGAAACACGAGTATGTACATCAATGGTGGAAGGCACAGCGGGTCCATTTGGGATGAGGAGTGGGATGGGGGGCAGCAGGTTACACAGGTCTCAGCTGAAGCCACGGGGGCAGAAATAAAGTGCGTAGGTCCTGGGGCCCCCCGTGGCCCAGAAGCAGCAGCCAACAGCCCCCTTCTTCCCGCCTGTGGCAGGGTTCAGTTGAGCGTGACACGGAGATAGGAGGTGGGCACATAGCCCTCACCTCCCTGTTTCCGCCTGACCCGGGTCCAGCCGTCGCCTTTGTCCTCTTCCATGAGACTGAGGTCTTCACCCTCGGCCATGGAGATGGTGCCCTCGCTGGACCCTGTCACGGGAGGGGCAGTGGGCTCAGATCTGCTTCGGGTGAGTTTAAACTCAACCTAGCCCAAAAGACCGCCCTCCCCTGAGCAGCTGATGGGACCTACAAGCTGTCCTCACCTTCAAAGTGGTAGATGGCCACACAGTGACCTATGGGGGATGCCGGTTCCTCCTCAAAATCCTCATCAAATTCTGTGTAGATGGGGGCATCCTGACCCTCCTCTGAGAGGGGCTCTTCAGAGCTGATTGGGGAGAGCAAAGCAGGTAAGGACAGGCCTCCTAGGTCCTGGGGACAGACCCTCTCTGGCATCCACACTCACCTCTCCTTGTTATCCTGTGACCCACTGTTGCTGCTGCTGCTGTCTGGTGGGGCGCTGGCTGGGGGGTCTGGAGGCCGGGTGTGGCGGCCCAGGCTGTTCCCCCGGTTGCTCAGGACCCGGCTCTCAGCTTCCGCCAGCCAAGCCTAAGAGGAGGGAGACACACAGTCAATTCCAGGGCAGGATTCTGGGGTCAGCCCCTTCTGGGCCTGGAGGTTTCCTGAGCTCACCCATGCACACCCAAGGCTGTGATGAGAAACAGCTGGAGCACCACCACACCAACACCTCCCTGCCCCCACCCCCCCAGGAAGTGACTCAGCCAGGCCCGCTGGCCCCCACCCCTCCCCAGGGTCTTCCCTGACCTCATACTTCTGCACTTCCAATTTCAGCCGTTCAATGTTGTTCAGGGTTTCTGTGATCCGGGGCTCCAAGCTGGCAGGGTCCCCCATCTGGGGTGTCTTCTCATAGACATCCTTCATTTTCTTCAGGGCTTCTCTAGGATGACACAGACAGATTAGAAGGAACAGTCCCATATGATCTAACAAGCAAAAAAAATACACGCTTTGCTTCAATGAGCCAATAGCAAGAGAAGACAGTTGGTAAATCTCAAACACTAGTGCTTCACCACCTGGGTTCAAATCCTTGGGCATTTCCTTGTCTGTGAGCCTGGGTTAAGTTACTGAACCTCTGTCTCAGTATGCAAATCTGGAAAATGGGGATAATGCATCATTAATCCCACTCATGTGAGTGGTTGCAAAGATTAGAACAGTGCCTTTTTTTATTCAGATACATATTGACTACCTACTGCATACCAGGCACTGTTCCAGGCATCAGAAATACAGCCCTGAACAAGAAAATCAGGATTCGGCCCCAGCTCACAGTCTCAGAATTTGGGGATGCCAGTGAATCTATGTAAAGGATCTCAAATAGTGTATGGCATACAGTAAGCACTCTATAAATGCTCAGTACTATCATTAGTCCCTGGTCCCTGTTTCCTCCAAGCCTATGTAGGCAATAGCAGTAACAAGCGTAAACCTTGGCATTTGTCCAACCTGGGTTCAACTTCTCTCCAGTCTTAATACCAGATCCGTGCCACAGATGAGGAAACAAACACAGTGAGGTGCAACAACTAGAATTCAAGGCCAGTCCTGACTCCAAAGGATCCCCCTTCACCCCTACGTCATAAAGACTCTGTAACTACAAAGTTCCAAGTGGAACTTTACACCAATAAAAGTTTCGTACAAGAGGTTCAATGCAATGGCAAAATATAACTTGGCTGCCCGTCCACAAGTGGCCAGCGTCATTCCCATTATGTAAGAGGACTGGGAAGACGATCTCGTTGCTTGGAAGGAGTGAGTACAGCTTTTCCTTTTTTAATCTGGCAGGTTTTTTTATTGTTGATGTTTTAAGTGTTTGAGTTAGTAGATAACCATGATTTTTTTTTTTTTTTTTTTAGCCAATTACTGTAGTAAAAGAATAATAGATGTCTTTACATTGAACCATCTTTGCATTACTGGGATAACACCCAATTGATCATGACTTGTCTTCAAAAAATATTCTGTTTTTCTTATGGTAAAATACACATAACACGAGAAAGCCCCCACTCGAACCATTTTTAAGTGTACGATTCCACAGCCATTAAGTATATCCACACTGTTGTGCGACCATCTCCACCACGTGCAATATTATTTTTAAAATATATCATTGGATTTGTCTGGCTAGGATTCTCCATCTAAGATCCTAAG
The DNA here is from genome assembly GCF_053574225.1 of Canis aureus. Lineage (NCBI taxonomy): Eukaryota > Metazoa > Chordata > Mammalia > Carnivora > Canidae > Canis > Canis aureus. Next base: position 54,738,221 of record NC_135629.1, read on the forward strand.
TGAAATAAAATGAGTCCAGAATTTGAATTTCTTGAATTCTTGCTAAATGATAGGGGAATTGATTCCACCAGCCTCCTAAGTGAGCTGACACCTTTTCACTCTTTTTTTTTTTGTTTGCTGGAATGAATGGTTTAAGTGTGGTAGGAATCACCTATAAAACCACTGGGCTTGGGGCTTGTTAGGGAGAGTCTGGAGTACCATTTCAGTACAGTTCATTTATTATTTTATTTTGTTCCTTGCCTGCCTGCCCCAAACCTTACCTCTGGTCGACCTCCTTCTGCAGCTCACGATTCCGTTCTTCCAGGTGCTGCTGAAGTCGCTTTCTCTGCTGCTCTGGGGGCAAGTGGCTGAAATCCTCCGTCACCACTGTCTGCAAGGTGGCAAGAGGACTGAGTTCGGGGGGATTGGGGATTCTCAGCTTCTATGCTCTAAGACACTGCTATGACATACAAAGTCCACCTTCCTCCCCACCCAAGGTTCTTTGGGGGCAAGGCCATGCACAGAGCAAAGCAGGTCCAGGTCTGGCAACCGGAGGAGGGGGGCCCAGCCGGCTGCAGGAAGCAAGCCCAGGGTACCACCACCCAGCCACTGGGTGGGCTGGGGCCGCCCCCTCCTACTCCCCTGGAGGCCTCACTTACCCCACGGCTGCCTCGAAGGCTGCGGAAGGATGCTAGCCGCGGTTTGACCGACTTACTGATCTCACTCAGTATGGCCAAGGGGTCGAGGCCGGAGCGAGGGGATGGGGGTCCGTTAGGCAATGCCGAGGGCAGGGGGCCCCCCAGGGGGGAGAGGGGTGGGGGGCGTGGCTACCGGCGGGGGCAGGGGAGGGGGTGGGTCACAAGGGGTTGGAGGATGTAGAGAACGAGGATGGACGGACGGACGGACATAATAAAGAAAAAAGAAAAAACAAAATGGAGAAAAGAAAAGAAAAAAAACGGTAAGAAAACCACAACTCAAGATGCACAATCACACACAGAAAATGCATGCAAAGAGCAACACAAAAATCTGGGAGGTGGTGGGGAGGGCATTAGACTGTGAGCCGGAAGGCCAGACCCCTCCCTACCCCCTTATGTTATCCCTTCCTTGAATTCTATGTCCAGTACCTAGTATGGGGCTGGAGGGGAGCAGGGGCAGGGAGGCCCCGGGTTCTGTCCACCCAGCTTTCTGAGCTCACAGTCTAGAAAATACAGGGAGATGCATGCGGGAATCAAGGTCTCAGATGGGTATATGGCTACAGAGGTCAAAGGCAAGCTGAGAGAAAGGTAGAAGGCATGAAATATCAGAAGGGTTACAGGTGGGGTTTAAGCTGGGGGAGTCTGTTGTACAAACTGAGGGGAGGTATCAAATTATATGTCAAGAGGGATCAAGAATATATAACAGGGCTCATGAGAAATAAACTAAGGGTGGGGGGTGAGGGTCTAAGGTATAAAACAGGTATGTGCTTGACATTACAAGCCAAAATCCCAAGAAAAAACAGCCTGAGGGTCAGGGGCCCAAGGACCCACTGGCAGGATGGAGACTCAAGGGGAGTCCCTAGGACAAGTCCCTCAAGCCCTCATCCAGCCCTGAATCCCAGAAGCAGGTCTTCTCCCAGCATCCCGAGAAGCAGCAGACAGACGCCACGGGCCCCCTCCCTGCACCCCCCCTCAGCCTTGGGGGACTCCCAGGCCGATCACCCGGCCGCCTCCCTTCCCTCCAGCCTGGGCCAGCAGCCAAGAGGCAAATTCCTGCCCGGGACTCAGCGTCCCAGCGGCTGGGGCTGACTCAGTGGGGGCCCCCCTGTCCCCACTCACACTCCCCTTCCCAAGGGCCCCGGCCCCCACCTTGTTCTTCTTGCCGAAGGGCCAGCGCTTGGCACGGCTGCGGCCCGGGCCTCGGAGCTCAGGCCGTCCATCGGAGGGGGTGCCCAGGCTGCTGTCTGAGGGCACGCGGTTCATGGGCTGGCTGAAGTCTTCAAATTCCACGTCACCAGGGCGGGCAAAGCCTGACTTGTGCAGCTCGATCAGGACCTGGGAGTCCTGCAGGAGGGAGCAGGGGCAAGCAGTCAGGGGCAAGACCAGATGCCTAGCCTCTGGGGTCCTTCAACTTCCCACCTGTCAGCCCACTCGCCCAGGACCAGATACACACGTTCTTGGCATCTACAGCATCTGCGGCCACCTTCATGCCCTCCAGACACTTGGCGATGATGGGCACCACCTGCAGCTCAGCCTCGGACAGGAGCCCATACCCGGCCCCCAGGTGGGTGGCCCGCCGCTCATCCATGTCCTGCAGCTTCTGCAGAGACAGAGGCAGGGGCGCTAATGGGACCAGCAGCAGCGATTCAATCCGCAAACACGATGGGGTGCCACACTGGCCCCAGCCCCAAGCCCAGTCTGGTGGGGAAAACACAAAATCGAAGAGACGTCCAGCCCGGGGTGGCCAGAGGAGATCTAAGAGGGGAGTTTGAGGAGCACCAGCCTCGCCTAGGGAGTCAGGAAAGGATTCTCAAAGGAGGTGACCACGAAGCCAGGGCTTTGAACCCACCGAGAGCACACCCAACATAGATATTGCCAGTCCCAGGTGGAGGAGAGCAAGAGACTAAAGATGAAGACAGGAAATTTGAGGCCTTTCAGAGGGACTGTTAGAGCTGGGGCTTAGAAGAATGAATAGGAGTTTCAGAAAAAAAGAAAGACATCCTGGCAGAAAGAGTTAGAGACAGAGCTCACTGCTGTTTTTAATTCCCTTCCAATTTAGAGATCGGGACATTGCAGCTAAGGTTTTGACAAATGTGTAAGAGTCGGGTAACTGTATTTTTCAGGAGGGTAGGCTGGGGGCTTAGAACACTCACATCAAAAATCTGGGGCATCTGGGAAAAATAGAAGTGGGCCTGGTCTCGGTTGAAGCGCTGGAGCTGGGCTGCATACTCATTTTTGCTCTCCTCTGCCATGTGACTTCGAAGGTGGGCTTGTTGCTTGGCCTGAGGAATATCGAGGCAGGGGTCACGGCCAGGTTCTGCACCCCCCCCCCAACCAGACCTCCAAACCATCCCAGACCCCACAGGTACCTTCTCCACATCAGCCTTGGTGGCATTAATATCCTGATCGAGTCGCTCAGCGGTCTGGGCTGCCTTTTCAGCCTCCCGGCAGTCCCGTTCAAACTTGCGCTTACTCTGCCGGGGACAGAACCAGAAGGAGGAAGTAGGTGAGAAATCAAGGTTTCAGAGACTGGTGGGACATCACCCAGCAAATGCAGGGCAACGGGCATGCTGGGAACCCATGGGACAGAGGGGCCCCAGGCCAGACAATGCAGGCAGTTCCATGGATCAGCAAACCCTCAGCCAGCTCCTTAGGGCCAGAGGTACCCATCTCCACGCCCCCAGACTCACATTCTCCAGCTGTTTGAAGCCACTTTCCAGCTGCTGCTGAGCCCGACGGCCTTCCTGAAAGTGCTGTGCAAAACGGAGATGGTTAGGCTCACCTGGGTCGAGGTAGCAGTCCTCAAGACCCAGAGAGGGGATCCCTCACCATCTTTCTCTCCTGTTTCATCTCCTGTGAGTACTTGGCCAGCTCGAGACACACACGGACGCTGAGGTTCTCAGCCACCAGCTCGCGCTGGCCCGCAAAGTCATTCACCTCCTGGAGAATCTGCACAAAGGACTGCTGCTGGCTGAACCTAGGGTAAGATGGGCAGAGGCAGCAAGCCAGGGTCAGGAGGCCACCCCCGCCACCCAGGGAAGCCAGATGCCCTAGGACCCACCTCCATATGGGAACGGGAAAGCCCCAACACATTCCTCCTGGAAGCAATCATAAATTCTGGTTCATATCCCTTACCCCAAACCCTTCAGTGGGATGCATTTTGGAACTCAGAACTTTTCAGGTTCAGAAAGGGGATATAATGCTTATACCATCTTTTATGCAGCACCCCAGTGGGGTCAGGGGCAGCATCCTGAATCAAACACCATAAATATTTTTGCAGCAAGAGATATTACTATTCACAGTAAGAAGAATAAAAACCAAGGACGTGATGAACGTGAAGTCAGGTCAGAGGCTGCTGCCACACAAGCTACCAAAACAATTTTTTCACTTCTAGAGCTCTTTGGATTCGGGAACTGGGGATGTGGCAAAAAGCGAAATGCTCCTATGGTGGACTAACTATGGGCTAGGCACTGCTTCAGTGCAAGATCTGTTATTCTCTGCATGAGCCGTACAAGATCATCATCATCATCCCGTTTCACAGGTGAGGAAAACAGGCACAAAACATAAATCAATGACCCAGAGTCACTTGTTGAGTGAGTGCTGGAGCCCCGCTCAATAGAAGAGGCAAATGGAAAACTCAAGTCAATTGCCCAGAGTCGTAGGGCTGGAAAATAACGGGATTTCGATTCCAGCACAGGTGATCCAGGTTCTCCATCCATGCTCATTCCTCTGGGTGGGAAATGAAGCAAAAGGTGAGGGCCTTACCGCCTAGCTGGGGGAGAGGAAGTAAGACCAACACACGCTCCCCAGGCGCCCCCAAATCTAGCCTGGCAATTCCTCTCCATCCTTACTTGGATTCTGGGTCATCCTTGGCAGGTCTCTTGGGCAGGTATTTTTTCACCAGGCTCCTAATGGAGAGAGGCAGAAAGGCTGAGCCCCCAGCCCTCCAACAGCTTCCCCAAGCCCCAGGCCGGTCCCCCCTAGGGTCTCACCTCAGTTGCTTTGCATAAGCCTGCTCCACCTCGGTCCGCTCTTTCACGAATTTCACATATCTGTCCAACAGGTCCAGGCCCCACTGCGTGTGACGCTCGAGCACCTCAAACTGATCCTGGAAGCGGGCGGAGGATTCGGGATCGTGACGTCGGGACCCCACCGCCCGCACACCAGGCGCCTGAGAAGCCTCAGGGCTCGGAGCTAGGAGAAGGTGTGGCTTCCCGGCCCCGCCCCGGCGCGGCGCGGGGGGAGGCAGGAAACCGGCGGGAACCCCCTCCCCTTCCCGGGAAGGGCCAGGGAACAGGGGCGGGGCCCCGGCCGGACTACGGGGTCCCGGCCTCCAGACCGCCAAGAGGGGTGTGGAATGGGGCAGGGCCACTCCCCCCTGCCCCGGCTCCCCTAATCCCCCCTCCCAAGATTCCGGAAAATCCGGCCGGCCCGGCGTGAGTCAGGACCAGAGGGGCAGGATTCGCCGCAGCTCGGGGGGCCCCAGAATGTCCAGGGGCCAGGCACCATGTTCCCCGGGTCGCCATGCTTCCCGGGGTCCCCCGCACACACGTGACTCCGTTTCCCCCACTGACCCCACTGCACCTCCGAAAGAAATTCCAGAGTTGTGGGGGAAGGAATCTGGTTACCCCCTCTGCATCCAGGAACCCAGGGATGCCACCGCCCCCATAAAAAGGAGGGGTCAGAGGTCCTGGCTAGAATAAGGGGAAATTTCTGGGGCTTCCAGAGCAGAGGTCAGAAGCAGCCTGGGGGCGGCCCCTCCCAGTGCCTGGGGCGGGATGGGGGAGGGGGCTGCGAGGCCAAGCCTCGCAGCCCCCTCCCCCCTAGCGCGACCCAAGCCCCAAGGTGTTGATTGGAGCCTCCGAAAGGCGGTCAGAACTTCCAGGTCCCACGTGGGCTTGGAAGTGGCCACAGGGTCCCCTCCCCCGCCCAAGCCGGACAGGCGGGCTGCGGGCAGGGACCCAGGGGCCGTAAGATAAGCCGCCGGCCCAGCCAGGGTGCTCAAAATAGGTGACCTCGCCCGGCCGCCCCGGCCTGGTCCCAGGACTCCTGCCCTCCTCACTCGGAACCCCGCGCTCAGTTTCCCGACTCGGCGGCTGCAAGGTCGCCCTTCGCCCCGGGCGTCCTGAAACGCCCTGGGCAACTCCGAGGGAGGGCGGAAAGCGGGGACTCCGGGGGTCTCCGAAGGGGAAAGCGCCGAGCCCCCGCTAAGGTCGTGCAGGAGCAAAGGAGGGGGGGGTCTGAACTCCAGAAAAGGAGAAACTTGGAAGCCGGGCCGATCGGACTCACCCACAGCTCGGTGCCCCAATCCATGCTGCTCCCGCCGAAGCCGCCGCCGCCGCCGCGCCCGGTCCCCGCCGCCCGCCGCCCGCCGCCGGGAGACTCAGCCTGGAGCGGCGCGCCCGGCCCAGCCCGCCAGGCCCCGCCCCCCCAGGCTCGGCCCCGCCCCCGCAGGCCCTGCCACGCCCCCATCTGCGCGGAGGCCCGAACAGCGCCCTAAAGGCGGGACCCCGAGGAGGCGGGGCCCAACGGACGCCCCGCCCCCTCTTAAAGGAAAGTTGCCACTAGACGCCACTGGACCGACCCCTTAAAGGACCCCCATCCATTTCCCAAATCCCCCGGACCCCTCTTATCCTCCCCACCCCTAAGTCGCCTGGGACTGTTGTTTTCTCTTTCCTTCAACCATTCCTTAGAGGGCCAAGACATTAAAACCCCAACCCGAGAGGTCCTTCCCCCACCACCAGCCACCCCTTCCCGCACCGCCTCCCCCCGCACCCCCCCCGCCCCCGCCGTCGCTGGGAGAACCTGAGGTCACCCCGCTCTTGCGGGCCGGCCCGGCTCCAGACATCTATGCTCGGCCCACTAATGGTCTGGTTCCCTCCGGCCACAGGGCGGATGGGAGGACTTCGATCCTGCCCAGAACGCGTGCTTCCGCCAAGGCCCGGTCCATTAGCACCCCCACCGCATCCTGCCTTCTCCCTCCTCCCGAAGTCTGCGCCGGGAAACTGAGGACGGACTGTCCTTGGGGCACCGGGCCCAGGTCTTTCCTCGGTCCTCATCCAGTTCGCGCTTCCACCTGCCCATTTTCCAGGCGCATCCGTTTAGACCCAATCAGTTTTCACTGTCCAGACCCCGGTTCCGACTCCACCTCTCCCTCCAGACACTCGGGCCCTGGGGGCACAGAAGTCTGTCACTTCCCTCATAAATGCCTGTTCACACCTCATTAATCTCCTTAAGGCACTGAGATGAAAGAGTAGAGAACCCTGCAGCTCCCACCCTCATCCTCTCCTGCCTTTAGTCCTTAGTGCCAACGGAGGTGACAGACGCCCCGGAGCCCCTGGGGCACAAGTTAGGCCCCAAGCCTCTGGGCTTCCAGGAGGGGAGCCCCAGGAGCCCAGGGGACGTCAGCCTGAAATCCTGGGACAGATGGCTCTGTGGGGACCTGGCCCCACCTGCTGGTGGCTTCTGAGCTAGAAAACATCCTGTTGCAAAGTGGGCTGTGCTCCAGGGTTTGGGGGACCAGCTGAGTCAGGGGCTCAGCGTGAGTTCTGCTCTCAGCCGCTTAGCCTGGTATTAGAGTCTCCACACTGGCATCAAACTCAAATTGGAATTGGGATTCGTTCCAAGTCGGCACCACAGTTGGGATAGGATCTCAACCTGGGGTCAGCTTAGCGGAGGGGTCAGCAACCCACTAGGGGGTCGTGGCCTCAAACTACGGTCCAGCGGTCAGGCCTCGTCTGGGGTCAGGGCTCCGTCCAGGTTGGGAGGGCTCAACCAGAGATTAACGCTCAGGCTCAGCGTAGGTCGAGGGTCGGAAGGGAGTGGGGAAGTCTGGATTTCAGGTTGATGTCCGGGCTCAGTTGCAGCTAAGGACTCAGCCCGGTTCAGCCCCCGTCCCCGAGGACACCTCCAGCTTGGGATCTGTGGGTGGGCTTCTAGTTGCCTCACTCTAGGGTTAGAAGAGTTTCCGCCTAAGGCTGGAATTCAGCCCAGGGTCATAGGTCATCCTAGGGTCAAGATTGAGCCTGGGGCTAGGTTTCGGCCTTTCCTGGATCAGCAAGATTAGAACAGGACAGGCCTCGGCAGACGTGCGTGTTTACCAAAAGCCTGTGCTCTGGCTGGGAGCCACCTCCCCAGGGTAAAGAGGGGAAGTCCGTCCTGAGGGACATTGGGAAATGTAGTTTTTGCGTGCCCTGTTGCGCTGTCTGGTCTTCCTGCATTCTGGGTAATGTAGTCCTGGACCGATCTTCAGTTGGGCGTGGGTGGAGGAATTCCGCTTCAGGGACGGGATATCGGGTCCAGCAGCACTGGTTAGGTGGACTGTTGAGCCAATTGCATCAGCACAGTCTCCCTAGTGATTGGTGACGGCGGAGGCGGCCCATTCGGAGCTGGCGATGTCCATCTGGCGTCGTGCGAGGGGGACGGTGCGGATTTCCGAGGAAGCGGTGGCTGATTGGCTAGACGCGCGGGACCCGCCGGAGGGACGGCCCCCGCCGTGCGGCGATTGGCTCACCCGTCGGCGGGTGGGGGCGTCAGAGGCGGTGTCGGGGGAGGTGGCGGCTCCAGAGATGGCAGTGAGCAAGAGGAGGGGGCTCGCCCGCCGGAGCCCCGCGGAGTGGGGGCAGCGGCTACTGCTGCTGCTGCTCCTGGACAGCTGCTCTGGGCGCATCCACCGGCTGGCGCTGACGGTGAGTCCCTCCGCGCGGCGGGCGGCGGCGGGGGGCGCAGTTCTGTCCCCAAGAAGCCCCTGGTTTGGAGTGGTCTCGTCCTACCTCCCCCTCTGCTTACGCGGGATGGAGCGGTCCGCCGCCCCCCCGCTTCCAGGCCCCGAGTGGTCTCGTCCGAGGAGTCCCCCTCGGTCCCCGCTTGGGGCTGCGGGGCCGCCCCCGCTAGGGTCGTGCCCCACCCACTAGGGGGTAGGACTTCACCCCCCCGGGAGCCCCAACTTTTAGTCCTGTGTGTGCATCCTCGGGGTCGCTCTGGGGCGCTGGGGCCCTGGGGGAGTCCCCGGGGCTCGTAGAACCGGGTCCCCTGGGCACTCGCTGGGATCTTGGAAGCTCACACTTGTCTGGGAGGTCGGGGCTCCGCACACCAAGATGAAGAACTCCGCTTTTGGGGTGGTGCTCACCCGCTGCCCAGACTTCCAGGTGCCCCTGGGCTTTCCCTTCCTGGACTCGCAGAGCAGCGGCTGGAGGAGCTGGGGCCACCCTGTTGCCACCTCGCGCCAGAGCCGTGGGGCTGGGCTGGTGGGGAGAGGTCTGAGCTGCCTCTGCCTCCTTGGTCTCCGGCAGGGGGAGAAGCGAGCCGAGATCCCGCTGAACAGCTTCGGCTTCTACGCCAATGGCTCCCTGGAGGTGGACCTGAGCCTCCTGCGGCTGGGCCTCCGGGAGACAGAAGAGGAGACCCCGCTGGTGAGGGGCTTTGAGGACTTTGCTGGAGGAGGGCGAGGCGCACAAGTTTCCTGCCACCACCCCACCCCCCCCCACCACCACCACCACCACCACCACGCCGATGAGAGGTGGCTCAGCCTCTCATCCATGGGATCTTGGGCAAATCCATTGGCCTCTCTGAGCCTCCGTGTCCTCATCTGTAACATGGGAATAATAAGACCTCGTGCAATATGTGCAACCCTGAGCGGGGGTTGGTGGAGGGAGGGCACACCAATGCACAAGATATCCCCAGTTCCCGCAGTCGGAACGAGTAGCCAGCATTTTTTTTTTTTTTTTTGAATGCCCACTGAGTACCAGGTAACCAGGCAAAGCACTTTCCATGGGTCCGTTCTCTCACAGCCACCTCTCAGGGATGCTGTGCAAATGTTACACCTGTAAACCCAACCTTACAGATGTTCACACAAGCTCAGAGGTATGTGCCTTGCTCAGAGTCTCAGCGCCTGGATGCAAACCCACGTGTGCAGGATTCCACAGGTCAAGGCTGGAGGCCATCAACATTTTATCTATTTTTACTTCTTTATTACATCAACATTTTAATTGAGTGAAAACAAGGTGGGCTAGGTCCAGAGGACCTGCCCCTGCAGGAAGTGACATCCAAGTTGAGAGGCACAGGATAGTTAGGAGCTAAGAGTATGGGGGGCCCCAGGGCAGGACAGGTTGTTGGAAGATTCCACGAGTGACTGTGGGACCTAGCACACAGTAGGTGTTCAGTAAATTTGAGATGATGTTTCGCTTGCTGCTAAAAGAGGTGGCTTGGGGAGGTCCCTGCGGAATCCCTCATTTCCTCCCCTTTTCTTTCCACCTGCCAGGTGGGGTTCAGTCTGACTCGGGTTCAATCTGGCAGCATTCGATCCTACTCAGTGAGTGGAGGAGGAGATGGTGGAGGGGGTGAGGAGGGCCTGGGATGTCTGTCCTTTACATCAGGAGCCAAGGGCCCCTGTTCTTTCTCGCAGGGAGGGGGAGCAAGAAGTGACCCTCCCTTGCAAGGTAGATGGGGAGGGGACAGGGGTGGGGCTGGGCTAGGGAGGCGGTAACCAAGACACCCTCCTACGCACTCCCCAGACCCCGAACCCCCCCAACTGTCCTCTCCGGAAAAACAGTAGCAACCTCCTGGTTCTCTTCCTCATCAACACCAAGGATCTGCGGTAAGTTGATGGGTCGGGGGCTCCATCATTCATACTTGTTGAATGTGTCATATGTCCCAGGGAGCATCCTGTGAGCTTTTACAGGTGTTAACTCGTCGACTCTTGATGCTGACATTATCCCCCATTCTGAAAGAAAAAACTGAGGCCCAAGAACCAGAGTCCAACAATACCGTGTAGCCTGTCTATAGATGCATTTTCATTTTAAATAACGCACTTACGTGGAATAAGTCAGCGTTGCAGAAAGTGACGGTCACTGGTGGGGCAGCCGTCTTGAGGGCTGGTGGCCAGTGCTGGAACTGTGTGCCCACTGATTCAGCCTGATGCCAAGCCTCACAAAGGAGATCTGAGGGCCCAAGGGACCATCGAGTCCCTCTGCACACGTTGTACAGATGACCTAAGCCATCAGCCTCCTGGCCTCACCCCCAGGGCCCCCATCCTCACCCCAGGGTCCAGGTGCGGAGGTATGGGGACCAGAAGAAGCTGTTCATCTCTCCTGGGCTCCTCCCCGAAGTGCCCTCTGAACCAGGGCCCCCGAAACCAGAGCTCACAGTCACCCCTAAAGTGGGCAGCGGTGAGTCAGGCTGGGCTGTGGGAGCAGGGAGGGTGGATGGCCAGGGCTGCTTGGCCTACCTCCCATTTTTTCTGTTGTCCATCCTAAAGTCATTTACTTGCCCCCTCTAGGGACCATCGCTGTGCTCAGCAAGGCCCAGTCAAAACCCACAGTGTCCCAGGGAGACCAGCAGGTTTGAGGAAGCCAGGGCAGGAGGGAGGACTGTCTCTTGGGGGCAGGGGGAGAGGGTAGCGGGGCGGGGGGGGGGGGACATACGGAGAGCCAGGCCCAGGGCCAGCTGATGTGGGCCTTCTGTCCCCTCAGGGCCTCAGTGGGAAGGACAGTGAACTGGTCCTGGGGCTTGGGCATCTCAACAATTCCTACAACTTCAGTGTGAGTGTCGGGGCGCACCCGTGGCCCCCCTCCCCCCCAGAGCGGGGACCACCGGGCTGACTCCCCTTCTCCCCCTGTCCCGGCCGCCCAGTTCCACGTGGTGATCGGCTCTCGGGCCGAGGAAGGCCAGTACAGCCTCAACTTCCACAACTGCTACAACTCGGAGCCGGGCCGGGAGCAGCCGTTCGACCTCACGGTGAGCAGAGGCGGCCGCGCCCAGGCCTGAGCTGGCGTGCCCATCTGGTGAGGTGCCCATCTGGGGGGAGCTCGGGAGTGGGCGGGTGTGAAACCCCCACTCCCCGCTGCGGCCTCCCTCCCCAGGTCATGATTCGGGAGAAGAACCCCGAGGGCTTCCTGTCGGCGGCGGAAATCCCCCTGTTCAAGCTGTACCTGGTCATGTCTGCCTGCTTCCTGGCAGCCGGCATCTTCTGGGTGTCCGTCCTCTGCAGGAACACGTAATGCCCTGGCCCCTGGGGGTCCCCCACCTCCCCTGGTCACAGCCCTCCCCTCCCCGCCCCTGACTGATGCCCCCGCCCCCTCCCCCGCCAGGTACAAGGTCTTCAAGATCCACTGGCTCATGGCGGCCCTCGCTTTCACCAAGAGCATCTCCCTCCTTTTCCACAGTGTGAGAGCCTTGGGCGGGGAGCAGAAGGGGGCGGGCTGGGGTCTCTGGGTCCAGGAAGAAGCCCGTGCAGCCCACTCCCCAAGTCTCTGCAGACCCCGGGCTTGGGAGTTCATCTGTCCACCACCCGCCCCCCGTCCACATATCCAGCCATTGCATCACAGTGGCCACCAGCTGGCCCCCCAACTCAGCTGTCTGCCCGTCCGTCCTGTTTGTGACTGTCTGCCCTTCAGTCTGACGGTCAACTGGCGCAGCTCTGATCCTCCCCCTGTCTGTCCATCCAGCTGTGAGTCGCCCTCCTCTGTCAGGGCCACGACTGCCCATTTCTGCGTCCACTTGCCATCCTGATCATAACTGTCAGTTCTGTCAGCCTTGTGCCCACCATGCCACCCTGACCGTCCATGTCCCTAAACCACCGCCATCCTCCCAATTGTACCACCGGCCACCCACACGTCCGTCTGTCTGACCATCCATCCATCCACCCACCTCCAGATCAACTACTACTTCATCAACAGCCAGGGCCACCCCATCGAAGGCCTCGCTATCATGCACTACATCACACACCTGTGAGTGCCCTTCTCTGGCAAGTGGGGGGAGTGGGCTGGGGAGAGCTGGGCACCGTCCCCCTCACCACACACACCCTCCCCAGGCTGAAGGGTGCTCTCCTCTTCATCACCATCGCCTTGATCGGCTCCGGCTGGGCCTTCGTCAAGTACGTCCTGTCAGACAAGGAGAAGAAGATCTTTGGGATCGTGATTCCACTGCAGGTGCAACTGGGTGGCAGGCGGGGCGGGGGGGGGGGGGGGGGGGGAAGGGGCGGCCATGCATGCACTCTCGGGGCACACCTACCCACTCACCCCCCACAGGTCCTGGCCAACGTGGCCTACATTGTCATCGAGTCCCGCGAGGAGGGCGCCAGTGATTATAGGCTCTGGAAGGAGATCCTTTTCCTGGTGGATCTCATCTGCTGTGGCACCATCCTCTTCCCTGTGGTCTGGTGAGGATCCTACATCTGACCCCTGCTAGCTGACCCCTGCCGGAGGCTGAGACCCTGCCCCTTGTAAATGTGACAGGAGGTAGTGCTGAGAGCTGTCTGGGTCCCCCGTCTGGTTCCAGGTCCATCCGGCATCTCCAGGACGCATCTGGCACCGATGGAAAGGGTGAGGCCCTGGTCCCAGGACCTGCTGTTCCCCAGCCCCTGTCCTGCTCCAGATCCCTCTTTCTGACCCCTGGATGTCCCTTCCCTTCCCTCCCCACCAGCTGCCCCTTCCTGCCTGTCCCCTGAACATCCTCCTCCAGCCTTCCTGTCCCTTGGACTCTCCCCAAAATGATCCTCCTCCATACCTCTCCCCCTCCCCTTACGCCCTCAATCTCTGTGCACACCTGTCAGTGGCGGTGAACCTGGCCAAGCTGAAGCTGTTTCGGCATTACTACATCATGGTAGGAGCCCTGTTCTCACTCGGGGAAGTGTCTGGGGGTGTTTTTGTTTTTGTTTTTTGCCGGGGGGTGCGTACAACCAGCCCATTGGTGTACCCACTCTAAGCCCTCCCTCTGCCGTCGCTTTGAGCCCCAACACTCTGCCCCTGTCCCGGCAGGTCATCTGTTACGTCTACTTCACGCGGATCATCGCCATCCTCCTGCAGGTGGCTGTGCCCTTCCAGTGGCAGTGGCTATACCAGGTGAGGATCGAGACCACAAATGGCGGGGAGGGGCGCAGGCCAGACTACAACTGGGGGGTAGGGGATATGCCTGACACTCCCACTCCCTTTGCCCCCCAGCTCTTGGTAGAGGGCTCCACTCTGGCCTTCTTCGTGCTTACTGGCTACAAGTTCCAGCCTGCAGGCAACAACCCTTACCTACAGCTGCCCCAGGAGGATGAGGAGGACATGCAGATGGAGCAGATGTGAGTCCTGAGTCACAGGGGTGGGCAGGGCAGTGAGAAGTGTGGCGGCTTCCCAGGCAGAGTGGGCAGGGCCAGGGCTTTGGGGATGGAGGGGGCCCAGCCTGGTAGGCCGCTCTAGGGCTGGATTTGATGGGTGCTGGGTGGGCGGGGCCGAGCGCTCCTCAACTCCTGGACCACCTCCTTGCTATTTGCCTCCAGAATGACCGATTCTGGGTTCCGGGAAGGCCTGTCCAAGGTCAACAAAACAGCCAGCGGGCGGGAACTTTTGTGATCCTCCCCTGTGTCTGGGACCGTCCTGCTTCCCCCACCTCCCGCCTCCGCCCTCTGCGTACACGTTCCTCACTCTAGCTCTGCTCCCAAAGCACACATATGTGTTGGGGTGGAGAGTGGGTGGGGGGGTGGCGGGGGAGGAAGGTGCCTGGGTGAGAGACTTGAGTTCCAGGAGCCCATTTGGAAGAGAGCCCCTTCTTCCCCCAAGATTTGGGCAGCCCTGTCCCTGCCCCTGAGCCACCCGCCACTTGCAGCTGTACAATAATGACCAATCTGTTTTGCTACCCTGGTTTATTTGCCTTTCTGGGTGTTGAGGCCTAACACAGAGGTTGTGTTTACAATTTAGAAACCTATATTCATTGTGGAGGGAGGGTTGTAGGATCCGTTGCTTTACATATTCAGTAAATATCAGTTGAACAACTGCTCTGTACCTGGCCCTGGGCTGGATGCTGAGGACAGGGCAATGACCCGAGCCCATGGTTGGGGGTGGGGGACAGGCAGGGAGAGGGCTGAGTCCTCAGGCAGTTCCATCACAGGGCTTTGACCCAGCCTGGGAATTCAGGGAAAGTTGAACAGAAGCAGTGGGAAGGACAGCAGGCCCAGGGGAGGGGACAGCCCTTGCAGAGGCTGGAGGGGAGGAAAACAGGGCGGTTGGCAGGCCCCCAAGTCGCCCACACTGAAGACTATCCGTAATCATGGCTAACACGTAGTGATTGCTACATGCCACACCCTCTTCTAAGGCTTCTTTCTGTTGATCCTAATTCCTATTAAAAAGCCTGGGAGACACAGAGAGGCCAAGTAACTTGCCCAGGGCCACACAGCTCACCAGTTGGGAGACTCGGGACTCAAAACCCCAGCAGGCCGGTTTCAGAGCTGCACTTAACCACTGTGTGTGCTGCCCCTCTGCTCCTGGGCTCACTGCAACCAAACCTTTTGACCTGTGCCCACCCCCCTGCTCCTTTTTTTAAAAGATTTTATTTATTTTTTCGTGAGAGAGGCAGAGACACAGGCAGAGGGAGAAGCAGGCTCCCTGTGGGGAGTCCAATGTGGGACTTGATTCCAGGACCCCAGGATCACGACCTGAGCCAAAAGCATTCAACCACTGAGCCACCCAGGTGCCCCGACCTTGCCCCCTTTGTTGAGTGACCCTGGATAAGTGGTTTCACCTCTGTTTCCCAACATGGAAAATGGGGGTCCCACCAGGTCGCTGAGGATCACACATGATAATGCTGTGAGCCTGACCTTGCGTGAACTGCCCTGAACTTTGAGGAATGACCTCAGATTAGGGATGCACCTGTGCACACACATAGGCAGCTCCAGAGATATAGTTCGTCTCCTGTCCCCCATCCCGTCCCCTTCAGCTGGAGTGCCTTGAGCCCCATTCGGAGCTCTGAGAAATACTTTTTTGGGCGGGAGGGTTGCACAGGCATGGGACAATGAATGGGTAGAGAATTGGGCTGGGGTCAAGTATTCCTGCAAACGGAAACAAGTATAACGGGCCCAGATGAATAAATAGTCCAGCCAGACAAGGAAGTGGAGAGGCATTGCAGACTGAGGAAGTTATGCAGCAAGGCAGAGAAGCCCAGAATAGCCTACGAGTCCCACTGCAGGGCTGGCAGGGACGGGGGCAGGGGGGAGGGGGAGCAGCTGGCAGGAGCATAAAGACACATACACAGTTGGACTTCGTGCCAGTGCCTGCAGGAGCCACGGAAAAGTTGAAAGCAGGGAAAGACATGGCCATACAGGGCCGAGTTTTTTCACTCCCTGTGCGTGCAGGGGTGGGCAGGATCAGGCTCCCCAAAGACATCCACATCCAGTCCCCAGAACCTGCCAACATTAAGTTAAACGACAAAAGGCACCCTGCGGCTGTGATTTAGTTAAAGACCCTGAGACAGAAGGTGATCCTTGGACTCTACTGGGTGATCCTCTACCCAGTGTCATCACCAGGATCCTTGTAAGAGGCGGGCGGTGACGTCTGTCAGAGAAGGGGTGACTGGCTGGGAGGGTGGTGTGCTGTGGGGCTGGAGGGAGGGGCCGCCAGGCACGGAGAGAAGCGGCCTCTAGAAGCAGAAGAAGCAGGAAGAGGATTCCTCCCCTGGAGCCTCCCAAAGGAACGCAGCCCTGCCCACACCTCGATTGCAGATCTCTGCCCTCCAGACCTGTAAGATAATAAATAGGTGTTCTTTTAAGCCACCAAATTCGTGGTCATTTGTTATAGCAGCCGTCAGAAACTCATACGGTTTAGGAGCGGGGGCTCAGGAGCCCAGCTCCTGCCAGCTAGAGGATCTTGGGCAGGTGGCCAAAGCCTTCGGTTTCTTGGTCTGTAACGTAGGGGTGCAGAACACACGAGGTTTGTGAGATAGATGAGGTGCTGTGTCTGGGCCTCACGGAGCCCTTCGCCTCGTTAGTGTGCACGCCTGTACTCGACATCATAATTCTGTAGGATCACAAAGCTGTGTTTTTAGAAAAAAAAGTCCCCAGTTGCTGTAGAGTAGGTGGGTTAGAAGAAGTCTGCAGCAGAGAGGCTGCACACAGAGAATGCAGGGGACAGGGAGAAAGGGGGTTGGGGGGACCCTCGGCCCGGAGGCCTGGCAGGCCTATCCCCGAAATAAGGAGGAGCAGGTGTTGGGAAAAATAAAAATACAGTCCAAGCGCCTCGAGCACTCGCTATGTGCCGGGCACCGGGCTGACCATCCTGCCTGCCAATGTCTGTCACCCCGACTCAGAGGGACGTTCTGTGGCTGCGACGGTCCCGTTTACAGGTTAGGAACAGAGGCTGGGAGCAGGTGCAGCTGGAGTCAAAACCTTTCTGGCCCTGTATCCTCCAGGGTAGGGGACCCTGGTGCCCAGGTCTCTGCTGAGCATGAGGGGCGGGGGCTGGGGGCAGGAACCAAGGGGCAGATCAGACTCAACCAGGGCAAGTTTACCTTCCAGTTAATGGGTAATAAATAGAGGGAGAAGCGAAAGCTCTCGGGTTGCGTGGGAGGGGGAGGGAAATTCTCAGAAGGCAGTGTAGCAAGGACCCCACTCTGGACGTAAGGGGTCAGGAGGGAGGGGAGACCTGCCCCTCCGGCCTGGCACCAGCACCGCCTCTGATGGGTGAGGGTAAGGGGTGCAGCAGGGAAGAAACTGCACTCTGGCAGGCCTGGGGTGGCAGAGGGGGCACGTCCCCACCCCCACAACCCATCCCCACTTCCTTCCCTTTCTTTCCTTGCCCTTCCAGTGAGAGTGGCAGGATGAAATACAAGACACCCAGTTCAATTTGAATTGCAGATAAACAGCAAATACTTTGTTTTTGTTAAGTATGTCCCAGATACCCTACCCAGCTCTAGCAGCCCAGCTCCCCCTCC
Source organism: Canis aureus (assembly GCF_053574225.1). Taxonomy (NCBI): domain Eukaryota; kingdom Metazoa; phylum Chordata; class Mammalia; order Carnivora; family Canidae; genus Canis; species Canis aureus. Next base: position 54,755,578 of record NC_135629.1, read on the forward strand.
CTCCTGCCTGGAATGCAGGGCAGGGTGCACCAGCTAACTGGAAGTGCCATCCCCCCCTGAGCCTCCTCTTTCTCCCCCAGCTGCCTTATCTTGCCTGCCAGCCACCTCCCACACTTGTGAGTGCACATGCACAGGGCCAGGAAGAAGCCTCAAAGAATTCCTTCCCTCCTAGCAGGCCCTGCGGGTCGGGGCCAGGACACTTCCCAGACTTGCACCACCATGGGCATGAAGCTTCCCTCCAAGCCCAGGGTCGAAGCATCTGAGCACCTTTCATTGTCAAAAACCGCAGGAACTATCATGGATCCCCAGCCCACCATCCGCGGCATTAACTAAGGCTCTGAGAAAGAAGGAAGCAAGCCTGGCAGGGAGGCAGAAGCCAGCAGCAACACCTGCCCGGGACCAGACACCGTCAAACCACAGAGCCCGAAGTGTTTAAGGCTATGATGAATTCAGGAAACGGGGTGGGTTTGGGTGGGGAGGAGGATAGATGGGGTCATGGGGGGGGGCAGTGTTGGGAGATCCTAGCAGGTTCCACTTTCCCCCCTCCCGCGTTTCAGAAGTCTAATCTCAATTCTGGATGGTAAGCAGGGGTTTGCACTGTCCCTCCTTCCAAAGAAGGGGTGTTGCAATCAAAGCAGACAGGGGCCAAGTTTGTTCTGTTTCTCCATGCCTCCCTCCCCACTCCAGGCATGCAGACAGCCAGGAAAGGAGCGTGGTTTACAGGAAATCCTCGCTGAGTTCCCCATTAACCCCTTCCTTGGAACTTTAGAGACCAGCCCTTCAGAGGATCGGGATCCTCCACCAACATACCAGTTGCCTCCTGTGCTGGGGACTTCACACCCCCTTTACCCCCACCCCCACCCCCAGACACACAACCTTGCTGGAGATCCCACAGAGGCACATCAAAATGACAGAGGGGCAAAAAAAAAAGCAAACAGAGCTTTGCCAACAGGCTGTCAGGGGTGAGGCGGCGGGGAGAGATCACTAATTTCCTGCGGGGTCAGTGGGTTTGTAAATCAGTAGTTACAGAGGGACGTACAGCAGCGTCTAGCCAGGTCGCTGGTTGCCTTATCATGGCAATAACAACCCTGTGAAGTGGGTGCTATCATCACCTCCTTTTACACGGGGAAACTGAGGCTCGCAGTGGTTATTAATCAGGTACCCAAGGTTTAGCACTAATAAGTGTCAGAGCTGGAAGGTGATTGCAGGCTCAAGATCACTCGCTGGAGAGAACATGATTTGCAATCACGGAAGTCCGTCCACGGGGAAGAGGCTGGTCACCTTTACACAACACAACGTGGGGCAGCTGCCGGTGAGAACGAGGAAGCTCTCTTGGCACTGATGTTAAATAATCTCTAAGGGATATGGTTTATGAAAAAGCGAGGCGTCACCAGGGTGGAGAGACCAGTAAGAAGGGCAGGTAGAGAATGCCGATCATTTGGGGTTTTTTAAAGATTTTATTTATTCATGAGAGACACAGAAAGAGGGGCAGAGACACAGGCAGAGGAAGAAGCAGGCTCCATGCAGGGAGCCCGATGTGGGACTCGATCCCCAGGACCCGGGATCACACCCTGAGCTAAAGGCAGATGCTCAACCACTGAGCCACCCAGGTGTCCCCCAATCATTTGTTTTTGAAACCTGAGAACATTTATAAATGCATAAGATATCTCTGGAAGGAAACAAGGCATTTGGTTGCGATGTGACACCCGAGATTTGAATGTTTGCCACCAGGAATAGGAAAATCGCCTTTTCCCTGAGTGTCTACTTGCACCTTCTTGCTGTGGAACCATATGAAGATGTTAGATATTCATACCAAAACCCTAAATACAATTTACAACGATAGTAATAACAATATCTTAAGGGAATGTTGATGAAAGAGGAAAAAGCTAGCAATATGGACTTTGCTCAATGATGACTTTTATTTTTTTTTTCTATTAACCATCATAGTCATTCAGGCCATGTCTGTCACCTGCCAAAGGTTTGGTTCATAAATGCACGCCAGAAGTGGACTGGGGGTCAGGCTCAGCTATCTGGGATGCAGGCTCTCTGGCCTGCAGTGTTCCTTCACCACGAAGAAGCTGCCACGGGGAAAGGTTCACCAGCTGGCCTTGACCCTGAGGGAGGCCATGGCAAGGGGAAGGTGTGTTCATGTTGCAGGAGGACATGCCCTTGAGTTAGTTACCCCCGACACACTGGCCCCGGGGATTGAAAAACTTAGGAAATGGTATTGAGTAATCTGGGGCAGCTGCAGGGAGGGGGAGGCTACAGGAGCTGTGGGCTGGGCTGAAGGTGGGGGGAGGCTGGGGCCAGATAAAAGGCAATCCCCAACAGCCTCTGCTCATTCCCCCCCCCAGTCCTCTCCCTCTGTCCTTCTGTCCCTCCTCTGTCCCTGCACCATGGGGCCTGCCTCGGGCCCCCGCCTGCTGCTGCTGCTGCTGCTGACCAGCCTCCCCCTGGCACTGGGGGACCCCATGTGAGTGGTCATGACCCCTCCCCAAACACAGCTACTTCTGAGGTTGGAGTGGTGGGGTCAGGTCCCAGGAGGATTCAGGGTGCATGCGGGTGCCTGTGCGGGCAGTGGGCCGTGGGTTGGAGTGATGGGGTCTGGTCCCAGGAGGATTCAGGGTGCATGCGGGTGCCTGTGCGGGCAGTGGGCCGTGGGTTGGAGTGATGGGGTCAGGTCTCAGGAGGATTCAGGGTGCATGCGGTGCCTGTGCGGGCAGTGGGCCGTGGGTTGGGCTGTTAAGGAATGCAGGCTGCCTGTGAGTTCAAGAGTTCATGAGTCGGGTGTTTGTGGAGTTCAGGGTGGTAACGCGGAGCGGGGTGCGGGTATTTCCAGAACCAAGCGTCTGCCGGTTTAGGGCACATGGGGTGTGGTGTTTGGTGATCCTGTGGCAGTACTGCTTTGGAAGCCCCGACATCTGACTACTGCATATGGGATTTGGGAGTTTCACTGTGCGGGTGAGGGTTGGAATGCCAGGTCCCTAGAACGGCAGCGCCCTCCCATGCCCCACCCGCGCCGGCAGGTTCTCCATGATCACCCCCAACATCCTGCGGCTGGAGAACAAGGAGACCGTGGTGCTGGAGGCCCATGACCTGAAAGAAAACACTGAAGTCACCGTCACCGTCCACGACTTCCCGGCCAAGAAGCAAGTGCTGTTCAGAGAGAAAACCGATCTGACCAGCGCCAATCAGTACATGAGCACCGTCACCATCCAGGTGGGCACCTGCTGAAGCCCTGCAGCTCTCTGAGCACCCGGGAGCCTCCTCTTTCAATTAACCCCTCCCATCCCGAGCTCCTCTCCCCTGGGAGGTCCTCAGAGCCACCCCTGCCACCTGCCGCTGAGCCCCCCTTCTCATCCCCTTCTCTGACCCCTACCTCCGAGTCCCCCTGCTCTCCCAACCTGGGCACACCAGGGAGACCAGAAGTGATGGGCAGGTGCTACTGGCAGGAGGGGCATGTGTGGGCCCCACTGAATTCCTGGGGGCTGGATGTGGCCCAGGGGCCCGGAAAGACCCTCCTAATGATCCTCTGGTCGGTGCCTAGATGCCGGCCAACAAGGATGCAAAATCAGAGAAGGGGAGCAAGTTCGTGATTGTCCAGGCGGCCTTCGGGGCCACTGTGCTGGAGAAGGTGGTGCTGGTCAGCTTCCAGAGTGGGTACCTGTTCATCCAGACGGACAAGACCATCTACACCCCCAGCTCCACAGGTAAGGGGGTGGACGGCGGCTGGGGAGGGCCAGGGCTGGAGCCCCGCTGCCGGGAGAGCCAAGGGCTCACCTGCCGCCGCCTTTGTCTCCCACCGCCTTCCAGTCCTCTATCGGGTCTTCACCGTGGACCACAACCTGCTGCCCATAGGCCGGAGCGTTATCATCAGCATCCAGGTACCAGCCAGCCAGGGCCCCAGATCTGCCCCGGCAGAGATCCAGGGAGAGACAAAGAGACAGGAGAGACAGAGAAAGAGACTCCGGAAAAGGCACACCTGCAGAAACCTAAAGGCAGAAGAAATACCTAGAGCCCCAGACACAGAAAGAGCCCTAGAGACAGGGCAGGGATCCAGGGATACCACGTGGATCCTGGCTCCAGAGAAACCTCTGGCCACTGCGTGACTCCCAACGGGTCACTTCACCTTCCAGGACCTCAGTTTTCTCATCTGAAGATAGGGGTGACAGATAAAAAAACACTATGTAGTCCATTCCGCCTCCTGCAGCCAGAGGGCGACCACAAGCACCTAACTCAGGTCCCACCCTCCTCTGCCCAGAGCCCTCCAGGAGTTCCCACCTCCCTGGGGTAAAAGCCTAAGCTCTCCAGCGGTCCCCAGGGCCCCCTGCATGACCTACCCTGTCCCCTCCCTGTCCTCCCCTCCTCTCTCTCTCTCTCTCTCTCTCTCTCTCTTTTCCCTCTACTCACTCTGCTCCAGCCACATTGGCCTCCAACTGCCATGTGGGACCTGCCCCAGGACCTTTGCACAGACTGTTCCCCTGTACCCAGAAAACCCCCTTCTTCCAAATACCCACACTGCCTGCCCCCTCACGTCCTGCAAGTCTTTGCTCCGATGTCAACCACGTGCCAACTGTACAGAGAAGCCTCCCGGAGCATCCCGTAAGATTGCAAACCTTCTCCCCCTCAACATACACACACACACCCCACTCTTCTCCGTTCCTGTCATCTCCTCTTAGCATCCTCATCAACTGGATTTATTCGTTTGCTAGTTGCCCCCTCCCCCAACCTCCCCAGAACCTAAATTCCACACCGAAAGGGATTTTCACCCGTGTTTTCAGGGCCTTACCTCCTGACCCCAACACGGTGTTTGGTGTGTAGTAGCTTAATAAAAATTTACTAGAAGAAGGAACGGGCGGGGGGAGGGTGGAGGGTGGGAGGGAGAATAGAAGGAGGAGGTGAAGGAGGGAGGGAAGAGGGGGGCATCTTTCTCAGAGGATCGTCATGAGTATTTCTCAAGATCATGCAATGGTAACAGGGAGCAGGTTCCGGCAGCCCTGAGCTGACTTTGGGGGCTCAGTGGAATTGTGGGGACCAGAGAACACATGCCTCTAACGACATAGCCTCGGCCCAGTTTCTGTCAGATGTCGCCTTGTAGCAACAGGAATCCATCATCCACAATTATCCCAATCCCCAAGAGGAGCCAGGAAAAAACCAGATGTTTACAGGACGTCTCCTGACGTTTAATAATTGGCAACAAAAATCATGCGTAAAAAAAAAAAAAAAATCATGTGTATTTGGTCGAACCACATGAAATTGGTATCCTTGTGGGTCAAAGAGTTGGATGTAGGCAATCCGTGGTGGCTCAGCACCCATGAGATGCTTCCCACAGAGTCCCGCCCAGAGTAGGTGATAAATGCTAGTGATCATTAGTACTCGGACCGACACTGAGGATGGTGAGCACCTGCTTACATCACCCGTGTCCCAAGCCAATGAGGTAGGGGCTCCATTTTTCTCCTTTTTCTACATGGGTCTATTGAGCACAGAGAGGTTAAGTACCTTGCCCAAGGTCACACAGCTCATCAATGGCAGAGTGGGGACTTGAATCGGGGCCGACTGACCCAAGTGCATGTTTAAAAACCACCGCCCCAATAGTCATGACACCATGACACGCAGAGAGTGGCCAGACACAGAGAGGGAGGGGACAGCCTAGGGGCTAAGCCCGATCTCCGAAGAGTCACACCGTCCCTGTCTCCCTCCACAGTCCCCTGATGGTGTGACCGTCAAGCGGGGCTCCCTGTCCTCTCAAAACCAGGATGGCATCTTGTCCCAGTCGTGGTACATCCCAGAGCTGGTCAAGTATGTCAGGCCTTCCTGGAGGGGGTTCCCTACCCCGGGGTGGGGGTGTGGGGGCTGCCAGGTGTGGCTGGCTCACTTGCCTGCCTGCCCCACAGCATGGGGCAGTGGAAGATACAAGCCCACTACGAAGATGCCCCGGAGCAGGTCTTCTCCGCCGAGTTCGAGGTGAAGGAATACGGTGAGAGGAGGAGGGAGTCGGGGTGGGGGCCCCACGGTGCCGGGTCCCAGTGCTGGCGCCCTAACCTGTGTGTTTCTTCCCCCAGTGCTGCCCAGTTTTGAGGTCCAGGTGGAACCTGCACAGAAATTCTACTATATCGATAGCACAGAGGGCTTGGATGTCACCATCATGGCCAGGTGAGGGGCCAGGTGGGAGGATAGGCGAGGAGGGCAGGTGAGGGGGCAGATGAGGGCCAGATGAGGATCAGGTGAGCAGCCCGGGGTGGAGCCAGGTGAGGGACCCTGTGGGGGGGCGGGGAGCCAGGTGAGGGGCTAGATGAGGGACCAGATGTGGACCAGGTAAGAACCAGGTGAGAACCAGGTGAAGGACCAGGGGCTCTGTGAGATGCATCAGTGGAGGTTTGGAGGGAGGCCTGCCGTTCAGGAGACAAGCACCTGAGACTCTCTTGCCTCTCAGGTTCTTATACGGGAAGGAAGTGGACGGAACAGCCTTCGTCATCTTTGGAGTCCAGGATGGCGACCGGAGGATTTCTCTGTCTCAGTCCCTCACCCGTATTCTGGTGCCCTGCCCCTCCCAGCTGCCTCCACTTTGAACTCCCGCCCTCCCCCAGCCTAGCGCCTCCCCCTTCCTGAGCCTCCTTTCCTCTCCCCAGATTGAAGATGGCAATGGGGTGGCTACGCTGAAACGAAATGTCCTGCTGGAAGGGGTGCGACCCTCCCGACCAGAAGCCCTGGTGGGGAAGTCATTGTACGTGTCAGCCACTGTTATCTTGCACTCAGGTGAGGCCTGGTCTGAGGGCAGAGGCCCGGCTGCGTGGGGAGGCCCGGTATGAGGGGGGAGGCCCAGTAGGAAGGTGGGATCCAGTCTGACAGAGGAGGCCCACTCTGAGGGGGGAGGCCCAAAATGAAGGTGGAGCCCAATCTGGAGGGGAGCCCGCCCTCATTGCTGGCCCCCTCAGGCAGCGACATGGTGGAGGCCGAGAGCAACGCGATCCCCATCGTGACCTCCCCCTACCAGATCCACTTCACCAAGACGCCCAAGTTCTTCAAACCAGCCATGCCCTTTGACCTCATGGTGAGACCCTGGGTGGACCTGTACCCCACGCCCTGCTCCTGAGCACTGGCTGTGCCTCTGGGTCCACCTGAGCCCCCTCCACCTGCCCCTGTACCCACAGGTGTTCGTGACAAACCCTGACGGCTCCCCGGCCCCCCACGTCCCCGTGGGGATCCAGAACTACAGAGTGCAGGCTTTAACCCAGAAAGACGGTGTGGCCAAGCTGACCATCAACACACCCGACAGCAAGAAGCCCCTGCACATCACTGTGAGTCCTCGCCCGCCTGGGGCCCCATTCCAGAGAGCTGGGGGACTGAGTTTGCACAGAGGGACCCCATCTGTCCTCTGCCGGACATCCTGCCACCTGCAGAGTGGGGTTCTTTTATTTACATGAGGGGGTTTTGCTGTTCACATAGAGGTGTTTTCATTCACATGGAGGGGTTCTTGTCTGCACAGCTATCTTTCTTTTTTTTAAGACTTTATTTTATTTATTTGTCAAAGAGAGAGAGAGAAAGAGAGAGCAGGAGCAGGGGGAGTGGCAGGCAGAGGGAGAAGCAGACTCCCCACTGAGCAAGAAGCCCAATGTGGGGCTCGATCCCAGGACCCCAGGATCACCACCGGAGCCAAAGACAGACGCCTCACCAACTGAGCCACCCAGGCGTCCCTGCATAGCTATCTTATAAGGATCGTTGTGATTACATTCGACCTACCTGGACAATCCAAAACAATCTGCCCCCATCCTCAGATCCTTAACTTAATCCCATTTGCAAAGTCCCTCTTGCCACAGAAGGTACCATGGACATCTGGAGGAGGGCGGGGGGGACAGCATTCATCCCTGTTTCCTTGCCCAGGTAAGCACGAAGAAGGAGGGTATCCTAGAGTCTCGACAGGCCACCAGGACCATGGAAGTCCAACCCTACAACACCATCGGCAACTCCAGAAACTACCTGCATCTGTCTGTGCCTCGAATGGAACTGAAGCCAGGGGAAACTCTCAATGTCAACTTCCACCTGCGAACGGACCCCAGCAAGGAGGCTCAGATCCGCTACTACACCTACCTGGTCTGTGGCTCCCTAGGATCCCAGGCCCCTCCTCTCCGCTTCCCCAGCACCCCCAATCCCAGGTCGCCCCATCCTCCCTCCCACCCTGCTGATCCTTAATGCCCACCTGTTCCCCCCAGATCATGAACAAAGGGAAGATCTTGAAGGTGGGCCGCCAGGAGCGGGAGAGTGGCCAGGACCTGGTCGTACTGCCCTTGACCATCACTTCGGACTTCATTCCTTCCTTCCGCCTGGTGGCTTATTACACAGTCATTGGAAGCAGCGGCCAGAGGGAAGTGGTCGCCGATTCCGTGTGGGTGGACGTCAAGGACTCCTGCATGGGCACCGTAAGCTTCCAGAACCTTCCTCTGCACTCACCTTGGGACTCCCCACCTGGCCAGTGCTTTCTCAGTCTCTGCCTCTCTCCGGCCTTCCGAGCAGGCTCTCCACCTGGTCATGGCATTTCTGCCTCTGTCTTCTCCTTGCCCGGCTCCTTCTTGCGCCCACTCCCTGCCCTGTGACCTGTTTGGGCCTCAGGGCTTCTCGTGCTCCCGTATTCTCTCTCTCCTGGCCTTCCTGCCTTTGCTCTGCCTGGCTCCAGCTTTCCCCCGCTCACCCACGAGGGCAGCCCCAAGACCCGGCCTGGCAGCGCTGACCCCTCACTCTGCCCCCCCGCCCCCCAGCTGGTGGTGAAAGGCAGCGGGAAGGAACAGAGGTCACACCTGCCCGGACAGCAGACGACCCTCATCATCCAGGGAGACCCGGGGGCCCGCGTGGGCCTCGTGGCTGTGGACAAGGGTGTGTTCGTTCTGAACAAGAAGAACAAACTGACTCAGAGCAAGGTGTGCCTCCCGGTGCTATAGGGTGGAGGGAGGCGAGGCAAAGGGGTGGCGTTGGGCAGAGCGGGCGGTGGGCCTGGGGAAAGCTCTGGAAGTGGAGTGAGGCGTGGGCTGGAGGGAGGTCAGAAGGGACACGGACGTGGGCTAGAAGTCAAGGCTGCAGAGGGGAGAGCAGATGGATGCAGACGGGCCGTGGCGGCCGACACAGCACACACAGCGCTGAGGGGGACCCGGGATGAGAATGCAGGGGTGGGTGGGCCCCGCCGATGACTCCTCCCGCCCTGCAGATCTGGAACGTGGTGGAGGCGGCGGACATCGGCTGCACAGCGGGCAGCGGAAAGGACTATGCCGGGGTGTTCATGGACGCAGGCCTGGCCCTCAAGACCAACAAAGAACTGCAGACTCCCCAGAGGAGAGGTGAGGGCCGCTGAGGGGCGGGGCCTCCACCCCCAGATGCTGAGTGCAGGTGGAGGGCAGGGTTCTGGAGTCAGGGGGCCCTGGGTTCTAGTCCTGCCTCTGCCACCATCTAGCAAGTCACTGCTTTCTGAGCCTCAGTCTCCTCCTCTGTCAAATGGGAGCACCAGAGAGGAGTACGGTGAGGACTCACCAGGTCGGTGCTTAATCCACCCTGTTAATATCTGCCTGCCCCCCAGATCTTGAGTGCCCCAAACCAGCCGCCCGGCGCCGCCGCTCCGTGGTGCTCACAGAGAAGAGGATGGACAAAGGTGGGAGCCCCGGGGTCCCAGCCAAAGAGGGAAGGGGGGCAGGGCCTGGCCATGGGGACGTCCTCCCCGCTGCGAGGCCCCGGCAGAGGGCGTGACACGCCGTCTGTGCCCCCACAGTGGGCCAGTACCCGAAAGAGCTGCGCAAGTGCTGTGAGGGCGGCATGCGGGACAACCCCATGAAGTTCTCCTGCGAGCGCAGGGCCCAGTTCGTCTCCCGCGAGGAGTCGGAGAGCTGCGTGAAGGCTTTCCTCGAGTGCTGCAAATACATCACGCAGCTGCGGCTCAACTACAGCCGCATGGACAACCTGGGACTGGCCAGGAGTGAGTACACCTGCAGGGGGGTGGGCCGGGGCGGGGGGAGGAGGGGCTCCCTGAGAGAGAGGAAGGGGCCTAAGGGGAGAGGAGGTGCACCTGTCTGGGGAGGAGGCCCTGTCCCAGAGGGGAGGATGCCTCTGTCCGAGATGGGTTTTCAACTGGCCTTGACCAAAGAAAACTCATTTATGTTGCCTTCCAAAGTGGTGCCTAACTCCATGCCTAACATCTGTTGATTTATATTCATTCATTCATTCATTCATTCATTCATTCCAGTCTGGATAAGACAAAACGTGTACATGCTTGAAGCTTTACATCTCAGTCCAAATATATCTTAAAGCTAAGAGAAATTTCTTTTTTTTTTTTAAGATTTTATTTATTTATTCATGATAGACACACACACACACACAGAGAGGGAGAAGCAGGCTCCATGCAGGGAGCCCGACGTGGAACTCGATCCCTGGTCTCCAGGATTGTGCCCTGGGCCAAAGGCGGGCGCTAAACCGCTGCACCATCCAGGGATCCCCAGAAATTTCTCTTATAATAACCCCATTTACAGCAAAAACCAGAGCTGTCTCCACCACAAAGTGGCACTGATAGAAATGAGCGGAGTCCTAAGTGCCATTTGCTGAGACGCTTTGAGCCCAGTGAGGCCTGATCCCTCCTTTTTAAAAATGCTTTTTGCTTTGTCTTGATTAGAGATCTTTCTGCTAAGGATGGGCACCGTCAAAACTGAACCTAGGGACAGCGCACCACTGTCAGCACAGGGCATTTTGTGAGGGTCACCTTGGCAAACTTCCCAGCTCATCCCACCCTGTCCACATGGCTCTTTTTAATCATTTTAGGCAGAGCGTTCACTGCTCTGGTGATCGCTCTGATTGGCCGTTTGAACATTTCTTTTGCACATCCCACTGTTTTCATGGGGAACAGGAAATCACGTCCTTCAAATTGGGCTCCAAGAATAAAAGCCCACGTGAACGGCTCTTGAAATCAAGGGAAATTACCTTATCAACTATTGGATGAAAAGTCATGAAAGAGAATGCCTTTGCTTAAAAACTGAGGAAGAACAGGGCCAAAAAAAAAAAAAGAACAGGGCCATTTCATAGCTGCCCAAGCAAAGCAAAAATCATCCTTTTTTTTTTTTTCTTTAAACAATCTCCAACAGAAAAAGTGGAAGTGGGTATAAAAATCTTTTTTTTCCCCTCTGAACTCATTGAGGCCCCACCACCGCCAACTAGCTCAGTGTGGATTTTCTAGAAGCAGAGATGTTCCCCGACAAAACTCAGCACAGCCACCAGAATTGGGATATTAATGTTGACTCGTTGCCACCGCCAAACCCTCCAGCCCCATTCAAGTTGCACCAGCGATTTCGCTTTGGTTTGGTCTGGTTTGGTTTGGGTCCTTTTTTTTTTTTTTTTTTTTTTTTACTTAGAAGTAAGCAGTCACCTCTTAAAGGCAGAATTTGCCAAAGTGGACAAATATTTCTAAATTCTTTTAGCTGGAAGACTACCATTCCAACAACCTACAGACTTCCTTTCTCAAAGAGGAGTATTAGACAAAAATATCTGATCTACTGGCATCTGGCTTACATATGCTCGGCTGCTTTCATCCTGTAGCATTGTGTACTTTTTTCAGCCAAATTGGGGTGAGGCAGAGAGTTGCTCACATGTTCATCCTCCAAAGGCACTTTGATGGGTTATTCCAGAATGTGGGTGGATTTAGGTATTAGCAGGTTTCACCAATTTGTTATTAGGCAGACCCAGAGCTGAGTTACGAGCTGCCCATTGTGTCTTGAAGAAAGCCCAGACAGGGTTGACCCTATTCCGGCCTTACTTTACCTACGTGTTGATGGTGTCAGCCACGCTTTAAAAGGTCACTCCCTCTCCAGGGGTCTCCATCAGGTCTGGGGAGTCTCTCGAGCCACCTGCTTGCTTCAGGACCATAACCATCAGATGCAGCAGGGACAGAGCCCCAGAGCCACTGTGCTTAGAGGCTCAAGCGAATGCTTTCATTTCTATGAAAATCGGGGGAAGGGTAAATAGTATAACCCAGCCTGGATTATTTTTGCTCTTATATCAACACAGTTGTAAAATACAATTTTTAATAGTATTTTTATGGAGGAAGGAGTGACAAAGGCAAACATACCCGCCCCCTGCCAAGGTCATCACGTGGCCATGGGTGTGTTTTGCTGCTAGAAATCCCTCCAGAGATACAGAGATAAATATCTCCAGGGACAGTGGGAAAATGGGTCTGTTCTAAACCCAAATTGCTCCCTTCCCCACCCCTTGCCTCCCAGGTGACATGGATGAAGAACTATTCCTGGAAGAGGACATCGTTTCCAGAAGCCAGTTCCCTGAGAGCTGGCTGTGGACCATAGAGATTCTCAATGAACCTGAGAAAAATGGGTAAGGCCTCCACTTCAACCCATGGCCCAGGCCAGCTCCTACAGCACCCCAGACTGGACCACTTAATTTGCATGCACCCCAACCCCCCTCTTTTCTGGAATCACCGTGCAGCCTCAAATCCAGCCTAGAAAAATCAAGAGTCAGGCTGCCTAAATGTGCCTAGCTGTCCCCTGCCACTCTTCCCTTGGGGCCCCTCCATAACCCTGACACACGTCTTCTCCTAACACCCCAACTTCTCCCCCCCATCCAGAATCTCCACGAAGACCATGAATGTGTTTTTGAAAGACTCCATCACAACTTGGGAAATTCTGGCTGTGAGCTTGTCGAAGAAGAAAGGTGAGAGAAGGTGGTGGCCCCATCCTCAGGAGGCAGGGACCCCAGAGCCACTGGGCATTCTCTCCCATGCAAAGAAATCCTCGTTTCTTGGTGACTGAAGGGGTGTCAGGTCCTCTCTGTGAGTGACATAGTCAGTGCTTCTTGTAGATAGATATGTTTTTGAGAACAGTTTTAGGTTCACAGCAAAATTGACGGTAGGGTAAGAGATTTCCCCCCATACTTCCATGCTACCTCCCCACAAGCACAGTCTCCCCAAATCCCAGCATTCCGAACCAGCACGGTGTATTACATCATCATCACCCCAAGTTCATAGTTGACAGTAGGGTTCACTCTTGGTGCTGTTCAATCTATATCCACCCTTGTGGTATCTTATAGAATAATTCGCAATGACAAACACCCTTAAGGAGTGATGTGGATAGGATGATGGGTAAAGCGATTAAAAAAGAGTATAAGAGGAAGCAGAATGAAATGCATGATTGGAACATGGGTGGTCAGATTATGAAACCAAGGCCACCACCTCAGAGAACCCGGGAGCCCTGGCCTGACGTGAGTGGTCTCGAGGAGGGTGAGGAGCAGGATGAGGAGAAGGAGGCGCTAACTTTAAGTGTCAATTTTATCTATTTTTTAAAAGATTTTATTTATTTGTTCATGAAAGACACAGGGAAAGAGGCAGATACATAGGGAGAGGGAATAGCAGGCTCCCTGTGGGGAATCTGATGCGGGACTTGATCCCAGGACCCCGGGATCATGACCTGAGCCAAAGGCAGATGCTCAACCACTGAGCCACCCAGACACCCCTACATGCCAATTTTAAGTGGGCGCCAAAAAGCTCAGGTGCCCTGATAAGTAATATTTTCACTCAATCATTTTTTAAAAATCAATGTGAATGCAAAAAAAAAAAAAATCTGTGGTGAACAAAATACCTACATTTTAAATAGAAGCCAGCGCCATGCCAAGCCATACTGGGGTTTGAGGCAAGAGAGAAAATGTATGTCCCCTGTGCCTGATTTATGGATATTTTAATTTTTTCCCTGAGCATTAAAATAGCTGGAAAAAAGATTGAAATATTAAAAAGTGGGTGTATGAAAACCAATGATATCTGACTTATGCCAAACCAACGTTTTAAGTGATTTTTAATAATTTTATTGTGTCACAGTTTATAATAAATTACACCTCATTACCATTTTCCTTCAAGGTTTCCAAAATCTGCTTCTTTGCTTGTCTTGTTTTAAATGAAGGAATTGAAACTGTTTGGCAGTTTCTCTTGAACAAGCGATGATGGCACAGCATGATCGTGTAGGCCGGGGCACCTACTTTTCCTTTCGCCTGAAACCCCAGTACAATTCAGCACAATTCTGGTTTGTGGCCCCCACCTGTGTTTCAGATCAGAGCATCTTCCTATCTGCCCATCCTCTGTGTTCGTATATTGAGGTTCTGTGTGAGGTGTCCTTTAAATAAGAAGAGTTCTTGCTGCTTGGGAAAAAAAAAAAATTGAAAGCCACAGTTTAGATTCTTGGACCGAAACCATGTTCCCTGAACCACTAGCAATCTGGCAAAGCTGCTTTACCTGGGAGTTGGTCAGAAATTCAGAATCTTGGGCCTGACTTCTGACCTGCTGACTCAGAGCCTGTGTTTTCACGAGGTCCCCAAGGGGTTAGCATGCGTGTGGTGGTTGGGGAAGGCCCGCCCTGCCCCAGCACCTCTCTCCCTCACCACCGACATGGCCCTGAGCTGGATGGTTCTCTGTGATGGGGCCCTGCCCTGTGCAGGAGAGGATGTCGAGCAGCATTCATGGCCTCTACCTGCTGGATTCCACATTATCTCATTCAATGCTCACAACCACCCCATGAGAGCTTGGTACTATTATTCTCCTACAAATGAGGATACTAAAGCCAACGAAAGAAGGTGACTTGCCCAAGATCAGCAGGGGATGAAGCTCCCGGGAATCCCATCTTAGAGCTTCAGAATAAAATATTGTAGCACTATAACCAACAGAACTTGGAAATTTCAAACTCCTGAGACACTATGAATTAAAGAGTCAGTAGGGTTACAAGTAGGGGGCCTCCCAGGCTGAAACGCCTGGCTTCAAATCCCAGATCTTCCCCTGGGGAGCTGTGTGGCCTGAGTCAAGTTACTCAACCTCTCTGTGCACATCCATAAAGCAGGCACAATAGAAATAGCACTTACTCAGAGTGTTGTTGGGAGGATTTTATGAGTTGATACACAGAAAGCCCTTATGATGGGGCCTGGCATATTATAGATGTCCGATGAGTGTGAGTTCTCATTGGAGCCAGACATATATTAGAGACCAAAGAGTAAATGCCTTTCAGAGATGCATGGCTATTTCCTTAAATACCGCAAATCATGCACCAGAAGTCACTCTTTTTTTTTTTTAATTGGTAGATTTGTTAAAACAGTTTTCAGTTTGAGCAAAAAGCACAGTCGCCACACATCCCTCCATGCCCCCCTCCATCCCCATTTGTGTTAGGGTGGTACATTTGCTATAATCGATAGGCCAATATGGATATCTGATTTTTTTTCTAAGATTTATTTATTTATTTATTTGAGGGGCAGGGGAGGAGCAAAGGGAAAGAGAGACTCCTGAGCAGACTCCCCGCTGAACGGGGAGCCCGACTTGGGACTCAATCTTATGACCTTGAGATCATGACTTGAGCCGAAATGAAGAGTCGGATGCTCAACAGACTGAGCCACCCAGGTGCCCCTGGATATGTTATTATTAATTGCAGCCAATAGCCTTGAGCTCCCCCCCTTTAGGGGTTGTACCTTCTGGGGGTTTGAACAAACCTGTAATGACATGCAGCCACAGTTCCAATATCACACAGAGGAGTTGTTTCATTGCCTTAAAAATAACATGGATGGTGCGTCAGAAGTCCTTCTTTTGGTTCTCCTTCAGTCCTTTTATCTTGTTCAAAGGGAAGAGCTCAGTCTGGGGCAAGCACCCCTTCATCTCCCCGGTTCTTGTTAACAACTTCAATCAGTGAGGAGAGGGGAGCAGGTGCCACTTTCTGCAGGCACCACACAAGCTAACCAGTATTGAACAAAACCGTTTTGTTTTCCTTGAGAGAACCCTCCTATTTATGGTGCAAAAGCTCGTTTTTCACACACCATCGTAAATTCGATTTGAGTTTCAAAATGTGAAAACAGGGGCATCTGACTGGCTCAGTCAGTGGAAGGTGCCACTCCCAATCTCAGGGTTGTGAGTTCGAGCCCCACACTGGGTGTAGAGACTACTAAAAAAATAATTTTTTTTGAAAAATGTAAAAACAAATAGTAGATAAGAAATGGGTAAAGAGCTCCCATGACTAGAGCAAACACCCCAAGGGTGGTGAATAAATGACTGTAGGTTAGGAAATAAGGATTTTGTTTAAGTCTCTGATAATTTTTTTCACCACTGAAGAATAAGCACCACCAACAACAAAAAAATCTTAATAGATTTCTTAATGTAACATTATTTTTGTTTTATTTTTTTAGTATAACATTATTTTAAATATCTTTTTGCAAATTTTGCTTGCATCAATCAACCCTTTGTTTGAATTTAATGCAATAACTGTTGTATTTCAAATAACCATTGTTTCTGGCATCATTTTCACTGCTTGTAGATCAGCCCTGTCCATTGGAAATACAGAGTGGCAGATGCAAGCTTTATGTCATTTTAAATTTCCTGGTAGCCCCAAAAGAAAGGAGTAGGTGAGGGATGCCTGGCTGGCTCAGTTCATAGAATATGCAACTCTTGATCTCAGTTGTGAGTTCAAGCCCCATGTTGGGCATGGAGCCTACCTGAAAAAAAAGAAAAGAAAAAAAGTAGGTGAAATCAATTTTATTATATATTTTCTTTACAAAATATGCCCCAAATATTATTCTTTCAACATTGTTTTATTCTTTCAACATTTTATAAACATGCACAAAACCACTTCACACTAGTGATGATGTTACAATAAATCTTTTTTTAAATAAATCTTTTAATATTTAAGAATAACCTATTAACATCTCAAAATTAGGAATGATATATTTTACTTCTGTTTGCACTAAACCTTTGAAATCCAGCACGTATTTTATACCTGCAGAGCAAATTCAATTAGGGTGCTAACTTTTTTTTTTTTAAGATTTTATTTTTACTTTTAAGTCATCTCTACACCCAACGTGGGGCTCAAACTCACAACCCTGAAATCAAGAGTCACACTCTTCCCCAACTAAGCTGGCCAGATGCCCCTAGGCCTTCACTGGAAACACTTTGATCTGTATTTTAGGATCTGTAAAATGTACAATCGTAAAGGTATATTGGCATATCTAAATTGTTCCAAGCATACATTTAAAGTTTTTTCCAATTATTGAATCAAACATCATTTTCTAAAGTGAGATATTATTTACATACTATGAAAGTCACCCTTTGAAAGTGTATAGTTCAGGGGGTTGTAGCATATTCATGACAAACATCAGTTTTTAAGTTTAAATCTGAGTGAAGTGAAATGAAATAGAAGTAGGAATCCAGTTCCCACCAGAGCGAGCCATATTCCAAGTGCCTGGTAACCACAAGGAGCTCGGGCTACCATTTTGGAGAGCGCAGATAGGAGCCATTGATTATGCTTGAGTTCTTCCCACCTGCACACCTACCTATGAACCAAATCACAAAAGAGGATGGAAATCGTCCCATCACGGCAACTCCCAGCTGCCACCACCGTCGGTAAGGTATCACCATTGAAGTTGTTCAGTCCGTGGGCTGCTACAAACACAGCCTGAGCTTGGCCCAGCTCCAGCAGTCAGGGTAAGCACTGAGCCTCTGTCCACCTCCTTCCCTTGACACTCCACTTCCGGGCAGGGATCTGTGTGGCTGACCCCTATGAAGTCACAGTGCTACAAGACTTCTTCATTGACCTGCGGCTACCCTACTCTGTTGTACGTAATGAGCAGGTGGAGATCCGAGCCATACTCTACAATTACCAGGAGAGAGAGGATATCAAGGTGGGTCCCTGGGATGACAGAGGCATGATGGCAAGCTTGGAAGGGGTGGTGGTGGTCATGCTGGTGGCCCGTGGCACACACCCCTAACCGATCCTCTGTCCCCAACAGGTCAGGGTGGAACTACTCTACAATCCAGCCTTCTGTAGTCTGGCCACATCTAAGAAGAGCTACCAGCAGATTGTAAACATCCCAGCCAAGTCCTCCGTGGCCGTGTCTTATGTCATTGTGCCTCTGAAGATTGGCCTCCATGAGGTGGAGGTCAAGGCCGCTGTCTACAGGCATTTCGCCAACGATGGTGTCAAGAAGATCTTGAAGGTCGTGGTGAGTCCTTGGGGGTGCTTGCGGCTCCTTGCCCTTCAGGAGAGGCTCCTGTCTCCCATGCTGTCAACCCAAGTTGGAGATCCAGGCCCTGAGACACTAAGTGTCTCAGCTTAGGAAATTTAAGAGTCCTTACGTGCTTGGAAGCAGGAACCAGGATTAGGGTGAGTGAGTGAGAACTTTGAGGGGGAACCAAAAAACTCAATAATAAAAATCAGTGATATATTTTTTAAAGCTTTTATTTATTTATTTGACAAACAGAGAGAGAGAGAAAGAGAGCACAAACAGGGGGAGTGGCAGGCAGAGGGAGAGAGAGAAGCAGGCTCCCCGCAGAGCAGGGAGCCCATGTGTAGCTGGATCCCAGGATCCCAGAATCATGACCTGAGCCAAAGGCAGATACTTAACTGGCTGACCCAGGCACTCCCAGTGATAGATTTTTAAATGAAAATATGTTTTATAAAAAAATATATATATATGTTTTATTATCACATAGGATATTTTTAACACAGTTCAGTATAGAGGAGTTTTCTTTTGACCTTAAAAGTCTTGGGAAAACATGTTTCACAAAATCAATTTTACTTATTTCCTTTTTTATTTATTTTTAAGATTTTATTTATTTATTCATGAGAGACACACAGAGAGAGGCAGAGACATAGGCAGAGGGAGAAGCAGACTCCCTGCGGGGAGCCCGATGCAGGACTCAATCCCAGGACCCTGGGATCATGCCCTGAGCCAAAGGCAGATATTCAACCATTGAGCCACCCAGGCACCCCTCAAAAAACAAATTTTAGAAAGCAATAACATATAATAGATAAAAATAGAAGTTCTTATATTCTCACATTATATGTTTGCTTTCTAAAATTTGTAGGAAAGAGTAGATATATAACTGTTAAGGTATATCCGATAATATCTACTCTTTCCTACAGTGAGGAACATTCACAAATATAATAGGAGATCAAGTCATTAATAAAAACAAAAGCCTCTTATCATCTTTTATTAATATTTTCGAGCAAAATGTGAGATCATAAATAAGAGCAACAATATTTTAATGCAGTGTTTTAAGAAATCAAAATTAATGCCAGAAAAATCCATGATGGACAAAAGATCAAAATTTTAAACACGGAGAGGACCTGACAATGTCAAGTCAAGCTATATTAGAGCCTGAAGCTAAAAGGGAAAATAGGGCATATACATGTCTTTTTTTAAGTGTTAAAATTGATTAATGGTTGATTTTCCCAAAAAATGTTAAAGTAGTTGAAAAAATATTGAAACATTGAAAAGCAAATGCTTTAAAACTGACAGTGCTATTTTACAGTCAAATGTCTTATTTATACCCAAACCAGAATTGATTATAATTTTTCTTTCCTGACTTTAATGGAACCAAACTCACATATTTTTTTAAGACTTTATTTTTAAGTCATCTCTATACCTAACGTGGGACTTTGAGTTTACAACCCTGAGATCAAGAGTCACACTTGATCCGACCCTACCAACCGAGCCAGCCAGGTGCACCCAAACTCATGTTTTTTTCAACTACTTTAATGTTCTGGAATATAATGAACCATGAAAACATACATACAAATATATATCTAGGAGTTCTTTTTTTAAGCTTTTTTTGTTTTGGGTTTTTTTTTTAGTAATCTCTACACTCAACGTGGGGCTCAAACTCACAACCCCTAGATCAAGAGTCACATGCTCTTCTGATGAGTCAGCTGAGTGCCCGTAGGGATACATTTTTTATTATCCCTTTTGTCTGGGACCCTTATGTCATTGTGCCTCTGAGCGTTGGCTCAGTATGGGAACCAATGGGATGCAAACCCAGTAGGGTTGCTGGAGCCTGAATGGTCCAGCGCCCAAGAGCCAGAGTGCCCACAACTTCCCAATTTTGCAATCCCAGATGCTGGCAACTTGAAATCCAGTGTGGAGGAGATATTCACAGCACAGAAACTGGCAGCGCTACAAGTCAGCATCTTTTCTTCCTGGAGAGCTGGGTGGCAAATATTTACCAGCATGCCATGGGAGAAGAGTCGGTCTCTAAAGGAAAATTTGGGCATTAATATCAGCCTAAAAGGAGAATGTGTTCTGAAAAGGCATAAACAGCTGCAGTCCACCATGGAGGTCTTTCTGCACTTACAGGAGAGCTTCCATTGGGAATCCGATAACTAACTAAAATAGCTCCTATTTTAACTGAGCACTTACTATGTGCCAGGCCTTGTGCTGAGTACTTTATGCACATTCTTTTGTGTTAGAGACGCCTGAAAGGCACTGAGTTACAAACACAGACACTCTGGGGTCGTTCAGCGTGACTGCCTCCCCTCAAAAAACAGACTTTGTGCCAGAATGCCCTGTTCAAACCCCAGTTCTAAAAAAAAAAAAAAAAAAAAAAAAGCAGTTCTCTCCTACCAGCTGTGTGATGTTGGGGGGGCGGTTACTTCGCCTTTCATACCCCATCTTTGAGACAGGAGGTATCACAGCAGCCCTCACCCCACTGGGTTTGCTGTGAACCATTAACGCAAGACAGTAGGGTTAGCACGCAGGAAGCTTTCCAAAGGGTTTGTGCTTTTGTTATGAACGTATAATTTGAAATTAACTCCCCCCCCCCCAGAAAAAAAGAAAAAGAAATTAACTCCCAGGACAACCATATGAAGTAGATGTTGGTATTGCTTCCTCTTTAGAAGGGAGGAAGCTGAGCCACGGAGGAAGGTATTTGACTCCCATCACACAGCTAGGAAAGGTGGTACCTCGTGCCTGTGCGACAGTAATGGCCAGAAGGACAGTGTCTTTGCTGACCAGTTGTGTCTGTCTGTTCTTTTATTCGCCTGCCCTCCCTTCACCCCCTATCCCGACATGGGTCAGCCGGAAGGAATCCTAGTCAACCAAACCTTGGCCATTCGCACGCTGGATCCAGAAGCCAAGGGCCAGGGTGAGTCAGCCACAGCAGAGGAGTGGCAGCCTGGGTGGTGATGCAGGGCCTTGTGGGAGAGGGCTGGTGCCATCCGTTTGTCCCGCTCGGCCGGCAGAGGGAGTGCAGCGAGAGGAGGTCCATGCCGCAGACCTGGGTGACCAAGTCCCGGACACGGAGTCAGAGACCAGGATCCTCCTGCAAGGTGAGTGGCCACTGGCCCCGACCCAGGAAGGCACGACCCTGGAGCAGGGGACCCAGTGCCACCTAATTCTGGGGGCATTTGTCGCTGTGTCTCCCCCCTCCACTTCTGCTAGAACCACCTCCTGGATTAGAGAAGCCCCCAGGCAGTATTTAATTCAGAAAATAGCTTTTGCTGATAGAGAAGTTTGAATGAGAAACAGTAGAGTTTCCTCTTGAGAGCAGGAAATTCTGGAACCTAATGCGCGGGATGGAGGACTGGAGCAAGAGGGAAAAGAGGTCGCTGGAAAGGCACCTTGCAAGCTTAAGGTTTTGGGGAGAGACCTTTGGTTTCCTCATCTGTGATGGGGGCAAATAACAAAATAACAAATATATCAAAGGGTTGCTGAGAGGATTAAATGAGATATTATATGATGATCTCTGGAACAGCGCCTGGCAAAACAGCATTAAGCACATCTAAGTGTTCGTGACGATTGTTACTGGGATTCATTTGCCACTGGTGTAACAAGAGGACTCGGGAACCAGGGCTCTATGAAGCACAAGCCCCCCCTTCCCTACAAATGTAGGCCACGCACCCCCCTCTGGGGCCACTCAGCCTGCTGCTCCCCTTTGATCACATCCCCCTCAGCCTCCAACTGCCCCCCGCATCCCTGGCACTGGCTGGTGGGAGCCTGGGGTCCCTGGGTCAGTCCCGACCCTCCTCACCCCGCCCCACTGTGCTTGAGCACGGTCCTCCCTCCCGCCTGGCTCCAGGGACCCCGGTGGCTCAGATGGTAGAGGACGCCATCGACGGGGACCGTCTGAAGCACCTCATCGTGACCCCGTCGGGCTGCGGGGAGCAGAACATGATCGGCATGACGCCCACCGTCATCGCCCTGCATTACCTGGACCAAACCGAGCAGTGGGACAAGTTCGGGCTGGAGAAGCGCCAGGAGGCCTTGGAGCTCATCAAGAAGGGTGCGTCTTCGTGGGAGACCCGCTGCCACCGCCTCCTGGAGCTGGGTCCTCCCGGGGACCCCACCCCCTTTACTCTGATCGCCCCATCCTCTGAGCCCCTTCTCTTTTTAGAAGCTCCTCCCCCTTTGCAGTTCCCTCCTCTGTGCTGAGCCCCCTCTCCCCTCCCTGAACCCCAGGACTCCAGGCCCTCCCCCTCGCTGGCATTCCCATGCTGGCCACCCTCTCCACTGCGCCCCTGCTCTTCTGACAACACTTCTTGCTTCCCCGCAGGATACACCCAACAGCTGGCCTTCAGACAACCCAACTCGGCCTTCGCTGCCTTCCAGAACCGGCCATCCAGCACCTGGTGAGCCACCCCTGCACCCCACAGAGCAGGGCAGCCTGCCGTGGTCCTGGTGGGCCCCATCCACACAGCCCTCTGCCCAGCTATGCAGCCTCCACCCACAGAGGCGAGGCGCCCACTGTGGGCTCCTGAGTGGCCCTCGGTCATCAAGCACCTCCTGCAGCTAGGCTGGGTCTCAACCTGGGTGGGCAAGCTGAGCCAGCTGGGCCAGGGCCTGCCCCCTCTGCTCACTGGTTTGCTGGAACCTGCTCTCTGGATGCCGAGGCGATTGGCTCATGCTCTGTGACCACCTCCAGGCTGACAGCCTACGTGGTCAAGGTCTTCTCTCTGGCCACCAACCTCATCGCCATTGAAGCCCAGGTTCTCTGCGGGGCTGTCAAATGGCTGATCCTGGAGAAGCAGAAGCCCGATGGGATCTTCCAGGAGGATGGGCCTGTGATCCACCAAGAGATGACCGTAAGAAGCAGGGGTTCAGGACAGAGTGAGGGAGGGGCGCCTGGAAGTCATGGGACAGATAGGAGAAAGACGACCCATTCCTTTGGGAGTGTCACTCGTCTAGTACAAAAACCAGAGACCTTCAGAGTCCAGTACAAAACCAAAGTCCCTCCCCTTCACTCTGAAAATACACCTAGAACCCCTCAGAACTACAGTTCTCCAAACGGGATTCCCCAGGCCAGCAGCATCAGCATCACCTGGAAACTTGTTAGTAATGTACGTCCTCAGGCTGGATGCTAGATGCATGGAATCAGAAACTTTAGGGGCAGAGCCTAGGAACCAGTTTCTATAAGTCCCTCTCCACACCCCACCTCCCCCCCACCACCACCACCGTGATGCTGACACATGCCCATGTTAGAGAATCACTGCCTTAGCCTGACTTTTCAAGCTTCCATTCTCACGGTGTTGCCCCTATCCCCATCCACATGCCATCTGTACTGCTAGGAGCCTTGCTCTGTCCTGCCACAGGGCCTTTGCACATGCTGTTCCCACTGCCTGGCCTGCTAACCCCTGTCATCCCCCAGGGACATCTTTCTTGACCTCCCCAACTGAGTCACACTCCCACTGTCCATTCTCACTGCCACATCCACTTCTCCTGCATAGCACTCATCAGTTTGTAATGATAAATCTATAGTGAATTGATCGGTTCTTGTCTGTCTCCCCTACTATACGGCGAGCTCCATGAGGATTGGGGCTGGTGTCCAGGTCTTTCCCACCACCTTATCCCCAGCAGCACCACCATTTGCTGAATGAATGAATACTGAAGACAGTGACCCTCCTAGGGAGACACTGGGGAGAGACTCAGCCCTGCTTGGACCTACTGAACCTACAGGGGGATTGGCCAGCAAATGGGAACACACTGGTGACTCTATCCTTGTTTCTTGCTTCCCACTCTAGGGTGGCTTCCGGGAAGCTGAGGAGAAGTCTGTGTCCCTCACGGCCTTTGTTCTCATAGCACTAAAAGAGGCTGAAGATATTTGTATAGGACAGGTTAACGTAAGTATCTGCCATCCTCTTCCTCTCCCCTCCTCTACCCAAGGCACATGCACCTTGGAGGGTGAGGTGTTGCATTTGGGTGATTCTCAGTCCTCCCCCAGTGCACTAACAGCCAGCAAAGCGGCCATAATAATACCCAACATTTGGGGGGCAATTAACTAAAGATGTTCATCTAAGAGCTTCACATGGTGAAGTCCTGTAATCCTTGTTGGAGCCCAAGAGGTAGGCTACTCTTATTATCCCCAGTTAACAGAAGAGAAAACTGAGACACAAAGAGATCAAAGAGCGGGTCCTCTCTGCCTGCCTTACCCTTTTCAGAGAATTTTAGCCAATTTCAACAAAAGCCCCCTCAGCCTGCCTCCCACATCACTCCTACATGATCAGTGCATTGTATCCTTGCTGCTTGCCTAAAGGAAACTCACAACACAGTGCTAAGAAAACATCAAGACTATTTTCTTAGTCCAGGGGATCCTCTAGGAAATTTTTTTTAAGATTTATTTATTTATTTGAGAGAGAGAGAGAGCATGGGGGCAGGGCAGAGGGAGAAGAGAGAATCTCAAGCAGACACTGCTGAGCACAGAGCCCCATGCAGGGCCCCATCTCACCACCCTGATCATGACCCGAGCTGAAATCAAGAGTCAGATGCTTAACCGACTGTGCCACCCAAGCATCTCTCTTCTAGGAAATTTTCAAAGGAGCCCATGACCCTAAAAGGTTACCTCCTTTTCCTCTGGTTTTCATTTCGAAGCACAAAACTTAGAGAGATGGGCTCCTGAGAGTCTCTGTGATTGCTTCATCTGCTTTGTCCTGGGATGGTCAGAGTGGATTGTCTGAACTTTGGCTTACCAAGTCTGGAACCCCAGGATCTCACCCTCAGCCAGCTGCTTCTTCCTTCGTTGGACCCCAGAAAGTGATGGAAGGGAGGGGCCTGTTAACTTTAGTGCCCAGGAGGGACCCAGACCTTTCTGGGCCCAATAATTCCTCTTTGCCTGCAGGGCAGCACGGGGCTGACCTTCCTTGAGGAACACAGCCAGAGTAAGGCTAGCTGATTCCCAGGGGACAGCACTGATTGGCTGGACCGTGGTAGGGTGATCACCCCTGGGCCAATCAGCTCAGGCCAAGGAGTTGGTCTCGCTGGGCAAATATGGCCTGCCTCCAGTGTGGCGTGGAAATGGAGGAGAAAAGCTCCTACAGACGTCAAACAAAAGTAGATGGAGGAGAAGTAGCTGGGCAGGCCAAAGGATTAGGCTCTACTACCATGCAGCAACATTTTCCTCTACAACATGGCAACAGTATAACTGAGGATAGCATAGGCTGTAGAACCAGATTGCTGGGGTTCAAATCAAGAGTGTGCTGGAACCAACCACTGAACTTGGGAAAACCAACTGTTACATCTCCAGGACTTTTCGCAAGCTAGTTCTTAAATACAATCATCACTTAAAATCAAGTTATGGGACGCCTGGGTGGCTCAGTGGTTAAGCGTCTGCCTTTGGCTCAGGGAGTGATCCTAGGGTTCCAGGATCCAGTCCGGCATCAGGCTCCTTGCATGGAGCCTGCTTCTCCCTCTGCCTGAGTCTCTGCCTCTCTCTCTGTGTCTCATGAATAAATAAGTAAAATCTTTTTTAAAAAATTAAATTTAGGGATCCCTGGGTGGCGCAGCGGTTTGGCGCCTGCCTTTGGCCCAGGGCGCGATCCTGGAGATCTGGGATCGAGTCCCGCATCGGGCTCCCGGTACATGGAGCCTGCTTCTCCCTCTGCCTGTGTCTCTGCCTCTCTATCACTGTGTGTCTATCATGAATAAATAAAAATTTAAAAAAAATAAAAAATTAAAAAATTAAATTTAATTGAAAAAATAAAATTAAAAAATAAAAATAAAATTAAGTTACATAAACTTAAGTAAATTAGACTAAACATCAACCATTAAAACCTAAGGTAATAAACACCCAAAACCTATCACTTTCTAATTGTTTTACTACCCTTCGTCATTATCTATATGATAAATCTACCCATCTCGAGGTTATTTCTGTACCTTGTATGGTGGAAATACTACCTAACACTGTGCTGCTTACTGCCCACCTCTTCCCAACTCTGCATTCACTGCTTCCACATCAGTAGTTTGAAATTGGCCACGGTTGTACTTACACCATGAAAATTCGCAAACACTATAAATTATGTCTTTCTCCATCTCTCATCTCTCTGGGTCTCAATATTCTCGTCTGTGCAGTGGGGATGATGATAAAAATACTGCCTACCTCATAGGATTCTGAAGTTCAATGACAGGCTGTATGACTGGCATCTAGTAAGTGTTAGCTATGAAGCCGATGATTAGACAAGAGGCATTCCCAGGAGGGTGCTGAGTCTGGTTCACACTAGCTCACAAGTGCCTATCTGGGACATCTCTTCGTCACTCTGGGATCAGGGATATTATGTTGGTAACTTGTAATTGGCCACAGTGGGAGTATTGGCATCACAATAACTGACAGTCCATAAACTGACCCCCCACCTTGCCCCCAATCACATGCCTTGGAGAGCTGGTTCTTAAATAGCTACCAGTACACTACCAGATATATAAACTGTCCCAGACACAGCTTAGGTACTCAGCAACAAGGCGGCTCACAGTGGCTAAAACCACTGGAAAACCTGAAAACAAACAAACAAACAAAAAAAACAAACAAAAAAAAGATCTAAGACAGATCTGTGTTGCAAGGACAGAAACCATCCTGGCACCCAGGAAGCGGTGCTTGTGTGACACTTACCAGCTCTCTGTGGCAGCAATGTCCACCTTACCAGAGTACCCGTCCTCTTTCTTGCAGATCTTGCCAAGCAGCATCGAAAAGGCAGGAAATTATCTTGCAGCCCACTACCAGAACCTGAGGAGACCATATTCTGTGGCCATTGCTGGCTACGCCCTGGCCCATCTAGACAAACTGGAGGGAGATAACCTCAGAAAATTTCTGAACACAGCCAGAGGTGAGGGGCAGCCTGGTGAGGTGAGAGGCGAATGCCTGACTGGGGTTTGCAGGTGGTCGTCCTGAGCTGGCATGCGTGGCCGTAAGCCACGCCGGGATGGGCAGCCTCAAGTTGAGCTGGGGTGGGTGGTGCCAAGCCATGCTGAGTGAATGGCTCTGAGGTGTGAGAAGGCCTCACTGTAAGCTACACAAGAAGGTCCATTGCATCCATCGTTCAACAAATGCGTGCTGAGCACTTGCCAGGACACAGGAGCAAGGACCTGGGCTCTGACATCAGACTCAAATCCAGATCCCACTCTGCCCCTTTCTCCCTGTGTGACTTTGTACAAGTCACTGAACCTCTCTAGACTTCGCCTTAAGGTGACACATCATAGGGTGGTTGTGAAGATTGGACGAGTAATACAGGTAGAAGGTCCAGCACCCAGGAAGAGCTCTATCGCTGCTGTTGTCATAACATTACCATGATCTCAAGGGCAATTAGGATTAGACAAGATAGTGCCATAGGGAATTTAGCACAGTGGTAGCACATAGCGAGCACTTAATTGATGGTTCCAGTGATGCTCTGTGCCAGGTTCCCACTGACTGCTGTAACATATGTCAAAAAACATGATGTAGGATATACTGAGGTGGTTTACCACAATAGGAGTTTGTTGTTTGTGGGCAGCTCTCCTCCATATGTTGATGCTTGGCTCCTGGCCTCTGACTTTTCATGGCTCTGCCACTCTGGGTCCTTGGAATCTACTCCATTCAAGCAGAAGGGGGACAAGTCAGGAGGATTGTGCAAGGGAGGTAGAGCAGGCGTGGAAGGGGCCCCCATCGTTGCCAGTGTCCATTCCATTGTCCAGAGCTCAGTCCTGTGGCCATATCTCCCTGCAAGGATCTGCGGGAGACATAGTCCAACTGTATGCCCGGGAAGAGGAGGGGATGGTTCTTAATGACGATCTCTGCCATAAATACTTTCTCAGGCACTTGGGACATCACAGTGGATACAGCACAGCCCCTGCCATCATGGCTTCACACCCCAACTGAGGAGAGAAATGAGTTACCTGATTGCTATGGAGCATCATAGTGCTGGGACGGGAGAGCACGGAATGTTTTGAGAGACAGAAGGAATGGCAAGGGTCTGTCACCCAGTCTTGGGGTGCCAGTGAAGTCAAATCAGGGGATTAACAGGGGTAGATGGAGAAAAGGTGCTCCAAGGAGAGGGAACAGAATATCAAAAGGCTCAGAAGTAAAAACGAGCATGGAAAGTTTAGGGAATCTCCTGTAGGTGGGTGGGGCTGTGGCTGAGAATTTAAATGGAGGAGTGAAGGTTAATTAGAGAAGAGAGTGAGGCAGGAGCCAGCAGATTGTGGGCCTTGGATGTGAGCCAGGATATCTGAACACCAAGAAGTCCACTTCAGAGCTGTCTCGGAGCCATCTCCAGGCTGGACAGAGCAGTGAGCATGGGGGATGGGGTGGGGGTTCTCTCCGCAGACAGGAACCGCTGGGTGGAGCCTGGCAAGAAGCTCTACAATGTGGAAGCCACATCCTACGCCCTCTTGGCCCTGCTGCTGCTCAAAGACTTTGACAATGTACCTCCTGTCGTCCGCTGGCTCAATGAGCAGAGATACTACGGAGGTGGCTATGGCTCCACCCAGGCAAGTGACCCCATATCCCCCCGGCACCTGCATGCCCACCTCCTCTACCCTCCCACTGGCCTCCCAGAGAAGACACTGAGACCAAGAGGGGCAATCCTTCTGTCCCACCAGCAGAGTGGCTGGAGTGGATTTGAGAGATCACAACTAAAAAATAGTTGTGAACCCATCCATGGGTCCTAGACTACATTCTGAATGCCCCAAGCTGTCTTCTGAAGCTCCTGGTATCTAGACCATGTTCTCTGTTCCACCAGGCTCCTTGTTAGCTCATCTTCCTATGGGTTCTAGGCCAAGTTCTCAGCTGTTTGAGGACATCATCCAAGCCTCTCTCCCTGGTGGGTTCTAGGGCATGGTGTCAGTAACCTCAGGCTCTGGTTTGACCTCCTTTCTTTCTGGCGAGCTGTGAGTCACATTCTCAGTGTGTTCCTTTTGGATTCTAGATCATATGTTCAATGTCCCCAGACTCTAACTTCATTCTTTTTTCACAAGTGGGTTCTAAATACATTCTCACGGACTCCAGACTCTTGTCTTAGACTCTCCTCTGGATGAGTCTGGGCCACATTCTCAATGTTGCTATAGCTTCGGTCTTATGTCTGTAGTTTCTGGTGGATTCTAGACCTGTCCTCAGTGTCTCCAAGCTCTGGTCTAAGCCTCTGTCCCTTGGAGAATCTAGAACATGTCCTGAGTGTTGAACAACCCTCAATCCCATCCTCACCCTCTGTGTGTGTGTGGGGGGGGGGGGGGGCGGGTTCTAGGCTATCCTCTCTCTGATCTGAGTCTTTTCCTCTCTCCTGGGCTCTAGGCCACCTTCATGGTGTTCCAAGCCTTGGCCCAATACCAGAAGGATGTCCCCAACCACAAGGACCTGAACCTGCAAGTGTCCATCAACCTGCCCAGCCGCAGCACAGAGATCAAGCACCACATTGTCTGGGATTCTCCTAGCCTCCAACGGTCAGAAGAGGTACAGCTGCCTAGCCAAACCCTCCTTGGTGTCACCCTCCACACCAGCCAGGGTTTGCCAGAGCCAGGAGGGAGGACAGGTCATTGTTGCAGCCAGGGGAAAGTTTGGTTCCCCCAACATCCTCTCTTCTCTCTCCCGGCTCCCTGCAGACCAAGAAAAATGAGAATTTCGAAGTAATAGCAAAAGGAAAAGGACAAGGCACCTTGTCGGTAAGGAATAGGAACACACACCTGCTTGGCCCACCACTTTCTCTCAGCACCCAGAGGGACCCTCTCCTTCTCAACTCAAATGGGCTGACACTTCATCTCCCCCACTGTCTCACCAGGTGGTGACCATGTACTATGCCAAGCTCAAAAACAAAGCCACCTGCAAGAAGTTTGACCTCAGGGTTGACATACAACCAGCCCCTGAAAATGGTAAAGGGAGTGAAGACCCTACATGTTACGCTTCCCCCAACCCCATTCTAATGTCTGCCCCCCTCCTGAATCGGGACCCAGGGACCCCCATCCCATTTTTCTGTCTTCTGTGTTTCTAGTCAAGAGGCCTCAGGACGCCTTGAACAGCATGACCCTTAACATCTGTACCAGGTAAGTGATGATGGGTCACTACGGGTCATCTTGGCCATTCTTCCGTCTATAAGAAGACTTCTCAAAATAATATCTGTGGTACCAAACCCTTTCCAACAGTGCATTGTGCATCTGGTATTGCCTTAAGTACCCACCAGGAGGCGGATGCCATCCTCACTATGCATGGCAGTCCGAGACTGGCAGTGACCCTATAGGCTGAGACTGTGCCAGCAATCTCAGCAATCGATGTGGGGCACATTCCAATTGTCCCATGACCTTTAAAGTGTTTTATCGTAACTTGGCCTTGCTATCAGTGCATGAACTGAATAATGGCTGCTCAGTGACCATCACTGACAGACTTGGAAGGAAGTGACGTGATTGGTCATTGATTGTGCACCTCTTATCTGCTCAGTAATTGGTGGGCTAAATCACTAGAAACAAGACTTGTACTTTATGCAGTTGTGACTACTGTACCCTGGTGCTGGGGACCTGATATTATTGAGCTAGACCACGGTAACATTTTTCTGCCTTTCTTTCCTAGAATAACTAAGGCATGAAGAGGTCAAGTGACTCATCAAATGTCTTACAGAGCTGGGACTTGAGCCCATGTGGTTGGGCCCTAGAGCCTGAGCTATTAGTCTCCTTTTTTTTTTATTTTTAAGATTTATTTATTTATTTATTTATTTATTCATGAGAGACACAGGGAGAGATTGAGGCTGAGACATAGGTAGAGGGAGAAGCAGGCTCCATGCAGGGATCCTGATGCGGGACTCGATCCCAGGGCCCCAGGATCACACCCTGAGCTAAAGGCAGATGTCCAACTGCTGAGCCACCCAGGCATCCTTTTTTTAATGATTTTTAAAAATTTATTTATAAGCTAGTAGTCTCGGGCAGCCTGGGTGGCTCAGCGGTTTAGAACCTGCCTTCGGCCCAGGTGATGATCCTGGAGACCTGGGATCGAGTCCCACATCCGGCTCCCTGCATGGAGCCTCCTTCCCCTTCTGCCTGTGTCTCTGCCTCTCTCTCTGTTTCTCGTGAGTAAATAAATAAAATCTTTAAAAAAAAAAGAGATTAAAAAAAAAATAAGCTAGTAGTCTCCTTGACCATTACACCATCTTCCCTTTAGTCCCTTTGGGGAATGTTTCCTAAAATCTAATATCCCCTTGTGCTGCCATGTGGGAACCAAGAACCTCAGTCTCTGATCAGACTCCCTTGTCCAGGCGTTGACCCCCAGGGCTCAGGACAACTGCCTGAGCAACCAACTGCCCTCCCTCCACTCCATTCAGGTACCTGGGAGACGAGGACGCTACCATGTCGATACTGGATATATCCATGATGACTGGCTTTTCTCCTGACACTTGTGACCTCAACCAGGTATGAAAGGCTTATGGGCTTGGGGACTGAGATCAGTGGGAAGAACCCTGGGGTCTGAAAGAAGACTAAGGAAGATTTTCACAAATCCCATCCTTCCTTCCCCAGTTGAGCAGTGGTATCGAGAGATACATATCTAAGTATGAGCTGAACAAGGCCTTCTCCAACAAGAACAACGTCATCCTCTACCTGGAAAAGGTAAGGCTTCCAGTGGGGACCTAGCCTCTACCTGGCTGGCCTTCCTCTGGGTCAGGCCAGGCCCAGGCTAGGGGGGATGGGGTCCATATTTTTGAGTGGTGGAGGAAGGGCTATATAAAACAAGATGGTCAACCCAAGTCATCCTGTCTTTTGTAAGCATCCTACCTTATGCCCACTCATGTTCCAACCTCAGAGTTTACTTGCTTCCTCCAACTTCTTCCCATTAGTCTTTTTTAATATTTTATTTATTTATTCATGAGAGACACACACACAGAGAGGCAGAGACACAGGCAGAGGGAGAAGCAGCCTCCTTGTGGGGAGCCCAATGTGGGACTCAATCCCAGGACCCCAGGATCACACCCTGAGCCAAAGGCAGATGCTCAACCGCTGAGCCATCCAGGCATCCCTTCTCATCAGAGTCTAAACAACCAATGAAAAGAGCCATATTGGTTTAAAAAAATAAAGTGCTCAGTGGTGAACAAGAATTTCCCTTGCTCCCCCATCCCCTGGCATCTCTCTCTTATTAATTCTCCATCTGACCTCTCACTCTTCATCTCTAACATGACTTGAGCTTCCTCCTCACCCCTACTTCTATCTTCCATCTTTCTTATCCTCATACTCTCCCTGCTGAAGTCCCAATACCTTTGATTGCCCCTCACCCCATATTAGTCAGTATGAGTAACACTAGCTACTATAATAAAACTCCCAAGAATATGGGGGTTCCAACCCAAGAAATTTGTGTTTCTCATTCACGCCAAGTCCAGTTGGTGTGGGAGGTTAAGGAAAGGGTCTTCTGTTCCACACAGTCATTCAGGGATCCACATGCCTTCTGTCTTGGGGCTCCACAATCCCTAGGACTCTAGAGTTATCTACTGGACCCATTCTTTCTAGAAGAAAGGAGGATTCTGCATGAGACAGACATTGACATTTTCTTGCATCTTAATTTTTGTGCATTTCAATTTTTATTTAATTCTAACCCTATGGGGAAGTTGCAGAGTGGGAGAACATGGTTCCACGGTTCTACCCAAATTCACTGTTAGCCTTTTCCTCCAAATACACCTGTCTATCACATACACGTGTGTATATCTATTTCTCTCTCTCTCTCTCTCTCTCTATTTTTTTTCAGCTTTAATGAGATATAACTAACAAATAACACTGTTAGGTTTAAGGTGTGTAAAATAATGATTTGATGTCTCCATATATTGGGAAACGATCCCAACAATAAAGTTACTTAACACATCCATTACCTCACATAGTTTTAGTGTGTGTGTGTGTGTGTGTGTGGTGAGAACTTTTAAGATCTACCCTCTCAGCAACTTTAAAATCTACAATTCAGTATCATTAGCTGCGGGATGATGTTTTTATGGGCATAGATAGCAGTCCGTTGGCCAGAACTCAATCACATGGCCACACACTAAACTAAGGAAGGAAGCTGACGAGTGTAATCTAGCTCTGAGCCTTGGAGTAACAGAACATGGGTTTGTCCTGCCCTCCACCCTCCCCACCCACTTCCCACCTTGATCCTTCAGTTTCTCCAACCCCCAGTACCTCATGCTGGTATGCCCTCCACGTCTTCATCCCACTAACCAGCCTCTTCATTCTCCATAGATCTCACATAACCAGGAGGACTGTATATCCTTCAGAGTGCACCAGTACTTTAAGGTGGGGCTTATCCAGCCTGGATCAGTCAAAGTGTACTCCTATTACAACCTAGGTGAGCAACCTTGACCTAGGGCCTGGGGTCTGAGGGTTCCAGGGATCTGAGAAGTGGGAGTCTGAGGCTCCCGGGGTTGAGGACCTGGCATCTCCAGGTCTGAGGGACTGGAGTTGGGAATCCAAGCCCTACCCCCTGGGTTCTCTGGACTGGAGGTCCTCGCCCTCTAACCCTTTCCCACCACTCTGCCCACAGATGAGAGTTGCACCCAGTTCTACCACCCAGAGAAAGAAGATGGGCAACTAAGCAAGCTCTGTCACAAGGACATGTGCCGCTGTGCTGAGGGTGGGTGCCAAGGAGCGGGGAAGGGTTGGCCACACCCACCAGATCCCTCCACACACCCAGAGGGACGGACCCAGGAGCGGGGGGGCCCTGGAGGAGATGTGAGATGTAACCATGTCCCCCACCCATCCGCCCCACAGAGAACTGCTTCATGCAGCAGGTGTACGACAAGGTCACCAAGGATGAACGGCTGGACAAGGCCTGTGAGCCAGGCGTAGACTACGGTCAGTGGGTGCATACATGTGGGAGCGTGTGGGAGCAACAGTGTGTGGGGACGTGGTTGTACATGTGAGACTGTGTTATGGTTGTGATTGTGCGAGTGACCATGGCTGCATGTGGTTGTACTTCAGGCTATAGTTGCAGGCGACGTGTGTGTGTGTGAGGGGCCATGATTACATGGGAACCATGGTTGTGAGCGGGCTGGGTGTATGCAAGTGTATGAGTGGATGTGGTTGTGTGCCTGGTTGTGTGTGCGACTGTGAGGTTGTAGTTGTGCCAAATCACGGAGATATGAGACAGTGGTTGCAGGTGACAGTGGACAGGAGTAGGCATGGTCATGCATGTGGGTGGCTGTAATCATGCACATGGTCGTGTGTGTGACTGTGTGAGACCGTGGTTGTAAGATCACGTGTGACATGTGTGTTACTGGGGGGCAGGGACTGTAGCACGACTGGCGGCCATCCTGCATGTATCTGCATGGGGGGTGCCGTGTGCCCAGGTGCGCTTGCAGGTGATCCTGACCCCCACCGCCCCCTCCCCTCCCCCCACAGTGTACAAGACCAGGCTTCTCAGGAAGGAGCCAGCAGAAGACTTTGACGAGTACGTAATGGCTGTGGAGCAGATCATCAAATCAGGTCAGCCCTGCACTCTGGCTTCTGTCTTCCCACCCCCTTCCCCCCAGTTCCCTCCCTCCCTCCAGTTCAGCTTCTCTCCCTCCCCTCCAGGCTCCGATGAGGTGGCCAGAGGACAGGAGCGCAGGTTCATCAGCCACATCAGGTGCAGAGAAGCCCTGAAGCTGCAGGATGGGAAACGCTACCTCGTGTGGGGCGTCTCCACCGACCTGTGGGGAGAGAAACCCAAGTGAGTGCCAGCCCTGTGCATGCCCAGGGCCGCCCCTGCCCACCCTTCCCCTGCCCTGCCCCTGACCGGTCTGCCTCCTCTCCGCACATCCCCCCACCCCCCTGCAGGATCAACTACATCATCGGGAAGGACACATGGGTGGAGATGTGGCCTGAGGCCGATGAATGCCAGGATGAGGAAAATGAGAAACGGTGCCAAGACCTGGCCAGCTTCACTGATGACATGATCACCTTTGGCTGTCCCAACTGACCCCTCCCCATGGTCCCCACAATAAAGCTTCAGTTGTATGTCATGTGTCTCCCGGTGTGGGAAGGTCTCTGAGAGGGAAAGAGGCCACTGTGATCCATCCTGAAGCCTCGCCTGACCCCCACTTCCGTCCCTCTGTGGCCCTCCTGCAGGCCTGCTTCCTCCCCACTCTCCCGGGAGCACCCTCCACCTCGCTGGCACGCGGCCCCACCCAAGTGTACTTCCACTTTCCCCTGCATCTACCCTGCTCCTCAGCCCCAACCTTCTGGAAATTCTCACCAGCTGCCCCTTCACACCTGCCTGCTTACCTGCCTCCTCATCGAACCCTCACGTGCGTTTTCACCAACATTATCATCTGAATCTTTACCTGCTGTCTCACCTACGCCCTGGCTTGTATCCACCTGCATTTTTGGCATTGTCACTCGGCCCATGCCGACATCTCCAACCGCAAGCTGGCCGTATCTTACCAACTCGCCTACCTATGTGCTGCATCCTCACCTGCATCTTCACCTGTTCTCACCTTCATCCCATTTGCCCCTCACCTGCAGCTCCTCCGGGGCAATTCCATTTGTTACCTCGCCTGCATTCCTCTTGGGCCGGCTGTGCCCAGGAGGGGGCGGTAGGGGGCAGGCCCAGCGGTGTTTCCGGTGAGCTCTGAGCGAGTGAGCAAGCCAGTGAGCTAGTGAAAGGGAAGATCTGAGTCAGCGGTCTAGGTGGGGAGTTGGCATTGTGGTCACAGCATCATCAGAGCTGCCTGGGGGGCAGGAGCCAGAGGGAAGTGAGCTGACAGTCGAGGGGAACTGGGGCCCTAGGTGCCTCTTCTGATTAATTCAAGGGCTTGAGGGTGGGATCCATTCCCCCACTCTAGATGTGCTCATCACCTGAAAATCCCTGAGCCTTGCAGTCACCCCTTCTCAGCCCCTTCCGCTAAGACTCCCCCCGCCAGGTCCTGTAAAGGCTGCCTCCTGATTCCAGAAATAGGGGGAAATAGATTCACAACCAGTCCCTGTTTAGTGGGGGCAGCAGTCAAGGGGAGACTCCAAGGAGAGCCTGCTTCTCCCTCTGCTTATGTCTCTGCCTCTTTCTGTGTGTCTCTCGTGAATAAATAAAGTCTTTAAAGTTTTTTTTAATTTTAAAAATTAAAAATAGCTACAAAGCAACATTTACACTGGTTTTTTACTAAACCACAGCCTAGCTAGGTTGACATAGAAAATGACTATTATATTTTCTAAAAAAAAAAAAAAAAAAGACTATTATTTGATCTAAATGACTATACCGGTGGCCCCATGGTA
Organism: Canis aureus; assembly: GCF_053574225.1. Classification (NCBI taxonomy): domain Eukaryota; kingdom Metazoa; phylum Chordata; class Mammalia; order Carnivora; family Canidae; genus Canis; species Canis aureus. The sequence goes on from NC_135629.1 coordinate 54,791,773, forward strand.
GGCAGGCTCTCTCACATTGCCCTGTTCTCCTTTCCTCTTTGGACAACCTCACTGTCTGAAGTCAACTCCATGCTGTCCTTGGAATATAAGTTTCAAAGATCCTATCTGAGCTGTTCACAGTCTGGAACCACAGGTGCTCCAACAGAACAACATGCCACGTGTTAAAGAAAGGAAGAAAAGGAATCCCAGGGCAGAAGAACGGGAAAATAAGCAAGAAAAAGAAAGAGGAAGGCAGACATCAAGGTGGAAAGGCATCCTGGTAGAGGTTGGCTGGGACCCTTGTGAGTGATGAGGATTTTTGAGCCTCCCCCACACCTTTTTTTAAGAAGATTATTTATTCATGAGAGAGGCAGAGACAGAGGCAGAGGGAGAAGCAGGCTCCCTGCGGGAAGATGAATGCGGGACTCGATCCCAGGACCCCGGGATCACGACCTGAGGCCAAGGCAGATGCTCAACCATTGAACCAGGCTTCCCTATGTAGGTATTTTTTAGATGTGATCCCCACCTACAGTCGATTGACTTTCAGGCTACACTCAATAATGCGGATGGGCCTCATCCAATCAGTTGAAGGGCCAAAGGGAAAGATTCGTTTTCCTGAGGAAGAAGGAATTCAAGATAGCAGCATAGAAATTCTGCCTTGGTTTCTTGCCTTTCTACTCAAGACTGTAACATCAACTCTTAACCGAATCTCCAGCCTACTGGCTTGTCCGATGGATTTGGGGCTTGCCACACCCCACAGTCACATGGGTCAACTCCTGGGGTGCTTGCTTGGCTGACTCAGTCGGGAGAGCATGAGACTGTTGATCTCAGGGTCACGAGTTCAAGCCCTACATTGGGTGTGGGGCATACTTATAAACAAAAAACAAAATATGAGCCAAGTCCTTAAAATAAGTTGTGTGTGTAGATAGATGATGATACATAAATAGATGATAGATAGATGCACCTGGGTGGCTCAGTTGGTTAGGGGTCTGACTCTTGGTTTTGGCTCAGGTCATGATCTCAAGGTCATGAGATCGAGTCCTGCGTCGGGCTCTGTGTTCAGCGCAGAGGCTGCTTGGGATTCTCTCTACAGCAGCGCAAGGCATGGAAGGTGATGAGATGTGGACTGTCGGTCAGGGAGGTGGACACGGAGCAGAGTAGGGACCGCTGGTGGGCATCTGCAGCTCACCCAAATACTTTCCCCGGAAAGTTGCTCTCCTGTGCAGTCAGGGGGGATGACTGGATGCGGCCCATGGGGCATAATATGCTAACGCCCTATATGCTCAATGGGAAGCCATTACAGGATTGTAAGCAGGGGAGAGGTGAAGGCTGATGTACATGTTTAAAACGCCGATGGCAACAGTTCCAATCCCAGCTATATGCCCAAAAGACTGGGAACCCGGTGCCCAGACAAATACATGTGCACACATGCATGCTCACAGTAGCCCAAGGGTGGAAACAATTTAAACATCCATCCAAGGGTAGAAACACTGGAACATCCGTCAGCCCTAAAACGGAAGGAAGTTCAAGCACCCACTACAATGTGGATGAAACCCAAAAACGTTATATTCAGTGAAAGAAGCCAGACACAGAAGGCCACAGATGGCATGTGTCCACTTTTATGAAATATCTAGAATATCTAGAATGGGTGACTCCCCAGAGCAGGAAAGCTGACTTGCCGTTGCCAGGGGCTGGGAAGGGGCTTGTCTTTCAAGGCACCAGAAATGCCTGGGAACTAGATAGAGTTGTCTGAGATTGTAAATATCCTAAATGCCACCGAGTTGCTCACCTTAAAAAAGGTTAGTTTTATGTTATGTGAATTTTGCCTCCATAAAATAAAATAAAATGAAATAAGCAATCTCACACTAGGTAGAGGGCAGAGAATGAATTACGAGGTGGCTAGAGGGAAAGAGAAGATAAGAGTGTAAGAGCCCAAGCCAGAAGAGGTGGGTTGCCCTGGGGTCTCGGCGCAGTCTGGCCACTGTAACAACCCTACACTGGGGGCCTTAAACAACAGACATTTATTTCTCACAGTTCTGGAGGCTGGAAGTCTGAGAGGAGGGTGCCAGCTCGGTCGGGCTCTGGTGAGGGCTCTCTTCCTGGCCTGCAGACAGCAGCCCTCTGGCTGGATCTTCACCAGGCAGAGAGAGAGTGCCCAGTAGGGGCACTCATCCCATTCTGGAGGACTTCACCCTTGTGACCTCATCCCCTCTCCCAAGGCTCCACCTCCAAATACCAGCACTTTGATAACCAGGACCTCACCATAAGAATGGAGGGAGGGACAGAAGCGGTCCACAGCCCTGGGGAAGGTGGTAGCAGTGGGTATGTTCACAGGTGGCTGGATTGAGACGGGCCTTGGAGACTGAATCACCAGGGCTCGCTGAAAGGTGGGATTTCAGCAAAAAGAGAGAGCTACTCAGGCCAATTCCGGGTGCCCTCAGGACGCCTTCCAAGCCTGGGTCTTAGCCTGGTGACCAGTGGTTCCAGCACTGACTCTGAGTTCCCATTAAAACTTGCATGCATGCATGCACACATGCACACACACACATGTGCATGCTTATGCACACACACAGGCACACATATGCCTGCACTGGGACACACTTGTGTGCATTTCACCCACATGTGTGCATAAGTATGCATACAAGCATGCTCACACCTACACACATACACATGCACACACCTACATACACCTGCATGAGTGCCTATGTACGCATACAGGCACGCTTGCACCTGCACACATATACACAGCATACACATGCCCATATGCACACACCTGCATACATCCCGGGTGGATGCACACACCTGCATACACCCACACGTGTGCATATGTATGCATACAGGCATGCTCACACATGCACACATGCATTGAACACAATATACACACGTGCACACACACACACACACACAAAAACCACTCTCGTATTTCCCACTGCTCTTACCACCATCTAACTAACATGCTGTATAGTATTTTCTTATTTACCAGGCTCATTGTTAAGGGGAGTAGGCGCTCCATAAGACCAGGGACTTTTGTCTCTCTTGTCCACGGCCGTGCCCTCAAGCCTAGAACAGTGCCTGGCACGCGGGAAATGCTCTATAAATATTTCGTAACAAAGAAGCGGCCTCAGGGAAAAGCTGGGGCCTCCCCTCTCCATCCCTACCTGAGTCACATCTTCAGATGCCCCTGGAAAGTGTGAGAGGCTGCATGAGTGAAAGTAAGATGGGGCCAGCCTGGGGGTGGGGGGACAGGAAGAAGAGGAGGGCCAGTGGGGAAAGGGGAGGGGCTGAACCCCGCTCTAAAGGCAGCCCCGGGACCCACGGGCGCCTGTCTGCAGCGTGGGAAGCCCAGGAGCATTGGGCAATTGTGGTTTCCTCCTTGCCCTCAGGGACCCAGCCGCGCTAGCCCAGCTCCCGGGGCGTCTCGGGACCTCATCTGCTCAGGCATGGAGGAGCCCGTCGTGCGACCCTCCGTGTTCGTGGTGGACGGACAGACAGACATCCCATTCACAAGGCTGGGGCGCAGGCGCCGGAGCCGGCCCTGCAGCGTGGCCCAGCTGGGCCTGGGCCTGCTGCTGCTGCTGCTGGTGGCCGGGCTGGCCGTCCAGGGCTGGTTCCTACTCCGGCTACACTGGCGCCTCGGGGAGATGGTCACACCCCTGCTGGTGAGTGGGGCTCGGGGCTCGGGGCGGGGGGGGGCTTCTGTGTCACTGGGTGCACGTGTGTGTGCAAGACAGGAGACAGACCAAGAGCAGCCCAGGGCGAGTCAGCTCACCCCTCCGAAACTCAATTTCCTCGTCTGTTAAATGGCTGTGGAAATAAGAGTGCCCACCCGACAGGGATGACATGGTGTCGCGGGTGTGGCGCCCGGCGGCGGGGGCCCGAGGCAGGTGTTCAATCAATCAAAACCGGCTTTTTTTTTTAATGGAGATTTAAATACTCTGTCATCTAAGGCGTGCAACGTATTTGTACCGCAACACGATCGCCAACACCTCTGCGCTGTCACGTAATTACCATTTCTCCTCGTGGTGGCCACAAAGAAAAATCTGGTCTCTCAGCAGGTTTTATGCTCATAACATAGTCTTGTTGCCGGCAACCCCCGGAACGGGCATTTGGACATTGCTAGGTATTGTCAGCCGTGCCCTGACCCCCACTGTGGGGACCGCCACTAATCCTCTTGGTCCGAGTCTGTGAGAACCTCTCCCTGCAGCAGTGTGCCGTTGGCGGTGGCTGTCTCTGTCTGTTTGCCATGCGGCCTTGGCCTTCCGTGTCCTGTGTCTCCCCAGGTCATTTCACCTTGTGGCTGCACCCGATGGCCATATGTGCATGTCCCGCACGGGAACCCGTGCTGCTATCCCGCGCCTGTGTGCCCAAGTGTCCACGGACTGGCCTGTCCGTGGCCCATGTGTTGGCCTTGCACACAGACCCACAGGGATCCATAAACCATGTGCCCGTGTATCCGAGTCCACGTGTGCCTTGTCGTGTGTCACACGAGTGTCCAAGTCTGTGCTCTATGCCACATGTCCATCCATATCCGCTTGTTGGCATTAATGTCCACGTGTCCTGCCACCTGAATGTCCGTGTATCTGTAATATTATTTCTTTAAAAAAAAAAAAAGATTTTATTTAGGAACGCCTGGGTGGCGCAGCAGTTTAGTGCCTGCCTGCCTTCCGCCCAGGGCGTGATCCTGGGGTCCCAGGATCGAGTCCCACATCGGGTTCCCTGCATGGAGCCTGCTTCTCCCTCCGCCTGTGTCTCTGTCTCTCTCTCTCTCTCAATGTGTCTCTCATGAATAAATAAAAAATCCTTTATTTTGTGTCTCTCATGAATAAATAAAAATCTTTTATTTATTTTTTAAAAAGATTTTATTTATTTATTTATCCATGAGAGAGAGAGAGAGGCAGAGACACAGGCGGCGAGAGAAGCAGGCTCCATGCAGGGAACCCGATGTGGGACTCGATCCTGGGACCCCAGGATCACGCCCTGGGCGGAAGGCAGGCAGGCGCTGAACTGCTGAGCCACCCGGTTGTCCCTGACTCTTTAATTAACCCTTACCTAGTACCTCCTATGTGCAGGGCACCGGAATGGCTTTACCCTACCCCTACCCCAGCCCCGGTGAATTCACTGGACCCTAAATAGCACCATTCATTCACATGTCTATTTCGAGAGGGCAAAGCTGAAGCTGCTTGGTGGGGCGGGGGTGTGCACGTGGCCCTGGGTGGCGTCTGTACCTGTAGTCTGTGTGCAGCTCACAGCCACGAGCCTGAGGACGCCAGTGCGTGGGCCACGCAGGTCCTCACCACCGGCTCCTCTGCATTTTCAGGATGGAGATGCAGCCTGGAAACAGCTGACTCAAGGTGAGTCAGGGTCCTGGGCCCCCGGGAGGGAGGGTGGGATGGTTCCCACGCTGCCCCCGCCCCCTCAGCCCATTGCCCAATGTGATTTGCACAACTGATCTGAGCCCTGCAGGTGCCCCTCCCCCAGGCCCGAGAAGCAGAAGTCTGGGCCACTCCGGAAAGGGTGGGGTTGACGCCAGGAGGTAGACCTGATGACCCCTCCGGAGGCTGGCCCTCGCCCCCCACTGCTTCCATCGCTAACCTCTCACCCTTTCCCTCTCCAGAGCGGAGGTCCCACCAGGCCAGCCCAGCTGCACACCTCACAGGTGAGGGGGACCCCGGGGCCTGGCACGGGGGAAGGAGGGGAGGGGCAGGGTGTCCTTGGGGAGACCAGATGGCAACATGAGGATCCACGCATCCATCACAATTTATTCACAGCCTCGCCCAGAACACAGACACTGCCTGCACCCGGGCAGTGTCTCATTTCATTTATTGAATACACCCTTACGTGGTGCTCACCGTGTCACACGTACTGTGACACACTCTGGGCATGTTCATTCCTTACACCCGAAGGAGGCACGATTCATATCTCCATTTTACAGAGAGAGAGAGAGACACTGACGAAAATGGAGATTATTAGGCTTCTGGACCAGGGTGGTTCTGTCTCTGGTCCTTGGTTTTGCCACTCACCGTTTTTGATGCTTTTGGCCGGTTGCTTAATTGCTCCATGCCTCAGTTTTCCCACCTGCGGGAGGGGAGGGGGCATGAGCTAAGATGTATAAGAAGCAAGTGACTTTGCCCCTGGGTGCCTCAGTTTCTCTACCTGCAAAGTGAGGATAAAGTGAACTAACGTGTATAAGGTTCTCAGAAGGACTAACACGGGAGGGTCGCCATCACCCTGTCTCACCCAGGGAGGGACACGTGCTGACCCTCTGTCTCCATCCCCAGGGGCCAACTCCAGCCTGACGGGCAGTGGGGGCCCGCTGCTCTGGGAGACAAAGCTGGGCTTGGCCTTCTTGCGAGGCCTCAACTACCGCGAGGGCTCCCTGGTGATCGCCCGGGCCGGCTACTACTACATCTACTCCAAGGTGCAGCTGGGAGGCGTGGGCTGCCCGCAGGGGCTGAGCAGCGGCCTGCCCATCACTCACGGCCTCTACAAGCGCACACCCCGCTACCCCAAGGAGCTGGAGCTACTGGTCAGCCGGCGGTCGCCCTGTGGGAGAGCCACCAGCCCCCGCGTGTGGTGGGACAGCAGCTTCCTGGGGGGAGTGGTGCACCTGGACGCGGGCGAGGAGGTGCTGGTCCGTGTGCCCGACGAGCGCCTGGTCCGACTCCGCGATGGCACCCACTCCTACTTTGGGGCTTTCATGGTGTGAAGAAAGGGCTGCCAACGGACTGAATGGGGGTCCGACAGGCAGTGACTCAGAGGGTGCCCTGGGGACCCAAAACTCAGGAAGCAAAGAGCCCGGCGGGCACCTCCAGGGGCCGAGGACCTAGCCACCCCTGAAGGCTGCAGACCCAGCTGGCACCTCTGGGGCACCAAAGAAATCTACAGACCCTGCCATGGACAATACTGAGGACAAAGACCCAGAGACTTGGGAGTCAGGAGGCCCCCAACAGGGGGAGAAAGCTCATATGCCTGATATTCAGGAAGAAGGGGTGAGGGGTGGGTATTTATGTTTTTGATTCAGAGAAGAATGGGACTTGTAGGTCCAGGGGCTTGGCTGAGGACAGGAAGCCTCACTGTCCCCCACTCTCATGAGTGTGGGCGGTTGTAGGGAGAGTCATCGTTAGGACTCACCCATGTGGACAGCCCAGCCCAGGCCCACCCATGGCCACAGTCACGCACTCAAGATCCACACGCAGTTGTGTGGCCACACCCCCTGCGGGTCCTGTAGGGGTTCCTCGCAGAGACTTGGCGCACGGATGTGCCCGTAACTGTTTGGCGACCAGCTCTCCCAGGAGGGAAGAGGCTTTGTAGCGTCTGCCAGTTCCCTGGTGTCGTTACTCCCAACACAACTGGTTTCTGGCTACCAACGTATCACCGACTGGCTGGTTGGATCCCAACACCGCCGAGCACTCACACCCCACTAGGACATCACGGCTGTGTTTCAGCACCCAGGTCAGGGCCTGGCACATGGCAGGTGCTTGGAAAATGTTTACAGAGAGAAAGAAAGGAGGGAGGGAGGGAGGGAAGGAGGAAGGAAAGAAGGAAGGAAGGAAGGAAGGAAGGAAGGAAGGAAGGAAGGAAGGAAGGAAGGAAGGGAAGGAGGGGAAAGGGGAAAGAGGGAAAGAGAGAGAGAGAGAGAGAATGCAGACACACCTGTAGCATCACAGAATCACACAGCTCCATGATCGCTTTCACATCTGCATTGAGGCACACAAGGCATCAGATTCCTGCACAACTACACACAAGTCATAGCATCACACTCAGTCACAGTGTGTGACAACCACGTATGACACAGTCACGCACAAGTCATCATCATAACCACAGTCACACCACGGGGGCCATACAGCCACACCAAGTGTGACACATGGGATAGGTGCTCGTCACATTGGACTGCATCACAGTCACACCCATCACACACACACACGCAGTCTAAGGTTCCTCCTAGCCAAGACGAATACATCCTGGGATGAGGACCAGACTTTGTCTGAAGCCCTGGGCTCCCTGACCACAGGTCTTGGAAATAAATGGTAAATGTTGCCACCTGGGTCCATCTATTCTCAGGGGAAGGGTGGCTCATAGAGGCAGAGGGATAGATGGAATCACCCACGGAGGTCACTTTACAGATAAGAAAACTGAACCCAGCTGGCCCAGCTCCCTGCAGGAAGCTCGGGGCAGTGTGGGGGGTGGGGGTACCAGAGATCTCATGCCTGGGTCGGCTCCTCCCCTCCCCCTCGAGTCTTCCAGCGCTGGAGAAGTAGAGGCTACACCCTGCCAGGCACTCTTACTGCAGACGTCTGTCCGTCTGTCCGGAACAGAGTGGTAGTCTAACCAGCCAGCTGGAAGCTTGGAGCAAGTAGGAGCTCGGGGAAAGTGTGGGGTGGGGGGGGACAGATAAGGATACACACACAAATCAGACGGTCTGTATAAATGAGCAGATACCCTGGTGTGGCCAGAGGGAGATGTTGGTGCCTAGGACCTGAAAATGAGGGCTCAGCCCCCAGGAGTGGATGGATCATTGTCGCTACTGTGGCTACTGTCGTCCTGCGGCCCGCCACAGCAGAGAAGGAAGCAGGCTTTGCAAACCAGATGGTCCTGGGTTCCAATTCCACTCTGCCACTTGCTGCTGCGTGACCCTGAGCAAGTCTCATCCCTTTTTGGTTTCCTCATCTGTAAAATGGGAGGTGACACCAGTCCTCACCCCTAGGTCTGTTGTAAAGACTCCATCAGATCAGTCACGGAAACAGCCATTGGCTATGGTGCCTGGTACGTGGTAAGAGCTCCCTAAGTGCGCGAGTGACATAAGTGATTTAGAAATATCAAGAACAGCCTTTGTCAGGCACTTTCCCTATGCCAGGCATCTTGCGTGAGTCACACCTTTACATACGTACCTGGGCAGGGGCTATTGTTGCCCTCACGTTCCAGATGTAGAGGAGGGATGTTGGACTCCACTTCCACCGAGAGCACACAGCTTTGCGCCTCTCTGCCCTTGAGGACTGGTGGGAGGTGGGGCAGCCCCAGATGCCCGGCCTCAGCCCCTGCTGGAGTTTCCTTTACTCTTGTCACCATTTTTCTATTTCCGTGGCTTTGATGAGACCAAGGTGTGGGGACGGCGTAGTTACAAAGCCACCAGCAGCCACCAACTTCCGCCTGGGGATGGAACCTCTCACTAAGTTTAGCCTCCAAAGATCATTCCTGGGAGGGGCCTCCCAGCCCTGAGGTGGAGGAGCAAGCGGAAGAAGAGAGGGTGGGTAAGAGGATGGGTAGGGTAGGGTAGGAGGGAGATGGAAAGAGAAGGAGGGGAGAGGAAGATGGAGGGGAGAAGGAGGGAGGAGGCACAGAGAGCCCTGCAGGTGTAGAGGCTGGTGCAGTAGGACACCTAGACCCCAGCTTGATATCAGATAGGGCATGGGGCAGGATGCCCCCAGCCCAGGCCACTGACCTACTTTACAACTTCTGAGAAGTTTATCTGCTTGATTTCCGCTTTCACATCCCGCGTTCAGGCATCTGTTCAGAGATCACCTTCCCCCACAATTGGCTCTTCCTCGAGACCAGAGGTCTACATCCTGGCCCTTCCCCGGCCCCTGGAAAGCTCTCCCTTCATCTCTTGCCAAGACCCAGAGGTGGTAGAAGTAAAAGTAAAGATGATAAATCATTTATTAATTTTGTATTATAATGCTATGTCCTTCCTGCTAAATATCACTTGGGTTCAAGTACTGGGATGCATTGTCTCAGAGAGACAGAATAGGTTTTTCAGGGAAGCCAGGCCACCAGGGTTCGAATCCTTGCTCTCCTACTTCCCAGCTGGGGGCTCTTGGGATCCATCCTTGGCCTTTCTGGGCCTCAGTTTCCTCATCTGTAAAAGAATATGAATAGTGGCCTCTACCCTACCTTGGTTATTGTGAGATGAAATGACTTGAGTGTCTAAGCAGTTTTCCAGAGTTTGGCCCACAGTGAGTTCTTTAATCCTTAGTAGATATTCCTTTTGTAAGCATAGTTGTAATCATATGCACATTTAAAGCTCAGATTCTTTTCAGTGATTACATCGAAGGTGACCTTACATCTACAGCCCACATCTAGTCACTAGGTTGTTTTTTTGCTGTTGTTTGTTTTTAAGTAGCCTCTCTGCCCAATGTAGGGCTTGAACTCATGACCCTGAGATCAAGAGTTGGATGCTCTATGGACTGAGCCACCCAGATGCCCCAAATTGTGTGGGGGTTTTTTTCTTTTATTTAATTTAAACTCAATTAATTAACATATACTGTATTATTAGTTTCAGAGACCGAGGTCAGTGACAAGAGTGTTTTCAATATGGAAATTGACAGCCAATATTTAAACATTACAAAATGTTGTGTGTGGAGAAATCCGAATTTATGGATTTTCTTGGAAATTTGGAAGCTGTGAACAACAACTGAGGCTGGGCAGTGGCTGTCCCTTTTGGATAAGGCATGGGCTCACCAGCTCACCGTGGTCTCCACCACTCCTCATTGTCTCCCACACGGAGGCTAAATGTCAATTGCCTTTCAGCATCATGCTTTTGTAGTTGTTTCTCTTAAAGTAATAAGGATCATTAATTATAGGTCATACTTCTCTTTTTTTTAAGATTTTATTTATTTATTCACGAGAATACACAGAGAGGAGAGAGAGAGGGGCAGAGACACAGGCAGAGGGAGAAGCAGGCTCCATGCAGGGAGCCCGACGTGGGACTCGATCTCGGGTCTCCAGGATCATGCTAAACCGCTGAGCCACCCAGGCTGCCCATAGGTCATACTTCTAATGTACTCACCGCATGCCAGACACTGCGCTAAGTTCATTAACTCACAATAACTCACTTAATTGTCATAATGATCGTTGGGTAGGAAGTGGTGTAACACTCATCTTATGAGTGGAGAAATCTAGGCACAGAGAGGTGAAGTCAGTTCTCTGTCAGGTGAGAAAATAAATGAAAGCCTGAGATGACCACGAGTTTCAGGAAGAATGGGTATTCATGGTTGTACTCATTTCTTGCTGCTGCTCAAAATACTAGCAATTTATCATAGCTCTAGAAATCAGAAGTCAGAAATGAGCCTTCTGGGCCTAAAATCAATGTGTCAGCAGGGCTTCATTCCTTCCGCAGGAAAGGTTTGCCCAGAATCTTTTTTTATCAGAGTTGCATCTGTCAGAGCCCAAAACCCTGACACACGTGTAGCATATAGAAATCACAATGCGCAAGGAGTGCAAATAATTTAAGTTCTTGTTTGTTCTCAATGCAACTTACTTTGTGCAAAGATCCCTGTGGGCCAGGATGCTGAGAACTATCTGTCCCTGCCAACATGCCCCTTTCCCAAGACTGCCACAATTCCAGCGAGCTTAGGCAGGGCCCCGACATTAAGGGTAAGGGAGGGAGCCATCTGATTCTCAAGCCATGGGTCCACCTGCCCACCGTCAGTCTGCTGCTCACCTGTCGGCCTTCCATTTTCATACTTGTGACCTATCAAGATTGCTGCATTCTCTGCTACTCCTGAGCTTTGCTCACAGGGCTGATTTTCAGCCAGCTTGAGGCACCGGAAGCTCTTTGAGGCTGTCTGTGGCTTCAACTGCCCAGAGACACCATCAAGTCATTTCCTTTTCGGGGACCTGCAAACTCTCTGGGCTCTGTAATGAAGAGCAGGACTCAAGCCTCTTCTGGTTTTGAGGGCCCCTAGAATAGCTCTGGGGAACTTTCCCTAACCCAGGCCTCTCTCTTTTTTTTTTTTTTTTTTTTGGTTCCATAAAGAAGGGCATAGGAACTTCCCACCCTGTTACAGGTACTGAACTGTGTTCCCCCAAATTCATACCCAGTACTTCAGAATCTCATTGCATTTGGAAATAGGACCTTTAAAGAGAAGACTAAGGTAAAAAAAAAAAAAAATAAGGGCTACTGTATTGTTTTTGTTTCTGTTTTTTTTTTTTTTTTTTTTAAGTAAATTCTATGCCCAACATGGAGCTCATGGAGCTTGAACTCATGACCCTGAGATCAAGAGTTGCAGCCCTACGGGTGAGCCAACCAGGAACCCCCCCCCATAAAATAAGGTTATCAAAGTAGACACTAATCCAATACGACCTATGTCTTATAAGAAGAGGAGATTAGCACACAGACACACACAGAGGGATGACCACGGGAGGACACAGGGAGAAGTCATCCATCTACAACCCAAGGAGAGAAGCTTCAAAAGGAACCGGTCCCACTGACACCTTGATCTCAGACTTTCAGCCTCCAGAACTGTGAGAAAATGCATTTCTGATGTTTAAGCTACTTGGTCTGTTGCGGCAGCCCTAGCATACCTAGACACCACCTCTCCTACTCCCACCAGTCCTGAGGAAGTCAGGTGGCCTCCAGAAGCTGGAAAAGACAAAGGAACGGATTCGCCCCTAGACCCTCCAGAAGGAATGCAGCCCTGCTGACATTTTGACGTTAGCCCTGAACTGTACACTCAGAGATTCATGTTGTTTTAAGCCTCTAAGTCTGCAGCAATGTGTCCCAGTAACGACAGCAAGCTGACGCAGAGGGAGCTGGGAGGTACTTCGGGGCATCCGGGATGGTCCACCCCTACGCCACTTGGATCCATGTGCTTTGCAGGGAGGTTGGCCACATGCTGGGATAGCTACTGCGGGAGATTTGCTGATCTCTCTCCCAGACAGAAAGTGGAATCATCCACTGCTGCCACTGAATCGAGCAACTCCAACTATTCATCATCTCCCTCCCCAACCATTCCCTCTGGATTCCCTTCCACTTCAGCTGGCACTTCTGTTCCTCTAGGTGGCTTGTCCAATGAGGTGACCCAGTTCCTCACCCCTGAGGGGTCAGAGACCCTGGTCACCATACCTTTAGACCTTCAAGAGTGGCACTGATTTCTGCCCTTGTATTGCGATGCAAGACTGCATTTAGTTTACTACCTTGATTGGCAAGGGATGTGGAGGAGAAGGATTTGGGAGGCTTCCACTTGACCTTATCCACAGCAAAAGCTTACTAACAATACTTGACCTGCTCAGTGACTTCCAAGGGCCAAGTGCCAGACATACATTATCTCTCTAAACCCTCACCACCATGCTGTGGTGTCAATATTATTATTGTCCCCTGACTACTAGAAGAGGAAACTGAGGCATTGGGAAGTGAAGCAACTGGCCCAGAGTCCTTCATCTAGGAAATTATGGAGGCTTCTAATCCCAGAGCCTTTGCCTAAATCTCTTTCCTAAATCTACCACATGATACTCCAGTGTATGCATAGACCCCATTTTATTATCCACTCCCCTATCGATGGAGACATAGGTTGTTTCATAATATTATACAAAATACTGTCATGAATGCCCCCATCATGACTTTTTGTGCAGGTGGCCCCCCTCTTATAGGTCCTGGGTGCCCCTCACGCGAGAGCTCGAGAAGGGTTCTGAGCTTGTATGCGTTGACCTCCATCCTGGGACCTCAAATCCAAGACTTCCACCCAGCCTCCCTGCCTCCCCCACCGTTTCTCCTCCATGACCCACCCTGCCTCCTACTTCAGGACACTCTCACCAACACTTGTCCCTGAGGACTGACTTGCTCTACACCTAAGGGACTCCCTCCCCCATGTCACCCTGGTCGGGTCCCTTTACCTGACTGAGCCTGTTTCCCCAGCTATAGAACATGGGACCAGTCACTTCAAAGATCCCATGCAGGGAGGAATAATGATTTTGAAATCATAATGTAAGATCTTTTTCCCTTCCTTCTTCTGATCTAAATATTTACTTCAGTTACTGGTTGAGTGACCTTAAGTAACTGGCTTAAACCTCTCTCTCTGTTTCTTTGTTTGAAAATTAGGGATTAGGGACACCTGGGTGGCTCCACAGTTGAGCACCTGCCTTTGGCCCAGGGCGTGATCCTGGAGTCCTGGGATCGAGTCCCACATCGGGCTCTCTGCATGGAGCCTCCTTTTCTCTCTGCCTGTGTCTCTGACTCTCTGTATGTGTGTGTCTCTCATGAATAAATAAATAAAATATTTTTAAAAAGAAAATTAGGGATTATAATATCTCCACTACCTCACACCTCATAATACAACCCCACACACACACTACTTGAGCACAGTGAAAACATGTTAAGGTTTAGTTGAGTGGTTTCTGGTACATACTAAGTGTTCAGTAAATACTGGCCACTGTTGGTGATATTATTATGGTTGACCCTTGAACAACCTGGAGTTTAGGAGTACTGACCCTCCGCAACACAGTCAAAGATCCACGTATAACTTTTGACTCCCCAAAAACTTTACTATAAGCCTACTGTTGACTAGAAGCCTTACTGATAACATAAACAATCGATTGACACATATTTTCTGTGTTCTACGTATTATACACTGTGTTCTTACAGTAAAGTAAGCTAGAGAAAAAGAAATGTTATTAAGAAAATCATAAGGAATAGAAAATACATGTACAGTCTTGCACTGTATTTATCGATACCGTAAGTTTACATCAGATCTTTACAAGACCAATCATCTATTAGTACCTACATCAATGTTACTTTATATGACCAAAAAAAAAAAAAAAACCACACACACTTCAGATCGATACATATTACTAATACTAGACACCCAAAGTGAAAAGATAATATGAAAAAGAAATTCATATTTCTTAACAGGAATCATGATTCATGCATTTGTAACAAAGAGGTGGCAATAAGATTGCTTTGGGGTGGCCTAGTGTAACAGATACAGTTGCTTCACTGTAGCCCAGCCTATACACTAATAAATGAATTATTATAAATTTTTTTAATTTTTTATTTATTTATGATAGTCACAGAGAGAGAGAGAGAGAGAGGCAGAGACATAGGCAGAGGGAGAAGCAGGCTCCATGCACCGGGAGCCCGATGTGGGATTCGATTCCAGGTCTCCAGGATCGCACCCTGGGCCAAAGGCAGGCGCTAAACCGCTGCGCCACCCAGGGATCCCCTATTATAAAATTTTAATACGATTATGTTCATAATACAGCATCAGAGACCTTATTGCACTTTTTAAAAAACGTGTGATGATAGGCTGATTCGCAGTTCCTCCAATTCTTTGAAAGCGAAGTTATAAAAGTCAGAAAACTAATACATTAATAATTTTACATTAAATATCACTTATCTTAGGCCTACATAAGGATACGCTGTGAATGGCCCCCACGTACGTTCTGTGTTCATGCGCCTAAGTTTTTTTCTGTTTCTTTTTTCATGCGCCTAAGTTTTGATAAATTTTAACTTTTTACAACAGATTTCTGTACATTTTATGATAGCAAATGATAAAATAGATCACTTATCTACATATATTTTATGCATTCATGGCATACCTAACTTTTTCTTAATTTGTCCATATTTCGAGGCTACCCAGTTCATCTGCATATTTTTTTCAAATTGTCACAAATCTCCAAAAATGTTTCCAATATATGTTTTGGAAAAAGAATGCATGTAAGTGGACTCACGCAGTTCAAACCTATGTTGTTCAAGGGTTGACTATCTCCCTTGCCTCTTTTCCTAGTTAAGGAGTCGTTGGTTTTGTATATTCTTTCCTTCCCAAGAGAGATGGTGGGAACCTATGAGTCTCTTGCATCGATCTCCAAAAGCCTAAAGTGATGAAGTTTGGGATTTGACCAAATAGATGATGTTTGTAGCCATCACAATGACATTGGAAAACTCAACATCCTTGTCTTGTTTCTGATCTTTAAATGAATGTTTTCCCGGTTTCCCCACCAAAGATGGATCTGCTGCTGGGTTTTTTAGGTAGCCCTTACCAGATGACGGAAATCCCCTCCTATTCCTAATTTGCTAAGAGGTTTTGCAAAAATCATGAATAAAGGTTGAATTTTATTATATGTTTTCTCTGTATCACATAATCTGAAGAGTATTACAGAATTCTTCCCCTTGAGATTGACAATGTGGTGAATTATGGACATCAGTATTCTAATGTTAATTATCCAACCTTTAATTCCTGGAAAAAATCCAACTTGATCAGGGTGTATTTTTTAATACATTGCTAGATTCAATTTACTGATATTGTAGGTAGGATTTTTGCATCTGTGCGAAGGAGGAAGATGGTCTATGATTTTTCTGACTCATACTATTCTTGGTCAGGTTTTGGTATTAAGGCAAGGCTAGCCTCATTAAAAAAGAAAAAAGAAAACTGGGTGTTGGAGCACGTGGGTGGCCCAGTTGGTTAAAGCATCCAACTCTTGGTTGTGGCTCAGGTCATGATCCCAGGGTCATGAGATTGAGCCCTGTGTTGGGATCTGTGCTGGGCATGGAGCCTTCTGAAAATTCACTCTCGCCCTCTCCATCTGCCCCTCCTCGTCGACTCTCTCTAAAAACAAAAACAAAAACAAAAGAACACCTGGGTATCCTTTTTTTTCTGTATTCTGAAATAGTTTGCATACTGTTAACATTATTAGTCACACAGATATTTGTAAAACTCGCTTGTAAAAACATCTAGATCTGGCATCTTATTCGTGGGAAGGGTTTTTTTTTTTATGGGAGAGGAAGGTTTTTATTATTCAGTTTCTTTAATGACTTTTTTAGACTTGGTATTTCTTCTTGGCT
Source organism: Canis aureus (assembly GCF_053574225.1). Classification (NCBI taxonomy): domain Eukaryota; kingdom Metazoa; phylum Chordata; class Mammalia; order Carnivora; family Canidae; genus Canis; species Canis aureus. The sequence continues at coordinate 54,808,304 of NC_135629.1, forward strand.
TGTTTTTTATATTTTATCTACGTTGTCCCAATCATGGTTGAATAGATATATTGGTGAATAAAATCATTCCTTGTGCCGTCTTATGGCCTCTACAGCCCCATGCTTACGTTCCCTTTCTCGTCGTAAATAATTCTGATTTGCACCTTTTTTTTTTCTTTATTTTCCTTGATCAGTGTCACCAGAAGTTTATCTTCTCTTCTTTTCAAAAAAAAAAAAAAAGAAAAAAAAGAAATATTGCCCTTTTTATTATGTTTGTTTTCTAAATTTTCTGCCCTTATTTTGGCTCTTTCTTTACTTTCTATGTGTTTATTCTATTGTTCTTTTCTGACCCTCAGTTCAATACGTAACTCACTGATTTTCACTTTAAGGCTGCAGATTTTCCTCTAAAAGTTTCCTTTGGTTTCATGTCATAAATTTGATATGTAACTATTTTCATCTGGATATGGAAACATTGCATTCCGTGTGTTCTGCTCTGTTAATAAACATTTTCTGACTTTTGGCTTTTCCATAAGGTTAGGGCTTCTCATGCCTCTTTATTACCCCTTGTGGCAATGAACAAAATGCCCACACTCATCCTTGAAACCTACAAGGTTTCTTTTTTTTTTTTTTTTTTGGTTTCTTTTTTTTTTTAAGATTTTATTTATTTATTTATTTATTCATATGAAACAGAGACAGAGGCAGAGACACATGCAGAAAGAGAAGCAGGCTCCCTGTGGGGAGCCTACTGGGGGGCTCAATCCCAGGACCTCAGGGTCATGACCTGAGCCAAAGGGAGATGCTTAACCACTGAGCCACGCAGGTGTCCAAGAGGGGTGTTTTTAAAATCTCTGACTTCAGTGGTATAATTATCTAATACAAGATATTTTACATTAGTCCTTTTTTTTTTTTTCCGTTCTGGGTCTTCGATTTTTGCAGAGCATTTTACATAATAGCACATCTCAATTCATACTACCCACATGTTTGAATAGTTCTGTCAATTTTTGCTTCATTTATTTTGAGACTTTTTAAGTGCATACACTTAAAACTTATGGTTTTTCTAGTGGTTTTATCTAGTAACGCCTTTTACATTAAACTCTGTGCTGTTATTCGTAGGGCTAAACCAACTTTCTTTCTGGCTATTTATATCCTTTTTTTTTTTAAGATTTATTTATTTATTCATGAGAGACACAGAGAGGGGGGAGGGCAGAGACACAGGCAGAGGGAGAAGCAGGCTCCTTGCAGGGAGCCCGTCGTGGGACTCGATCCCCGGTCGCCAGGATCATGACCAGAGCAGAAGGCAGGCGCCCCACCGCTGAGCCACCCAGGCGTCCCTGGCTGTTTATATCCTTTAACTAGTAACTGGTTACATCTTACATGTCTAAATGTAAACAACACCTTGCTGGATCTTAAGTTTTCTTATCCAGCCTGATAATATTTGTATTTTAATTTGAGTATTTAAAACAATGCTGTCCAAAATAAACATAAGGTGAGCCATCTCTGTAATTTAAATCTTTTCTAGCAGCCACAATTAAGAGTCTAAAAACTGGTGAATGGAAAAAATAAATAAATAAATAAATAAATAAATAAATAAATAAATAAATAAAAAATAATAAATAAATAAACTGGTGAATGTTCATAATGTAGTTTATTTAGCAATGTACCCAGAATGTTATTCATTTCGAGGTGTAATCGGTATAAAATTATTAGTAAGATGCGCTTCACTTTTTTTCATTCCAGGTCTCCAAATTCTGGAGTGCATTTGTCACTGACGCAGGAGGGATCTCAGCACAGACTGCCTACCTTTCAAGGTGCTCCACGGTCCCCGGCCACTCTATCAGGTGGCAGAGATTTAGAGCATCCGCGTTCATTCCAATTACTGATGGGTTTGGATTTATTTTGTGATTTCTGTTTGTCCCTCTTTTTCTTTTTCTTTTCTTTTTTTCATTTAAGATTTCATTTCTTTATTAGAGAGAGAGCATGAGCAGTGGGGAGGAGCAGAGGGAGAGGGAGAAGCAGACTCCCTGCTGAGCAGGGAGCCTGACAGTCCCAGGACCCTGGGATCCTGGATCATGACACTCAACCCATTGAGGCATCCAATCGCCCCATCTCTCCTTTTCTGTTTCTTTTACTCGCCCTCCTTGCTTTATTGTGGATTTTTTTCTCATTCCAGTTTTTTTCTTCTACTTACCCAGAAAATGACGGTTTCTGTTCTTATTCTTTTAACCATTTCCTCAGGCACCTTCATGTGGAGGTTTAACCTGTCTAAAGCTCCTGAAGCCTCCTGACGGTTCTACCTGTATCCACTCTCGCCCCCTCCAGGCTGTTCTCCGCACAGCAGCCAAAGTGAGATTTTTGGTGACCTTTTTTTTAACATGTAATATTTATTCAAAATCACAGATAATCTCATTTAAAGACATCTCTTTGACCAAAACATTCTTAGGATAAAAAATATGTTTTTTCTATTCTTCCAAAAATGGAAATTACTCACCAAAAGGAACAAAAACCAATTCAAGTATCACAAGCTAACAACAACAAAAATAACCAAAGAATTGTAAGTTCACTTTCTGTTTTAGTGATGTAAAAAGAAAAAAAACCTGCATTTATTTTATTTCACTGAGGTATGACTTATGTACAAAAATGCTGTATATGTTTAATACTACATATTGATGATTTTAAAGAAAAGTAAACACCTATGAAACCATCACCACAATGTCACAAGCTTAACCATCACTTCTAAAAGTTTCCTCTTTCCTTCTTTATTTATGTGTGATGAAACCTTTTTTTTTTAATATGGAACGCTTCACGAATTTTTGTGTCATCCTTGTGCTGTGGCGATGCGAATCTTCTCTTGGTATCATTCCAGTTTTAGTATATGTGCTGCTCAAGCAAGCATGACAAGAACATTTAGTATAAGAGCCATCCTCTATAAAAAAAAAAATTTTAGGGGCACCTGGGTGGCTCAGTTGGTTAAGCGACACACTCATGGTTTCCACTCAGGTCATGATCTCAGGGTGGTGCGATCAACCCCCGCAGGGAGCTCTGCGCTCAACATCGTGGGGTCTGCTTAAGATTCTCTCTCTGTCCTTCCCCCTGCTCATGTGCTCTCTCTCTCTCTCTGTCTCATAAATAAATAAATATTAATTTTTTTTAAGTTTAAGTAGGGATGCCTGGGTGGCTCTGTGGTTGAACATCTGCCTTTGGCTCAGGTCATGATCCCAGGGTCCTGGGATCAAGTCCCTCATTGGGCTCCCCACAGGGAGCCTGCTTCTCCCTCTGCCTATGTCTCTGCCTCTCTTTCTGTGTCTCTCATGAATAAATAATTAAATATTTTTTTAATTTAAAAAGTTTAAGTAGACAATACAGTATTGTTAGCAATATGCATTGTGCTTTATCATAGATCTCTAGGACTTACCCAGCCTCCATAACTGAAACTGTATACCCATTAAACACCAATTCCCAACCCTCCCTCCCCCAGCCCCTGAAAGTCATCATTCCACTTTCTGTCTCTATCCACTTGACTTACCAGTTCCCTTGTATAAGTGGAATCATCTTTGTTCTTTTGTCCTCTGCTTTATTTCATGTGCTTGAGAGAGTGGCAGATTTAAATTCTTCCTTTTCTTTTTTTTTTAAGATTTTATTTATTTACTCATGAGAGACACAGAGAGAGAGAGAGGCAGAGACACAGGCAGAGGGAGAAGCAGGCTCCATGCAGGGAGCCTGACATGGGACTCGATCCCGGGTCTCCAGGATCACGCCCTGGACTGAAGGCGGCGCTGAACCGCTGAGCCACCCGGGCTGCCCTAACTTCTTCCTTAAGGCTGAACAATATTCCATGATACGTATACACCATGGATCCTTTATCCATTCATCCGCTATGCCTTTGCTTCTGTAAATAACACTTCAACGAACATAGAAGTGGAGGTATCTCTTGGAGATCCTGATTTCAATTATTTGGGATTTATACCCAGAAGTAGGATTACTGGATGGTAAAGTAGTTCTATTTTAACGTTTGAGGAACCTCCACACTGCTTTCCATAACATGGCACCATTTTGCATTTCCATCATCAGTAGTGCACAAGGGGCGCCAGTTTCTCCACATCCTCAACAGCGCCTGGTGTCTTTTGTCTGGGATTTTGTGTTGGGTGGATTTAAACCATCGTAACACAGTGGGATGGTATCTCACTGGTTTTGATTTGCATTTCCCTGATGATTCATGAGCACCTTTTCCTTATGCCCATTCGTCTTTATATCTTTACTGAGTGCTCACTAATATTTTTATTAGAACTTTTGCATATGAGTTCATAAATGAAATCAGTGCCTTCTTGTGTCTTTTAGTGACCATATGTGTACATTTGTGGTGAGTATATATCTAGGAGTGGACTTTACACCCAACATGGGGCTCAAATTCACAATCTCAAGATCAAGCCATTAACTCCACTGACTGATCTAACCAGGCACTCCATGCCCTTGTAGTTTTATTTTATTTTATTTTATTTTATTTTATTTAGATTTTATTTATTTATTCATGAGAGGCAGAGACATAGGCAGAGGGAGAAGCAGGCTCCATGCAGGGAGCTCGATGTGGGACTCGATCCCAGGTCTCCAGGAACATGCCCTGGGCTGAAGGCAGAAGCTCAACCTCTGAGCCACCCAGGTGTCCCGCCCTTGTAGTTTTAAACTGCATTTTCCTGATAGTTAATATGGTTGAGCATCCCTTCATGTTTATTATCCATTTATATATTGTTTTATGTGAAATATTGGGTCACATCTTTTGGCCCTTTTAAAGATGAGTTGTCCTTTTTTTTTTTTAAGATTTTACTTATTTGAAAAAGAGAGAAAAAAAAAAAAAAGCATGAGCAGGGGGGCAGGAGAGGAAGAAGCAGACTCTCTCCCCTGAGCAAGGAGGGGAGAGCCTTGATCCCAGGATGTGAGGCTTGATTCCAGAACCCTGGGATCATGACATGAGCCGAAGGCAGATGCTTAACCAACTGAGCCACCAAGGTGCCCTTTTCCTTTTTGATTTATAGGAACTCTTCATATAATCTGGAAGTGAGACCTTTTGTCAATTATATTTTTGCAAATCTTCTTTCTCGCTCTGTGGATTACCTTTTCATTCTCTGAACTGGTGTCTTTTGAAAAACAGAAGATCTTACTTTTAAAATACTATAAGAATAATATTTAATGGGGATCCCTGGATGGCTGAGCGGTTTAGCGCCTGCCCTTGGCCCCCCGGACGTGATCCTGGAGTCCCAGGATCAAGTTCTGCATCGGGTTCCCTGCATGGAGCCTGCTTCTCCTTCTGCCTGTGTCTCTGCCTCTCTCTGTCTCTCTCTCTGTCCCATGAATAAATAAATAAAATCTTAAAAAAAATAATATTTAACTTAATGATCATTTTAATAACTTCCTTTATATTTATAGTATTTTTAGTGTTCTGCTTTTAAAAATCTTTGCTTACTCTAACATAAATAAATATTCTCCTGTAAGAATATAAACCTCTTTCTTTAAACTTTATCTTTTACTTTTATATTTAAAATCCACCTGGATTGCAGTCCATCCTTGCACTAACAGCACATTGTCTAAATTCCTGTGGCTTTATGATAGATCTTAATGTCTGAAAGGGTAACACTCCATTTTGTTTTTCTTCTTGAAAATCTTCCTGGCTATTTTTGGTTATTTGCATTTCCGTGTGTTTCTTAAATCAGCATCACACACACACACACACACACACACACACACCCTGCTGAAATATTGCTAAGATGGCATTGAATCTATAGATCAATCGATGTTGGTGTAGAACTAATGTCTTCACAATTTTAAGTCTTTCAATCCATGACCATAGTATATCTTTCTTTTTATTTAGATTTTACTTAATATCCTCAATAACATGTTAAGTTTTGTGTGTAAATTTCTTGTACTACTTTCCTTAGATTTAGTCACAGGTCTTTGATGTTTTTTGATGCTCTTGTAAATGGCATGATTTTCAAATGTCTTTTTCTAGAGATGTTGATACATAAAAACACCATTGATTTTTGTATTTTTATTTTTAATCCAGTAACCTTGCTAAATTCCTTTATTAAATCTACCTATAGGGCAGCCTGGGTGGCTCAGCGGTTTAGCGCCACCTTTAGCCCAGGGCCTGATCCTGGAGACTGCGGATCGAGTCCCATGTCAGGCTCCCTAGAGGGAGCCTGCTTCTCCCTCTGCCTGTGTCTCTGCCTCTCTCTCTGTCTGTGTCTCTCATGAATAAATAAATAAAATCTTTAAAAATATAAATCTAGGGATCCCTGGGTGGCGCAGCGGTTTGGCGCCTGCCTTTGGCCCAGGGCGCGATCCTGGAGACCCGGGATCGAATCCCACATCGGGCTCCCGGTGCATGGAGCCTGCTTCTCCCTCTCCCTGTGTCTCTGCCTCTCTCTCTCTCTCTGTGACTATCATGAATAAATAAATAAAATCTTTAAAAAAAAAATCTACCTATAGTTTCTTTTAGTTATCTGCCTACACAATAATATAATCTTTTATTTCTTCTTTTTCAAGCCTTTTGCTTCTTTTTGTTTGTTTGTATGTTTTATTGTACTGGCTAGGACCTCAGTGCAATATTAATAAAAAGTGGTGATAACAATTCCAATTTCAATTGTCCACCCTTAATTATGTTGTTGTTTTAGATATTTTGGTGATATTCTTTAGCAGATTGCTAGATTGCTGCAAGTTTTTATCATTAAAAGATGCTGAATTGATCAATTGCTTTCTGCATTATCTTTTGAGATGATGTCATTTTTCCTTTATTATGTTCATGTAACAAATTATAATAATTGATTTTTAATGTTAAACCAATCTTGCACTTAAAAGGCAAATGCACAATCCAATAATCATATGTTAAGGGGAACACAATGAATAAAAATGCAATCTGTGACACTAATGACATAAAGGAGGAGGGACAGAGATGCAGAGGAGCAAAATGTATACTATTGAAAATAACTTGGTATTATTAAAACTAGATTACTATGAGGTTAAAATGTTAATTGTAATCCCTAAGGTAACCACTAAGAGAATAAAATTTTTAGGAAAGGAAAGAAAAGGAAAGGAAGGGAGAGGAGAGGAGAGGAGAGGAGAGGAGAGGAGAGGAGAGGAGAGGAAGGAAAGGAAAGGAAAGGAAAGGAAAGGAAAGGAAAGGAAAGGAAAGGAAAGGAAAGGAAAGGAAAGGAAAGAAGGAGAGGAGAGGAGAGGAAAGGAAAGGAAAAAGGAAGGAAGGAAGGAAGGAAGGAAGGAAGGAAGGAAGGAAGGAAGGAAGGACGAATGAACATCTGAGTAACTCAGTCAGTTAAGCATTGGACTTTTGATTTCAGCTCAAGTTATGGTCCCAGTTTCCTAGGATTAAGCCTGCAGCACTGAGCCCACATTGGGCTCTGCATTCAGTGAAGCAGAGTCTGTTTGTCTCTCTCTCTCCATTACTGATCCTGCTCCTGCTCTCCCATGCTGATGCTCTCTCTCACTTTCTCTCTGAAATAAATACATACATACATACACACATACATACATAACTCTTTTTTAAAAAAATAAAGAAAAAGGAAAAATAAGAGAAATCAAATGGGTACACTACAAAAAATCAACTAAAATTTTTTTTAGAGCCAATAATGGAAGAAATGAGGAACAAAACATGTAAGACATACAGAAAACAAATAGCCAAATTACAGAAGGAAATCCTTCCTTATCAGTAAATGCTTTAAATGTAAATGGATTAAGCTTTCCTATTAAAAGGCAGAGATTGGCACATTGGCAAAACAACACAACAACAACAAACATGTTCCATCTGTCCACAAAAGACTCACTTTAGATGCAAAGACACACAAAAGTTAAAAGTAAAAGGATGGGAAAAGATATTCCATCCAAATTATTCCAAAGGAAAGCTGGGGAAGCTATATTATTGTCAAACAAAATAGATCTTAAATCAAAAAGATCTCAAGACACAAAGAAGGATATTGTATATCTATTAAGATTCAAAATAGAAAAAGATATAATAATAATAAACGCATATGCACCTAACAAAAGAACCCCAAAATGTAGAAAGCAAATATTGAAAGAACTGAAGCAAGACTAGAGAATTCGACAATAGTAGTTGTAGACTTTAACACACTACTCTCAGTAATGACTATAACAATCAGTAGAAGATCAATAAGGAAACAGAAGATTTGAACAACATGATAAACCAATTAGACTTCACACATATACAGAATACTTGGCCTAACACTAACAGAATACACATCCTTCTAAAGTGCACATGCAGTATTATTCAGGATAGACCATATGTTGTGACACAAAACAAGTCTTAATAAATTTTTAAAGATTGGAACCATATAGAGTATTTCCTCCAATCACAATGTAATAAATCAGAAATGAATAATAGAAGGAAAACTGGAAATTTCACAAATACATAGAAATTAAGCAACATAATTTTAAACAACTAATGTGTCAAACAAGAAATCATAATAGAAGTTAGAACATGGGATCCCTGGGTGGCGCAGCGGTTTGGCGCCTGCCTTTGGCCCAGGGCGCGATCCCGGAGATCCAGGATCGAATCCCACGTCAGGCTCCCGGTGCATGGAGCCTGCTTCTCCCTCTGCCTGTGTCTCTGCCTCTCTCTCTCTCACTGTGTGCCTATCATGAATTAAAAAAAAAAAAAAAAATTAAAAAAAAAGAAGTTAGAACATATCTTTAAATGAATGAAAATTAAAACACAACACACCAAAATGAATAGGATGCAGAAAAAGCAGTACTAAGAGAGATATTTATAAATGTAAATGTACATATTTTTAAAAAGATCTAAAATCAGTAACTTCAATGCATACCTTTAAGAACTAGAAACGGAATGTCAAGTTACATTGAGACCTATCAGAAGAAAGGACAAGGAGGCCTGGGTGGCTCAGCGGTTGAGCACCTGCCTTCACCCCAGGGCATGATCCTAGAGTCCCAAGATCGAGTCCCATATTGGGCTCCCTGCATGGAGCCTGCTTCTCTCTCTGCCTATGTCTCTGTCTGCCTCTCTCTCTGCCTTTCATGAATAAATAAATAAAATCTTTAAAAAAAAAAAAAAGAAAGGACAAAATAAAGGTTAGAGCAGACACAAATAAAATAGAGAATAGAAAAACAACAGAGAGAATCCATAAAACCAAAAATCTATTATTTGAAAAGATCAGAAAAACTGCAAACATTTAGCTAGATTCATGGGAAAGAGAGCAGAGACAGAGAAGAGACTCAAATTACCAAAATCAGAAATGAATGTGGGGACATTACTACTGATTCTACATAAATAAAAAGTATAATAAGAGAAGACTATGAAAAATTTTACACTAACAAATTAGATAACCTAGATTAAATGCATAGATTTTTAGAAATATATAACCCACTAAAGTTGACTCAAGATGGAAAAAGAACATCTGAGTTGACCTATAACAAGTAAGGAGGTTAACCACTAATCAGAAACCTCCCAACAAAGAAAAGCTCAGAATAGGGATCCCTGGGTGGCTCAGTGGTTTAGCGCCTGCCTTCAGCCCAGGGCGTGATCCTCGAGTCCCAGGATCAAGTCCCACATCGGGCATCCTGCATGGCGCCTGCTTCTCCCTCTGCCTGTGTCTCTGCCTCTCTCTCTCTCTGTGTCTCTCATGAATAAATAAATAAAATCTAAAAAAAAAGAAAGAAAGAAAGAAAGAAAGAAAGAAAAAAAGAAAGAAAGAAAGAAAGAAAAGAAAAGCCCAGGACCAGATGATTTTAAAGGTAAATTCTACCAAACATTTAATAAAGAGTAAACACCAATCTCTCTCAAATTCTTCCAAAAAAAAAAAAAAAATGAAAAGGAGAAAATACTTCCTAACTCATGCTGAGAACAGCACTACTTTGCTACCAAAACCAAATAATGGCATCACAAGAAAAGAGAACTACAGACCAATATCTCTTATGAATATGTATGTAAAAATCCACAACAAAATACTAGAAAACAAAGCTAGCAGCATAAGTGGGATTTATTTCCAGAATGCAAGAATGGTTCAACATACAAAAATCAGTCTGTGTAGTATACCAAATTGATAAAATGACAGGGAAAAAACACATGATCATTCCAAGCGATACAGAAAAGCTTTTGAAAAAATCCGGTTCCCTTTCATGACAAAAACACTCAGTAAACAAGGACTGCAAAGGAACTTCCTTAGCTTAATGAAGGCCAACTGTGAAGAACTCACAGCTAATATTATACTTGATAATGAAAGCCCAAGAATAAGACAAGGATGCCTACTTTTGCCAGTTCTATTAAACATAGTACTAGAAGTTCTAGCCAGAGCAATTAGGCAAGAAAAAACAAGACTGCAGACGCAAAACTTTTTAACCAAAACTAGAAGCTGTTCATTCCTGAAGACTCACTATTCCCCTACAACATTCTTTTTCAGATTTGCTTTGTGACCCATAGGGAGAGGTGAGCCTTATGCTGGCAAGTCAGCTTCAAAGCCTATTACATTTGAAAAAGATTGAAATGTGCATTTTGCAGGGAGAGGGAGAGGCTCAGTATTCTTTAGGGAAGAAAAAGGTGGTGTGACACTGAAGATCCAAAAACAGATCCTGAAGTTATACCAAATGAGTAAAATATTAATGAGCCTTTCATTAGCTGAAACCTTTAAGTTTGAGACACGTAACACGAAATTCTGTTAATCATGGAGAAACTAATGGTTTCGTTGAATCCTGCTCTGTGTCTATGGGAATTCACACGTTTATAGCTACTACCCATGTGCCTTTTCCACCTTTCTTCACTGTATTTTTTCCTAGGGACACCATAACAAAGCACTACAAACTTGGTGGCTTAAAACAATGAAGATTTAGTCTCTCATAGTTGTATACACCAGAAGCCCAATACCTAAGTGTTAGCAAGGCCAGGCTCTCACTGAAGACTTAGGGAAGGGGATCCCTGGGTGGCGCAGCGGTTTGGCGCCTGCCTTTGGCCCAGGGTGCGATCCTGGAGACCCGGGATCGAGTCCCACGTCGGGCTCCCGGGGCATGGAGCCTGCTTCTCCCTCTGCCTGTGTCTCTGCCTCTCTCTCTCTCTGTGACTATCATAAATAAATAAAAATTTAAAAAAAAAAAAAAAGACTTAGGGAAGGAGCTTTCCTGGTTTCCTCCAGCTTCTGGTGGCAATCCTTGGTGTTCTTTGACTTGTAAATGCCTCACTCCAATCTCTGGCTTTTTCACATATACATTTCATGTGTATGTCTGTATTTTGGGGAAACTCAGTTTTATCCTCCTGTGTTTCTCCTTTACACACCCTGCTACCACACTCACAGCACTTCTGAAGCAATTCTCAGAGATCAGCTGGGTGTCCTACAATTCAACTAAATTTTCGCCCCCTCTACCTGGAGATGACACCTACGAGACTCTCCCCAATGTCAGATGCCAATCTGACCTACTGGCTATATCAGAGGTTCCAGTGACTCTCCCTCCTTGTGTTCCATTAATTTGCTAGAGTGGCTCACAGAATGCAGAGAAATATTTTACTTACTAGATTACTGGTTTATTATAAAAGAATAGAACTCAGGAATAGCCAGATGGAAGAGATGCACAGGACAAGGAGTGGGGAAGGGGCATAGGGCTTTGATGCTCCATCTGAGCACACCACTCTCCCTAGTCCTTAGGGAGACAATCCATGGGAAAATGAGCAAAAAACTTAGAACAGACATTCCGCTGAAAAGAATGTCCAAATGACCTATACACATTTGAAAAGGTGTACATCTTCACTGAGCATCATTAAAATGCGATTTATTTATTTATTTTTTTGAAAATGCAATTTAAAACCATAAGATAGCACTATACAACCATCAGAATGGCTACTTATGTGTGTATGTGGTGGTGTCAACATGTAGGTATATAACGCAGTGTTGTCAACTATAGTCACCATGCTGTACATTAGATCCCCAGAATTCATTCATCTTAGAACTGGAAGTTTTTATCCTTTAACAAATGTCTTCCAGTATCCCCATTTGTATCTGTGTGTGTTCTTTACACATTCATCTGAAGATGAACACTTAGGTTGTTCCCACGTCTTGGCTATTGTGAATAACACTGAAATAAATTTTTTTTTAAGATTTTACTTACTTATTCATGAGAGACACTCAGAGAGAGAGAGAGAGGCAGAGAAATAGGCAGAGGGAGAAGCGGCCTCCATGCAGGGAGCCCAATGTGGGACTCGATCCCAGGGCTCCAGGATCACACCCTGAGCCAAAGGCAGATGCTTAACCACTGAGCCACCCAGGTGTCCCAATAAAAGTTTTTTAATGGCAAAAGATTCTGTCTGTGTTCTTAGCAGGACCACACTCTCACATTCAAGCTATGAGAAGATCTGACCCTAGTATTGACCCCATGGCCAGGAGAGAAGGGGGGTAGGTTCCTGTAGAGGGCTTATTAAAGAGGGTGCCCTGCAAGACACCAGCCTCATTTAAAGCCTTTGAATAATCTTCCAACAACAGAGATGGGACCATTCTTGTGGGTCCAGAGGCTCAAGGGATGTGGAGACTCAAAGTTTTCAACTGTACCTATCCAGGGACTTGGCTTACTACTCATCCCTCATCAGGACCCTGACTTTGATATTGGAAACTTGCTTCAATAGCCAAAACAACCTTAGGTAAAATTCTGTAACCCTTACTATTATGTTGTGAGTCTGATGCTCAGCTCTGCATGACCTTCACTATAGGTGAGGACCCTTCCAGATGCTGCCAAAGAGCCCCCAGACTCTTGCACTACACCCTGAATTGATCATTAATATATCTTTTTTAAAAAGATTTTATTTATTTATTCATGAGACACAGGGAGGGGCAGAGACACGGGCAGAGGGAGAAGCAGGCTCCATGCAGGAAGCCCGATGTGGGACTCAATCCCGGGACTCCAGGATCATGCCCTGGGCTGAAGGCAGGTGCTAAACCGCTGAGCCACCCAGGCTGCCAGATCATTAATATATCTGAGCCTGTTCTCTCTCTTCAAAGCATCAGTGTTGCTCAGCAATAGCCACTCAATTCCACAGTATTTTTTTTTCACAGTCTTTTTAGTTATTTTTTCCTCTAACTCCAACACCAGAGGTACGGCACAAGCTAGTGCATACCCCTCCTCCTGTATCCCATTTCAGTTGATCACTAGTGAAAGTATTAACACACTGCACTAGGCTTGGGGAAAGGATGTTCAAAAATCCCCATATCACCAAGGATGGGGTTCTCACTGACATCTGATCAGTGAGGTACCCTCTTCCAAAATCTCTTTTAGAGTCCTTTCCCAGGACCACTTTTGGCACCCAATGTTTAGATTGGGTCTCCTAAAACCATATGTGCATATGGCTTACTGAAGAAGGTCTCTCAGAATAAACCTGTAGAAGAATGAAGGAAGCAGAATAGGGGCAGAAGAAGCTAGCCTTGTAGATGTGATTGCAAAGGAAGAGAATCTGCCTCAGCCTGATCTCATAGGGAGCTCTGGAGCATGACCTGCATCACAAAGACTTTCTTACCCAGAGACACAGAAGTGTGATCTGTTATTTATGTAAACCATTCACTCATTGGCCAAGGGCTACCCTTAGGGAGGGGAAAATAACTTTCATACCATCTTCAAGCAAAGAAACATCTGTCAGGCAAGGACACTCTCTTGAAAAAATAAAGTACAAGAATGAGTCATTAGTAGCCAACACCCACAGCAGCTGGAGGTTGGGTGCCATGGCCCAGCAAAGAGGATCTGGGAGAGGCAGTCACAGCACCATGTGTTCTTTGTCTATCACCACCTGGAACATAAACTTCAAAGAGCAGAAACTTTGTTTTCTTTACCATTGCATCCCCAGTGCCTGTAACTATGCCTGGCACAGGGTAAATGCTTATTAAATAGTTATTGATTGAATGAATGTTCTCTAAGACAAGATCTATCAGGCATGCCCTGACTCAGAGGGACTCCTTGCTCTCTATTCTCAGTCCTGAGAAGAGGCAAACAAAAGAGGGATTAAATAGAGAACACTTACTGATATTAAAAGCATTCAACCATGAAAGAAGAATCCAGTGGACCATACAAAAATTAAAAACATCTGGGATACCTAGCTGGCTCAGTCGGCTAGATGTCTGCCTTTGGCTCAGGTTATGATCCTGGGGTCCTGGGATCAAGCCCTGGGTTGGGCTCCACATTGGGCATAGAGTCTAGTTACAATTCTTGATTCTCTCTCTCACTCTCCCTGTGCCCTTCTCCTCACTCCCGCTAACAACATGCCCTCTCTCTCTCAAAATTAAGTAAGGGGGTGCCTGGGTGGCTCAGTGGGTTAAGCATCTGCTTTCAGCTCAGTTCATTATCCCAGAATCCTAGGATCTACCCGCATGCTGAGCAGGGAGGCTGCTTCTCCCTCTCCCTCTGCCTACTGCTCCTCTGCTGTGCTCTCTCTTTCTCTGTCAAATAAATAAAATATTTTTAAAATAAATTAAAAATTGAGTAATTGCAAATATTTGCTCTTCTAAATATCCGATTAAGAAAGTTTAATAAAATTCACAAAACAGGAATAAATATTTACATATTTTATGCCATGCATCTAAAAAGGAATTTGTACCCAGAATATATCAAAGACACCTGGGTGGCTCAGTGGTCGAGTGTCTACCTTCAGCTCAGGGCTCAGGTAATGGTCCTGGAGTCCTGGGATTGAGTCTTGCATCTGGCTCCCCGCAGGGAGCCTGCTTCTCCCTCTGCCTGTGTCTCTGCCTCTCTTGCTGTGTCTCTCGTGAATAAATAAATAAAATTTACTTATTTAAAAAAATAATTCTTACAACTCAATGATTAAAAGACAAAAACCTCAGCAAAAAAAAAGAAAAGAAAAAAGAAAATTGTCAAAAAGCTGGATAGCTATGTCCTAGAGAAGCTATACAGCAGACAAATGAACATATGAAAAGATGCTCAATATTTATTTGTTTATTTATTTATAAATATGGTAACGCTTCACAAATTTGGGTGTCATCCCTGCACAGAGGGTCATGCTAATCTTCTTAGTATCATTCTAATTTTAGTATATGTGCTGGTAAAGCAAGCACAAAGTGCAAATTTAAATGACAACAAATTGGGGCACCAGCATGGCTCAGTTGGTGAGGCGGTAAAGTATTTGCCTTCAGCTCAGATCATGATCCCAGGCTCCTGGGATGGAGCCCCACATCTTCTCCCTCTGTCCCTCCCCCTGCTTGTGCTCTCTCTCAAATAAATAAATAAAATCTTTTTTATAATGACAGCAAATTACCACAAGAATGTCTAAAACTAACATGACTAACCAAACCAAGTATTGTTAAGGATATGGAGCAACTAGAACTCAACATGGGATGGCCACTTGGGAAAACAACCAGAAATTCCCTACAAAGTTGAACATACTCTTGGCTTATGACCTGCAGTCCCACTCCTATGAATTTATCCAAGAGAAGTGAAAACATGCCCACATAAAAACCCACACAGAATGCTCATAGCATCGTTATCCGCAATAGCCCCAAACTGAAAACAACACAAATGCCCATCAGTTGATGAATGCACAACAAAATGGAATATTACTCAGCAATATTGATACACATAACATTATGTCAAGCACAAAAGATACTGTGGGATTCCATTTACATGAAATTGTAGAAAAAGCAAAACCAGAGTGACAGAAAGTAGATCGATGGTTGCCTACGGATGGATTGGGAAGAGCAACTATAAAAGGGTCATGGGGTGGGGATCCCCAGGTGGCTCATCAGTTTGGCGCCTGCCTTCCGCCCAGGGCGTGATCCTGGGGTCCCGGGATCGAGTCCCACATCGGGCTCCCTGCGTAGAGCCTGCTTCTCCCTCTGCATGTGTCTCTGCCTCTCTCTCTATCACTCTTTCTCTCATGAATAAATAAATAAAATATTTTTTTAAATGTTAGCATTTAAAAAAAAAGGATTGAGGCTAAAGAGTTATGGAAAGCCAGTTGAAAAAAAAAGGTCACAGGGTAACTTTCCGGGGCAACAGAAATATTCTAGATCTCAACTGTGGTATTATTATATGACCTTGTGCATTTGGTAAAAATCATCACTCTATCCACTTAAATGGGTGAATTTTATTAGATAGAAATTATACTTCTGTTAAAAATAAACCTTTATGTTGATAGTGGCAAAAATAAAAAGGCAGAGCCTGGGTCTGGTACTGATGGCTCCACTGATCAGCTAAACCATGTCAGCAAATATTCATTTCCAAACATCTTATTCTCTGAGGAAAGTACTTTTCTCAACAAAAGTAATCACTGTTGGTCAACTTCCCATTTCCTTGCCACTGAAAATGATCTTCAACACAAGAGGTGACCTTCTCAGGCCACAGGTCTCCTGCTGATCACATCTTCTCCCTGTGTAGTCACCTGTGCAGATTTTTCAAGAAACCTGGGAGTAGGTGGTCTAGGTTTTCACAGACCCAGAATACTGAATGGGAGTCTTGGTCAAGTTGTTAGTTAAAACCACATTCAATTCTCATGGCAAGGCGGACGAACCTGGAGGACGTTATGCCAAGTGAAATAAGCCAGATGCAGAAAGACAATCACTGTATGGTCTCACTTATACGTGGAATCTAAAAAGTCTCATTCATAGAACTAAAGAGTGGACCGGTGGCTGCCAGGCGCTGCGGGGTAAGAGGGGCGAAGTTGGTCAACCGGTACAACTTTGAATAATAAATAAGTTCTGGGGAATCTAGTGTGACAGAATGATGAAATAATGAGTAGCACTGTGTTATAGACTTAAAATTTGCTAAAGGGGTGACACCTGGGTGGCTCAGTTGGATGAACCATCTGCCTTCAGCTCAGATCCGGATATTGGGGTCCTGGAATCGAGCCCCCACGTCCGGCTCTCTGCTCAGTGGGGAGTCTGCTTCTCTCTCTCCTTCTGTGCTCTCTCTCTCTCTCTCTCTCATTATCTCTCAAATAAATAAATAAAATATTTTTTTTAAAAATTTGCTAAGGGGGCAGCCCTGGTGGCTCAGTGGGTTTAGCGCGGCCTCCAGCCCAGGGCGTGATCCCGGGGACCCAGGATCAAGTCCCACATCAGGCTCCCTGCATGGAGCCTGCTTCTCCCTCTGCCTGTGTCTCTGCCTCTCTCTCTCTCTCTGTGTCTCTATGAATAAGTAAATAAAATGTTTAAAAAAGAAAGATTAAAAAAATTTGCTAAGGGAATAGATCTTAAGTGTTTTCACCACAAAAAAACAGCAAGATGGCAACTGTGAGGGGATGGACCTCTTCATTAACTTGATAATGGTGATCATTTCACAGTGTAAACATATTAAATCATCCTGTTGTATACCTTTAAAAAAAAAAAAAAACACTGCATTGGGCACCTGGGTGACTCAGTGGTTGAGCTTCTGCCTTCAGCTCAGGGCATGATCCTGGGGTCCAGGGATCCAGTCCCACATGGGGATCCCTGCAGGGAGCTTGCTTCTCCCTCTGCCTGTGTCTCTGCCTCTCTCTGTGTGTCCCTCATGAATAAATAAATAAAATCTTTAAAAAAAACACACATAATACAACCTAAGCTGCATATAATTTTTATTTGTTGATCATACCTCAATAAATCTGGGAAAAATTAGAAATGTTTAAAAACCACATTAGTTCCTTTTTCAGGCTTGAGCTTTGTCCTTTTAGTAGACTGTCAGCAGAAATGATCCCCAAGCATTCCCCATCTCTATGTGCATGTGTTCCTTCTCCCATCAAGTCATGGATTCAGTCTACTTCCCATTTCCTTGAATCTGGGTTGATCTTTGGATTTGCTTTCACCAAAAGAATACAGTGGAAGTGACACAGTTGCCACTTCCAAGCTGAGATCCTGTGACCATCAGCTTCTAGTTTTGCCTTCTTAGGATCCAGCCACCACGTATAGAAGCTTGGCTTAATTTTGGAGGATGGCTTGGCAGTTTCTCATAAAACTAAACATACCCTCACCATAGGAATCTGTAATCACAGTCCTTGGTATTTACCCAAAGGAGTTGGAAAACGTATGCCCGCACAGTTTTATGCATAATTGCCAAAACTTGGAAGCAAGTGTGCAGTAGGTGAATTGACAAATAAACTGTGGGGCATGCAGACATCGGCATATTATTCAGTGCTAAAAAGAAGTGAGGACTCCACCGCGAAAAGACACAGAGGAAATGTAAATGAATATTACTGAATGAAAGAAGTCAATCTGGGAAGCCTACGTAAGGAATGCTTGCAAATATCTGCAATTCTCGGAAACACAAGCTCAGGAGAAAAGGGATCTTACTTCCTTGCAACCAGATTGCCCCAGGGCAGGGGAGGGGGTGGAGAGGCTCTATCCTCTTCCTTCCCTACGGGTCAGAAGAGGAATAGTAAGGGAGGTGGAAAGTTAGCTGGTAAGGGGAGGGAGCCAGCCTCTTGCTTGAAGGTAGGGGAAGCTCTGGTTTCAGAACTTCCTCAAACATCCCACACCGCCCCAGCACAACTGCACAATTGGGAGAACAATCGATTGATGGAGCCCCCCTAATGTCCCAGGCCAGTAATTTCAGAGCAGCAGGGAAAACCCAGACATGGGGTGCACATGTGCAATCAAACTCCGGCACACCCCCTCCACCCACCTCTCTGCGAGGTGGTTTCGGCTCATCTTTCTAGCCCTGCTGCCCTGAAAGATGGAAGTCGTAGCATGACACGCTTCACCGACCATGCAAAGTCTCAAAAATGTGATTCTTTATTTATCACAGGTATAAGCCCCCAATAACAAATGGGTGTTTGCGTTGGTTTTGTTTTCCCTTTTGTTACTACAAATCACACCACGTCGAATTTAGGTGTGAGCATCCGTGTTTGTGATGTGTGAGGGTGTGCTTATCACATAAAAACCTTCAAGGACAGCTGCTGGGACACAGGGAAGCTGTATTCTGGTCCCTTGACTGGTTCTGCTCTACCTCATCCTTTGCAAAATTGCGGATCCATTTCAAATCCCATCATCTGGGCCGGAGGATGCCTCCCAGCCAGATGCCGAGAAAACACAGCAAATCATCCAGCGCTTTGATCTTTCACCAAACCGCAGGTGAAAATGAAAATGTGTATTCCACCGGCTTTGAACTTCCAAATTCTCTTATTATGAAAAGAGAGTGTATCGCTTGATGCTATTTCTTGTGCGTATGCGTTTCTTTTTATAAACGGACTTTTTCTGTTTCACGTTTCTAGAGAGTGTCAGTCATTTCTTAAAGACTTCACAGGTATATTTTATACCTTAAAGAAAATCGTCAGTGTGTGATCCACTTTTCCTTTTTCACTCCCGCTTCCCATCTTGCGTGTGTATGTGCCCTTAAACTTGCTATTTTTACTGGAGCAATTATTCATTTATCTGCGAATCATTTCAGCATTCTCTTTTATGCCTTCTTAGTTTGTTTGCTTTTTTTGTTTTAACATACTTAACACATCACTGCACCAGGATGAATTTTTATGAAATCACCATGCTTTCGGTGTTTTCCTGGTTTCTTTTTTCCTTTTTACACTTAAACCTTTGCTCCAGCTGGAATTTTTTTTTCTTTTTTTTTAATTTTTATTTATTTATGATAGTCACACACAGAGAGGGGGGGGGGCAGAGACACAGGCAGAGGGAGAAGCAGGCTCCATGCACCAGGAGCCCGATATGGGATTCGATCCCGGGTCTCCAGGACCGTGCCCTGGGCCAAAGGCAGGTGCCAAACCGCTGCGCCACCCAGGGATCCCTCCAGCTGGAATTGACTTCGGGTTTGGCCATCTCTTAGCTTTTCTGTCAACTGGTGATTGATGTAATTACCAATTGACTGCCCAGAGAGGTTGATACCCTTTTTCTGCGTTTATAAACCACTTGAATTCCTTTCTTTGTGAATTGTTTGTACCCTTGTACGTTCTTTTTTTATTAATTTTTATTTATTTATGATAGTCACACACACAGAGAGAGAGAGAGGCAGAGACATAGGCAGAGGGAGAAGCAGGCTCCATGCACCGGGAGCCCGATGTGGGATTCGATCCTGGGTCTCCAGAACGCGTCCTGGGCCAAAGGCAGGCGCCAAACCGCTGCGCCACCCAGGGATCCCCCTTGTACGTTCTTCTAATGAGTATTTTGTGGGTGAAAATAACAAAATCAAGAGCGGGCCTTTATTGAGCACTTGCTGTGTGCTTGGCGCCAGGCTATGGCCTGACACATACCTTTTCCTCTGAACCCCTTCACGGCCCACGTTAGGGATTCCAGGAACATTGACCCTAAAAGTTGATGAGGATATGAGTTTCTCAAAACGTCAAAGCTAAAATGTGACATTCCAGAGACTGGAATACAGGTGCGCTGAGGGACTGCAGATTCCACGTACTTGACTATCCTCTGTAGCAATTAGTCTTACCGCGTTGAGATGGAGGTCGGGAGGGACACCAGGTGGACTGCAGGAAATCGTCAAAAGTCCATTGTGAGGAACAGGACATGATGAGGACTAGAGGCTCTGGAGATGGGGTTAGCGGCTGGAGCTAGACTTTAGAACCCAGATGCGGGGGCGGGGGGATGTTATATAGTAAGAAAGAAGGTTGGGAAAATTTTCTAGGATCATGCCACCACGCTCAGGAGAGCTGGAAGGGGAAAGCCCTTGGGGGTCCTGCCCGCTAAAACCCCAAACTTAATCCTAGGGCTTTAGGAAAGGTAATTCCTTTAGCAGTTGGGGGTCTCAGCGTACAAATGCCAATCACCTACATCCCAAGGATTATGGGTGCGTTTGACTCCTTTCTTTTCTTTTCTTTTCTTTTTTTTTCTCTTTTCTTTTCTTTTTCTTTCTTTCTTTTCCTTCCTTCCTTCCTTCCTTCCTTCCTTCCTTCCTTCCTTCCTTCCTTCCCTCCTTCCTTCTCTTGCCACCCCACCAGCCAAGGTGGTTGGCTCCGGCTCTGAAATCTCTGAAATCTATCCCGTGTCCGCCCTCCAGACCAGGTCTCTACCCACTCCTCACTTTGGAAGGAAATTTTTAAGTTCCGGTGTCTATCGGCAAAGCTTCTTAGAACACAGCTCTGGGCACTTGTTGCGGCGACAGCAGCTTTCATGCAGTGAAAGTGCAGGGTTAGATTCACTGATACGGACCGCGATGGGCATGATCCTGCAAGCCCAGGCCATCTCTCTAACGTCTTGTTGTAGGATTTTTGCGGCTGCCACAGCACAGTACCACAAATGGGGTGGCTTACAACGACAGAAATTCATTCTGTCACAGGTCCAGAGGCCAGATGTCTGAAATCAAGGTGTCCGCAGAGCCTCGCTCCCTCTGGAGGCTTTAAGAAAGAATCCTTCCTAGCATCTTCCCGGTTTCTGGTGTCCTGAGCAATTCTTGGCAATGTCTCTGCCTATGTCTCTGCCTCTCTCTCTCTCTCTCTCTCTCTCTCTCTCTCTCGGCTTGTAGATGAATCCCTCTGATGTCCACCTCCATCCTCACATCTTCCCTCCGTGCCTCTGTGTGGCCTTTCCTCTCCTGACAAAATGCCATTCTTTGAATTTAGGACCCACCCTATTCCAGGATGATCTCATCTAACGACACCCATCTAATGGTGTTCCCAAGTGAGGTCACATACCAACTGCGGTTCTAGGCACCACAGGAATTTGGGACCGGATACTATTCAACCCACTGCAGCCATTAGGGACAGGTGGTCTCCGAAAAGAAGAGAACCCTGAAGGGTGATGTGAAGTGTTTATAAGAGCCGGCCACCAAAGTGACCTTTACAGGCTTCTACTCTCCTCCTATTGGGCAGGTCAGTCACGTGGCCCCGCAGCAGGCTGGGGAGACCCGGGAAAGTGAAGAGAAGCACGTGGGTGTTTGGAGAGCCTCCCTGCCATCCCTGGCTGCTTGCCCAGCGCAGCATCTGGTCCGTAGGGGATGCTCGGTGAAGATTTGTTGAATGAGTGAATGAGTGAATGAGTGAGTGAGTGAGTGAGTGAATACCAGGAAGGTGAGGGGAAGGAGCCAACTAGGAAGCTCAAGGGGCCCCGTGCAGCTGGCCCACCGCTCTGGGAGCTGGGGGTGTGCAGGAGCTGGGGTGGGGGGATTTCCCTGCTGAGTGAGTGAACCACTCAAATCCCTCCCCTTTGCCGGACATCCCCAGAGTGGGGCGGGGCGGGTCCCAGGCAGGTTTGGGCAAGCAGAAGCCTCAGAGCTGAGGGAGGGCTGACGTTTCATCCGGCTGATGCAGCGCCGACTGAAGACCACGATGGCAGAGGAGGGCTCCGGCTGCCCGGTGCCCCGCTTGCCCTGGGCGTCCGTCCTGCGGGTGGCTCTGCCGCTCTTTCTGGCGGGCGCGGTCATCTACTGCTTCCTCTGCACCCAGCGCCTCGCGCAGCAGCGGCAGCTCGAGTCACCTGGGGTGAGTTGAAAAGCAAGGCGGAAAAGAGATGCAAACCTGCCACCTGCCCCGTGGAGCCTGGGGACCTCCGGGCGCGACCCGGTCTTGCGCGGGTGGGGGGAGGGGCGCGGAGGGAGCCGGGGCGAGCGACCGGAATCGCGGTGGGATCCAAGCCCAGGGACCGAGCGGCCGGGGCTCTCGGAGCCAGATGGAGAAAAGTCGCCCGGGGAGACCTGGTTGGGAAAGAGTAGGGCGAGAGTTAGAGACCCGAGCAAGCGGATAGGGCCCGGCTGCCCTGGAGGGTAGGGGATGTCGCTTGTGTTCCGGAGGTGAATCCCGGGTGGGGATCCCGGGGTGGGGAGGTTGCCGCTGAGCAAGGGGCATCCGATGTGGGCATAGAAAATGACTCGTCTTTGGTGTTCCCCCGGCGGGCTGACTCAGAGGCTGCTGGGGGCTTCACAAAGCCGGGAGGGCGTGGGTCCGGCGCCTGCGAGACCAGGGCGGCCCGGCCCGCTCTCCTGGAAGCCCTGGACACCCATCACGGGGGCCCCACCTCGCGGGGGACCAGGGGTGCGCAGCGCAGGGGGGTGCGCAGCGCAGGGGGCTGCGCGGCGGAGAGAGCAGGTGTAAGCAGTTCATTCAAAACTACTTCCTCTTTAAGAGATCTTTAAAAAGTCGACTCAGGCGGACGGGTCGAGAAGCGGGTAGGAGGATGAGCAGAAGAGAGAGGTCTTCATTGGGGCGCCGAGGCGGGGGGAGGGGGGCAAGGGGGGGACTTAAAACCTTCATGCTATGTGCCCACCGGGAGGGGGGGGACTTAAAATCCTCATGCTCACGTGCCCACCGGGAACGGGGAGGACTTAAAACCTTCATGCTTATGTGCCCATCAGGAGGGGGGTGACTTAAAACCTTCATGCTTATGTGCCCACCGGGAGGGGGGGGGACTTAAAACCTCATGTTTATGTGCCCACCGGGAGGGGGGGACTTAAAACCTTCATGCTTATGTGCCCACCGGGAGGGGGGGGACTTAAAACCCTCATGCTCATGTGCCCACCGGGAGGGGGGACTTAAAACCTTCATGCTCTTGTGCCCACCGGTTTCCCCTTCTTTTCTTCCAGTGGGACATGGCTGAGCTCCAGCTGAATCACACAGGTAACCTCGCGCGCGCGTGGGAGGCAGAAAGAGAGAGGGACAGAGAATGAGAAATCGCGATAAAGAGACAGAAAGAGAAAGAGCCAGAGAAAGGGAGAGAGAGTGAGCCCGGGAGGGAGAGGAAGGTGAGGGGGGCGTAGTGTGTTTCTGGCTCTCTACGACCTTGCTCCTTCTGCATCCCTCGCCCTTTACCGTCCGCCTTTTGGGGAAAGAAAGCGCACTCAGCACAGTCGCCAGGTTCCTCCCTTCGCCCCGCAGGCCTTAGCCCGGCGCTGTTCAGGTGCCACCGCAGACAAGGGAGCGGGGCTCCCTTCTACCCAGAGGCTCAGCCAGTAAATACAAGAACATGCAAACTACCTACACGCCGAGGGGAGGGGGGGTACACCCCGCCGCCTCGGACGTGTCCTACCGAAAGATTAAGCAGGGGAGGGGATTGGGGCGCACCAGGGCTGGCTTTGCCGGGGACAGTGGAGTCCTCGGGAGCGGCAGCGTCCCTGAGAAGGTGGCCTTAGAGAAAGAGGTGAAGGTGGTGAGGGAGCCAGCCACTGGGTGGCCCGTGGGGAGGCCCTCCCCCTCCCTCTAGCCCTCCCCACCGTGGGGCCTTTCCCGCTCATCCCCAGAGGTTTGGATGCTGTGTTCATTCCATTTTGTAGTGGAGGGAAACCCTGTTCCTCTTTTTCTTCTCTGGCACTTTCTATTCTGGCTGCTGAGACACCATGCCGTAAATTAGGTGGTTTATAACAGCAGACATTTCTTTCTCATGGTTCTGGAAACTGAAGTCCAATATCAAGGCATCAGCAGATTCTCCGTGGCTGGTGAGAACCTGCTTCTTGGTTTCTAGCTGACCATCTTTTCTCCGTGCCCTTACGTGGCAGGAACGGGGAGAGTGGTCTCCACACCCATGATCTCATCCCCTCCCAAAGGCATTATCCAATACCATTATCTTGGGGGTTAGGGTTCGACAGAGGAATTGTGGACATTGGGGCTGTAGCGCTGTTTCCCTAAACCTCCATCCTCCCACCTCCCTGACGCTCTGCCCCCAGGACAGCGGCAGGACTGCAGGCTGCGCTGGCAAGGAGGCCCAGCACTGGGCCGCTCCTTCGTGCATGGACCGGAGCTGGACAACGGGCAGCTGCATGTCCAGCGCAGTGGCATCTATAGGCTGCACATCCAAGTGACACTGGCCAACTGTTCCTCCTCCCTATGGGCCACCACGCCCCACAGGGCCACCCTGACGGTGGGCATCTGCTCCCCAGCAGCTCGCAGCATCAGCCTGCTGCGCCTCAACTTTCACGGAGGTTGTGTGGTCACCTCCCAGCGCCTGACACCGTTGGGTCGAGGAGACACTCTCTGCACCAACCTCACCCTGCCTCTGCTGCCATCCCCAAATGCCGATGAGACCTTTTTTGGGGTTCAGTGGGTCCACCCCTAACTATTGCACTTCCTGGCCCAGATTTATTGGGAGAATGTGTTTTTCTCTTTTTTATTTTCTCTTATAAAAATGTTTTTCTTTGTGTATCTCTGTAATATAGTGATTTATAATAAATATCTATTTGGTTTTTGTCCTCTTTTCTGGCACTGGAGCCTAGTGGCAGAAAACCCTTGGCATTTCCTCTGTGTGGAGAGCGTTAAAGGTTCTGTTATAAACAGAATACTTTTGGATTATAATTCAAAATATAAAATAAATATCCATGAGTCCATATTGATATAAATAGGTGGTTGAATATATTTGTAAGTGGAGAAGAAGAGACAAAGCCCTTGTGCAGAATTTCAAATACTTTATATTGTCAACCCTAGAAGTGAAACTGCCAGTTATGGGCACTTGGTTTTGACTCAGGTCCGGATTGCAAGGTCCAGAGATCAAACCCCACATGAGACCCCATGCTCAGCCAGAGTCTGCTCATCCCTCTCCCTCTGCTCCTCCTTCTGCTGTCTCACTGTCTCTGGTGCGCGCTCTCTCTCTCGAAAAGATAAATAAAATGTTTTTTTAAACTGCCAGTTATTTTATCAGCAAAAATAGATTTATTCAGGAATAGTACCAAACTGCAATCCATAGCGAGCAAAACCTATGCCAAGTCTGCCAAACAGAGGAGGGGACTGCTCTTTTCTAGAGGAAAGCAGAAAATTGGGAAGGCATCATAGATGAAGTCCATTGGAGTAACCTGGGAGATTGAAGTAAAGTGGCTTCTCATTAGGTGAGTTGTGACTGTCTGCCATTGGCTATACTGCTGCCCGGGGAGGAGGAAAACTTTCTTCCTCCTGCTGATATGGTTAAGTAGTATCCACATGCAAGATGTGGCTCTTCCTATTGGGTTTGCAGTCAATGATGAGTGGTAGGGCATGAGAGTTCCTCCTGCCACACATCGCAACTTCATTTAAATGAAGTTTCGCTTTATAATTTTCACAATGGGGGATCCCTGGGTGGCGCAGTGGTTTGGCGCCTGCCTTTGGCCCAGGGCGCGATCCTGGAGACCTGGGATCGAGTCCCACCTCGGGCTCCCGGTGCATGGAGCCTGCTTCTCCCTCTGCCTATGTCTCTGCCTCTCTTTCTGTCTGTGTGTGACTATCATAAATAAATAAAAATTAAAAAAAATAATAATTTTCACAATGTAGCTACTCCATCCTAAAGGAGGAGTAGCTCCCCACTCCTTAGGTGTGGACTTCACCATAGTGACTTCCTTCCATGGAGGACAATATGGAAAGTGAGAGGATGAGGAGTAATTTTATGGTGGAAAAACCTGACCAGGTGCGCCTCAGTGGTTGACCATTTGCCTTCTGTTCAGCTCGTGATCCCAGGGTCCTGGAATCAAGTACTGCATTGGGTTCCCCCCAGGGAGCCTGCTTCTCCCTCTGCCTGTGTCTCTGCCTCTCTCTGTGTGTCTCTCATGAATAAACAAATAAAATCTTAAAAAAAGAAAAAGAAAAACTTGACCAACACACCTCAGTCATGTGACCAAGGCCAACATCAGTAGTGTTAAGCCACTGCCACAGCACACACCCCTAACATGAGAGGATGAGAAAAACATTTCACTTTTGCAGTCTTCCTCCCAAAATCCATCACCCCAGTCTAACTAGGAGAAAAAAATCAGACAAATTACAAGAAGGAGGCATCTTACAAAATACCTAACCAGTCTTCTTCAGAATGCTCAGTCATCAAAAACAAAGAAAGTTTGGGAAACTGTCGTAACCAAGAGGAACCTAAGGAGACATGATGATCAAATGTACTTAGGAATCATGGATGGGATTCTGGGCAGATAAAGATATTGGAGGAAAAGTGAAGGAAATCTGAATCAACTATGAGATTTAGTTAATAATAATGTATTAGGACTGGTTCATGAATTGTAGCAAAGGTTCTATACTAATGTAAAATGTTAAAAATAGAGAAACTGTGTGCATGGAAGTATATGAGAAGTCTATACTCTCTGCTCAGTTTTCCTGTAAATCTAAAACTCATCTAAAAAATAAAGTTTATTAGTAAAAAATAATGAGAATTGCTTCAATGGAAGGATGGTGTAGCCAAGTATGAAAGTCTGAGTTTCAA
Source organism: Canis aureus (assembly GCF_053574225.1). NCBI lineage: Eukaryota > Metazoa > Chordata > Mammalia > Carnivora > Canidae > Canis > Canis aureus. The sequence goes on from NC_135629.1 coordinate 54,835,312, forward strand.
GATGAATGGATAAAGAAGATGTGGTTTATGTATACAATGGAATATTACTCAGCCATTAGAAACGACAAATACCCACCATTTGCTTTGGATGGAACTGGAGGGTATTATGCTGAGTGAAATAAGTCAATCAGAGAAGGACAAACATTATATGGTCTCATTCATTTGGGGAATATAAAAAATAGTGACAGGGAATAAAGGGGAAAGGAGAAAAAAATGAGTGAGAAATATCAGAAAGGGAGACAGAACATGAGAGACTCCTAACTCTGGGAAATGAACTAGGGGTGGTGGAAGGGGAGGAAGGTGGGGGGATGGGGTGACTGGGTGACAGGCACTGAGAGGGGCACTTGATGGGATGAGCACTGGGTGTTATTCTATATGTTGGCAAATTGAACACCAATAAAAAATAAATTTACAAAAAAAAAAAGAGAGAGAGAGAGAGAAAGTCTGAGTTTCAGGGATGCCTGGGTGGCTCAGCGGTTGAGCATCTGCCTTTGGCTCAGGGTGTGATCCCATGGCCCCAGGATCGAGTCCCACATCGGGCTCCCTGAGGGGAGCCTGCTTCTCCCTCTGCCTATGTCTCTGCCTTTTTCTGTGTGTATCTCATAAATAAATAAATAAATAAGCCTTTTGGAAAAAAAATAAATTCTGAGTTTCAAAAGTTTAAGCAGTAAACTTGTAAAATCTCATCTTCCAAGATGATCTCCACAAGGCATGCAAGATGATGTCAATCAGATGTAAATTTCTAAATTTAGTACACCTATGCTCATAGCAGCACCATTCAATGTAGCCACAGGTAGAAGGGTTAATAATGACTCCTAAAACAATAGAAAATTGAAGTTAAGAGCTAGCTCTTTAAAAATAAACAAAATACACAAACCTCTAGCTAGACTCAATAGGGGAAAAAGAGAGAAGACTAAAATAAATAACATCAGAAAAGTGAGAGGAGACATTACAACTAGCTCCATAGAAGTATAAAGGATCCTAAGAGGACTCGAATAATTGGAAAGTTATTCCATGCTCATGTATTGGAAGAATTAATATTGTTAAAATGTCTGCATTACCCAAAGCTAGCTACAGATATAATACAATTCCTATCAAAATTCCAATGGCGGGATCCCTGGGTGGCGCAGCAGTTTAGCGCCTGCCTTTGGCCCAGGGCGTGATCCTGAAGACTCGGGATTGAATCCCACGTCGGGCTCCCGGTGCATGGAGCCTGCTTCTCCCTCTGCCTGTGTCTCTGCCTCTCTCTCTCTCTCTCTCTCACTCTGTGTGTGTGACTACCATAAATAAATAAAAATTTAAAAAAAATTTTAAAAAATTCCAATGGCATTTTTCACAGAAATAGAAAAAAAAATCTAGGATTTGTATGGAACCACAAAAGGTCCCAAATAGCCAAAGCAATCTAAAAAAAAAGAAAAAGAAAAAGAAATAATGCTGCAGGTGTCACACTTCCTGATTTCAAATTTATTTATATTACAAAACTATCGTAATCAAAACAGTATGGTATTGGCATAAAACCAACACATCAATCAATAGAACGGAATAGAGTACAGAGGTTCAGATGGCTATGTGTCGGCCTTTGGCTCAGGTCATGATCTCAGGGTCCTGGAGGCTCCTTGCTCAGTGGGGAGTCTGCTTCTCCCTTTGCCCCTCCCCTCTACCCTGCTCATGCTCGCTCTCCCTCTCAAATTAATGAATAAAATCTGTTTTTTTTTTTTTAAGAATAGAGTCCAGAAATAAATTCATGCATATATGGTCAATTAATCTATAAAAATATGTGATGGAGAAAGGACGGTTGGTTTTAAGAAAACTAGACAGCCACATGCAAAAGAATGAAACCAGACCCCTACCTTACACCATATACAAAATCAACTCCAAATGGATTAAAAACTTGAATGGAAGACCTGAAACCATATAACTCCTAGAAGAAAACACAGGATATAAATTCCTTGATGCTGGCCTTCGCAATGATTTTTGGATTTGCAGCTTTTAAATTTTTTCCAAAAGTAAAACATGCCCAGTGGGAAAAATCCCAACAGTGCAAAAGAATATTAAATAAAACAAACAACAAAAAAGCCAGATTTTGTATAGTCCTTCCCTTAATTTACCTTTTAAAAGGACCATAGTAGAGATATCTGGATGGCTCAGCCGTTCAACACCTGCCTTTGGCCCAGGGTGTGGTCCTGGAGTCCTGGGATGGAGTCCCGCATTGGGCTCCCTGCATGGGGCCTGCTTCTCCCTCTGCCTGTGTCTCTGCCTCAGTATCTCTCCCTCTCTCTGTGTGTGTGTGTGTGTGTCTCATGAATAAATAAATAAAATCTTTTTAAAAATAAATAAATAATAAATAAATAAATAAATAAATAAATAAATAAATGGACCATAACTGACCATTTGGCAACACACCCTTCCGATCACTTGCCTAGTAGATCTGAGTTTCAAGAGGATAGCAAAGATAAGTGAGTATGGGAAGGATAACCATTCTGATGAGTGTAAAGGGATATCTCGTGATTTTGATTTATTTCCCTGTTAATCAGTGATGGTGAGCATCTTTCATGTATATATTGACCACCTATATGTCTTCTTTGGCAAAATGTCCAGTCAGGTCCTCTGCTCATTTTTTTAATTGGATTACTTCTTTTTTTCACTACTGAGTTATATGAGTTCTTTATGTAGTTTGGATACTAATCCTTTAAGATAGATGGTTACAAATATTTTCTCCCATTCCTTAGGTTGCCTTTTGATTTTGTTGATGGCTTCCCTTTCTATGCAGAAGCTTCTTCTCTTGAGATAGCCCCATTTGCTTCTTTTTGCTTTTTGTTTCCTTTACCTTTGGTGTCAAATGTTCAAGACATTAATCCATTTTGGAGTTTTTGTTTGTTTGTTTAATATTTTATTTATTTATTCATGAGAAAGAGAGACAAAGACACAGGCAGAGGGAGAAGCGAGCTCCATGCAGGGAGCCTGACATGGGACTCAATCCTGGGTCTCCAGGATCACGCCCTGGGCTGAAGGTGGTGCTAAACCGCTAAGCCAACCAGGCTGCCCATTAATCCATTTTGAGTTGATTTTTGTGGATGGTGGTAAGACAGAGATCCAGTTTCGTTCTTTTAGCCCAATGAGACCTATTTCAAACTCTGACCTTCAGAACCATAGGAATGTAAACTTGTGTTGTTTTAAGCCACAAGGCTGATGATCATTCATATAGTAGCCACGGGAAACCATATATGCCCTCAGCCTTTGGCCTTTGCCGTAGCTGTTGGGGTTACATTTTCTCACCAGCTGCTCCTCACCTCTCCCCCCTTATCTCTCTCTTCATAGATCTCACTCCCTTGTCTCAAAATTCTGCTGATTCTATCATGCAGAGCTCCTGAATTCTGTCCTTACTGATATCCAGGGTTATATTACTCAACAATCACCAAAGATCAAGACCCATCAAGAGGTTTTCATTAACAAAAAGTTCTCATCCACTTTCAGGAATGAATTGTAACATTCCACTAGAAGGCTAGGAGCCATAGTCGGGATCATGAACCTCTGATGGTAGAAATGCAAGGGGCTCTTGGGTGTATTGTGAAGTAGAAAATGAGTCTAGAACCAGGTTAGGCAGACCTCTAAATTCCAGACTAAGGATTAAGGATTTATTGCCCAGGCAAGAGGGAGCCATTAAAGATGTCAGAATGAGGAGGGACCTGACTGAATTTGCAGTTTTAAAAGGTCATTCGAGGGATCTCTGGGTGGTGCAGCGGTTTGGTGCCTGCCTTTGGCCCAGGGCGTGATCCTGGAGACCCAGGATCGAATCCCACGTCGGGCTCCTGGTGCATGGAGCCTGCTTCTCCCTCTGCCTGTGTCTCTGTCTCTGTCTCTCTCTCTCTCTCTCTCTCTGTGACTATCGTAAATAAATAAAAAAATTAAAAAAAAAAAAAAAAGGTCATTCGAGGAGTCTTTTACACAATCCTCCCCACCCCAGGACTGGATCACATTCTCTCCTTCTGCATCCCTAGTGCTTTCCTTCACCATGCTGTCTACAAATAATAGCTATACATGGGGATATTTTGCTGACTCTCCATCAGGACCAGGGTAGCCTTGTTTATTTCAGACATTAGGGTATCTGTGGTTTGGCAAGGGAATGAGTATAATAATGATGGGGGAAAGGATAAATACTGGTGAAAGAAAAGAAGAAAGAGGGACGCCCGGGTGGCTCAGTGGTTGAGCATCTGCCTTTGGCTCAGGGCATGACCCTGGAATCCCAGGATCAAGTCCCGCATCGGGCTCTCTGCATGGAGCCTGGTTCTCCTCCCTCTGCCTATGTCTCTCCCTCTCTGTGTATCTCTCATGAATAAATAAATAAAAATTTTTTAAAAAGAAAATGAAAAGAAAAAAGAAAGTCTCAACATCATTAGCTATGAGGTAAATATGAGTCAAGACCACAATGAGATATCACTACATACTTTCTAGGATGACTATAATAAAAAATATAGACAATAGGGGCAGCCCGGGTGGCTCAGCAGTTTAGTGCTCCCTTCAGCCCAGGGCCTGATCCTGTAGACCAGGGATCAAGTCCCACATCGGGCTCCCTGTATGGAGCCTGCTTCTCTCTCTCTCTGTGTGTGTGTCTTTCATGAATAAATAAAAATCTTTAAAAATAAAAGATAGACAATTAAAAAATGCTGGCAAGGAGGGATAGAGATTAGAACTAGGATGGTTAACTTTAGGTATCCACTTGACCAGATCATGGGACACCCACACACCTGGTTAGGTATGATGTCTGGATGTGTCTGTGAGAGTGTTTCTGGAAGAGCTTAGGTTAGCATCTGAATCTGTAGACTGAGAAGGGAGTGCTGCCTTCCCTGATGAGGATGGGCCTCATCCAACCTGTGGAGGGCCTAAACAGAACAAAAGCAGAGGAAGGGAGGACACATGTCTTTTTTAACTGCCTAACTGAGCTGGGACAGTGGTTCTCTCCTGCCCTTGAACTGTGATGTCCATCAGCTCCTGACCCCTTCAACTTGGACTCAAATTATACCAACAGCTCTCTCCAATCTCAGGCATGCAGATGGAAGATCATGGGGCATACTGTCACGAGCCAATTCCTCATTCTAAATCTCTTTACAGATGCACATCTCCTGTTGACTGTGTTTCTCAGGAAACCCTGACTAATGCAGAAATCCTCATATATTGTTGGTGCGATTCTAAAATGGTTCAGCCTCTGTGGAAAACTGCTCAGACATTTCTCAAAACGTAAACACAGGACTGTCACATGATGAAGCAATTTCACTTCTAGGTATGTACGCAAGAGAAATAAAAAAATCATATGTCCATGGGATCCCTGGGTGGCTCAGCGGTTTAGCGCTGCCTTCAGCTAAGGTCATGGTCCTGGAGTCCCAGGATTGAGTCCCACGTCGGGCTCCCTGCGTGGAGCCTGCTTCTCCCTCTGCCTGTGTCTCTGCCCCCCCGCTCTGTCTGTGTCTCTCATGAATAAATAAATAAAATCTTAAAAAAAACATGTCTACACAAAAGCTTGTACACAAATGTTCACTACAACATTATTCATAATAGCTCAAAGTTGAAACAACCCAAATGTCCATCAACAAATGAATGGATAAACAAAATGCGGGACTCCATATGATGCAATATTGTTTGGCAGCTAAAGGATGAAGTAATGACACATTTTACAACATGAATGAATCTTGGAAAGGGGATGCTAAGCGAGAGAAGCGAGACACAAGAGACAACATATTATATGATTCCGTTAATTTGAAATGTCCATCACAGAGAAACCTACAGAGACAGACAGTAGACTAGTGGTTGTATTAGTAAGGATGCTTCAGAGAAACAGAATCAATACGATGCACAAAAATATGGAAAGAGATTTATCATAAAGAATCAGCTTACAGAGTCATAGAAATAGACCAGTTTCAAGAGCTGACGTTGGCAAGCTGGATACATGGAGAAGCAATGGGATAGGCAATCCGGAGGCCCACGGGCTCAAGACCAACTGAAAGAGCCAGTGTTCCAGTTTGAACATGAAGGCATGAAAAAAAATCCCAGTTCAAAGGCAGGCAGGAGTTCCCTCTTCCTCCACTTTTTTGTTCTACTTGGGGGTTTCAGCTGATTGGATGAGGTCCACCCATATTAGGAAGTCATGACTTTAACAGTATTGTTGTTTTTTAAGATTTTATTTCTAAATTATGTCTACACCCAGTGTGGGGCTCCAACTCACAATATTGAGATCAAGAGTCACATGCTCCACCAACTGAACCAGCCAGGACACCCCATTTTTAACACTCTCTGTGTGCCCCTTTGGGTTTTGTGTTTTTTAAAGATTTTATTTATTTATTCATGAGAGACACAGAGAGAGGCAGAGACACAGGCAGAGGGAGAAGCAGGCTCCTTGCAGAAAGCCCAATCCGGGACTCGGGACTCGATCCCAGGACCCAGGGGTATCACACCCTGAGCCATAGGCAGGCACTCAACCACTGAGCCACCCAGGTGTCCCTCTGCATGCCCCCTCCCTTTTTTTAATTTTTTATTTATTTTTATTTTTTTAAGATTTTATTTATTTATTCATGAGAGACAGGGGATGGGGGAGAGGGAGAGGCAGAGACACAGGCAGAGGGAGAAGCAGGCTCCGTGCAGGGAGCCAGTCGTGGGACTCGATCCAGGGTCTCCAACATCACGCCCTGGGTCAAAGGCAGGCGCTAAACCGCTGAGCCCCGCCAGGGATCCCCTGGATGCCCCTTTTGATGAATGATGATAAACGCCAGAGAAAGAAAGCTGAAAAAAGGAAAATATGTCTTTTTCAAAGTCACCAAATAGTGACTCAAAGACCATGCAAGGATGTGATTCTAACCTGAATTTCCCCCAGACCTCATCACCCCTAGGACCTAAATGAAACTATTTGAACAAAGATAGCTCAGATTTCCCCAGTTGAGGCAACCACATCCTTCGGTATGATGCAAGACACCAGAGCCCTCATATTCTGTATTTCTTTACCCGTAGGGGCTTGGCATGTGTATACGGGCCAAGATGCACCTGTCGTACTTACTATCAGTTCCTTGGTGATCACATCAATGTCCAGAAACACAGCCCTTGAGGATATAAATCTGTGAGGCTTATCAGACAGTGAGACCTCCTCCAACACTGGGTTCTAGGAAAAGGTGGCAGGATCTTTCAGCCTAAGTGAAAACTGATCCATTAATTTTTCCTCGAATTCCATCTGTTGGGATCACACAAGACCCAGGGAAGGTAAAAAATCCATGCTGGCAGATCTGGAGCAGACTCTTCTTTTTCCCCCCACCCCCAAGATCACATTATAGTCCTGTGATTCTTTCCTCCCTTACAATTACTCTATACTGTAAGGACTCTTCATTATCATAATGCAAATAAGCCGGATAGATTGGTGCCCCAACGCTCAGGAGACAAGCCCAGACATGCCTGGACTTTCTTTAGCTTGACTGCATTTGGACTCCCAGTCTCAAAATCAAACCGAAAACACTCACACCCAATGTGCCTACCCCTCTCCCCACATGCAGACAGCCTTTTATAAGGCCCTGGGTGTTCCATGCTTGCCTAATAAGGATATATAATGAAATTTGTCAGCAAGAAAAGCGATTTAAAATGATGGCTAACGTTGCTTAGTATTTGTTTGTTTGTTTTAAGTTTCTATTTATTTAAGTAATCTCCACACCCAGAATGGAGCTCTAACTTACAATGCTGAGATCAAGAGTCACGTGCTCTACCTGCTGAGCCAGGCATCCCAGTAAGTAATCTAAACATAATTGTGGCGGGGGGTGGGGGTGAGTGTGTGACGGGCACTGAGGGGGACACTTGACGGGATGAGCACTGGGTGTTATTCTGTATGTTGGTAAATTGAACACCAATAAAAATTATTTCATTAAAAAAATAAAAAATAAAAAAATAAAGTCAGAAAAAATTTTTTAAAAATAAACATAATTGTGAACAAATGAATTAAATAAACATAAGCTAAACATCTATAGATGAACTTTTCAACAATGATTATGTTTTATAAAGTATGTCTACTTTAAAATAGTTTCTAAGGGGCACCTTGGTGGCTCACCCTGGTGGCTCAGTGGTTAAGCATCCACCTTTGGCTCAGGTTGTGATCCTGGGGCCCTAGGGTACTGGGATCGAGTCTGGCATCAGGCTCCCCACATGGAGCCTGCTTCTCCCTCTGCCTGTGTCTCTGCCTCTCTCTCTCTCTCTCTCTCTCTCTCTGTGTGTGTCTTTCATGAATAAATAAATAAAATATTTAAAAATAAATAAATAAAATAACAAAATAGTTTCCAAAATGTTTTGGTACCTTGAAATCTTAAAGTTCTACCAGGTTAAAAAAGTTAAGCGATTGATATTCATTGAATATCTAGATTATTTCCAAATTAGATAATATAATGAGACACTAATTGCCAAACAAAAGTCTGAGTTTACCTGCTTTTGGCTTTCTATTTGAATGAAAGAATTTTGAGGTCTGTTAGTAAACATGTCTTGTGCCACACTGAAAATTGTGGGAAATGTATGCTTCTAGAAATAATAAAACAGTATATTCATAATTTGCCAACATTCTATGGAATGTTGGTATGTAACAGTTCATAATTTCTTGCTCTTTAGTTTTCACTAGAAATTAAGATTTCTAAGAGATGAGAATTCCAACTAATGTATATAATTAAAACTACTAGAAATAATTCCCCAAACAGGGTAGAGAAATTTTCCCCCCTGCACCATATATGTCTGGCTGGGTACACAGACTATCATTCTGTCCAATAAAAAAAAAAACCCAGAATTAGGAGAGACTTTATCCAAAAGGAATCTTAAAAGGGGGCAGGGGAAGATACTGAAATTGGTCCGCGGAGTATTGTGATAGAACACTGAGCATAAAGTCTTCAAGCATCACAAGAGTTAAGCCAGATTTTTCTTTTATGGAAAGGAATAAACAGGGACGCTTGGGTGGCTCAGTGGTTGAGTGTCTGCCTTTGGCTCAGGTTGTGATCCCGGGTCCTGGGATCGAGAACTGCATCTGGCTCCCTGCAGGGAGCCCGCTTCTCCCTCTGCCTAGGTCTTTGCCTCTCTGTGAGTGTCTCTCATGGAAAATAAATAAAATCTTAAGAAAGAAAAAAAGAAGGAAAGAAAGCTAGAAAGAATTGAGCTTTCTGGCACTGGGGAAATAGAATGAAAGGATAGTGAGGTCGGATACTGGATCAGAGAAAGTTTTATTCTGAGGCCAACTTGTTCTCAGGAGGGACTGTCTACTGGCTTAGGTGAGGAAGAGCCAAAGTCCAGGGCCTATGAGAAAGAGAGGAGCTTAACCAAAGTTTGGTTAGCAAGCACTGTGTTCTGATGGATCCGTGGGAGCAAGCAGTTTGGCTGATTTCTTTTCAGGCTAAGAATGAGGGTTTGGAGGATCTGGGTCTAGCCTTGCTACAGGTAAATAAGGGGGGACCATCTGTGAGTCTTATCTGTGTCATATGGTGAAGGGTGGTTCCTTCACGAAAGCAATTTTCCCAAACACTGACCATAAAGGGATTTCTTAACCTTCAGTCAATCAGCATTGCCAATTCGCAGCAGCAGATGCAGAAGAAAGAAGACTTTAAAAACCTGGACATAGAGTGCCTGAATGTGCCCTTTGATTTATTCATTCTACAAAGGTCTAATGAGGACCTGCTATGCACTACTATGTCTCTACCCAGAGATACAATGAACTACATCCCATAATGTTCCCTGCCTCTACAGTATCAGTCAGGTCCAGTCTGGAAACAAATGGCACAATCACTATGCTTGGTAAAGGGACCGTGTTCAACAGTGTGGACAGCATTTAGGGGAACCCACCAGGAATGATGTGGGTCCTTAGGGCTAGCCACAGCCCACAGGAGCCAGAGGAGGAACCAATTCCAGGAACCCAGAGAGGATAGCTGTAACGGTAACAAAAGGCTGCAAGAGAAGATCTGTGGCCTTCAATGAAGTTCAAGAAATGAAAGCCACAATGAAAGTAAACACGAGTCAAAAGATTTTATTCAAGTCATTTGTTAATGAAGGAATTGGTAAGATGGTAGGGCAGATTTCAAATTCAGGGAACATAACCTACAGAGTCAAAGAACATGCAACATGAATTTGCTGATACATACAAAACTGACTCATGCTTTTACACCAAATTCTATAGCAGCAGTAATTGTAATAACCAAAAAGTAGAGACAACACAAATGTTCATTAAATGATGAATGGAGAGACAAAATGTGCTATACAATGTAATATTATTCAGGCACAAAGAGGAAGAAAGTTCTGGCACATGTTACATTGTGGGCAAAACTTGAAGACAGTATATTAAATGAAAGAAGCAAGACACAGAAGGTCACATAGTGCATGATCTCATTCACATAAAAATATTCAGAATCGGCATATTATAGGAACAGAAAGTATATTAGTGGCTACCAAAGGCTGGAAGGAAAATGGAATGGAGAGGTAGCAACAAAAGAGAATGTGTTTGGGTGTGTGTGTGTGTGTGTGTGTGTGTGTGTGTGTTTCACTCTAGTATCCACACTGGCTTGACTGGAACTTGGGCAATCTGGATTGTAGTCCGAGGTTCTTTCTGTCCCATCTTGTTTCCTTCCCGTTTAAAATTTGAGTCATTCGCTTTTGGTCATTGTCTTACATTTCTGACTCAGTCTCAGCCTCTGCTTCCTGGAGAACCTAACTGACAAACCCAGCGGACAGTGATCCTGAAAGGAAATGAGGCCATCTACTCAGTTGACGTTTTATCAAGTTTTAGATATTTTTCTCTCTTAATGTAAGGGGACCCAGCAGAGATGGAGCTAAGGGGAATAAATACCCAGTTCTCGACAACCCCCTATCCCTCATTCTCTTCCAGCACCTCTTACCAGTTAAGCCCAATTGGGAATAATGGTTGTGGTGGTGGTGGAAGGGTACTTATTGACACCATCAATATAGGTCTTCCTTCCAGAAGATGGAGAAGTATGGACAGTGCATCTAAAGAGACAAACAGAAAAGAAGTGGGCATTGAGTGAGCCAAAACACCAGCCTGAGAATCAGGGCATATTAAGATAACTCTAGCTGTTGTAATAGATAAACACCAAAGCCCCAGTGCCTTAGCACAATAGAAGTTAACTTCTTGTTCATACAAAGTCTAAAACAGGTATTTCCAGCTTATTGGGAAGCTCTGCTCCAAGCAGAGACTCAGAGATCCAGTCTTCTCCCATGTTTTGGTTCTACCATCCACAGATGTGCTCATCTGCAAAAGAGGAAAGGTGATGAAGGATCATTTGTGGGAAGCTTTTAATGGGCCAGGCATGGAAGTGGAGCATACAGCTTTCTCTTAGAGTCCACTGACTAGAACTCAGCCAACCTACAGAAAAGGAAGCTGAGACACACGGTCTAAGAGTTGTATGTGTCCAAGAAGAAAAGGGAATGCTTTTGGGGAATGACCAGCCAGCCTCTGGAGTGGGGGTAGCAAACAAATCATTACCAAAAAAACAATGTTGTAAAAGACATTTGTAATAAGATTTGTAAAAGCATCAGTTCAGAGAGCTACAAGTTTTTATCTATCAGGGAGATCTTGCTTAATTTGGGGACAGGGGTTAAGGAAGGGTCCCTGAAGTAGTGACCTTCAAGGCAAACACCAAAAAGGGATCAGTTGGAACTGGCTAGGAGGAGAGGGGACAGTTTCAGGGGAGGAAGGAAGGGAGTTCCTGACTGTAGCGGCAGCAGTGGACAGTAGCTGGGAAGCGGGAAGAAGCTAAAAGAAGGCTGATGCAATGAGGAAGATGTTGGTGCAAGATCCTTCTGAAGAAGTGGGCAAAGACTAGTTCACTCAGGACCTTACAGGACCCCCAAGACACATCGTTATGTCTAACAAAGAGAAGTCAAATCTATAGGCCCTAACAAGGCTTAATTGGACCAATAATCAAGGCTCAAGTCCAAGACTGCCCAATAGACTCGCATCGTGATGGAAGGTGATTAATGTAGCCGATTAGCTCTTCCCTGGCACACACTCCATTGTCCATGGTTCTGAAGTATCTTTGCACACAGGACAAGTGACCCAATCAACAAGCTGGCCACATAGAAATGACAAACGTAGTGGTTTAAAACAACACTCATTTGTTATCTCACGGTGTCCACAGATCAGGAGTCCAGACAAGGCTCAGCAGGATTCCGTGCTCAGGGTTTGGTAATTGAGATGTTAACCATGCTGTATTCTCATCTGGAGACCAGTCTGAAGAATAATCATGTCCCAGTTCATTCATGTTGTTGGCACAATTTAGTTCCTTGCAGTTATAAGACTGAGGTCCCCACTTTATCGCTCATTGTTGGCCAGGGGTTGCTTTCAGCTTGAAGATGTGCTTGGGTTCTTGCCATGGGATTCCCCTTATCTTCAAAGCCAGCAAGGACAGGGTGATTCTTTCTCAAGTTTGTGAATCTCTCTGGCCTCTGACTTTCTCTGTAGCTAACTTATAGATCCAGATTTAAAGAGCCTGTGTAATTAGCTCAGGCCCCCCTGAATTATCTCTTTGGATTAACTCAAAGTCAACTAAATAAAACCTGCAAAATCCCTTTTGCCATGTAACATAATCATGGGAGTGACAGTCTATCATTTTTACATGGAAGGTAATTATATAAGAGCCGGGGTCATTGGGGTTGATCTTCAATTCTGCCTACCACATCCAGCAACCTGTTAAAAATGCATATTCTCAGACCTCATATCGAGGTCTCAGATGGTCCCAAGGCTCAGTGCTGGTTAAAGCTTTCCAGATGTTTCCAATAGACAGTTCTCTACCAGGTGTGTGTCTTGTAAGCCTGAAATAGTTATAACACATGTTCAATTTTCTCCTGAAGATCTGAATCAGAGGATGAGACAGGAAAAGAGAGAAAGCAGCAAATGGATAAAGTATGTTAAGAGAGAGAGAGAAAAAAAAATTTTTTAAAGAGAGAGAGAGAAAAAAGAGAGAGAGAGAGTTACAGAGAAATACTCAAGAGGAAAATAAAGTTATAGGAAAATGCTCAAAAAAAAAGAAAGAAAAAGACAACGGTTCAAAACCAGTTTTAGGCTTTCCCAGTTTCCGGGTCATTCCCAGAAAGTTCAAGCCACCAGGGGGAAGGAAGAAACGTAAAAGCAAAAAAGAGCAGGATAGAAACAGTCATGGGAATGAGTGATGGGGATGGTTGCACAATATGAATGTACCACTGGCCTTGAATTGTATACTTTAAAATGGTTAAGATAGTAAATATTAGGCATATTTTACTGGAATAAAAGAAAATATCTTTTTTTCATGGGAGGTTTTGAATGATCATGTGGTTGCGGGAAAATCGTTAACATATGGGGGCCACATTTTTTAACTGATGTGCAAACGTATACATGTGTTTCAAGTTTCTGTTTCTATTTTATTTTTAAATTGCTATTTTACAAAGAAATTATGGTACAGGCCTTGTAAAATTAAAATTGTGCCAACCCTGTAACTGATTGTTTCACTTTTAGGTATCTCCTGGAGAATAACGAACATGTGTTCACAAACACATATGCAGTGCTGTTTGTAGCAGCATTATTCATAATAAGCAAAAACTGGAAACAACCCAAATGTCCATCACCTGGGGAACGGATTTTTAAAGAAAGAAAATTCAACAGAGTAAATTTAATAATTCACCAGTTGGGCAGCACCCCTTCCAGTAAATAGGTACTCCGTGGAGCAGACAAAACAGAAAGTATTTCTGAGTAGGAGAGTAGGGCAAAGAAATTATCAGCAAAACAAAAGAAAGTATAGTTTCAGGCTGTCTTGTACGGTCTGGGGAAGAGGGAGAGGAAATAGCAGGGGTATTAATTCAAGCATTAGCTCTTTAGCACTGATCAGGACATTTCAGGTTGACTGTTCAAAGGTCACATTTCTGGGAGGTTGAGGCTGCAATCATGTCTTGATTTGCGTTGTGAGAGCAAATGACCCCATTCACGGTCGTTGTCTCTTTTCCAACAGGATAAGAAACTATGCTCTATTCATACAGTGAAATGTTATGCAACAATGAAGAAGGGATGGAACTGCTGGGGCTGAGCCTCAGAAATATTCTTTTGAGTGAAAGAAGCCAGACACCAAAGAGCACACTCTATATAATTCCATATCTCAGAAGTTCAGGAACAGGCAATGCGTATGAATTGTAATAGGTATCAGAACAATGTTGTTCTGGGAAGGACACATAGGACATGTCTGCAATGATGGAGATGGTCTAAATATTTTTTTTTAAGATTTTATTTATTTACTCATGAGAGGTACACAGAGAGAGGCAGAGACATAGGCAGAGGGAGAAGCAAGCTCCCCATGGGGACCCTGTTACGGGACTCAATCTCAGGACCCTGGGATCAGGACCTGAGCCAAAGCCAGACACTCAACCACTGAGCCACCCAGGTGTCCCAGAAATGTTCTAAATCTTGTAGGGCATGTGAGTTACCCTGGTATAAGCATTGCTTCAATGTCATTGTAATGCTATGCTTGTCATTATGTAAATTCTATCTCCATTTTAAAAACAGTGTGATTTGGATTTCCTAAGTAACATAATTTATTACAGACACTCACCAACTTTCTGAAATTGTTAGCTGTTAAAATCTCTTCCTTCTGATGAATTGGAAGCCAAGTGGGTCCCCAAACTAAGCTCCTGCATGAGAAACAAAATGGGGAGTTCACTGAGAAGGAAGTAATAAACACCAGAAGCATAAGCAGCTGGGGTTGTAGACCAGAAGAACAGCTTGGTAAGAACTCAGCCAAAGCACAAACGGGGGAGGAAAAAAAATGTTATAGATGGAATGTGTCCCACAGATTATGCAAGTTGAAGGCTTATACCCCAATGTGATAGTAGTTGGAGATGGGGCCTTTGGGAGATGTGAGATTGTGTGTAAAGTATATATATTTATGTTATAAATATATAATATTATTATGTTATAATACAATAATACAACAAATTACATATAAAATATGTTTATATATTTTTTAATGTCTAATTTAAATATATATATTTGCTCTTGTCCCCAGTCCCTAGTACGGAGCTCCTAAAATCCTGTAATTTCCTGTTACTATTCATAATAAGCCCCGTTTGAAACTGAACCACCTGAATTTGTTTTAACCAAGTCACTTTTGGAAAGCCCCTAAGGATGGGGGAGCCGGTTGCCAGAGGATTTGCACCTTGGGCCCCGCCCCCTGGTGACCTAGGGGGGCCGAGGGACTAGAGGTTGAGCTCATCACTACAGGCCATCAGCCAATCAATTTAATCAGTCATGCCTACATAACAAAGCCTCCATAAAAGGCTCTGACCAAAGGGGTTCAGAGAAATTCCAGGTTGTTGAGCACGTGTTGGTGCTGGGAGGGTGGGGCACCTGGACAGGGCGGGAAGCTCCCCAGCCCTCCATACTTAGTCCCTTAAATTAGTAGACCGTTTTCCTGAGCTCTGTGAGTTTGTGTTAGCAAATTATCAACCCAAGAAGGAGTTGAGGGAACCCTCCACGTAGAGCTCCCTGGTCAGAGGCCCAGACGTGATTGGCATCTGAAGTTGGGGGCACCCAGCAGATGTCAGAGAAACCGTCAGTGTCAGGGAGGGCGCATGGTGGGAACCCACACGTTTGGTGTCCAAGGTGTTCTATGAGTAGAGTGGAAGGAAAGAGGGGGATGGAATAGGGGGAATTTGGTGAAGGTGATTAAAAAGGACCAACTTCCAGGTATCAAAATGTTCTAGGGATGTAATGCACAGCATGGTGACCATAGCTAATAATAGTATTTTGTATATTTCAAGATTGCTGAGAGGAAATCTTTAAAATCCTCACCACAAGGGGAAAAAACCTTTTTATGACCATGTGAGGTGACCCTTGCTGTTGGTAATCGTTTCATAATACCTACGTGTGCCACATCATTATGTTGTACACTTGCAACCTACACAGTGTTATATGTCAATTGTGCCTTGTCAACTGAAGTGTAACTGGAGTGTGGGTGGGGGGAGAAGGAAACAGTTCTCCTTAGTGGGCCTAAGTGGAGAAAGCTTTCTTTTAGTCGAGTAAAAGAACCAGTGTTTTTCCTTTGAGAGGAGATTGGTTTACAAGAAGTCACGAGCGTGGTACCCTCATGATGGGATTGGTGCCCTGATGAGAAAAAAGAAAAAAAAAAAAAAAAAACTACCAAAGAGCTTGGTCCCTCTTTTTCTTTCCAGGATGTGAGGACACAGAAAGCAGGTGGCTAGAGAGTCCTTACCAGAAACCCTGCTGACACCGTGATCTTGAACTTTCCAGGTTCCGGAACAAGAAAATGAATATCTTGTCTACACCCCCTATTTTGTGGGGGTTTTTTTTGTTTGTTTGTTTGTTTGTTTTTTTAATGGCAGCTCAGGCTAACCAGGACAGCCCTCCTGGAACTGGATGCTACACTTCAGAAAGGGAGCTTTACTCTGAATCCACCTGATACAGAGTATTTCATAAGCAGAATAACCAGATTCTGGGATCTAGAGCTGGGTTCCCAAACTCAGCACTACTGACATCCGGAACCGAATCATTATCCATGGTGGGGGCGTCCTGGGCACTGAGAGGTGTCAAGAAGCATCCCTAGCCCCCACCCACCCAAGGCCAGGAGTTCCCCCCACCATGTGACAACCATAAATGACTGCACCACTGCCCAGTGGGGAGGACAGAGTCACCTCCAGTTGTGAACCACTAGTCTAGGTCTGGAATTAAAATGTGTAGGTGTTAAGTCCTGAGCCCCCACCTTAGGAAAATTATTTCAACTGCTAGCCTCAGCTTCTTGGTTGCTTATTTACTGCCACACAACAAGCCACCCTAAAAGGTACTGGCTTTATTTTTCTTAAAATTGTAAGAGTCAGGAATTGAGAAGAGTTTGAGTGGTTTATCTCTCATCCAGGTGGTACCTGCTGGGGCAGGTGAGGCTGGAGAATCCAATTGCAAAATGACCTCTTCATTCACTGGTCTGTGTCTTGCTCCCTTCTGTCCTCTACCCCCTTGGTCCTCTCTGATCTCCCTCCCCGCATCACAGAGCCAGGATTCAGTACGTTTATTTACCATGTGTATTACTATATGTGTATATTACTGTATATATATATATTTTTGAGTACCACAATCCATTTTTTAGATGTGGTGGAAATAAGGCAAAAATAGAAGTGGCACCAATCACCCTTTAGTGGTCCCAAGGGAGAAGAGTCTTGAGGTTGAGATGGATGAGGCTGTCATTAGGTGGTTATCTTTTTCTGGACCAAGATTTAACGGCTGAGCCCCCATTTTTATAGTTTTGCCTGGCTTTTTAAAAAATATTTTATTTATTTATTCCTGAGAGACACACAGAGAGAGGCAGAGACACAGGCAGAGGGAGAGGCAGGCACCCTGCAGGAGGCCTGATGTGGGGCTCAATCCCAGGACCCTGAGATCATGACCTGAACCAAAGGCAGTTGCTCAATCACTGAGCCACCCAGGTGCCCTAGTTACTACTTTGTGATGTGTGGTGAGAAGGTTTAAGATTTATTTTCAGCAAATTTCAATTATACAACACAGTGTTGTTACTATAGTCCACAGAACTTATTCATCTCCTTTGGCCAATATCTCCCTATTTTCTCCACCCTCCAGGCTCTGGTAACCACAGTTCTCCTCTGTTGCTATAAATTTAACCTTTCAACCTTTCTTTTCCTGATTCTACATATAAGTAATATCACCCAGTATTTGTCTTTCTCCAATCCGGCTTACTTTATTTCAGGTTCATCTACATTGTCACAAATGGCAGGACTTCAGTTGTTTTATGGCTGAATAATATGGACATGTAAATATATATAATATTACTATATTATTAGCACAACATTAATATTAGTTCATCTATAATGACATAATATGCATCACTGATAACATATTTCATTAAAATAATATTCCATTTATATATTTATAAATATACCTCTTTATATAATATATAAATATATAATATATAACTGTATATATTAGCATTCCAGGAATCCCTGGGTGGTGCAGCGGTTTAGCGCCTGCCTTTGGCCCAGGGCGCGATCCTAGAGACCCGGGATCAAATCCCATGTTGGGCTCCTGGTGCATGGAGCCTGCTTCTCCCTCTGCCTATGTCTCTGCCTCTCTCTCTCTCTCTCTCTCTGTGTGTGTGTGTGTGTGACTATCATAAATAAATAAAAAATTTTTAAAAATGTGCTTTAAAAAATATATATTAGCATTCCATTGATAATAAAGGTGATATATAGAGATAACATTTTCATTATTCATCTGTCAATGAACATTGAGCTTATTTCCACATCGTTGCTATTGTGAGTAATGCAACAATGAATGTGGGAATGCAGGTATCTCTTCAAGGTATTGATTTTGGTTTCTTCGGATTTATACCCAGAACCAAGATTGCTGGATCATAAGGTAGCTGTGTTTTGTTTTGTCTTGTTTTGTTTTTTTGAGAAACCTCCATATTTTCTGCCACAGTGGCTGCACCAATTTACATTCCCACCAACAGTGCACATGTTTTCTGCACTTCCTTGCCCACAATTGTTATCTTTTGGGTTTTTCTGATAAAAGCCTTCCTACCAGATATAACATCTCTTGAGGTTTCAATTTCCATTTCCCTGATGATGAGTGATGCTGAGCATCTTTTCATGTACCTGCTGGCCATTCGTATCTCTTCTTTGAAAAAAGTCTATTTAGGTCCTTTGCCCATTTTTATTTGGATTATTTGGGGTTTTGCTATGGATTTGTAGGAGTTCCTTATATATTTTGAAGATTAACTCTTTTTATCAGATATATGGCCTGCAAATATTTTCTTCCACTCAGCGGTTGCCTTTTCATTATGTGGATGGTTTCCTTTGCTGTGCAGAAGCTTTTCAGTTTGATGTGGTCCCATTTGCTTATTTTTGTTTTTGCTGCCTTTGCTTTTGGAGTTGGTTCCAAAAAATCATCACCAAGACCTATGTCAAGGAGCTTACTGCCTGTTTTCTTCTAGAAGTTTTATGATTTCAGGTCTTATATTCAAGTCTTTAATCCATTTTGAGCTAATTTTTGTGTAAGGTGTGAGAGAGCAGTCCGGTTTCATTCTTCTATGTGTAACTGTCCAGTTTTTCCAAAATCATTTATTTAAAAAGACTGTTCTTTAAAAATAAACAAACAAACAAATAAATAAATGCTGTTCTTTCCCCATTGGTATACTCTTGGCTCATTTGTCATAAATTAATTGCCCAGATGGGTACGGATTTTTTTACGGGCTCTCTATTCTGTTCCATTGATTCGTGTCTGCTTTTATGCCAATACCATTCTGTTTCAATTATTTGTAACATCCCTGTCTGGCTTTGGTATCAAGGCAATACTGACCTTATAAAATGAATTTCAGGGATCCCTGGGTGGCGCAGCAGTTTGGCGCCTGCCTTTGGCCCAGGGCGCGATCCTGGAGACCCAGGATCGAATCCCACATCGGGCTCCCGGTGCATGGAGCCTGCTTCTTCCTCTGCCTGTGTCTCTACCTCTCTCTCTCTCTGTGTGACTATCATAAATTAAAAAAATAAATAAATAAAAATTAAAAAAAATAAAATGAATTTCAGAGAGTTGACTTCTCTTCTATCATTTGGAAGAATTTGACAAGGATTGATTATTTTTCTTTAAATGTATGGAAGAATTAACCAGTGAAGCCACCTGGTCCTGGACTTTTGTTCATTGGGAGATTTTTTATCACTGGTTAAATTTCCTTACTAGCCACCGGTCTGTTCAGATTTTCTATTTCTTAATGATTTAATCTCAGCAGACTGTCTATTTCTAGAAATTTATCCATTTCTTCTAACTTATCTAATTATACAACCGCTTTGCAGCATCCCCATAAGTTTTGGCATATGACATTTCCATCTTCGTTTGTTTCGTGATATGTTTTAATTTCCCTTTAGATTTCTTCCTTGCCCCATCGATTGTTCAGGAGTGTATTGATTAATTTCCATACATTCGTGAACATTTTCCATTTTCCTTCTGTTATTGATTTCTGGTTTTCATATTACTATGGTTAGAGAAGATACTTGATAGGATTCCAGTCTTCTTAAATTTGGTTAAGACTTGTTTTGTAACCTAACACATGATCTATCCTGAAGAACATCCCATGTGTACTTAAGGATGTGTACTCTGCTGGTGTTAGATGAACTGTCTTGTAGAGCCTGTTTAGTCTATTCAACGTAAAGTACAGGTCAAGTCCGGTGTTTCCTTATTGATTTTCTGCCTGGCTAATCTACCCACCGTTGAAGTTGTTGTGTTACTGTTTCTTTCTCCCTTCAGATTTTCTGATATTTGCATAACATATTTTGGTGTTCCAGTGTTGAATGTTATATGTGCATTGTTATAGGACCTCCTTTGTCTCTTTTTTTTAAAGATTTATTTATTTATGATAGACAGAGAGAGAGAGAGAGAGAGAGAGAGAGAGGCAGAGACACAGGAGGAGGGAGAAGCAGGCTCCATGCAGGAGCCTGATGTGGGACTCAATCCCGGGTCTCCAGGATCACGCCCTGGGCTGCAGGCAGCACTAAACCACTGCGCCACTGGGGCTGCCCCCTCCTTTGTCTCTTGTTATAGTTTTTTTTCTTGTTATAGTTTTTATTTAAAGTATATTTTGTCAAAAAAAATAAAGTATATTTTGTCTGATAAAAGTATAGTTGCCCCTACTATCTTTTGGTTTCCATCGGCATGAAATATATTCTTCTGTCCCTTAATTTGGAGCCTTTGTGTGTTCTTGAAGCTGGTATGTGTCTCTTGTAGGCAACATATAGGTGTGTCTTGTTGGTTTGTTTATTTATCCATTCACCCACTCTATGACCTTTTTTTTACTTTAAAAAAAAAAAAAAACCTAGGCTCCATACCCAACATGGGGCTTGAACTCACCACCCTGAGATCAAGAGTCACATGCTCTACCAATTGAACCAGCCAGGTGCCCCTACTCTATGTCTTTTGCTTGGAGAATTTAATCCATTCACAGTTAAACTATTGATAGATAAAGACATACTATTGCCATCTTATTAACTGTTTTCTGGCTATTTGTAGCTCCTTTCTTCCTTTCTTGCTGCCTTCCTTTTGGTTCGTTGATTTTCCATAGTGATATGCTTTGATTCTTTTCTCTTTATCTTTTTGTATCTATCAGTTTTTGCTCTGTGGTTATAATGAGTTTTACATAAAACATCTAACAGTCTGGGATTTTGGGGGGGGTGTTTGTGTGTGTGTGTGTGTGTTTATATAACAGTCTGTTTTAATCTGATGACAGCTTAACAACTTCAATCACATAAAAAACTCTACCCTCTTATTCTCCTGCACCATATGTATTTGGATTTGATTACTGAAACATTATGGTATTTCTTTGGCGGTGTCTCAGCCCCTTGATTTTTTTCATATTCCTTAAAGTTTTGCATTTGCTGTCTTCACATTTGAAGAACAAGTCATGTCTTCCAGTCCTTCCAGACTGGCTGCAAGAGAGAGATGCCATCACCAGTCAGCCCTGCTAGGGATTTTGAGGCTCTCAGACGTTCCCTATGAATGCACCCACTGCACACTTCCTGTTCCATCTTAGGGAGAATTCCTAAGATTGTAGGACCTCTCTGGATCCTACAAAGCCAAGCCAGGTGCTGAGAGCCTCTTGTTTGCTTTGGTAGTGCCCTGAAATGCTCAATGTTTTATGTTTCCTCCTTTCCCACTCACATTTGTTGAGCACCTAATATATCAGGCACTGTTCTCAATGCCTGGGATTCATCAGTGAATTTCAGCGAACAGAAACTCTTGCTATCATGGAGCTTACACTTTGGCAAGTCAAAGATGGGTCTCTTGTCTGCATCTCATCCTACATATCAGATTCTACCACTTGGTGGAACAAGAATGCTTTCTCTGGTTACTAAAGATACATTATCGGGGCACCTGGGTGGCTCAGTCGGTTGGGTGTCTGCCTTAGGCTCGGGTCGTGATCCTGGGGTGGTGGGATCAAGCCCCACATCAGACTCTCTGCTTAGCGGGGAGTCTGGTTCTCCCTCTGTCTCTCCTGCTTGTGCACACGTGTGCACATTCTCTTGCTCACTCAAATAAATAAAATCTTAAAAAAAAAAAAAATAACAAAGATGCATCACCAAAGCGGTATGGCAGACAGTATGTTCCCAAGATGACTGTCCTAACATCTCCCATCCCAGGGGACCTTTCTGCAATTGGAACTTGCCCCTCCAAAGTCACTTTCTCTGCCTCCTTAAACTTGGGTGGCCCTGAGGAAAGAATGGCAGATGACAAAAGTGACTCTCAGATACAATGTTGAACTATCCTGGCAGCCTCCACTCCCTGCCTCTTGGAATCCAGCTCTCGTGTGAGGCTGCTGTGCTGTGAGAAGCCCAAGCCACATAGAAAACACAAGGGTACATGCATAACTTGATAGTCCTGAATGAGCTGAGTGAACAAGCTTCCAGATGATTCCAGGCCCTGGTTATTCAAATCGTCAACCATTTAAATCTTCCCAGTTGAGCCCTAGGCATTGCAGAGAAGAAAATAAGTCATTTCTACTACACTCTGCCCTGATTCCTGACCCACTGAAGCTGTGAGTATAATAAAATGGTCATTGCTTTGTGCCACTAAGTTTGGGGCATTTATTATGCATCACTGGGTAACTGGTACACACTGAAAACAAAATAAGACAGGGTCAGTAATAAATAGTGAATTGGCGGGGGTGCTCTTTTTAGTGGAGTGTCAGGTAAGGAGATGGCTTTGGAGCTGAGCACTAAATGACAAAAAAGAATCTACATGGGAAGATCTGGGAGAGGAGCTTTCCAGGCAGAAGGAACTGCCAGAGCCAAGGTCCTGAGCCAGGACTGTGTCTGGCATGCATAGGAACAGCTAGGAGGCCCCTTGGGGCTGGAACAGAGAGAGGGGGCAGATGGGAGAAGGTGAGATGGGGGAAGTGACAGGAGCACATTGGGCAAGATCCGATGAGCTGATGTGAGCAGCTGGGGGTTTTTGGTTGTGGTTAATAGAAAGCCACTTGAGGTCATTGAAATAGCACCAAATCCCAGTCAGTGCAGCCCATGTTTCTCTGCTCTATCTAGCCCCACAATTGCCTCCTCCCCCACCTGAGCCAATCAGATCTTTCTTCTAGAAGCCTCCACAGCTTCCCAGTTACATTTCTGCTTCCAATTTCCACACCACAGTGTCAGCTTAAATTTTTCCACTGACTTAACACTGAAGGCAGAAAAATGTCCAAACCTCTATCTCTGCACATGAGGCCTTCATGATTCCTCTAACCTTATTCCCTACCGCTGTCCACCTCATGACTCCCCTCTAACCACACTGGTCTCCCAGGGCCCAAACATACCTGGAATGTTCTCACCTCAGGGCCTGCTGTGTCTTCTGTGTGGAATGCCTTTCCCCTGGATAGTCCCACAGCTGGGTTTTTGTCGTCACTCAAATCTCAGCACACATATTGCCTTCTAAGAGAAAATAGCTGTGACCACCACTTAAAAAATAGACCTCCTTCACTCTTTAGAACATCTCCCACATATTTCTTTCAAAACATTTGTAATGGTTAATTTTAAATGTCAACTTAGCTAGATCACAGTACACAGATATTTGGTCACACATAAGTCTAAATGCTGATATAAAAGTATTTTTTTAAGATGAATAATACTTAAATTAGTAGCAGAGAGGTGGGAGCGAATGCCGTGCCTCAAGTCTGACCAGCTTGTGAAGTCAGCAGGATGAATGTGGGGGTGACACACAGCGAAGTAAACCCCAACACTCGAGTGATGAATAGCCGGGGCATCTGGCTGGCCTACATCATCTTGGTAGGACGTGAAGCATCCCCTTCTTCAGCAGACCTGTTGTCTGGACCCTGAACAACGTCTTCCATAACTTGGTTATGTATGTCTTCTTACATACAGTGAAAGGGACACCCTTTGAGACCCCTGACCAAGGAAAGGCTCGGCTATTGGCCCACCGAGAACAGATGGACTACAGGCTCCAATTTATCTCTTCCTGCAAATTCCTCAGCATCTCTCCTATTGTACTCTACCTCCTGGCCAGCTTCTACACCAAGTATGATGCTACTCACTTCCCCATCAACACAACCTCATTGCTTAGTGTGCTGCTGTCTAAGTTACCCCAATTCCATGGGGTTCATCTCTTTGGCATCAACAAATACTGAGGGATAGGGCTGGAGATAACACTGGACCAAAGGGCTAGAACATCCTTTCCTTCTCCATATTGTTTTCTGTATCTTGAAAGCCTGAGAACTAGATAACCTTTCCCAAACTCCAGGAAGAGAACAGGTTGGAAAATGGAGCTCCCTGGGCCCAGCTCTAAGAGCAGATTTTTTTGAATCAGGAAAGGTGGGAAAGATAAGGGCTAAATCACTCTCCCTCACAGCAGGAAGCCATGTTTGAACAGCTTGTTTGGTAACTGAGCAGCTTGTTTCGTGATTAAGTTTTTCTAGATCTTCTACCCACACCACTCTCCAGCTCTGTTTTGCTGTGTATTTTCCTTATAATAAAGATACTTTTTTTTTTTTTCAAAAAAAAAAAATTAGTAGCAGACTTTGATTAAAGCGTATTAATAATGTGGGCGGGTCTTATCCAATCAGTTGAAGGTCTTAAGAGATAAAGACTGAGGTCCCCTGGAGGAAGAGGGAATTGTGCCTCAGGAATGCCTTCAGATTCAAGACTGCAACTTCAACTCTTCCCTGGGCCTCCCCTGTAGATCAGACTTGCAAGATCCCACAATTGTGTTAGCCAATTCCTCAAAATAAATCTCTCTGCACATATATGTACATCTTATTGGTTCTGTTTCCCTGGAGAACCCTGACTAATATAGCATTTATACCATCTTTAGTTATTATGTTTAGGGATTATCTAGGAGGGAGACTTTATTTTCCATAAAGATCCAGAGAGTAAATATTCTAGGCTTCATGGGCCAAATGGTCTCTGTCACAGCTACTCATCTCCACTACCTGCAACACAAAATCAACTATAGACAGTACATAAACAAATCATCATGGCCATGTTGCAATAAGACGTCACTTGCAAAAACGTGATGGGCTATACAGCTTGCTGATCCCCAATCTAGAATATAAGCAGAACCCAAGACCCTCTTCCTTACCTTGTATCCCCAGCCCTTAGAAACATGCTGCCACATTAAATACCTCCAGTAAATATTTGTTGAATAAACAAATGAGCAAATGAAAAAGTGTTGTCTAACCTTATTCTGCTAAATCAATTCTTTGCACTCTAATGACTTTGAACTTTATTCAGCAACGATATTTAAGCTTTAATATCTCTCTGAAAGTTTGATAATGGAGGGTTTTACTCAAGTTTGAGGAAGTGTTCATGTTCATATAGATTTTATTATCCATGTATTTAAATAGAATTAATCTAAAATTTGTTAAGGCCTTTCTAGGGAAATGATTCAGACTTACTCCGGAGTCTTTTGTTTGTTCTATTCTTCTTTTTTTTTTTTTTTTTTTTTTTTTAGATTTTATTTATTTATTCATAAGAGACACATAGAGAAGTCAGAGACACAGGTAGAGGGAGAAGCAGGTTCCTCGCAGGGAGCCCGATGTGGGACTCAATCCTGGAACCCCGGATCACACCCTGAGCCAAAGACAGATGCTCAACCACTGAGCCACCCAGGCATCCCAGATCTGCTTCTGCATTTTTTAAAAAGATTTTATTTATTTATTCATGAAAGACACACAGAGAGACAGAGACATAGGTAGAGGGAGACGCAGGCTCCATGCAGGGAGCCCGACGTGGGACTCGATCCCAGTACTCCGGGATCACGCCTTGAACCAAAGGCAGACACTCAATCGCTGAGCCACCCAGGAGTCCCCCAGTTCTGCTTCTTTAGATGTTGATTATTTCCTGCTGATGTGGAGTTCGGGATGTCTCTCTCATGGTTTGGATTTCGGTCCTGTGCCTGGTGAGCCTTCGCTGCAAGTCTGAAAATTCCAATTCTCCCTGCGGCATCCAGCTGGCTCAGTCAGTGGAACATGTGACTCTTGATCTCAGAGTCATGAATTTGAGGCCCATGGCCGGGGGCGGGGGGTAGGGGGGAGTAATGATTACTTAAAAAAATAAACTTTTTTTTTAAATAAACTTTTTTTTAAAAAAATAGAAAGTTTCAATTCTCCTGCCTATTCTGTTTACTATAACTTGACTCAGGAGAGGAAGGCTGGTAACTCAATATATTACATTCCCTGATTTAGCCCAAGGGCAAACTATACCACTGGGTGGGTTTGTTCAGTATGTGGATCAGAAGAGAGGGTAACGCTAACTCAGCTAGCTCCCATGTCCATCTGTCTGTCTATCTGTCTGCATGCTTTCTTTCTTTCCTTCTTTCTTTCCCTCTTTTTTCTCCTTCTCTCTTTCTTGAGTATAGTTGACAGCATTATGTGGGTTTCAGATGTACAGCACAGTGATTCAACAAGCCTATACATTATGCTCCGCTCAGCACAAGTGTAGCCATCATCTGTCACCATACAGCTTCGTTACAATACCATTGACTATATTCCTTATGCTGTGCCTTCCATTCCGACAATTTGTTCATTCCATAACTGGAAGCCTGTATCTCCCACTCCTCTTCCCCCCATTTTGCCCACCCTCCCACCCTTTTATGTTTCTTTCTAAGTAATCACCTTGATAAATACCCCCAAAACTTCCTATTTCTTGAATCTACTCACACCACATTTGGAATTTCCTAGAACTGCCCAGTCTTTGAGGTTTTGGTTTCCTCCGGTTTTGTTTCTTAATAATCCTGATCTTGTCTGACTCATCTTAAATAAATAACTTGTAATTTGTACTCCCAAACAAGGGCATGGGGAGAGCAAATGGTAAATGGTAAAGCAAATGAGACAAAATGTTACCTTCGAATAAAGGATACATGAGTGTTCTTTGTACCCTTTTTATTCATGTCACTTTTCTTGAGATTCAAAATTATTTCCAAATAATTTTATAAAGAAGCTACCTGCAGAGGCAATCTCAGAGTCTCCACTTGTCACTAATTTCTCAGGCCACTCTGATACAACTTGACTCATTCATGCCCTTGAAAATAGTTAACCACTCATGATTCTGATGATCCAAAATCTTGTGAATATTTTTGATTCCCATCTTAACTGACTCTCAGCAGTATCATATATCATTGACCACTACTTCCTCTTTGAAACGGATTCCTTGGGATCTTGATTTTTCCTCCTTCCTGTTTGGCTGTTCCTTCTTAGGCTTTTGGGTGCACCTGACTTCCTACTGAACCATTATATATTGAATTTCCTCAGCACTTGATCTTAGACCCTCTTTTCTGCTGCCTCTTCACATGTTATTCTAAGAAATCCCATCCTCTCCCCAAACATCCTTTTATAAATATACCAACAACTCTTACAATTCCATCCCAGCCATAGAGCTTGCATGGCCGCAGAATCAACTCAATACTCCCACATGGCCACTTCGGAGGCACCTGGAAATTTCGCACATCCCAAAGTGACCCATGAGCTTCCAGGGTCTCCAAATTCCTAAGTGCTTCTATCTATCCAGTTGCATGAGTCAAAAGTCTTGGTTTCTCTATCTCCTCTGTCTCACCCATATTCAATGCTTAGCCAACTCCTGTTCTTTTTATTGTCTATCTCTTGTATATATAAATTGCCTCTCCATCTTCAAATCTATTACTCCATCCCAAACATCCTCTCAGCTGAGTAATTCCATGAGCCTCCTGTCCCTGCTTGCACATGCTCTCTCTCTCTCTCTCTTTCTCTCTCTCTCAAATAAATAAATCTTTTTAAAAAATACTGTGTTGTGCACTTAAAATGTCATCTACCCATGAGAGGGTAGATCTTACATTAAGTATTCTTAATGCCATTTTAAAAATGCCCTGCAGACCCATCTCTCCACTCATTCCTCACCATACTGCTCCCAGCGCCCACACATAGGCACATGAGAAAGTGGTGCAAGGCTTAGGGCTATTCCACTCTGCTTCCACCACTGGAGACTCATCGGACAGCACTTCTGGAGTGGGGTGGGGTGTGAGATCTCTATTCAGTGGCCTGACTCATTCTCATCCTGGGTAGTAGGAGTTTCCTAGACACACTGAGCCAGAGCCTGTGGAATGAAAGAGAGGGACAAGAAACAGCTTTGGGTCTTCATAGAGATTGGTAATCTGGCTTGAAAAGTCTGATAAAAAAGAAAGAAAGAAAGAAAGAAAAGTCTGAGAAAGCTCAGGTAAGAAATTTCCCTCTCCAAGCAGTACTCACACTGCGGTGGTGCGAGTGAGCCATCACACTTTGTAACATCCCACTTCTTGAAAAACGGTCTCGATTCACATCCCAGTCCCTCATACAATCCCACAGTCCCTGATCCCAAACCCTAGACACCAAATATGTTTTGGAATCCAGAACTGACACTGCTAATATGATATATATGTCTTTGACCTCATCCCCAACACAGGCTCCTAAACCCTAGCAAATTCCTAAATGATAAGAACACTAGGAGCATCTTTTGTTCTAAAGAGGCGACTCTGGGTGGGCTCCTGGATGATTCCTGGGTGAGGGCTGGTCACCAAAAAGACCAAGCCATGATTAGAAACTTGTAATTTTTGGCCCCACACCCATCTTCCGGACAGGGAAGAGAGGCTTAGAAACAGAGTTTATGATTGATCATGCCTACGTGAGGAAGCGTCCATAACATCCCAACAGTAGAGGTTTCGGGGAGTTTCCAGGTTGGTGAACACAACCACACAAGGAGGGTGACACATCCCAGCTCCACAGGGACAGAAGCTCCTGCAGTCAGGGTCTTTCCAGACCTCTTTATCTGGTGCTACTCTGCATCCTTACCATAAATTGGTTTCTCTGAATTCTGGAAGTGGCTCTAGCAAATTAATCAAACCCAAGGAAGAAATCATTCCAACCCACAACCTAGAGCTGGTTTGTCAGAAGTGCAGGTAACAACTGAGATTTGTGACTGGTATTTGAAGTGGGGAATGGAGGAGACAGTCTTGTGGGAACTGAGCATTTAACTATGGGATCTGGGCAGACCCGGTGGCCCTGCGGTTCAGTGCCGTCTTTGGCCTAGGGTGTGATCCTGGAGACCCGGGATCGAGTCTCACATCGGGCTCCCTGCATGGAGCCTGCTTCTCCCTCTGCCTGTGTCTCTGCCCGCCCCCCCGTGTGTGTGTGTGTGTCTGTCATGAATAAATAAATAAAATCTTTAAAAAAAAAATAACTATGGGATCTGATGCTATCTCTGGGTAGATAGTGTCAGAGTTGAGCTGGATTCTTGGACACCTTGCTGGTGGCCGAGAATTGCTTATTGGTGTCAGGAAATGGCTCCACAGATTTGGTGATCAGAAGAGACAGAAGTTAAGTGTTTTGGGGTGCCTGGGTGGCTCAGTCGGTTAAGCGTCTGCCTTCACCTCATGTCATGATCTCAGGGTCCTAGGATGGAGCCCTGCATCCGGCTCCCTGCCCATCTGGGAGTCTGCTTCTCCCTCTCTTTCTGCCTGCCGCTCACCCTGCTTGTGCTCTTTCTCTCTCTGTCAAATAAATATATAAAAGGTAAAAAAATGTTAATTATTTTGTGTGGATAATAAAGCAGACTCATGTACCATATCTATCACTTCTATATATCCCATCATATATATGTATTAAATGGTACTCAGGGATCCCTGGGTGGCGCAGCGGTTTGGCGCCTGCCTTTGGCCCAGGGCGCGATCCTGGAGACCCGGGGTCGAGTCCCACGTCGGGCTCCTGGTGCATGGAGCCTGCTTCTCCCTCTGCCTGTGTCTCTGCCTCTCTCTCTCTCTCTCTCTCTCTCTGTGTGTGTGACTATCATAAATAAATAAAAAAATTTTAAAAAAATGGTACTCATACTAGATTACACATTTATTACTCCCCACCGGGGGCTTCTGGGACAGCATCCAATAATCAAGCATATCAACACCCCTATTATGTGCATATCTGAGCTAAGGAATGAATACAAACCATAAACACCTTCACATGGGTTCAGCCCATTTGGGCTGCTAAAGGAGCCGGGGACATTTTTCTTTTGGAGGATTTTATGGTTGTAGATTCAGGATTATGAATTATGATTGTCTTTATAACACTACATCTTTCCAAAATTGCCTTTGTAATTCCCATCATGGCAAGAGTGTCTTTATGACATCACAGATGTGTCATTGTAACCCTTCTCTTGTGAATTGTTGTGTCTTTGTCACATGTCCATGGGACTCTATAGAAGTCTAAGTGTGTGTTGGTATGAACTGTTCTGAGTGCTTGCTGAGAGCCTGGCACTGTGGCACATTTATACACGAGCGTGTATTAAATGCATCAATTCCTATAACCATCTGTACTGGTCTAGGACTGTCATAACAAAGTACCACAGACTGGGTTCCTTAAACAAGATGATTATTCTCTCACAGTTTTGGAGACCAGGAGTCCAAAATCAGTGTTGTCAAGATTGGTTCTTTCTGAGGCTGCAAGGGAGAGGTCTGTTCCAGGTCTGATATTCCTTGGTTCTTAGATAGCCATCTTTATGATCACATGGCATTTTCTGTGTGTGCGTGCACACACATCTATCTCCAAATTTCCCTTCTTACAAGGACGCCAATTGTATAGGATTAGGGCCCAGCCTAATGACCTCACTTTAACACAATTACTTCTGTAAAGATTCTGTCTTCAAATACAGTCACATTCTGAGGTCCTGGGGGTTAGAGCTTCCTCATATGAATCTGGAGGGCACACAATGCAGCCAAAACTTTTCACCCTGGCCCAATCAGCTCCATTCTATGAGGTCGCTTGGAAGTGACCAGGGTTGCAGGAAGACTGGCCCTACAAACACAGTGTCGACCACTCTGTTATTGGCTGTGTGACCTTGGGCTAAAGTCCCTGGGCCTTAGTTTCTTTGCCTGTAAAATGGGAATGAAAATAAAATCATACCTTCCTGTTGAAGTCTTTGCAAGGCAATTAGTTAGTACTTGG
The DNA here is from genome assembly GCF_053574225.1 of Canis aureus. NCBI lineage: Eukaryota > Metazoa > Chordata > Mammalia > Carnivora > Canidae > Canis > Canis aureus. Next base: position 54,866,295 of record NC_135629.1, read on the forward strand.
GACCAGTAAGCATTAATAAATGTCATCTATAGTTCTTGTCACTGTTGTAGAATTCTATCCGTATACCTTGGCTCTTGGTAATATCCTACAACATTATGGGGCCCAAGTATCTTTGCTGTGGGCCACTCCCAAACTCAAATAATTCAGGAAGCAGGACAGACTCTCAGATCCCAAAACTACCAAGAAAGTCACTGACAGCCTTGAGGGCCTGCATCCTCAAGCAGCATGGAACAGAACCCATCCCAGAAGGAAATTCATGGAAGGACACTCATGGCCCTCAAGAGTAGATACTAAATGTACTGGGTTGAATAGTGTCCCCGCCCCCCCAAGCCAGGCCAAAAAAAAAAAAATCTTCATGCCCTTCCTGGAACCTCGGAATATAGATTTATTTGGAAATAGGGTCTTTGCAGATGTAAGTAGCTAAGATGACTATACAGGACTAGTGTGAGCCCTACATCCAATATGAGCAATGCCCTTAGAGAAAGAGGAGAAAAGAAACAAATGAGACACATGGAAGGAAAAACAGCCATGCCATAAGGGAGGCAGAGATGAGGGTAATGCAGAAGCTAGGAAAGGAACACCATCCACCAGAAGCTGGAAGAGGGAGGGAAGGATTCTTCCCTAGAGCGTTTGGAGAGTGTGGCCCTGCCAACACCTTGATTTTGAACTTCCGGCCTCCAGGCCTGGCAGACAGTTATCTGAGGTTCTAAGCCACCCAGGATACGGTACTTTGTTTTTTATTTAGATAGGCTCCACGCCCAAGGTGGGGCCCAAGGCGGAGCTTGAACTCACGACCCTGAGATCAACACCTGAGCTGAGACCAAGAGTAGGTGGCCCAACATACTGAGCTACCCAGGTGCCCCTATGGTACTTTGTTAGAGCAACTCTAGGAAACTAATGCACTAGGGCATCCCCCTTCACCAGGAGGAGGCAAGTAGGAAACCTAAGGAGCTCTTCTGTCTCTTTAGGGCTCTGTGGTCTCATCTGTGAATCCCTACACGTCTTCTCCCCTCCTCTCTCTCTCTCTCTCTCTGCACACGGTTCTCTCCATGCTTCTCTCACAGCTTCTCCTGCCTAGTAGGGTTGGTAGAGCCAGGCCTGCCCCTGTTCCTGTGGAGGAGATCTGATTGGACCAGCTTGAGTCATGTGTCCAATCAGACCAGCTTGACCTGGCCCAATCAGCTGCACCAGAGGATTGGCATCACCCAGTGGTATTCAAAATAAGCAACAACCAGGGGAGCCTATCGTGGACCAATCAGATCTGATGCTGGTCCCTGGACCAAGAGTTCTAAGAAGCATCTTTTCCCCTCCAACCCTGAAGGAGAACCAAGTGCAAGGTTTCGGATGGCAAGGGCCATCCTACACATCCCGAGGAAGCATCTAGCACTGGGGGCGGGGAGTAACAGTCATTTGCCAATTTGTGAACCAGACTAAAACCATCTTGGGCAAATGGCCATGATGACCACTCTGACCTGACGCCTTCTTGAGCACAGTGCCCCCACACACATCCTTTCCCTTTTATTTAACCACATCCTTGAGTAACTTGGGTTCTTTTTTTTTTTTTTTTTTTTTAAGATTTTATTTATCCATTCATAGACACCGAGAGAGAGAGAGGCAGAGACACAGGCAAAGGGAGAAGCAGGTTCCACGCAGGGAGCCCGACGTGGGACTCGATCCCGGGTCTCCAGGATCACACCCCAGGCTGCAGGCCGCGCCAAACCGCTGCGCCACCGGGGCTGCCCTAACTTGGGTTCTTGATCTACTCGGGAGATATGACTGTGACACACTCATTCTCAAACATTCTCCCCCTGAGTGCTCCTCCCCACGGACTCCTAGCCTCTAGCAGGTCTGACAGGAGGTAGGGGTTTCAGGGACCTGCTCCTCTTGGAGCCACTCAAAACAGGCTTATGTCTGTAAGTCCCCTTAATAAGCCATTCTCATCAAGCTGGACTTGTAGGCCTTTTTCTTCCATCTTACAGCTCTGTAGGATTTGTCACTTTGCACATACTTCCTTTTCATGGAACAATCAGCTTGTATGGAATTAGTTTATTTATCGTCAGTTAAATTAGTTATTTATCTTACTTATTTTTTAAGTTCACTTTTTTTTTTTAAATAATCTCACCTACACCCAACGTGGGGTTTGAACATACAACCCCGAGATCAAGGCTTTCATGCTCTTCTAACTGAACCAGCCAGGTGTCCCTAGCTCAATAATTTAATTCCCAATAAGGGTGACACTCATAGTGTCAGCTCAATGCCAATTCGGCCCATTTAAGAGGGACTCTTTGAGAATGGGTAGAGATCCACTGAGTGTTATACTATATGTTGGCAAATCGAATTCCAATAAAAATTGTTTTTAATTTGCATAAATATATATGTAAATTAAATAAAAAAGAGAATGGGTAGAGATGGATCAGGCAAATGGCGTTCACTTCCACATCTGCATCTTCACTGCGCATCCCACATCCTCCTGTCTGGCCAGTGTAGGCCACTCTCCTACCTCTGCCTCCCTCGTTCCCATCCATCCTCCTAAGGCCCATCTAGGTCACCTGCTCTGTGGAGACTTCTCTGCCCACTCCACCCCCTTTTGTCCTATGCAAGAAGCCAAGATCCAGCTGTTTTATATGGACTAGCCAGCAGATCTGCATGGTAGGAATATTATGGTGCTGGGGGATCTGGCTGGGTCTGGAGACAGTGGTATACTAGCAAATGCCTAACAACCAGCTCTCCAGAGGAGGAAAAAATGAGTATGTGCATTTATTATAAATTTTGTTGGCAAAAATATGCAGCACATATCTACAAAAAATATATAAAATACTCTCCTTGGGCAGCCCGGGTGGCTCAGCGGTTTAACACCACCTTCACCCCAGGGTGTGATCCTGGAGACCCGGGATCGAGTCCCACGTCAGGCTCCCGGCATGGAGCCTGCTTCCTCCTCTGCCTGTGTCTGTGCCTCTCTCTCTCTCTCTCTCTCTGTCTCTCATGAATAAATAAATAAAATTTTTAAAAAATACTCTTCTTTTTTAAAAAAAAGAATTATTTAGGGGCACCTGGGTGGCTCAGTGGTTGAACATCTGCCTTTGGCCTAGGTCATGATCCCAGGGTCCTGGGATCAAGTCCCACAACGGGCTCCCTGCAAGGACCCTGCTTCTCCCTCTGCCTGTGTCTCTGCCTCTCTCTGTGTCTCTCATGAATAAGTAAATAAAATATTTTTTAAATAAAAATTAAAATTAATTTAAAGGCAGCCCCGATGGCTCAGCGGTTTAGCGCCGCCTTCAGCCCAGGGCGGGATCCTAGAGACCCAGGATCGAGTCCCATGTCGGGTTCCCTGCATGGAGCCTGCTTCTCCCTCTGCTTGTGTCTCTGCCTCTCTCTCTATGTCTCTCATGAATAAATAAGTTAAAATCTTTAAAAAATAAAAAAATAAAATTAATTTAAAAAATTAAAAAAGAATTATTTAGTTATTTGAGAGAGAGAGAGAGAGCACAGGAGCAGTGGGAGGGGCAGAGGGAGAGAGAGAATCCCAAGGAGATTCCCCACTGAGTGTGCAGCTGACACAGATCCTACAACTCTGAGATCATGACTTGAGATGAAATTAAGAGTCAGTTGCTTAACCGACTGAGCCACCCAGGTGCCCCTTTAAAATACTCTCCATTAAAAAAATAATAATGGGGATCCCTGGGTGGCGCAGCGGTTTAGCGCCTGCCTTTGGCCTAGGGCGCGATCCTGGAGACCCGGGATCGAGTCCCACGTCGGGCTCCCGGTGTATGGAGCCTGCTTCTCCCTCTGCCTGTGTCTCTGCCTCTCTCTCTCTGTGACTATCATAAATAAATAAATAATTTAAAAAAAAATACATGCTGCCTAAGATATAAGGTTGAGTGTGGAGATAGAAAAATATATTTAAAAAAAAATAAAATAAAAAAAATAAATAAAAAATAATAAATAAATAAATAAATAAATACTCTCCATTGCAAATTCCATAGTCAATTTTTATATAATGCAGTCTTTGATTTTCCCTACGCTTGTACCCATAGCCACCTGTGGCTCGCAGTGACAAGTGAGTATAGGTTGGTCTATTCCTTCAAAGGCTACAGGACCTGGAACAACATAGATGTCCTCACTTCACTTGCTTGTCAGTCATGTTGAGCAACTTCTTTGCTAAATCAGATAACGGTCTGAAAACACAAGACAAATACTTCCTCAATTTCTCCTGTGCTATTCACAACATAACAGCTCAAGACAAGACACACTTTCAAGTTTAATCTACATGTTTAATCCACAATTTCTCCATCGCTGTCTTAAATAAATGATCTACACACAATACATGAAGTCAACCTGGAACATTTGCAGATGCCCCTGGCCGATTTTAAGTTCCCAGCATGAGGTCACTGAACAGAGTTGGCAAGCAAGGTCCTGCAGAACGACGTTACACAGTACTTCCGCCACGCAGATACAAATAGGTCGTCACCAGCATAGAGAAAAACAAAACGGGAATGAAGTCCCTGAAGCATAGGGTAGTTAGGTCTCAAATAAGATAACTCACGCTGTCTGGCATACAGCAGAGGCTCAATACTTTGTAGTCAGGAAGTTTCTGAGTATCGTATAATCCAGTACCACACACCATCTCACAGTCTCCCATGTGGTCTGGTCACACAGGGTCACGCACAATCATAGTCCTAGTGTCAAGCAGGCATACCTGACTGCCAGCTTGGCAAAATGCTGGGCTACCTGTCTTGTTCACAGCTGTGTCTTCAACACCTAAAACAGTGCCTGACACACAGGAGATGCTCAAAACAACTTTCATGAATGATGCTCACACAGCATAGTCACACAGAGCCCTGAAGACTAGTGCCTTGAATGCCATAGCAGGTCTGGGGATGAGTCTTTATTTCTCACATATTAACATAAATAAAGTTTTTTTTTTATCTGTTTTGTTTGCTGATGTTTCTCCAGCCCTGTAGCAGGCCTTACATACAGCAGATGTTCAATAAATATACATTGAATGGATTAATATAAAGTACACTGTTGAGCTCAGGCTCAGAATAAATACCCAAAGTTCAACTGGGGGCAGGAATGGGAGAGCGACTTGGAGAGTCCTCGAGGAGGGGATCAGCAGCGGGGACCCCTGCCAAGCCAGGTGAGGTAGAGTAGCGAGGCATCACCAAGAGCCCCAATAAAAGAAGGCAGCATTCATTCTCCATCCAGGGGCGGGGACCCAGGCCCCGTGTCCATGGGCCATGACGAGGGGAGTCCAGTGGGGACTTTGGTGGCCACTCTGAAGAGGCCCAAGATCGTGGCACCTTGTGCCAGCTGCCAGGCAGGGTGGGCCCCTGCCTCAGCTCGCAAGTGAACACGGAGGCGCTGGCCTGCGTCCAGGTGCAGCAGGCTGCCCCGGAAACCAGCTGCTGAGTCACGGGCCTCCGAGGATGGTGGAGGCAGGTCCAAGGTCAGGTCCAGGGCTGCAGCCTCGGTGCCAAGTGGCTGCAGGTGCAGGGCAGCAGAGACAGAGCCGGAGCCCATGCTGGACATTACCCGCTGCAGCTTCAGGTGCAAGAAAACATAGTAGAGCCCGGGTTCCACCACCATCAGCTCCCGAGTGTGCTGGTCATAACTCAGGCCCGGCCCCAGGAATACACCTGCCAGGCCCGGGTCACTGTACCAGCGCAGGGGTCCTTCCTTCAGCTGTACTGAGGGAGGAAGAAGAGAGGGAGGTTCCTTGAGCTGGGCTGTGGAGCCAGGGTGCAGCCCAGGGGAGGGGTGCTGGGGCTCTGAGCTGGAGAGGGACAGAGGTCTCAGAAGGAAGAGGGAAGTGAGGTTGGCAGATGCAAGGGAAGGAGGGAGGACAGGACTTCCACAGAGGAGAAAGTGCAAAGGAGTGGGCATGGGGGTGGAGGGGTAGTGGGGTGAGGGGGTGGAGGGTTCAGGGCTGGGGGTGGGGTGGAGGTGGAGGGGTAGGGGGTGGGAGGTTCAGGGTTAGGGTGGGGGGTAGGGGTGGAGAGTGTGTGGAGGGTAGGGGGGTAAGGGGGGGGAGGAGGGCGTGGGGAGCCAGGGTGGGGAAAGTAGAAGGTAGCACTGGGAGGGGGTACAATGCCAAAGATGGGAGGGGCAGTCAGACTGGGGAGAGCTCAGGAGGGAGGGAAGGAAGGCGCCTGGTGAGAGAGGCGAGGGGACTGGGGGAGGTGGCAAAGCCCAGAGGGGACACAGAGGGAGGAAAGAGAGTCTCAGGAAGGGGGAGAAGACAGAGGGGCAGGGGTGGGGAGGAGGAGTCTGGAAGAGGAAAGGAGTTAGCAGGAGGTCTCCAAAACCGGCAACTGGGGGTGGGAGGAGGGCCCCCCCCCCGCCGCACCTCCCAGAGCCCAGCCGGAGAGACAGAGGCAGGTGGGATCTGTGGGATCAAGCCCCAGGTCGGTGGAGGCGGGGAGCCTGAGACACGTATATTTGGGGGTCAGAGGAGGAAAAGCCGACACCCTGAGAGGGCCATGGGAAGGCCAGGAAGACAGAGCGGGCTTAAAGAGGTGAGGGGACAGCTTTTAGAGAGGAACGGAAGAGGACGAGATGGAGGGCGCGGAGGCCTCCCTGTCCCGGGGCTCCTCCGCCTGTTGCCACCCCTGCCCGCCACCCCCGCCGCGTGCGCCCAGGCGGAGTGACCGCGGGACACTCACCATCTCGGGCCACCAGCTGCGCGAACACGGCCTGCGGAGAGAGGACAGGCGGAAAGTGGATGGAGGCCCCCGTCGCGTTGCCGCAGCCCCCCGGAAAGTGGGGGTCCCCGGGGTCTGCGCAGGCCTTGAGCCCTCCCCCGCGCTCCAATGAAGGCACAAGCCTACACGCTCTGCCGACGCCGGTGGCTCGCCCTGCCCCAACCCTGGGGCAGGAACAGGGACAGAACCTCGTGATTCCGCAGACGAAAGAGGAGAGGTTCCCTCCAGGCGCCCTCGGGAGGGAGAGGGGGAGACCCCGGGAGCCCAGGGCCAAAGCGACGATCTCCCGCAGTTAGCAAAGAACCGCGAGCTCCCGCCGCGGCTCGGGGATAAAGAAGAGGCGCCGGCGTCCGCGATGGAGAGGGATACGCTGCGGGGCCGGGATGCGGAGGGGAGTCTCACGGGGGTGCCCTCAACAGAAGGGGTGCTCTCGAGGGGGAGAAGGGGCTCCGGGCGCCTCTCACCTGCGGGGAGTCGGGGAGGCGGGCGCCGGCGTCCGGCAGGGGCGCGGGGAGCGCGGGGAGCGCGGGGAGCCGGGGCCCGGGGACCACCCAGGCGCGGAGCGCGCAGGCGGCGCAGGTGCCGGCGAGCAGCAGCATCGCGGCGCTCAGCGCCCAGGGCAGCGGGCTGCAGGCGCGGCCGGGGGGCGCGGGCGGCCGCGGGGCCTCGGGGTCCGGGGCGGCGTCGCTGCGGGGGCGCATGGCCGGCGGCGGGCGGCTGCAGCCGGGCCGGGGGCCCCGCGCTTTATAGCAGCTCCGGAAGCCGCGTTTTCCGGGGCGGGGCGCGTGGGGATCCCGGCGCCCGGCCCTCTCCGCCTTCCGCCTGAAGTTTCCCTAACTTTCTCTTCTCTGAATCTCTCCACTTTCCACCTCCCTGGGCGCCCTGCTCCGCCCGCCCCGCCGTTTCCTCTTTGTCCCTAGCTCTGTCCCTCCTGTGTCTCCTGGGTTATGTCTCTCCGCCCCCGTCGCTCTGGGGGGTCCCTGTGTAACTCCGCATGGCCTCTGGTCTCTGGGCCCTTCTCGCTCTTACTCTGCCCCCCGACTCTGTGGACTGTCGCTGGAGGAGGTCTCAGAGAACCTTTCCATCTCTTGGCCTTGGTATTACTTTTTTTTCTTTGAGGTTTTATTTACGTATTCATGAGAGACACAGAGAGAGGCAGAGGCAGAGGCAGAGGGAGAAGCAGGCTCCCTGCGGGGGCCCCGATGGGCGACTCAATCCCAGGACCCTGGATCTCGCCCTGAGCCAAAGGCAGATGCTCAACCACTGAGCCACCCAGGTGCCCCTCGGCCTCGGTATTTCTGTGCGTCTGTCTCTGTCTCTCTGTATCTCTCCCTGTCTCTCTATGTCTCTGACTCTGATTTAGTGTCTTAGTCTCCCTCTCTTTCCCTTCCTTCTTGCCACTCTAGCTGCCCTCCCCAACCCTGCACTAGGGCTCCCCCAGCACTCCCCTAAATCCAGCATATCTGCAGAAGGGGCAAGGAACAGCCAGGCCTCAGCCCCCTTCCCTAGAGCTTAAGCCCCCCCCCCAGTGTGGCAGGCCCAGCCCTCCCCCCACCTTCCCTCACCTTCCCCAGGAGCCCTGGGGTCTTCCCAGGCTTGCCTCCACCCACCCATCTGGACGCTTCCCGTCAGGGGCCCCTTCTGGACCCCACAAGCAGAAGGCTGGAGAGTCCAGGTAGAGAAATCCCCCTTGTAGGGAAGAGACAGTCTTGGCTAAAGCAGAGGAAACTCAAATTTCCCGTTCACTCTCTGCTGGTGGAGGTGGGGTGGGAGGAGGCGCAGAGCAGGGGTGAAAACTCGGATCCAAAAGAGGAAGCGATCATGTATTGAGAGCTGGGCGGCCCTGGAAAAGCCCTGGCCTCCTCAAGTAGCCCTGCTCTGCTGGGACCCGCCGGGTGGACACTGGCTCTTCGACCCTCTCCAGGGCTCCCTTGCCCCCGGCCAGCCCAGCGAGCAAGGGATCGCAGGGCTGCAAAAGCCTCGGGGAAATGCAGGGGGGATTTGGGTTCACCGATAAAGGTATGGGATGGCTCCCTTGCTTTCTATTTTGTTGTATTGGGCCTCCTTGGGGAATTAGGGTAAGCAAAGAGTGGTGATGCTGGCTGGTGTTGGTGCACAGGTGCTAAAAGCTTCCGGTATCTGAGCGGTTCTTAAGATGTGACGCAGAACCAGCTAACAAGTGGTAGCAGCAGCACCTGGGGATTCGTTAGTTATGCAAATTCTAGCACCACAAACTAGGCCTATTGACACTCTGGGAGCAGAAGCCCAGGAATCAGTGTGTGGATGAGCCCTCCAGATGACTCTGGTGCTCGCCTAAGTTAGAGATGCCACCGCATCGTACCAGGGTCTTTCCTTCGCACCTGCCGTCCCTCTGGCTGGAATGTTCTGCGGCACTTTCGGTTCTGACGTCACTCTGGGCAGAGACAATGAGCCAAGCACCGGGCTCTACAAGCATCACTCTTTCCTGAAACCCCACTCCCATGACAGCTAAGCGATTGTTTTGAAAACTAAACCAAAATTGTTAGCCAGCCTGGTGGGAAGCCAAATATAATCTCCATAGCGGAATTCCACCCTCACCAGCCCCCAAGGCTGCTCGGCAGTGGGTGACCCACCGCCGACTCGAAAAGAGAGTGTGGTGGGTGGCAGCTAAAATCGAGGAGTTTGCCACAAGTAGATTCCCAAAAGAGACACCAGCTTTTCTCCCCAGCAGGGCAGAAAGACAGCCTGTTTCTATTGTTGCTTCCCTCCACCCCCCACCCCCACCCCCCCACTCAGAGAGCAGAAAGGACAGATGAGGGCAGAAGAATCAGGCCGGAAACCAGAGTGGTAAACAAACCTGTGACCGTGAACGCAGGAGCTGAAATTTCCCCACCTCAGCCCTCGCCCCCACTCAGCACCCAGGACTGGGGAGATGGGACAGTAAAAGACCCCTGGGAATCTGACCAACCAGGGAGACAGATTTACCAATACTGAGGCCAAAAGGTCCTCTCCCGATGGCATCGCCCCTCCAAGAAGCTCACAGGGCCTTGGACCACAGCCTGTTTATTACGAAGCTCTGCCCCCACAGCAGCCAGGGATTGCCTCTGCTGAGGGTGCCTTTCTCCGACGACCTGAATGCAAATGTCCTGCCCTGGGTCTGGTTATATGGTTATATCACCCCGTGGGGATTTCCTTAGTAGCATATCCGCCATCTGGAGTATCCTGGTTGGTTTGTTTCCTTGCTTGTTTTGCCCAGGAGGCTGTGATCTCCTAAAGAGTGCCATCTCCATCTCCCGGTGTCCCTTCTCCTGCCAGTGCCCAGGAAACGGCTAGCCTCAGTAATACTCACCGAACGAATGACTGGAGTACAGCATGACCGTTCCCAGCACAGGCTCCAGAGGTCCACAAAGTACAGTCTACCGACTACACATTTTTTTGTTTCTGTTTTTAAGTGACTGGGAAAAGTCAAGAGAAGAATGTGTGGCATGTGTGGTGATATGAAATTCAAATTTTGGTGTCCACAAATAAAGCCCTATAGGCTCATTCATTTGCATGGTTTCTGTGGCCGTTTCTGCGGGACAATCGAGTCCCGCATCGGGCTCCCTGCATGGAACCTGCTTCTCCCTCTGCCTGTGTCTCTGCCTCTCTCTCTCTGTGTCTCTCATAAATAAATAAATAAAATATTTTTTTAAAAAGTTGCTGCCTCTGCTCTAGGATCTTGAACTTCAGCTCCCAAATGTCTTGCCTGAGATCTTGGGCAGACTGAGCCTCATTTTTCATCTATGTGAAGTGGGAATAATCGTAGGTCTCAAAGGGTGGTGGAGAGCTTGTCATGAGGTGTGCCAGCCATGTAGTAAATGTTCAGTAACATTTACTGGCATTCTTATGATCTCTGGATCTTCCGCAAGCCCAGCACAATTTCATCCCCAATAGATGGATGCAGACACGAAGAGTTGAAATCACTTAGCCTCAGTGACTCACGGTGACTGTTCCAAACTCTTTACACCAAGGAGCTTGGCAGACTTCTCTAAACTCCCCCTCAGGGACGGGAAACAAGGCCTGGCAGCTCGGGGAAGGCTCAGGCCACAGCCAGGGAGTGCCATGACGTGCTGCTGTGGTCGGGACATCTGAGCCAGGCAGCCCTGTGCATCACGAGGCTCTCAGCATCACCCTGCTAGCACCCCACGTTCAGTGGAGTTGCACCTCTATGTTCAGCGGTCTCCCCCGAGGTGGGCGTAGGCCACTTTCCTCACCTCTAGGGGTAGGACCCGAATCCTCACCCTTACCAGCTATAGGGACTGGGCAGGAAGTAGTTGGAGGGAGGGGCACCTTCTCTTCCCCCTTGTGAGGCCCAGTGAAGATACCTCCTTCTAGGAGGTGTGTTTGATTTTTCCTAGCAAAATTCATCTCCTTTTCCCTGGGTCCCACATTGCTCCGGAGCCCTGGCCTCCCCCCCAGGGTGAACTTCTGGCTGGCCTCGATCCTCTGTCTTCCCCAGGGCAGAGGCAAAGCCTAACAGAAAACCTTAGTGATGTTTGCTGAGTAAGTACACAAGTGAGAGAACAAGCAAGTGAGCGAGGGACCCAACGGGGGTGTATAAACGAGAAAAGAAGAAAAAAAAGGAAGGAAAGACCGAAATCGAATAGAGGTGGTCTTGAGCCACAGCAATGTTAACATGTGTTGAAGGGAGAAAGAGACACAGAAGGGGGAACCGTATTGTACAGTTAGCCAAGTCTCTGGAAAAGCTGGGTTCCAGTCTCCTCAGCCCTGGGTAAGCCAGGAAAACATAGGGCCCGGCACGTTGTGTGGACCTGTGGTGTTGTGTAAGCACTGCGAGGCCTGGTCGTCCAAAACAATTAAGCTTTGTGGAGTTGGGGTACACAACCAGCTAGTCTGGAATTGTGTGTTTCCAATGCAATGTCACATATTTAGGAATGAGGAAGGGTGTGTGTGTTGGGGGAGTCCCATGTCATTGAGAAACAGCACTAGCACAAGATCCTAACTGTCCAGCTTCAAACCCCAGCTCTGCCTCTTGCTAGCTGTAGGATCTTGAGCAAATTCTTTCCCTTATCTGTGCCTTGGTATTCCCAACTAAGAAGTGTGGTTAGCAGCAGTGACCACCTCGGAGGATTATTGTCCAGGATAGGGAGCCAGAACAGCACCTGGCATGCAGTAGGTGCTCTATAGCGTTAGCCATCATTGCCGACAGTCTGGTTCTCCTTGGGAGTCTATGCAGGAGTTGACCGTGTGAACATGCCACCAGGATCCAAAAACTCCGGCAGAGATCTGGACAGAAAGACAGGCAGGAATGTCTGTTGCAAAAGTGTGCAGAATGCAAATAGCCAAAGCAGTCATTGAAAAAGAAATGGCCAGAATAAGTTTGGTAACCAAACTGTGGAGAAGGTTGAGTCATCTCCTTGGGGCTCGATAAAGATCTCTAAGGGTTAAGTAAGCTGCAGGATGCTATGTACTGAATACGTGTTTTGTTTTACAGCAGAGATGTATGTGCACAGCAAATTTCTAGAAGGTATATATAAAAAAAACAACAGAGGATTCAGAGGTGAGCAATGTGGCTCTCTCACTGTACATGCTTTTGCCCACTTGCATTTTCCATGTGCTACTGTTTTGCTTTGTTTTGGTTTTTTTATGTTAAGTACGGAATTGTGGTCAGGTGTGCACACACATAGAAAGAAACCAGCAGCCTGAGCTGAAGAAGGGAAAATTTAGTACTAATGACATCAAAGGCAGGAAATGGTGTTTCCCTGCGAAGGGCAGTAGAAGGACACAGGGATGGGGAAGACCCAGGCAGACCAGGGCCAACCCCTAGGACCCCTCAGAGGCGCCTGGCAGAAGAAGCCAGATCATTCTGCTGGGAAGCAAGGCCTCCTGCCCCAGGAAGGAAGTCCCAGCAGGGCCACCACCTGGAGGGACTCTCCAGCTCGCCCAGGAAGGCAGCCTGCCACAAGGCAGATAGACATTCGGGGACAAGAGACACCTCCATTCAAGCCATACACAATCATACAAACCAAGACACACAAATCGAGACACACCATATGGACATACACACACATACCCACACTGAGACACAATACCTGGACACGTAATCACAGACACCCAAGAGCAGCCACCGAAGTGAGACCACAGGCACACACAAGGACACACCCGTGGCTATGGTCACACTTACCCACTAACAGATAAACAGCCTCAAAGAGACTCAAACTCTCTGCGATATGCAAGAGAAGGGAACATAACCAAAGGAACCCAGGTCCCATCCTTCAAACCGCCCCAATCCTCCCTCTAGCGGGGACGTGTCCTTCACTTCCTCTAGGTCCCGGCTCTTGGCAGCGGCACCCAGTGCAGGGAGCGGGCGACCCCTGGTGGACCAGGAGCCTCAACCCCGGGCTGCAAGGAGGGGGCGTGGGCTGGGGTCTAGACTCGAGAAGAACCTGCTTCTAGGTCTTTGGCCTCAAATGCAAAAGCCGGTGAGGAAGGGGCGTGGCGACGACCGAGCGGGGAGACCGGCGGCCGGGGGCGCGGCAGGCAGGCCTTGAACGCGGGCCCGGAGCCGGGAAGCCGGAGCGGGACAGAGGACCCCCCCGCCCCCTCCACGCCGCCCGCTCCGCGGTACCGAGGGACACCCGGAGGGGTGCCCGTCCGCCCCGCGGGGCTCTCAGCCCGAGAGCCACCGCGTTCCGGGATGCCCAGGGCGGAGACCGCGGGCGCACGAGGATTGCCAACCGACTCCGACGGGACTCTGACCCTAAGGGCCGTGAGCCCGCCCCTTCCAGATCCGAGCCCTCTCCGGAGCCGCGTCCCACCTACTGTCCGTCATCTCCCCAGGCCCCGCCCACTTCCCAGCTCTCAGCCCTCCAGGCCTTGCCCCCCAGTCCCACCTACTGTCCGTCATCTCCCCAGGCCCCGCCCACTTCCCAGCTCTCAGCCTCTCGATCCTGCCCACTTCCCAGCCGTCAGCCTTCCAGGCATCACCCACTCGGCAAATTCCGCCCACTTCCTCGGCCGGCTTTGCCCCCTCCCCAAGTCCCGCCTACTATTCCTGTCATTTCCCTAGGCCCCGCCCACTTCGCTGTCATTCTCAGGCCCCGCCCACTTCCCTAACTCTCAGGCTCCCGGGTCCCGCCCACCCCCAGCCCCGCCCACCTCCCTGTCACTTTCCCAGGATGGGCCGCCTTCCCCGCCACCGGCCTCCCCGGCCCTGCCCACTGTCCTGCCTCCCCTATTTACCTCTCTCAATCCAGCACCACCCTCTTCCTAGGCCCCGCCCTTCTATTTCCTATCTAAAATCCTCTCCCATTTCCTGGGTTCCACCTTTCGAGAACCCTGCGCCCCCTTCCCAGGCTAAGCCTTCGAACCATCCCCATGCTTAGTCTAACTTCCCTGGGGACCCTGCGGCCTGCGGGGTCTCTGGCCATTTTGTCAAATTCCATCCTGCCTAAGATCTTGCGGGCCCCACACACACTATCAAGACCCCACCCTAAAGCTGCCTAGTGTGGGATGGGCGGTGCTCCTCCCTACTGGAGCAAGAAGGGTCTCAGTTTCCCCAGCCCTGCCCTTGCTCTGGAAGGCCCTACCCCCCTGGCCATCTAAGTACCTCCCTTCAATGGGACCCCACCCCTGCCCACAGTGCTGTTCACTGTCCAGGCCCAGTCCAGCTCAAGAACTCTAATTCCAGTCCCCATGAGTGTGCCCAACCTGTCACTCCACAGTCGATCAATTTACCGCATACGATCTTGGCCTTGCCCCAGACATCCGTGTGTTCATTGGTGTATTTCTGGAATGACTGGGGAGAATCAGGCTCCCTGTTCCGATGCGGGACTCAATCCCAGGCCCCTGGGACCACGACCGGAGCCAAAGGCAGACGCTTAGCCACTGAGGCACCCAGGCGCCCCTGTGTGTGTGTTGTAGGTGAGTCTCTGGGTCTGCTTCTCTAAGATTGGTCTGTGTTGTGCTTATATCCATGTGAGTGTATGATTCCATGTATGTGTGCTCAGACGTGCAGATCTCTCGCACATGTACATCTGCTCCATTTCTACATCTGGCTCTGACTGCACTGAGGTCTGGGTGTAGAGCTTATCTGTGTGTACCTGCCTCTGTGCTATGTATGTGTGTGCCTTTGGGTCCCCGTGTTGTGTGTTATGTTATTGTGTGGTTGTGCTTTGTGTTGTATTAGCTTGGAGAGGCGTGTTGAATGTGGGTGACTCCTATGACTGCACTTGGTTTATGGGAGCCAGTGACTTATGCAACTGGGCTGGGGGGGATCTGATGGCATTTGTATAGCCTGGTGTGTGTCTGGGTCTATATGGGCCTATGCGTATTGTGGATATATTGTTGCATTGTGTGTCTGCGTGTGTATATCTGAATCTGTGTGTCTGGGTCAGACTGTGTGGTTGTGTAATTCTGCATGTCAGACTCTGTGTGGGGATGTATCTCTATGGCCTGGGCTTGCTTGGGGTCTAGGTGTATGGCTGGCATATGCTAGCCCTCCTCCCCCAACTCCCCAGTGGGTAGAGCTGGTGACCAAAGCCCCCTCACCAGAAAGGAGAGGGCAGCTGGGACACTAGCTTTGTGTCCTCTCAGTCCAGGAAGGGAGCTGCGGCTGTGGGAGGCCACGTTCCAACTACCTAGTCCTAGTCCCACCAGACTTCGGGGGGCATCAGGAAAGCAGGGTGGCAGGCCTGGGGGTAGGCCACCACCTGGGGGTAAGTGGATGGGCCTGACAGAGAGTCAGAGACAGGACCCCCAGCCCTGCCAGACTTCAGGATGTGGTGTCAGGTGAGGGACCCCAGACCCCGCTCACATACAACATTCACACCAGTATCTCCCAGCTCAGCTACAGAGCCATAGATATAGGCTCAACCATACACACACACTTCCATGAACACACACAGATCACAGACAAGAGCGTGCACACACCCAGACATACCCATGTGCACCACAAACACCTATTCACACAACACATATGCACGGTGCATGATATGTGCACACACCAAGATCCATAGATCCACATTCATCGACATCCCCAAGCACACAGGTGCACATACCAAAACACACCGCATACACACAAACACACCTCCAAAACACATGGCCCCGTACAGGCAAAGACAGAGACTCGCATGCACCAAGAAAGACACAAAAGAGGATTCACAGCCAGACCAACAGCTACACAGAAATACACATACACCAGGAAACATACATCCGCAGAGACGTAGTCATGTAGCAGGTGACACAGATGTCCATGAGCGCACACGCATCTTCACAGATGCAAAGACACATAATACACATACGCACGTAGATCCGTACGTCAGGATGCAAATGCATACAGCAAGTGAGCCCTCCCAGCCTTGTGCCCTCATTATTCGGAACCCTAACCCACCTCCCACACAGGACCCCACCCACGCATGGGTCCCTGGGGCTCTGTCCTCCTCCGGCCTAGTGTCCAGACCGTCTTCCATACACAGCCGTCCCCCTCCTCCCACCACATCCAGGCTGTGGAGAAGCAGGGAGGACAGACCAGCCAGAAGGCCTCAGGAGAGTAGGCCTCAGGCCACCTGTCCATAAGTGGGGTCTTCTCCACCCCTGGGAGTCAGCGTCCCCAGTGCGCTGAGCGAGAGTGGTTTGTGAGTACCCGACATCCAGGGCTTCTCATGCAGTGACACCCCTGTCAGATCCCCCCCAGGGTGGCCCACTGCGTCCTCAAGGACTCAGTATTCATCATCATGAGCTTTTTAATCTCCCTCTTCAAGGTGAGGGGCTGGCCACTGTTCCCCCGTGCAGTGGTGACATGCCATGGGCGAACTGCACCCCTTTTTCTGGCAAAGCATCAGTCGAAGGCAGGAAGAGCTACCAACTCTTTTCCTAATGATATGGAAAGTCTCGCTGCTCTGTGGCATAGAACTTTCCTCGAGAAAGAGGCAAGGCTCCCCCTCTGTCGACACAGCAGGGACGCCTGCCTCTCTGTCTTAAGCATAGAAGGAAAGGAAGCACGGGGGAGGCCCACCATTCTCAGGCATTTGGGAGAAAGTCTGTGCATTTCTCCTGATGCAGCAGCAGGTTCTGCTCTGTCTTGGATGCGGAACTCCTGCCCCTCTGACATAACAGTAGAGGGGTGTCCCCCCGCCTTGCCTTGGTGAAATAGGAAATCCTACCTGTTTCAGGCCCAGGGGTGGGTAAGGTGGCCCATTTTTGTGTGGGTGACGAAATGAGAAGCCCTGCCCTTCTGCCTGAGCCCTGCCCTTCTGCCCTGCCCTTCTCCCCACGTGAAGTGGGGAGACAAAGGGTTGGGGAGTTCCCACTCCTGTTGCACCCCTGCCCTCCCGCCCCGGTGGTGAGCCTTTCCCCCCTTCTAGTGTGGCTCACAGATCAGCCTGGGACAGATGCTCTGGGTCCAGGACCTGCAACTGAGCTCGCCAGCCTTCCTGAGCAGCACCCCTATGGCCATGGTCTCCAGGCATCTGGCACCTTCCTATTCGGTGGCATGGCCTGCGGGTCTGACCACCATCGCCTAGATGACCCACTTAAGGGTCACTTAAGGCCCCACTTCCTGCCCAACACGGCTTCCTTCAGCTACAAGAGCAGCTACATCACCAACAACACCTGCACCAGGCACCCCGAAGATGTCCTCGGTGCCAGATAAGTGGGCGGGCAACAAGGGGAAGCCAGGAAGCACCCCCACTACACCCCAGCCCCATCTGATGTCAACCCGTATGTCTCCCTCCCCCGCCCACCTCCCAGAAAATCCTTGTGTCCTGAGCACGCCTCTGTCGGGATGGACTCCACGGTGTATCTGGTGGCGAGTGTTAGAGGGAGGCAGGCCACACTCCGGGCAAGGCCAGAGAATGCTCTGTTGTCTCCCCACCCCCTCCCGCACGCTGGGTGCCAGCGGTGCCAGGCACAGAGCTTGTGTGGGCCCCTGGCGTTGGGAGGGCAAGAATGGGGGGAGGGCCTATCTCCTCTTAAGGCTCATTCAGCATCCCTGCTCTGGAACAGCAACTTCCAGAACTCTCTCTCTCCCCCACTCTGCAGCTGGAGAGGGCCCGTGCCAGGCTGGGTTCCTGCGGGCAGCTGGACTCTGCCAGGGGCAGGGGGAAGGGAAATCAGACCCAGCGGAGGTGGAGCTCTCAGGTCTGGGGGGGTTGACGTGACAGGAGGGGCAGGGGAGGAGGGAGCTTCTGGAAAGGAGTCAATGACCTACGGGCCCAGGGGACCAAGCAAGCCCTTGGGTGGTGGCATCAGATCGCACACATGGGTGTCAGCCCAGAGCACTCGGGCAACGTGGTAGGCAGACATAATGACACAAACAGAGGCCAGGCCAAGGAGCACGTCACAGTCACACGGCTCACACCGCAACATCTCGCTCCTGAAAGACAGCCATTCAACTGCCAGCCCTTATTTTTTTTTCTTTTTTTTTAAAGATCAAGTAGCAAACTACCACCTCCTGTAGCAATAAAAGATCAGGGGCTTTGGAACTGGATTCCCGGCCTCAACTGTGTGTGAGATACTCAACCTCCTGGGGCCTCTGTTTCCTCACCTGTAAAATAGGCAGGCAAACCGCACCTGCCCCCCTAGGGTTACGTTTCCATGAGCTCATCAAACATAAAGGAGCTGACACACTCGAAGCACTTTGAACGGGGTCTGGGTTAAACTGCTCTCATTCATAGTAGGCAAGACAGACTCCATCCCCGCCCCAGGTGGACTGGGGGTTGGGGTGCATGTCTTCGGCAATGCCTCGAGGTTCACAGGTGGGGTGGCAGGGTGGGCCCCACACGGCGCACAGGTCAACACGACTAGAAGGCTGGCCTTTCCCGGTTTTGCAGACCTCAGAAAGGGTGGTCAGTTTAGTGCGCAGAATGTTCTGGGTCTCCACCAATTCTCCACCTCGCCCGAGTGCTGATGCCCAACGTCTCCCTGAAATCCCCACCAGCCACTTCCCTGTTGTTCCTGCTCCTTCCAAGGAAGTAAATTAACCTGGCGGCGTGGGTTTTTTCAAAATATTTTATTTATTCATTCGTGAGAGACACAGAGAGAGAGGCAGAGACATAGGCAGAGGGAGAAGCAGGGAGCCCGATATGGGACTCGATCCCAGGACCCGGGGGGATCACACCCTGAGCCAAAGGCAGATGCTCAACCACTGAGCCACCCCAGCGTCCCTAACCTGACATTTTAAAATAGGATTGTTAAAAAATAAAATAAAATAAAATAAAATAAAAATAAAATAAAATAAAATAAAATAAAATAAAAATAAAATGGGATTGTTTTTGTTTTGTTTTCTGTTTTCCATTTCAAAACCGGGAGGCCTGTCTCTGCTCTTTGAGGGCTCCCTGACCAAGCCAACCTGGTTCAGTTGGTGATATGATGTGAACAAGAGGGCGGGAGGACTGGGCCACAGCAGGAGGCTCCCCACAGGGTCACACCCGACTGTATGGGAAACCCTCTCTCCAGCGTCCTACATTTCTCCCAACACTAGCGTGCAGTTAATAGCAGGGCTCTCCTAGAGTGATGGTTTCGGGGGGCCAGAGCCGATCAGAAATCCATGTCCGTACAAAACTGGCAAGATTGGGATCCCTGGGTGGCACAGCGGTTTGGCACCTGCCTTTGGCCCGGGGCACGATCCTGGAGACCCAGGATCGAATCCCACGTCGGGCTCCCTGCGTGGAGCCTGCTTCTCCCTCTACCTGTGTCTCTGCCTCTCTGTCTCTCTCTGTGTAACTACCATGAATAAATAAATAAAGTCTTTAAAAAAAAAAAAAAACAAACAAAACTGGCAAGATAGCCATGCCTCACACCATGGCTGCCCGGGGGCAGACAGGCAGTTGGATGCAAAAATGCAGCCCCAGAGTGGAGTCCCTCTGCAGACCCGCTCCCGGGGCTTCGAGATGCTGCCCAGCTCTGTGGGCAGGCCGGCACCTGGAGCCTGAAAACCTGGTTCTTAAAGGCCCACCATCCAGCCCCTTTTCTTGTCCTGGACTCTATTCACTGGCTCTATCCAGATCCTGGGACTCTTGGCATCACCCGGGTGATCTGGCCTCCAGATGCCCACAGGGAGCCTTGAGGGCTTTCTGGGTGGTAGGTGATGCCATGCCACCTGCTTGGGAGGGTCTGCTGGCTTGGAAACCATGGTACACTCGGCACTTTTTACCTCCTGGGAAGGAAGCCTGAGAGAGACCAGAGTGGGGAGGGGCAGCCTTGGGGTACAGATGACATCAGCCCACCCCAGCCCCCTCATCCCTTCACCCTTGCAGGCTTTCTATATCTCTGGCCTCATTACCTCTCTGGCATTGCCAGGTCCAGCAGTTCCAGGTACTAAGAGGCCACCCCTGCTCTCCATACTCTCCCCACCCCTGCCCTCCTTCTGCTCTCCTGAAGACCTCTAGGAAACCCAAGGGATGCCCTGATGCAGAGGGAGGCAGAGGGCACAATAGGGCCCGTAGTCTCTAGAGATTGTCCCTTCCCAGGTGAGCTAATCCAGGAAGGCCTGCTCTCTGGGGCTCAATCCATAACCTAGATCTTCCCTCCCCTGGTGGGGCGACATAGGAAACTGCATCTTTCTGGGGCTGAGCCCCACATCAGTCCCTCCCAACAAGGCCACTTCCATTTGTATATATATATATATATATTTTTTTTTTATGACACTTGATATGTTAAAAAAAATTAAGAAATGCCGACATGGAGTTTATGAATTTTGACACATATTAAAATGGGCCAGTGAACCTGCATGTCTCAGGGATCGTTTTGTTAACAACACATTGGATCATAACCTCAAAAGTCTAAATTAGGGTTTCTCCACTTTGGCCTTATTGACATTTGGGGTTTAGAGAAGTCTTTGTGTTGTATGGTGTTGAGCTGGGCTCCACCCACTAGGTGCCAGTGGCACCCCAGGTTGTAACAAACAGAAATGTCTCCAGACATTGTGAAGCATCCCCTGGAGGGCACGTCACCCCCCTCCCAGCTGAGACCCCTGGGTTACAGGATCCCACTGACCCCCCAAGACACACTGTCCTCGTAACCATCTGACCTACTACAGTCCAAGGATGGTGCACATGTTTAAATACACATCTGAGTGGGACAGATAAGAGGAAGTGACTCACAGACACTGGGGGCCACCCTGGTTTATACCATATAACAGCTGTCTAGGGCAATCCGGGTGGCTCAGCGGTTTAGCGCTGCTGTTGGCTCAGGGCGTGATCCTGGAGACCCAGGATCGAGTCCCACATCGGGTTCCCAGTGCATGGAGCCTGCTTCTCCCTCTGCCTGTGTCTCTGCCTCTCTCTCTCTGTGTGTGTGTCTTATGAATAAATAAATAAAATCTAAAAAAAAAAATTCCCAACAAATAAATAACAGCTGTCTAACCCATCAGAAATCTATTAGTGTGGGCTAGAGAGTCTAATTATCTTTTTTTTCCCAATTCACAAGGTTTCCCAGACCTCAGCACTACTGCCATTTGGTGCCGTATCATTCTTGGGGCCACGGAGGGATTGTCCTGTGGCCTGTAGAATGTTTGGCAACATTCACCCACTAGATGCCAGCAGCACACACACACCCTATCCGGGCATGACATTGCCAAGTGTCCCCTGGGAGGCCAGAATCACTCCCCGTTAAGAACCACCGGGTCAAAACCAGAAGCCAGGGGCCAGCCTGAGATCCCAACCACACAACCAACCTGACTAAGCCCGCCCCCACCCTCCCAATAGCTGGAAACCACAGGAATGTGGAGGAGGCAGAGGAGGAGGCTCTCTGGGAGGGCCCCAGGAGGTCTGGCCTTCACTTGAGGGTCAGCAGGGAAGTCTCTGGTCCAGCCCCTGATAATGACTGTAATACCAATAGCTACAATTTACTGTTTACTCTGTGCAGAGAAATCTAGGGCCGGCTAGTTGTTAACTGAGCCATCTCATCGGACCCTCCCAGTGGCCCTAGGGTGCGAGCATTCTTGACTGCTTCATCTTGCTGATAAGGAAATTCAGCCAAACACAAAGTGGCCTGTGCAAGGTCACAGAGCTAACAAGAAATGCAAAGGTAGGGGAGGGCTTGTAATGGATGACAACAGGGGAGCAGAGAGGCGCCTGTGGGTGGCGGGGAGGCAAGGCAGCCCCCAGGGGCTCAGTGTCCACCCCAAGAGGAACCCAGCTAGGAGTCTTACTCCTTGATGTTCAACCGTAGGCAAGGCTGGAGCTGACCCCACCTGCCACGGAGGACCCAAGGCCCAAGGGAGGTGTCCAGGGGCAGCGCACCGTTGCTTACAACACCCATCAGCTCCCACAAGCATCCGCAGCCAAACGTGCAAGAAAAATCTTGGTGTTATTTAGAATGCAGCTTCAAGACCAACCCTCCAGGGACCGACCCCCGCCCTGCCCTGCAGACGGACCGCAGCAGCTCGGGAGCCCCCCCAGCTCGCCCCCCCCCCCGCCCCCCGGGAGTCCTCACGGTAGACGCAAGGGTTCTGGCAAACAAGACCGAAGCGGAACGGGCCGGCCGGCGACGGTTGAGAAACTGAGGCAGGGCCGGCCGGGCGGGAGGAGGATGCGGGGGAGGCCGCTCTCCGCGCGGGGGGAGACGAGGTGCGGCGGGGCTTGGGGGCCGCGGTGGGGGCGCACGGGGCCCTGGCGCGCCCCAGCCGGTGCCCGCGGAGGCCTGGGGGCCGCGGGGGAGGGACATCCCTCCGTCCCGGGGCGGGACCAGGGGGCGGAGCGGCCCGGTGACCGGCGGTGACGCGGGCCCCGCCCGCTCATATAGAGGCGCCCCGGGGGCGCAGGGACCGAGCTCCGCCGCCGCCGCCGCAGCCTCGCCCGCCGGGCGCCCCGCAGCTCCCAGCTCCCAGCTCCCAGCTCCCAGCATCCGCGCCGCCGCCGCCGCCGCCCCCAGCGCCACCGCCATGCGGGAGATCGTGCACCTGCAGGCCGGCCAGTGCGGCAACCAGATCGGAGCCAAGGTGCGCGGGGGCCGGGCCACGAGCCCCGCAGAGCCCCCCACCGGGGGCTTCCCGCAGGACTGGGGTCCCCGGGAGGCCGGCACCCCCGGGGACCGCGGGGGGCGGGGGCAGGGCCAGGCTGGGAACAAAGAGGGCGGTGGGGGTGGGGCCCAGCCTTCTGTGCGCTGGCCACAGCTGGCTTCACAGCTGGCCGCTGTCCTCTCCACGCGCACAAAGAGACCCTGCCCCTCCCCGCGGCTGCAGCCTGGGCGAGCTGACACCAGCAGGCTGGGCTGAGGTGGTGACTCCGCTCCTCCCCGCCCCCACCTCTCCCTTCTTGCTGCCTCATCCCTGCCTCCCCACGAGGCCTCTGGGTCCCCTCTTCACCTTGCCAGGGGGGACAGGTGGCAGCTAGGGAGGTGGTTGGAGGTTCGTGGGCCCAGAGAGGCAGGGACAGGCCAAGCCGCCTGCTTCCCCTCCCTCTCTCCTCACCACCACCATCCCTCTAGTTTTGGGAGGTGATCAGTGATGAGCATGGCATCGACCCCACGGGCACTTACCACGGGGACAGTGATCTGCAGCTGGAGAGAATCAACGTATACTACAACGAGGCCACAGGTAGGGCTCAGGGGGCACCTGCGGGGGTGGCGGGTGGGGAGGCTGGGAGGGGACAGGATGCTGGTGCCCGGCACTCCACCACCCCAGCTGCCCTCCATCTGCTTCCCTGCAGGAGGAAATTATGTTCCCAGAGCCGTGCTGGTGGACCTGGAGCCTGGCACCATGGACTCTGTTCGCTCCGGGCCCTTCGGCCAGATCTTCCGGCCTGACAACTTTGTGTTTGGTGAGTTCTAGGCATGGGAAGCCCCCCTGTTCCTTTCACTTCCAAATACTTAGTGGAAATTCTTCACATAGCATGGGAGACGTCAGTGCTAATCGCAGGGCCCCACGGCCCAGTGGGGCAGGCCGACAGGGCAGTCAGGCTGTGACGCGTGACACACAGGTCACTGCGGGAGCCCAGGACAGGCATCTGATATGGGGGAGGGTGTACAGAAGGCTTCCTGGAGGAGGTGGCATTTTAATTTAACAGTATGGACTGGAGCCAGGCTGCCTGGGTGAAAATGCCAGCTCTGCCATTTCATGCATCCAACAAATAACTTATTGAGCACCTACCGCATACCAGGTCCTGCTGTTACCCCCAGATGAACAAAGCAGACAAAACTCTCTACCCTACCGGAGCCAACTTCCCAGTGGAGGGAGATGGGCAAGAGAGGAGATAAACAAGTAAAATTCAGCCACCGATTGAGCCAGCTGGGTGACTTAAGAGGGGCTCTTGGATCTCTCTGTGCCCCAGTCTCCACATCTTTAAAACAAAAAGACCTACCTGAAAAAAATAAATAAATACATACATACATACATACATACATACATAAAAAAGACCTACCCGTCAGGATGGGAGGCTGAAAGCCATTAATATGCGCAGAGCACTTAGAACAATGCTGAGTGGAGAGCAAAAGGTAAATAAGCATTTGAGGTTTTCACTGCCATCATTAATACCTCCAGCCTAAAATAAGAGTGGGACACAGGCTAACCCAGACACTGAAGGGGGAAAGATGTGCAAGAGAGAGGGAACAGCACATGAAGACCACAGACACATTTGTGGCCCTCAGATTCGAGGCGCACGCACACTCTGTGAAGATCCTTCTCTGAAACCTTCCCTGGTGCCTCCCAGGTCAGGCTGGCTGCACACCCCCACTTGGCCTCAGGCCCCAGGCCCCACCCTCTCCCCCAGCACCCCGGGCACCTCTCTTCCTCAGAGCAGGGTGGTTTGTCGAGGCTGAAGTCCAGACATTGACAAGACAAGCTGTGTGACCTTGGACAAGCGACTCCCCCTCTCTGGTCTGTGGGATGATTCAGCAAGATAATGATCCTCCTGTGTGGATACGGCTGTGGTAGGACTAAATAATGTTGGCCACAGGGTGCGAGGGGTTCCCAAGGAGGGCTCCATGGGGACCACGGAATTCTATGGGTTCCAGGAGAGAGGGGAGGGGAGGCAGTAGTAAAAGTGTGGAGTCAGGAGCCAGATTGCCTGGCCATCCTGTTTTCTCTGAGGCTGTGACCTGGCACAGAGACCTGAAGGAAGAGTCAACCATGTGACTATCTGGGGGAAAGGGCATCCCAGGCAGAATGAAGAGCAGGTGTAAAGATCCTGGGCGGCATCAGGCCTGGTGTGCTGGAGGAACAACAAGGAGGCCTGTGTGGCTAGAGCAGGGTGAGCATGCTGGAGAGAGGGAGGAGGCAAGTGCAGGTAGGTGACAGGTCACTCAGGGCCCTGTGGGCTGCGGGGGGACTTGGGCTTGCACCTTGAAGGAGGTGGGAGCCCCGGAGCCTTGCCGGTAGACGCGGGCAGGGCCTGACTCACGGGCGCCCTCTGGTGGCTTAGAGAACAGACTTTGGGGTGTAGGGTGGAGATGAAGGTGGGAACCAGTCCAGCGCAGGGTTGATGAAGTCAGACCAGGGTGGAGTCAGAGGAGGGGATGAGAAGAAATGTTACATTTTCATGAAAATACCAGCCCATATTCTAACACTAATCCTTGTCCTCCCGGAGCTCACACTTCCCTGTGACATTACGGGCAATAAACATGATTAATAGGGCAGCACAGGTTTGTCAGTACTTTGAGGAAAAAAAAAAAAAAAAAACAGGGAAGAGGACTGAAAAATGGGAGGGGTTGCGGTTGTATATAGGGTGGTAAGGGAGACCCTCACTGAGGGTGACAGAGCACTGGAGGAGGAGAGAGCCGCGTGGGTATCTGCGGGGAAGAGCATTTCAGCCAGAGGGAATGTGTGTGCAAAGGCCCTGGGGCAGGACTGTGGGTGGTGTGTTGGAGGAACGGCAAGGAGGACCCTGTGGCTGGAGCAGAGTGAGCGAGAAGGGAGAGAGGGAGAGAGAGAGAGAGAGAGAGAGAGAGAGAGGAGGTGACGGCAGGGAGGGGAAGTGGCAGGTCCTGCAGGGCCTTGCCGGCTGAGGGACGGACGTGGGCTCTTGTTATAGACAGAGCTGGGTTTTGAGCCAACGTGGGATGGTTTTGAGCCAAAGTGGGGCAGGAATCCATTCGGGTTCTAACAGAATCCCTCTGGCTGCTGGCTGAAGAGGGGCAGGCGTGGAAGCAGAGGGAAGGATTAACCATGAGACTAATAAAAACAGGGGCAGCCCGGGTGGCGCGCAGCGGTTTAGCGCCGCCTGCAGCCCCGGGTGTGATCCTGGAGACCCGGGATCGAGTCCCTCGTCGGGCTCCCTGCATGGGGCCTGCTGCTCCCTCTGCCTGCGTCTCTGCTTCTCTCTCGCTCTCTCTGATTGAATAAATAAATAAAAATTCAAAAACAAAAAAATGTCCTTACTCAAGTGCTAGGATGGCCTGGGTGGCGTTGGGGTCGAGCTCTCCTCCCCTCTCCCCTCTCCCCCCTCCCCCCTCCGCAGGCCAGTCCGGAGCCGGCAACAACTGGGCCAAGGGCCACTACACGGAGGGCGCCGAGCTGGTGGACGCGGTCCTGGACGTGGTGCGGAAGGAGGCCGAGAGCTGCGACTGCCTGCAGGGCTTCCAGCTGACGCACTCGCTGGGCGGCGGCACGGGCTCGGGCATGGGCACGCTGCTCATCAGCAAGATCCGCGAGGAGTTCCCGGACAGGATCATGAACACCTTCAGCGTGGTGCCGTCGCCCAAGGTGTCGGACACGGTGGTGGAGCCCTACAACGCCACGCTGTCGGTGCACCAGCTGGTGGAGAACACGGACGAGACCTACTGCATCGACAACGAGGCCCTGTACGACATCTGCTTCCGCACCCTGAAGCTGACCACGCCCACCTACGGCGACCTCAACCACCTGGTGTCGGCCACCATGAGCGGCGTCACCACCTGCCTGCGCTTCCCGGGCCAGCTCAACGCCGACCTGCGCAAGCTGGCCGTGAACATGGTGCCCTTCCCGCGCCTGCACTTCTTCATGCCGGGCTTCGCGCCGCTCACCAGCCGCGGCAGCCAGCAGTACCGCGCGCTCACGGTGCCCGAGCTCACGCAGCAGATGTTCGACGCCAAGAACATGATGGCCGCGTGCGACCCGCGCCACGGCCGCTACCTGACGGTGGCCGCCGTCTTCCGCGGCCGCATGTCCATGAAGGAGGTGGACGAGCAGATGCTGAGCGTGCAGAGCAAGAACAGCAGCTACTTCGTGGAGTGGATCCCCAACAACGTCAAGACGGCCGTGTGCGACATCCCGCCGCGCGGCCTCAAGATGGCCGCCACCTTCATCGGCAACAGCACGGCCATCCAGGAGCTGTTCAAGCGCATCTCGGAGCAGTTCACCGCCATGTTCCGGCGCAAGGCCTTCCTGCACTGGTACACGGGCGAGGGCATGGACGAGATGGAGTTCACCGAGGCCGAGAGCAACATGAACGACCTGGTGTCCGAGTACCAGCAGTACCAGGACGCCACGGCCGAGGAGGGCGAGTTCGAGGAGGAGGCCGAGGAGGAGGTGGCCTAGGGCTGCGCCAGCCAGCGCCGGGCCGGGGAGCCCTCGCCCCTCCGCCCCTCCTCCCCTCCTCCCCTCCTCCCCGGAGCCCAGGAGCCTGGCTTCCCACTCACGCTGGGGGTGGGGGTCGGGGAGCTGGCTGACCTTTGACCCGGGAGCCCCGCTTCACCAGTGACCCGGCAAGCCTACCTTTAACCCACTCCGACCTCTCCTCCACCTTTGACCTCCCCCACGAACCCCTCTGTGCCCCCAGACCCCGGAGTCCCGGAGTCCCAGCTTGCCGCCGAGCCTCCACCTCCCGGCATCACCCTTGACACTGGCAGCCCCACCTCCCCTCCCCTGAGCGCCCGACCCCCCTTCCTCTTTCCTCCCACCCCCCCCCCCAACTCCCTCCCCTCTGCTCTCCCAACCTCGGTTCCCGCCCACTCCCCCCCCCCCCCAGTGGTGGAGGGCTGCGTGCTGCCGAGAGAGCAGACCCTGAGCATGTGAGCCAAAGGCCTCCCCACCCCCCTCCCCTCTGCTTCACCTGCAATAAATAAACTATTGTCCTGCCCTGTTTCTGCCCGGAGCCTTTTTCATCTCCCTGTGGGAGGGTCAGGAAGTGAGCCTTATGGGATGCAACTGGGTGGGGAAGAGGGAGCCTCTGATCTGGGGGCGGTGGGGAGCCAGGCAGAGATTTCAGAGTCCCACAGAGCAGGCTAGACCACTAAGGATCTGTGTGGGGTTAAGTAAGCCACTTGCCATCTCTGAGCCTGGATTTGTTCAGAAGGGGCAGGTAGAAGGAGGGCATCGGTTCTCCCCCAAGTTCTGGGGCATCCTCGCAGCAGGGTGCCCGGTTCCCCGGGAGCCACCATCCCAGGAAAGCGAGGCCTTTTTCTGCTAGCTTCAGAAGTGACAGTGTGAGTGTCCT
This sequence comes from Canis aureus, assembly GCF_053574225.1. Taxonomy (NCBI): domain Eukaryota; kingdom Metazoa; phylum Chordata; class Mammalia; order Carnivora; family Canidae; genus Canis; species Canis aureus. The sequence goes on from NC_135629.1 coordinate 54,894,325, forward strand.
CTGGACTCCTAGTCGACAGGGTCACAAAGGTCTACTACCCAGGTTCAAGGGGATGGGATGTACACCCCACCTCTTAAGGGTAGAGGTGAGATTCCAGAAGGGCATGTGGGATGGGAGCTATCGCCGTGACCGGCTTTGGAAATTGCAGCCTGCCACACGGAGGCTCTTGCCCAAAGTCCACTGGCTATTTTTTTTTTTTTTTTTTTTTTATGATAGTCACACAGAGAGAGAGATTGAGAGGCAGAGACACAGGCAGAGGGAGAAGCAGGCTCCATGCACCGGGAGCCCAACGTGGGATTCAATCCCGGGTCTCCAGGATCGCGCCCTGGGCCAAAGGCAGGTGCCAAACCGCTGCGCCACCCAGGGATCCCTCCACTGGCTATTAAGTGGTGAGCTGGGGCTCAAGCCCTGACATGATAAGTCTAGAACACTGATTCCCCTTTATCAGCCAGAGTTCAGCGTAAGGGCCGTGGTAGGCATATTCAGCAGAGAAGGATTTAATAGGAGGATTTAGGGGCTTATAGCATTGTTGGAGGGACTGAAGGAGTGGGCTTATTTCTTAAACTTTAGCATGCAAAAGGCTCACCAAGAAGTGGCACCTGGCTGGCTCAGGGGGTAGAACACACGACCCTTGGGCTCAGGGTTGTCAGGGTCGTCACCTCGAGCCCCAGGTTAAATGTAGGGCTTACGTTAAAAAAATAATAAGTAAAAAAAAAAAAATCTCCAGGAAAACTTGGCTACAGCACAGCTTCCTGGGTTCTACCATAGAGTTCCTGGTTTAGTAGGTTTGGGGGGGGGGGGTGAGGCCCAAGCCTTCACATTTTTAAAAATATTTTATTTGGGGGGCACCTGGGTGGCTCAGTGGTTGAGCGTCTGCCTTTGGGTCAGGTCATGACCCCAGGGTCCTGGGATCAAGTCCCACATCGGGCTCCCCACAGGGAGCCTGCTTCTCCCTCTGCCTGTGTCTCTCCCCCTCTCTAGGTGTCTCTCATGAATAAATAAATAAAATCTAAAGAAAGAAGAAGGAGGAGAAGGAGAAGGAGAAGGAGAAGAAGAAGAAGAAGAAGAAGAAGAAGAAGAAGAAGAAGAAGAAAAGAAGAAGAAGAAGAATTATTTATTTTTAAGTTATCTCTATACCCAACTCAGGGCTCACACCCACCACCCCAGAATCAAGAGTTGTGTGCTCCCCCAACTCAGCCACCCGAGCACCCCCAGACTTTGCATTTTTAACAAGCTCCCAGGTGATGGTGGTGATGCTGCCTATGAAACCACATTCTGAGCAGCCCTCGAACAGGCTGGAACATCACAGAGCTGAGCCACCAGGGAACTGCTTCCTCTGCTCCGTGAGAAAGGTGGAGAATCGAGAGGCTGCCACCAGATTCACAGAATCCAAGCACACCTCCCGACACCCACAAAACCTGGAAATAGGTACAGGCACACACGCACACACTCACTCTGCCTTCCAAATCTTGCGAGCATTTCTAAGTTGCTAGAACCTCATCTGCATCCAGAACCAGAGCTGGAAAGAAGTCTAGGAAAAAAATTTTTTTTTCATATTTTTCACTTCTGCAATTCCACAGGAAGGCGAACCAGCAGGAGGAGAAGGCAGGAGGAGAGAGGTTGAGAGCCACTCAGCTATCTCCACCACACTCTGCTGGGCCACCAGACCCAGGCCGGCCTTCTGGACCCCTGACTGGGTCCCCTCTCCGCAGCCAGGAGGAAGAAGTATAGGGAAGACAGCGTGGATCCCCAGACCCCAGCACCCCCCAGTGGGCAGGCACAGCACAGTGCTGATTGGTGGGGCAGAAAGATGGGATGACCGGGCAGTGAGCTTGGCTCCTTTATCATCACAAACCTTAGGTGGCAGCAAAAGAACTCCTTCTACTCCCCAAACATCCCCTTCTCCAGTAATGGGCACCATCCAGTTGCTCAAACCCCAAAGCGAGGAGTCAGCCTTGATTCTTTGTTTCCCGTGCCCAGCACCCTCTTCCTATCTTTTGCTGAGTCTAGTTGTCTCTGTCTCCAAAGTGTGTCCCAAATTTGACCCCTTCTCCCCACTTGTCTATACCCTGGCCTAAGCCACCACTGTTCCTCATCCCGAAACCTCCTCCCACCCATCGCTGCCCTGGCCCCCTGCCGCCACCCCAGCCACCCTGAAGTCAGTCCCCCTTCCACATCAGCCAGAGAGGAGCCTGTATATGCAAATAAGAGCCTGTCCCTCCCCGGCTCAAACCTTCCCACAGCTCTCCCTACACTCAGACTGAAACCCAAACTCTCACCTTGGTCTCCACCCACTACTGACTACATCCCTATCACCCTCCCCCGTCGCTCATTAAGCTGAGACTGCAGTGACCTTTCTGGTGCTCAATCAAATCAAGCTTGAGCCAACACTGTACCTGCCATTCCGCTACTTTTTTTCCAGAGGTGCTCACTCACGACCGGCCACTTCTGGTCTGCGGGCTTCAGTTCCTTCAAATGTCACTTCCTCGGAGCAACCCGCCCTGGGGAATACAAATTAGCACCCAGCCCCTCCCCGTCCACTCTCTTGTTTCATTTCTCTGATGGCGCCTCTTGCTAACTCCAATGATCTTGTCTATTTGTACACGTGTTTCTTTTGTCTGTCCTCTTGCGTCCCCACTGGCGTGTACGCTTCACGAGGACAGGAATCTTGTCTACCTGGGCCACCACGTGCCTCGGAACAGCCGGATTCAACACAGGCCTTCCGTAATTCTTTGTTGCACGAATGAGCACGTGCACCATAGATGTTCTGATTTCCTCATTTTACAGTGAGAAAAATGAAAGCCCAGAAAGTACAGAAGGCGGCTTTTCGGATGGCCTCCCGAGAGGCCCATCTCCCCTTCCCATGCCCTTGTGTGATCCCCTCACTGACTGGGGGCTGGACCTGGTGATGGCTTCTGACCCATGGGGTAGGTCAGAGGTGTTGGGATACCGCTTCCCAGTGGAAGTGACAAAAGACCGTCACTGCCAACGCGATGGGCTCTCTGGCCTTCTTAGCCCTCTTGCTGTGGTGAAGCAAGCACATGACAGACAGTAAGGTCCACGTGGCAAAGAACCGAGCCCAGCCAGCAGCCAGCAGGGACCTGAGACCCTCAGTTCAACAATCCCCAATGAACCCAGTCCTGCCAACAGCCATATGGTGAGCTTCAGAGCAGACCCCTCCTCCGGTTGGTCCTACAGATGAGACCACAGCCTGATGGACACCTCACTACAGCTAAGCGACCTTGCCATCGAGGACTCCAATAAGCTGTGCCCGGAGTCCTGGCCCCCACAGAAACTGTCAGATGACAAATGTGTGTTCTCTTATGCCACTAACTCTAGGGCCATTTGTTACACAGCGATAGATAATACTGAGAGGTCAGATGACTTGCCTGAGGCCACACAGATCTTAAAGAAGGAAGTCAGTAACTTCATCAGAAGAGAGAGTTCTAGGCTTCATCAGTAGAAGAGAGAGTTCTAGGCTTAGGCCAGGGTATAGACAAGTGGGGAGAAGGGGTCAACTTGCCTGAGGCCACACAGATGTTAAGAACAAAGTCTGTAACCAGATACCAGTATCTGGTACTTGCTTCCGCAATACCAGATAGAACACATCAAAAGTTCAATTCTGGCCTCATACTAAACATTTTACATGAACTCTCTCGTGGAGCTCACGGGATCTGTGAGACAGACACCGTATCCACCTATGGTACAGATGCAGAAACCAGGCTGGACAGAGAATCGTGCCCTGAGATCACACATCAGAGACATCAATTCTTTTTTTTTTTTTTTTTTTTAGCCCCACCTCCTCGGTATGCCATTGGGTATTTGTTCTGAATTGGAGTGGATTTCAGAAACGAAGAAAGACTCAGGACATCTCTGCGGACTCCAGGCCTCAGTCCGTCAGGGCCGCTATACCAGAACACCACAGGCTGGGTGAATACAAACAACACACATTTACTTCTCACAGTTCTCAAGACCGCAAGTCCAAGATCAAGGCACCAACAGATTCCATGTCTGGTGAGGACCCACTCCCTGGTTCACAGAGACAGCCGTCTTCTCACTGTGTCCTCATGTGCCAGAAGGGGCGAGGGAGCTTTCTGGGGTCTTATAAGGGCACTCATCCCATCGGTGAGGGCTCTACCCTCATGGCCTAGTCAATTGGCCCCACCTCCTAATACCATCATCTTGGGGGGTGGAACTCAATCTGTGAATTTGGGGAAGGACACAAATTCATTCAGTGTCTAGCAAGGTCTAAGAGTGTGAGAAGAGAGAGGGGGAAGGCCGATGTGCCATCATCCCCAGGCCTGGCTGTGGTCCAGCCTCCCTGGAGAAAAAAAAGGGACACCGGGCTCTCTCAGCCTCATCCACCTGTGTCTTGGCTGGAGGCTTTAGAGGGATGTGTGTGTGTGTCTGTTCACATGTTTGTGCACCTGCTCCCCCCCCCCACTCCTTGGCATGGAAATACCTTGCACCCATGGTCACAACAGACACGTGCAGAATGAGAATCCCCAGTCACCTGCATCTCTACATGATCTGATGGACTAGACACAAATCCCACAGCCACACACACACCCACATTCACCTCCAGATACCCTGGGACAAGCCAGACATGAGGATTCTTGCACATGCACACCTACATCCACACAGACATCCTCAGCATCTTTCAGGAGGCCAAGAAGTCTTGCGGACTCTGTCGAATTTTGACTCCTAAGCACGTCTGTGGGATTTTGTGTGTAGGTGCGTGACCATGGGGACCTCTGCCTCTGTGCCTGCACGTGCGTCCCTGTGCTTCACAGGGACAGTGTGCCCCTCTGTCCACTTGCATTCTGTCTCTTCCTGAGACTGCAACTCTGCTCTGGTGTGTCTGGACAAGTCCCTCTCCATGTGTGCGACGGCGTGTGGCTCTGACTCTGGCCTGTGGCCGGGTCCTGACCATATCCGCCCCTTTGTCACTGCTCTACCTACATCCGTGCCCTAGGCACTCCTGTCTCTCGCCCAGATCTGATCTCTGTGGTGCACAGCTGTGGTCTGTTGTCTCTGTCTGGAGCTGCCCGCTGGCTGCACCGGTGTGTGACCTCTGTGTCTATCACACAGAGGCCGGGCAACGACCGCTCCCTCCGCATGTGTGCTGTCCCTCTGCATTCATCGCGTCGGGTCCAGACAGACTCTGTTCTGTGTGCTGTGACTATGCAGGCCTGATTGTCTGTGTCAGTCACTTCCTGGCTCTGTATGTGTCTGTCTGTCTGTCTGTTCCTGTGTACTGACTGCTGTCTGCCCACCTCCCTGGCTCCCTGGCGTCCACTGTCCAGCCTGGCTCCCTCTGGTGGCCCTACAGGGAATGGCCCCTACAGAGGGACCAAAGGAAGGACGAGTTGTGCAGAGGAGGCATTTTAGGCAAATTCTGAATCTTTGGCTGCCCCAGAGGCAAGGGGGCTTGGGTGTGATGACAGGGCCCCAGAGGTGCCCTGGCCCGGCAGGACGGTGCCGGGGGTCTAGCCTCTGAGCCTGCCGCCCATCCCACCCATCCTCAGAAGGCTAGGAGGCAGGACGCCTGGGTCTCTCACAGGGGTGGGGGCGGGGGCCTCCCTCCTGGGACGTCACCCGTCAAACTTCCTCTCTCGGCCACACAGGAAGCCGAGCGGGCTCGGGGCCCAGCCCTGCGCAAGCACAGGCCCCGGGGACCCCTGGGGCAAGGGCCCCACCGCCAGCGGCGGCCCTGCAGGGACCATGGGATCCAAAGCTGAGTAAGAGCTGCGCCCTCCCCTGCTCTCTGGACCAGGATTCCCAGAGCAGGCCTGGGCTGGGGCCGAGGGGTGCTGGGCTGGGGCAGGCCCCGGCGGGGACAGGTGGCCGGGACTGGGGCCGGCCTTTCAGCAGGCCCGCGGTGTGAACTGGACTTTCAGGCACACTCCGGCCACTCGCAGCTCCTCTTCCCTCTTTCTCTTTCTCCTTCCGGCTCTGTGTGACTAAGTTTGTAACTCTGAGTGGGCACCCCTTGGTGTGCCAGAGAGATGGGGAACATGGCTTGGGGGGGATCAGCGGGGGACGGGGTGGTGAGACAGATTGTGTGGGTCCGTGTGCCCGGTGCTTGTGTGGGACCATGTGAGCATGAGGGTGAAGTGCCGGGGGTTCCCGCATCGGGGACTGTACATGTCTGCAGCCAGTCCCCATCCTGCCCTGTGTCTCTCTTCAGGTCTCATTGCCCCTCTCCCTGAGTCCACGTCCCAGTATCCTCTGGTGGGGGGGGTGGTGGTGGAGGGGTGGGCGGGGACAAGGGAGGATGGCTGAGAATCCAGGGGTCCCAGAAGTACCAGGGCATGCCGCCCTCCTTCCTCTGATGAGAAATCTGGGGTCAGCCCCTGGGGCACCGTGAAGCCCGACACACAGACACACAGGCAGGAGCTCTTGCTCTCACGACCACAGGAATCCACACACATTTACCCAGCCACGCTCACGGCCACGCAGGAGACTGTGGATGTCATTCATCCTCACACAGGCTTGGTCACACACACTCACACTCCCCCCCCGACACCTACAGTGGACAGTCAGGCAGACTCAGGGTAGAGTCACACACACACACACACACACACACACACACACCTCTGCATGGTCACATAAGTCCTACTCACACATACACATCTGCATGCTCACACAAGTCATGCACACATGCACACACACACACACACATCCTGCACATTCACCTAAGTCCTGCTCACACAAGTCATGCAACACATAAATACAAGTCACATGCTCGTGATCAGGTACACATGCATATCTGTGTGTACACACAAGTCACGCACACACACACAGTCGCATTCTCACTCTGCTCCATACCTCTGTCATGCACATACAGTCAACACTAGTGTTCGCACAGCATCACACGACCTATACACTGCTACAAATCATTGAGGTCACAAACACACAGCTGCACCTGTCACACACACACATACAGAGCAGCAGACACGACCACATACACAGAAGCAAGCCCCTGGACCCACTAAGCCATGTCCCACATGTCCTGTCCCACAGAGGGGGTCCACCTGCCATGTTTGATTGGTTCTTTGAAGCAGCCTGCCCTGCCTCCCTGCAGGAAGGTGAGTTGGGGGTATCAGGTGGGAACGGGGACATGAGGATGGATCTGGGACCCTGGACTTAGAAGCCCGCTCTCCCGCAGATCCCCCCATCCTGCGGCAGTTCCCCCCAGACTTCAGGGACCAGGTATGCAGGCTGGCTCTTTGCTCCCCTGGAGCCAGAGTCAGTCCACCCAGGGGAAGAGACAGTCTTGGCCAGGGTTGTGGCCCAGCCTGGGTGGTCAAGCAGCGTGTGCTTCTCTCCATCTCCAGGAAGCTATGCAGATGGTGCCTAAATTCTGCTTCCCTTTTGATGTGGAAAGGTACGGAGGGAAACAGACACTCAAGGCCCCAAGGACTCAGACCTCTCAGGGACCCCCAGGATTCAAACACCCAGGGACCCTGACAACTGAGAACCTAAACACAGACTGGTGGACACAGTACTAGAAGTGCGGGGGTGGGGGGGCATGGATCAGAAAGCTGGGACCTTCAGGTCTCTAAGAGCCTTTCCCACCTGCAGGGAGCCTCCCAGCCCGGCTGTCCAGCATTTCACTTTCGCCCTCACCGACCTGAGCGGCACCCGCAGATTTGGTTTCTGCCACCTACGGGCTGGTGCCCACAGTTGCCTCTGCATCCTCAGGTGTGGGGTATGGGGCTCTGGGGTGGGGCTGGGAAGGGCCTCGGCCTAGGGGTACTTCGTAGAACCTATGTCTTCTCTCCACAGCCACCTGCCTTGGTTTGAGGTGTTCTACAAGCTGCTGAACACAGTGGGCGACCTCTTGGCCCAGGATCAAGTGAGACCAGCCCCCCTTCTTATTCCTGTGGGAGCCCCAGCCTTACCCTCCCAAGCCCCCAGCCAGGCTCAGAATCCCCAGGCCTGACCTAAGACCCTCAGCTCCTCCCAGACCACTCAGCACCACCACCACCCCCGGCCCCAAGGCCCCCAGAATCCCTTCTGGCTCAGACACCCCACTCCTACCCAGGTCTCTGAGATGGAGGAACTTCTTCTAAACCTGCTGCAGCAGCCCCTGCCTGGGACTCAGGCCTCCATAGAGCTGGTGAGTAGCCCTCAACCCCTGGGTGTCCCCCCTTGGGTGGACAGAGAGGCTGCACCCCAGCCCTGACCACACAGCTACACTCTCTCCCAGGGGAGCGGAGTGACACTCTCCAGCGCACAAAGCATCCCGGCCCCTGCCCCTGGGAACAGCCGGCCGGTGAGCAGAACTGGGGACCCGGTTAGATTGGGCAGCCAGGGGAGGCCGACCCCCCGGCTGATCGATGCCCCCACCCATCGCTCCCCCCACCCCTCCAGCTTTCCTGCTTCGTAGCTCCCGACTCGGGCCGCCTGCCATCCATTCCTGAGAACGTGAGTGGACACGTGGGAGAGGGTTCTGGGGGGCGGGGAGAGATTTCGAAACCCAGAGTGGGGCTGTCGAATCCTGCGGTCCCTCGCGCCCAGCGCTTCTCTCCGGTCCTCAGAGGAACCTGACGGAGCTGGTGGTGGCGGTGACCGACGAGAACATCGTGGGGCTGTTCGCCGCGCTCCTGGCGGAGAGAAGGGTCCTCCTCTTGGCCAGCAAGCTGAGCACCGTGAGGCGGGGGGCCAGCCGTCCCGGGGCGGGGCGACGGGGCGGATCCCGAGCTCTAATTCCCCCGGGCGGGACTTGAGGCAAAGTCCTGGCTGGGTCCCTAACCCTGGCTGGGCCCTTCTGGGGGGGCTCAGAGTGGGCGGGGCTGTAGGGCCCCCTCTCCTGCAGGGCTCCGTCCAGACCCCGCCCACTAGGGGCCGGAACGAGACTGGCTCCGCCCCTCTGGGGGCTGCGAGGCTGGGGAGCAAATCCTAGCTGCATCGCTAGGAGGAGGCCTGGGGTCTGGGGGGTCGGGAGTGCGGGACCCACGCGGGCTCCATCCCCAGGGGCGGGACCCAGGGCGCCGAGTCCTGGCCCCGCCTCCTGGGGAGCGGTCGGGAGGGCTGCATATTAGCTCCGCCCCCTAAGGGCCTCTGCCCTGCGGAGTACTGGCTCCACCAGCGCCCAACACTGTCATTTGCCGAATTCTTGGTGTCCACAGGATTCCTAACGGGATTTGGATTTTCACCTCTTACCCAGCATTGCGTGGGGAAGGGGCGAGGAGGGGGAAACGGGGACAGGAGATTGGGGACGTGGGAAATGGAGCCGGGAGAGCCACCATCCGAAAGAGGGTCCTTGAAACTGGAGATGGGGGGAGGGTCCAGGCCTTGACCCCACGGCCCCCCCGCGTATCCGCAGCTGACATCGTGCGTCCACGCGTCCTGCGCCCTCCTGTACCCTATGCACTGGGAGCACGTGCTGATCCCCACGCTGCCGCCGCACCTGCTGGACTACTGCTGGTGAGGGACGGGGACTGGGGAAGGGACCTGGGATTCTGGGGACGCTGGGGCGGTGCCTGCATGACCCTGTCCCCTCGGTCGTCCGCAGTGCGCCCATGCCCTACCTCATCGGAGTGCACTCCAGTCTCGCCGAGGTGAGTGGTTGCAGCGCCGGCCGGGATCCCCCTCCTGCACCCCTAAATAAGCGCCCCCGCCAGAGATCCTCGGGCTCTGAGCGGCCGCCCCCACCCCCACTCCCCAACGCAGAGAGTGCGAGAGAAAGCCCTGGAGGAAGTGGTGGTGATGAACGTGGACTCCAATACCTTGGAGACGCCCTTCGACGACGTGCAAGCGTTGCCCCCAGATGTGGTCAGTGTCACCCCTTCTGTGTTCCTGCCGCGTCGCGGCCGCTGAGGCCCCACACCCGCTGGCTCACAGCTCAGAGCTCACAGCCTCCGCTGGTTCCCCAGGTGTCCCTGCTCAGACTGCGACTACGGAAGGTTGCGCTGGCGCCGGGGGAAGGGGTGTCCCGTCTCTTCCTCAAAGCCCAGGCCCTGCTCTTCGGGGGGTACCGCGATGCGCTCGTCTGCAGCCCGGTGAGCAGCGGGGAGGCCAGGGGAGAGGCCTCGTGGGCCACTGAAGGATTAATAATAGTAACAATAATGATGATGATGATGGTGATGGTGACGATACCTAGCCTTTATGGAGCGCTTACTCCGTGCCTCTGTTTGCTCATCTGTAAAATGGGATCCCCCTAGTACTCGCACAAAAGGGTCACATGCAAAATGTTTGGGGAGTGCCTAGCACATCGTGAGCACTTGACAAATATTAGGTTTTACTGTCACTATTATCTCAGGGAATGCTCACAACCCTATTATGAAATAGATACCATTATGGTCTCATTTTACATACGAGGAAGCCAAGGCTTGGAGAAGTCCCACAGCGGGGTGAGTGTTGAATGAAGCCAGAATGTCAGGATCTGCCCATTCTCAAGCCTTCCCACCACCGTTTTTCACAACTATTTTATAAAAACTTGGGAGCAGGGGTCTATAATTCGAGCATTGGACATTTCTGTTGGCTCTGCCTTTACAACACATTCTGAATCTGCCAATATCTCCCCTTTTCCGTCTCCTCCCGGGGCTGGGCCCCATTACTGCTTGCCTGGATTAGCCCCTTCATCTCCTTCAGTCGTCTCTCATGGGCTCCCACCCTCGCCCACTACAATCTGTCCTCCCCACAGCGGCCAGAAGTCACCTGTGAGCACCAGAATCAGGTCCCGCCCTCCTCTTCCTCAAAGGGTTAAAGCCAAGACCTCCCTGCGCCCCCCCCCACCCTGCACAAGATCAGACACACAGTAGGCACTCAATCAACGTCTGCTACATAGACATATGGGTAAAATAATGGAGACAGGTGGGCTCCAGGAGAGCCACGGAAGATCAGATCGCGAGTCTTTCTTCTAGGGCCAGCCTGTGACCTTCAGTGAAGAAGCCTTCTTGGCCCAGAAGCCGGGAGCGCCCCTCCAGGCCTTCCACAGGCGCGCTGTGCACCTGCAGCTGTTTAAACAGGTGCGCCAGAGCCCTGGGGGCGGAGCCGGGGCTGGGAGGCGCAGCTAGGGCGGAAAATTCTGGGTCCTTGGAGGCGAGCCGGAGCTAGACAGGCAGCCGACTGGGTCCCATTGGGCGGGACTAGAGTGGGCCCGGCAGGGTCCCACCCTTCAAGGTCCCCGGGTGGAGACAGCATGACTGAACGCCTGTGTCCCTAAAGATGGGAGCCCCTGACTCCTGGGGGGATGAGATCTACCCCCCCAGGTCCCTGGGGAGATTGGGGTGGGATCAAATCTCTGGGTCCCTAAGGGTGGTGCGTCTGGGGCGGGGTGGGTGTGCGTGCGGGACTCTAAATGGGGCGCGTCCCGAGCGCTCACTCCTCTTGCTGGGGAGGAGGGGGGCAGGGGCTCTTGGGTCACAGGGACGCGTGGGGAGAGGTGCAGCCGGACTCCTGGGTTCTCGGGAGGTGGGCTGGACTCTAGGGCCCATCTGTGCGGGGATGGGTTCTCGGGTCCCTGAAGGTGAGGTCGACTCCTTCCAGGATTACTGAAACGAGGGGGGCCGGTCCAGGAGTGTCAGAGTCCGACTTCCGGGTCCTTCTGAGGGGCGGGGTCTGGTCCCTGCCAGGTCCTGACTGGGGCGGCGGGGAGAGGGTTGGACTTCTGGCTGCCCCAGGTGGCTCCAGACTCCTGGGTCCTAGGGGTGAGCCCCTGGAGGGGCCAGGGATGGCTTCTGAGTCTGTAGGGCCAGCAGAACCCTGAGTCCTCGAATTCAGATGTGTGGGTGGCAGCCCTTTCTGACCCTTACCGGGCCCCCAGTTCATCGAAGGGCGACTGGAGAAGCTGAACACAGGAGAGGGCTTCACAGATCTCTTTGAGCAGGAGATCACCTGCAGTGAGGCATCCTCAGGTGAGCTCTGTGCCTAGCCCGGAGCCCCCCGCCCCACCAGCACCGCAGCCTGAGCCCATCAGCCATGACCACCTCTCCTCCTTGCAGGTGCTCTTCGCTCCTACCAGCTCTGGGCAGACAACCTAAAGGTAGGAACACCGAACACTTGCTTAGTGTTTATTATTGGATTAACTTAGCCTCCTAATGGTCCCCAGGGAGCGTCATCATTATGCTCACTTAGAGACAGAAGTCAAGAAATCGAGACCTGGCGAGGGAGGGGGCCTTGTCCTGCACCACACAGCTGACGAGGGGAGATGGAGTCCGGGGGAACCCCAAGGGACCAAGTCTCTCTCCTCCCATTCTCTCTCCCCAGAAAGGCGGCGGTGCCCTCCTGCATTCAGTCAAGGCCAAGACCCAACCAGCCGTCAAAAACATGTACCGCTCGGTGAGGCTACACTAGACAGGCCACTTACTGGGGTGACAAAGACAAGGGGACAAGGCACCTTTCAACCCCTCATGGGGACATGATATGTTAACCCCACATTTAAAGTGCACTTTTTTTTTTTTTATCTGAACTGAACCAGCAGTTAAACTGTTAACAAGTCTTCCTGCTTTTATTCTCCTGCGTACCTACTCATTTTTGTCAGGATCATTGGTTCCCTATTTAAAATTGACAACCTAGATTCATTGGTGAACATCCTTTGTCCTCAGACACGACGACAGTCCCAGCCTCTGCCCTTGTTTCTCTTCTCTCAAGCCCAGAAGTTTCCTGTGGCCAACTTCTGCAGCTTTGAGGTGTCCCTTAGGATTTACTCGAGTTGTCCCTTAGGATTTATTCCTTGCTTGGCTTTTGAATGCTGATACATTTTTACAACATTCCATTTTTGCCCCTCCCCATTTCATTCAGTGGTTACGTCCCCTAGGAATACTCCTTCTGTATTAGGCAAGCGGTGAGTTTGCATGGACTTCTCAGGTGGTAAGTGGAGAATTGTGACTTTCTGTGAGGCCCAAACGTGAACAGATGGCAAGACAGTTGTCCTATGATGGAGAGCTGAGCTCTCAAATGCTCAGGGTCAAGTCACTGTGGAGTCTAATTCTCTTTTGGCTCCTCCGCAGGCCAAGAGCGGCTTGAAGGGTATGCAGAGCCTTCTGATGTACAAGGTAAGGCCAGTGGCCAGTGGCCGGGGCAGTGGAAGAAGGGCCTCCTGGCTCACTCACCCTCTTCCTAGGATGGGGACTCTGGCCTGCAAAGGGGGGGTTCCTTGAGAGCCCCGTCCCTCACCAGCCGCTCAGATCGCCTGCAGCAGCGCCTGCCTATCACCCAGCACTTTGGAAAGGTAGGTATGCCTGCCTCACGGACCACCACCACAAATGCTCTCACCTGGAATTACCACCTAGGCCTCCTCCCATTCTGTCTTCATTCAGACACCTCACTCACAGTTCACCTACCCCAATATCCGGTGCCCACTTAACACTCACCCTCCCCCAGAAACCTGATTGGGTATTTCCTAAGGCCCTGCCCTCCGAGAATCTGTCTTTTGCAGAACCGGCCCATTCGCCCCAGCAGGAGGCGGCGGCTGGAGGAGAGACCTCCCCAATCCCTGGGGGAGAGGTAAGGCTCAATGGCTGGGGAGGGAGCCTTATTGGGAGTGGGAGGCCAAGACTGATGGGGAGGGTGGTCTCTAAACTCAAGAACCTCCAGAGCAGTCCAGTCAAAACTGGGGAGTCTTGAGCAGACATGTGAGGCGGCCCATCCTTACCCAGGGCACCTGCTCTGAGCCCTGAGGATGTCCAGGACCCATGGGCAGAGGAGGCTCTGGACAGCAGTTTCCTGGGGTCTGGAGAAGAACTGGATTTGCTGAGCGAGATTCTGGACAGTCTGAGCACGGGAGCCAGCAGGACGAGCAGCCTACGGCCCAGTCAGAGCTTGGACTGCTGCCACAGAGGGGACTCGGACAGCTGCTTCAGCCTGGTGAGAGCCTCCTAGTCCTCCCCCACTAGCCCATCCAGCCACTCCAGCATCTGAAGGCCAGCAACTTGCCCATCTCCCCACCCCTACCCAGCCTGACATACCAGGAGGACCAAGATGGCAACCAGAGGATGAGAAACCACCAGAGCCTCAGCCCCTGTCCTTGTCTGCTGACCTGCCATCTCTGCACACCCTCCAGCCTTTAGATGCCATGATCTCCTCAGAGGACCCTACTTCCCAGCCACCCTTGGAGGCCAGCCAAGAAATCATCCTTCCATCCCAGTCCTCATCAGGTCCTGTGGACACATGCAGCCAAGGAGACCCTGAGTCCCATCTCCTAATCCTACATCTCTCCCCTTCCCCCAAGGAAGTTGAAGATCCCAGAGCCCAGGACAGCCCCTGCTCCCAGCTCTCCACAGCACCCACCCAGTCCAGCCCTCCAGAAAGCCCCCAACTTCTGGTCCCCACAAAGCCCAACATGGATATTACCCGGACCTCCCAACCCCTTGATTCTTCCTCAGATACCGGTTCCCCAGAGAATCCCAGATCCCAGCCTTCTGAGGTCCTGCTGGCAGAACCCGTTCACCCCCAGCTCCCGGAGGGGGCACCGGGAGCCCTCAGATCCCCTGCTGCACCTGCCAACGACTGGCAGGGGCCCCAGGCTAGGAGCGGGCCCAGAGTTGCTGAGCTTAAAAAGTGTTTTGAAGGTTAAGAATCAGGGTCCTGGAGGAGACCCCCGTCCTTCCTTCAATAAAGCCACAAGAACCCAAAACTGGTTTTCCTGGTGAGTTTATCCGGGGGCCCCTCTCTCTGCTCAGAAACACAGCCCATCCACTACCTTCCTCCTGGGGCAGCCTCCAGTTGGCTCAAAGGTGCAGCTGAAAGCCCCTCCCTTCCAGGAAGCCCTCCCAGCCCTCGGATCCTTGCAACCTTACAATTCATCTCTCAACAGCCTATGAGTCCTGAGTGTGTTCCTTCCATCTAGACTAATTCCTGCCCCCATCAGCTCAAAAAACAACAACAAAAAGTTTTAATATCTGTCACTACTGAATATATGTAAATATATAAAATGTGAGCAGCACATCTCCCTAGCCCTCAGGGACTGTCTTTAAAGCACCTTCTTCCCTTCTACTCTTAAGCACTGGGTAAGTTTGGTTGCCCAGAGAGGGCTCAGCCTTCCCCTAAGGTCACACAGCAAGGGAGATGGATAGAAAAGGGGACCTAGATGGGCAGGCAGCCCCGCACTGTCTCCTTGGAGTCCTGGGGAGCCCGGGCCTCGGCTGCATGGTTGAACTGAAAGGAAAGGAGAGGATTTGTCGGGCCTGTGCGGCAGCAGGACAAACAGCCGAGCGAAGACGGTGCAGCAAGCGCGGAGGCGGGCCCCCAGCCCCGGCACCCCTAACTGCAGGCAGAGTCAAGCAGAGGTGGCATGCTTCACCGAGCCCGCCAGGCAGGTGCCCCATGGCCCCCCAAGTCCTCCTGAACCATCAGAGGCTGTTGTCTCGGTGGCGGCTGCTGTATGTGAGCGAGCACCGGGCGGTCCTGGGCAGTGGTGGCGGCTGCAGCAGGCCCCAGCATTCAGATGAGCCGCTCCTCGGGCGGCAGCTTGAGGTTGGGGGGCGGCGGCACGCGGGCACCCACCTGCTCCTCGCTGCTGGGCCGGTAGGTGCCCTGTGTCTGCCGCTTCTCACGCAGTTTTCGCAGCAGCAGCACCAGCCCCACGGCCAGAAGCACGGCGGCCAGGAGGGAGAAGACCACAATGATGGCAGTGATGGCCTCCTGAGACTGCAGGAGAGGGGACAGGTTGTCCACCCTCGCCTGAGAAGCATCCAGAGCTCCTAATCTCTCCACCCACCCACCCCCCGCCAAAGCCCCCCACGATTCCCATCAATCACATCTGGGGCTCCCAGGCTCCCCTCTGCCATGCCTGGGATCTCCCTCCCAAGCACCTGCCACCTCTGGGAGTCTGGGCCCTTTCACCTGCTACGTGTGGGACACCTGAATAAATCCCTGTGACCCTCCTCCTACATATAACCCCAACTCACCAGGGCCCCATTGGAGCCAGAGCCGGGGGCAGAAGTTGTAATGGTGCCGTTCTCATTTACGTGGGGGTCCAGCGCTGTGGGGAGGGGGTGAGTAGAGAGGAGAAGTTAATCCTTATCTAGCCTTCCCACCTTGGCACGACTGCACCTTCCTTGGGCATCCCTCAGTTAGGACCCTGCCTTTCTCCGTCTTCCGTTCTGGTGGAGACTGTGGGTACCCTGCATGCAGGGGCTGGCCTGGTTGTTTCTGCTCCTCTAGCCACCCCCAAACTCGGCAAAGCCCAGCAGTGAGTAATCAGCCACCAGTAGTTTGCAGTTTGTGCTGAGTTGGGGTCTGCTGTAATGGACGGTGTCTGTCTGGTCGGCAGACCCTGCCCTTCCCCCCCCCCACCCCACCCCTCCAGCCCTCCCTCGGCCCTTAAGGATCTGGGTGGATCCTGCGTTTCCCTGGAGTGTCTGACTCACATCTCCCCCCAGGCTCCCGAAACTGAAATAGGACTGAAAGGCTGGGTCCACACCTATGGCCAGTCTGGTCAACCCAGGCAGGCCTCCTCCTGGCTCCCAGTCCGCCCAAAACACCTCCAGCACACGGAGACTCAGGTGCACAGGCTCCTGTCCCCGGCTCACAAGTCCACCTTCCCCGGGAACTCAGGAATTCTACACCAACTCCAATCGTGCAAGGAAATCCCTACCCCTGCCCGACCCTGTAGCCTCCTCTCAAGGTATCCGGTGACCGCTCCGCGTTCTTGACCTCTCCAGGGCCCAGGTAACCCCCGCGCGCCCCCCGCCGGTACCTACTTTGCCCCCAGGCCCGGCCCCAGCGGGCCGGCAGCAGCGGCAGGCCGAGCGCCAGGAGCAGCCCCAGGCCGGGGCTCGCCATGGGCCGGGCGACGGGCTGGTGGCACCGGGGACCGGGCTTCGCGGGCGCGCTGCTTCTACCGCATCTCGGGCCGGGGGTCCCCGCGACCCGGCACCTGGGGCGGCAGAAAGAGAAAGGCCGGGGCGTGGGGGACGGGCCCGGACCCTGGCGCAGGCCGAGGGGAGGGATGACCCGCCCCGGGCACCCAGGAGTCCCGCCCCGCCCCCGCCGCCAGAGGTCAGAGATTAAAGATTAACTCGAGGCGGCGCGTTCCCGGGCTGGGGAAAGGGAAGGGGGCCGGAGGGGGTAGGGGGAGGCAGGCCAAGCCGCGCGTCCTACCTCCCTACCTGGCCCAGGCGTCTCCGACCTGGCTCAGGTTCCCGGTCCGGGTCCCTGGCTCGAACCCCCGGTGCGTCCGTCGGTAGCTCGGGCTCCTCCAGCCCCGCCCGCTCACGTGACCCGGAAAGTTTAGTCACTCACCTGGGAGGGGAGCGCACTTCCGGCTTGTGCACCTGAGCCTAGATGGGAGGGCGGAGCCAAGCGGAGGTGGGACCGCGCCAGGGACGCACCTGTAACGGGAACCCAATTCTATAATACGGAAGAGTAAAAAAGCGCGGAAGCGCGCAGGTGTACGACGGCCCTTCCACCTATATTGCGGGCATATCTGTAGGATCGCGTTAGTGTGGAGACATTACCGGGCGTGGAGACACTGGTGCATGAGGCACTCCTGTCTGGGGCAGGCCTGAATGGGTGGCCCCTAATAAAAACACACCTGTGTGGTACACACCTGCCTAGGAGCCAACCTGTAGGGAAGACATTTGCGTGGATATATGAGAAGAACCCCTATGGGAGACATCTGCATTGAATCACACCTATTTGGAGTATAGCTGAACGGAAACATACCTGTGTAGAAAACAGCCGTTTAGAGCACACCTGCATTATAGCAAACACCTAACTGAGACACGCTGATGTAGGATACATTTGTCTCGGAAACGCATCTGCATGGCTCGCCCATGAGACGAACAACACTAGTATGAGGAATCCCTGTGGGGAAATGTATTGGAAAGACCCGTACAAGACACAACTGCATTTTAGTACACCTCATAGGACCCAGGTATATGCAAATATGCCCATACAGGTGTGTACTTAACTACAACATACCTATGGGGGGGCGGGGGGAGCCATATAATGTATTCCTGGGTGGGTTTCTGTTGAGAAACACACCTGTGAAATGAAGGCATAAGCCTGGTATGAGGAACATCTGCATAGAATTGAGATCAAATGAAAAAAAAAAAAGACCTGAGAACATCTGCATGAGGCACACTCATATTGAAGCACACTGGAGCTTCAGGGGGGCGGGGGCCTCAATACACAGAGGCTCGTGTGTATTGAGGCCCACCTGTCAGGGATGTATCTGAGGCATTCCCAGGCATTTCTCTGGGAAAACGTCTGTATTCCCCATGTTGTAAGGCACCCGCAAGGACCCCCCTGTGAAGAAAACACCTGTGAGGGGACCCTCCTGAAGGGGCCCTTTGGTCTGGGACCCACAGGTGCGTTTGAGCACACCTGTCTGGGCAGAGCTAAATGTGCCCCTAAGGCCGTCCCTTCCGATAAAGGACGGTGGTAATAAGACCACCACCCCCTGGGAACTCTGGGGTGAAGAGGAAGGGTTAAGGGGAAATTAACACTTTTAGAGTATAGAGCGGCGGGTAAGAATTCCAGGTCTGGTTAAATCCCCGCTTTGCCCCTTTCTGGGCATGTGGCCTCGGGGGAACAGTTTAACCTTCTGTTCCTTGGTGTGTAAAGTGGGAAAGCCAGTCCCACCTACCTTATAGGGTTTCGGCGAGGACGACGCGAGGGGCGAGTAAAAGTCCTGAGTTGTGCAACGCCGGGAATCAATGTTAGCTATTGTTATTACTTTTCGCCCAGTGGTCTGGCCGCCCCTCCCCCTAACGGTGACTCGAGAAACTGCGCCCGAAAGGAGTGGGCGGGACTTTCGGCAGGTGCAGCGAGCGCGACAGGCGGGTGCCCCGCCTCCAGCGCTCGGCTCCCCGCTCTTCCTCCGCCCTCGTGCCTGGGACACTGAGGTCCATCCCCAGGTTGGTCTGGAGAGAGCAGTTCGCACG
The DNA here is from genome assembly GCF_053574225.1 of Canis aureus. Lineage (NCBI taxonomy): Eukaryota > Metazoa > Chordata > Mammalia > Carnivora > Canidae > Canis > Canis aureus. Next base: position 54,913,167 of record NC_135629.1, read on the forward strand.
GCGACTGGATCCGGCTGCGGCCTCTTTAAGGCGGCCGGGCGGGCCCGGGGCTGCGGGGGCTCCAGGCAGCACCGGGTGGACGCGGAAGCCCCGCCCAGGTGGGGCGGGAGGGCGGCGCTCCGGCAGCTCCGGCCAATAGGAAGCCGACCTTGCAGCCGCGCCGCAGGTTGATCTTCCGTTTCGCAGTCTGAGTGGGACCGAACGCAAGGCTCGCGGGCGGGATGTCGGGTTCCAGGGAGAAAGCACCGCTGCTCGATCTTCGGTTTCTGCGACCGAGCGGGGAATGTGAAGTGAGCGGGCGGGCAGATGGAGGGCTGGAAGGCGTAGGGTTGGCTCTTCTGCAAGTCTGGGGAAAACGAGGACTTTATTGCCTAAAGAGGGGAGGGAGGTCAAGTAGAAAGGGATTACGAAACCAAATCCCTGATATCTCTCCGCTGGGCCCGCTCGGGAAGAGGGTAAACTGAGGCACACCAGGCGGAACTCTGAAAGCAGAATTGACCCCATTGATCTCTCCAGCCCCTCTCCCCAGAATGGACCCCCGTGCTTCCCGGGCTGGGCGACACCAGAGCATCCCCGGCATCTCGCCCCGCACCCCGCAGCTCCGCCTCCGGCCCCCTCCCCCCCGAAGCGGGTCGGGGGAGGAGACGCAAGTTCTGGCGCGGGCGGCGACGGCCAGCAGTCACCGCCTCCCGCAAGTGCCGGAGCCAGGCGGGCAGCGCGGAGGCTGCGGTGGCCGTGGCCGCGGAGCTGGCCCCGCGGGGCCCCGGGGGGGAGGGGGAGCCGCGAAGCCCCCGCCGAGGCCGCCGCCGCCGGGCCTCCCCTCCCCCCCCGGGCGGGCGCCATGCGGGGGGGCCCGGGCGACGCGGAGCGGCGGCAGCGCTGGGGCCGCCTCTTCGAGGAGCTGGACAGTAACAAGGATGGCCGCGTGGACGTGCGCGAGTTGCGCCAGGGACTGGCCCGGCTGGGCGGGGGCGACCCGGACCGCGACACCCAACAGGTACCCCCGCGGGGACCCCAGCCTGGCCCGGCGGGCGCCGGGTAACCCGATCCCCTGAATGGAGCGCGCCGCCGCCAGCCTCTGCCGGTGGCTGCGCTCCAGTGCGGGTGCCCAGCCTGGGCGCCCCGGGCCCCTTCCCCCTGCCCAGCGTGTCTGGGCCTAACGGGTTCGCCCAAGACAGAGCCGCCGAGGCCCCAGGCCTGCGGTTCAGCTGCCAGCACCCGGTCCCCACCCCCCTCGCCGGTGCCTCGAGGGCGGGGGACGCCTGCCCGCCTCCCTGCCCACTGCCCCGGACACACCCTCCTCTGAACTCTTTGCCCAACCCTAGACGTGCCCTGCGCCCGCCTCAGGAGACACACCCTTTCCCATCCTCTCTGCCCTGCTCTGGGCACCCACCGCCCTCCCAGGGAGCTGCCCCCCGCCTCTCTAGGTTTACATTCCCCAGGCCTCCCCTTTCCTCGGCGGGCCTGGCCTGGCTTAATGCCCCAGGCTGCCCCAGCAGGGACTGTCCTGCCCAGGCCACCCCCGGCTGGGGATGTAGCAAAGCAGGAACCTGCCCCTAGGCCTGTGCAGGTGTCCCCTACACCTGTAGCCCCAGATGCCACTGGAGTGTCTCTCTCCACAGCATCCTGAGACCTCCAGTACAACCTCCCACCCTCCAGGTGGGAAAACGGAGGCCGGGTGGGTGCTTAGCTTGGACCGCTCATTGCCCCACATTGCCCAGAGCTGTGTCTCCCCGGAGCTCCCAAAACTGCCATATGGACAGGGTTTTTTTTAAGAGATAGCTGGGAGGATAGGCTTTCAGAGACAAGAGCCCGAGGCTACCCACCACTTCCCAGTTCTGTAACCTTGAAAAAGTACTCGACCTTGGAGAGCCTCAGTCTGCTTGCCAGGAAAACTGGGCAACTGCTTTCCACCCTGCAGACCTATTGTGGCCTTGGGCATGTTGCTGAGAAGTGAGCTGGAGGTCCGAGGGGTAACATCCCCGGCTCCTGTCCTTTTAAAGGGGCGGGGGGGGGGGGGGGGGAGGAGCGCTGAGTTCCTGGGCCATAAGTTTGTTGTGCCCCCTGCGGATGGGGAGCAGCCTCCTGGAGCACTCTCATCCCTTCCCCCCCTGCCAGGGCATCTCCTCCGAGGGCGACGCTGACCCAGGTGGTGGGCTCGACCTGGAGGAGTTTAGCCGCTACCTGCAGGAGCGGGAACAGCGCCTGCTGCTTCTGTTCCACAGTCTGGACCGGAATCAGGATGGTAAGGCCCGGGGATGGGCTGCGGGGGCCCTGGAGGCACCAGTGGGGTTAGAACTGCCAGCGCTGGGAAGAGGGGGGAGGGCCACTTCTCCCTGATGACTCACAGGCTATTTTGGGAGCTCTCCTCACCCCCCAGCTAGGTGGTTGGGCTCATGGGCCCATCCCACCTCCTTTCCCTTCTGGGATGCGACCCCTATCATTACCTTTAAGTTTCTAAGGGCCAGAGATGCCCCATATTGCATCTGGATTCCCTATGAGTCATAGACACCCCCTCCATAACCTCTTCTGAGTCCCTAATATTGCCCCTCAGTCTCCTATGGCATAAGGACCCCTATAATTATCCCTAGATTCATTTTTTCATTCATTCATGGAGCAGAGAAACCCCCTCCCCACAACATGGCCCAGTTCCATCTCTCTGATCCCAGTGGGTCAGTGACACCCCTCCCCAACCCTGCTGCATATCTCACCCTGGGTTCCTGGGTTCCTGGGTCCCCCAGTCTTCCTAGACCAGTCCCATTCTGAGGTATACCGCACCTGGGTTCCAGGGTCCCTCCCACGCACACTCTTTTCTGGCCCCCTCCCCAGGTCATATCGATGTGTCTGAGATCCAGCAGAGTTTCCGAGCTCTAGGCATTTCCATCTCGCTGGAGCAAGCAGAGAAAATTCTGCACAGGTGAATAGCTTGGGGGGTCCAGAATCCCAGGTAACTCGGGTCCCCGGGACCCCCTTGGTCACCTTGAGCCTCTAGGCCCCAGACCCAATCCCAGGACAGGTAGAGCCAAGAGGTGGGCTTGGGAGTCAGGGAAATCCTGGGCCAGATGCTTCACTTCTCGAGCCTCAGTTTTCCCCTTTGTGAAATGACAAGCTCTCAGCACACAGGAAATCAGTGCCCCCCCCCAACCAGCTGAACCTCACTCCAGCAACCCCCCTCCCAGTCCCAGCACTGATTCTGTCCCCATCTTGCCCTGCACCCCCAGCATGGACCGTGACGGCACGATGACCATAGACTGGCAGGAATGGCGTGACCACTTCCTGTTGCATTCACTGGAGAATGTGGAGGATGTAGTCTATTTCTGGAAGCATTCTACGGTGAGGTGGGGGCAGCTTTCCTAGCTTGGTGGCGGGGCCTTGCTCTGGTTTCCCCGGCATGGAGGGGCTGGGTCAGAACTCCTGAGAAGGAAGAGCCGCTGGCAACAGCCAAGGGATGAGACTGTTGTCCACTCTTCCTCTGATCAGGGATCAGGGGACTGGGGACCCATTGGAGGAGGTCTGTGATCGGTTGGAGCCCTCAGACCTGACTTTGGGGTGCTGGGCACAGACAGTGGGAGGTGGGAGCACAGGGGAGGGGGAGCTCACTAGATGGGGCACCCAGCTTCCAGCCTCCACCCACGGTTCCCCTTATGCTGACTTCTTTTTGCCTCAATAAATGGTCTGCTGCTGAAGGAACTCATAAAAGCCATGTTCTTTGGAAGATCCACTGAGATCCACTGGAAGTTGGGGGAGGAGGTGCTCTAGATCCCCAGCTTCTGGGTGGGAATCTCTGAGTGATGCTTCCAGTAGCATCTGATGGCATCTGGAGGGAAATCCACCTGTGGGATCTGTTGAGATCCTCTTGGGAGATTCAAAGATTCCTGCCCTGGGGATCCATGAAGGGCTTGGTTGAGAAGTCTATAGATGAATTCTAGAGGAGGGATGATCCCTGGGAGCAGATTCCTGTGGGATCTGCTGAGGCCCAGAGGAAGGGATCCACTGATATCTTTATACGGCAGATCCCTGATTAGATCTTGTGTGGCCCTGGATGGATCTTCTAGAATCCTTATGCGGGTGGTCCTTGGGTGGGATCCCTCAAAGGGATCTGATTGGCTCTGGAAGGAATCTTTATATGGTAGATGCTTGGGCAGGCTCCTCTGGTGGGATTTGGTGGAGGTGCCCAGGAGGGATATTGGGATCTTGTGTGGGAGTCAGGTTGCATGTTTTGCTGGGATCTGGTAGGAGTCCAAGAGGGTCTCCTGGGCTCTCCAAGTGAGAGCCATCATTGGTGGATGCCCTGGGTATCCTGGGATTCCTGAGGGAGATAGTCCCATTTAGGGCTGAGGTACATCTCTCTGCCCCTATCATGATGTGACACCCCAGTCCCTGCATCCTTAGGTCTTGGACATTGGTGAGTGCCTGACTGTCCCTGATGAGTTTTCAGAGCAGGAGAAGCTAACTGGCATGTGGTGGAAGCAGCTGGTGGCGGGCGCAGTGGCAGGTGCTGTGTCGCGGACGGGCACAGCCCCTCTGGACCGCCTCAAGGTCTTCATGCAGGTGAGGGGCCCGGGAAAGACCCACCCCCTCTTCCAGGCCTGGGCCCCGGAAGGGGACCCTAAAATCACCTTATCTCCCCATGCAGGTCCATGCATCCAAGACCAACAAGCTAAACATCCTGGGAGGCCTAAAGAGCATGATCCGAGAGGGGGGCATGCGCTCCCTGTGGCGTGGCAATGGGATTAATGTGCTCAAGATTGCACCTGAGTCTGCTATCAAGTTCATGGCCTATGAGCAGGTGGGAGCAGGTGGGGGCAGGTGGGGGAGAGCTAGCCGTGAGGGCTGGTGGGATGGCCTTGGGGGCAGGGGATGTCTGCAGGACTCTGGGAGTGGGCATCTGCTTCCCTGTGTGGTGCTCACGGCAGGAGGACCTGAGGTCCTGCCCACCTCTGTGTCTCCCACTTTCAGATCAAACGGGCCATTCGGGGGCAGCAGGAGACCCTGCACGTGCAGGAGCGCTTTGTGGCTGGCTCCCTAGCTGGTGCCACAGCCCAAACCATCATTTACCCCATGGAGGTGAGAAGGAGGGACTCTGGCCAAGGCCCCATTGCAGAGTGGGGGGTTTGCAATAACCACATCACTCCATGGTGTGATAGACATTGGGATCATAACTGACTCTCCCCGATTTGGACTGTGGCTTATTAGAGAAATGCTGTTTCACGTGTAGTCGGAGTGCACATGCACATTTGAGAGGTGACTTCAAGGGATGATGGTGTTGGTCATAACTATTTAGGCAGCAAATGTGGGGGCGGCCAACCGTTTATGGACATGCCTCTTCTAAGGATACTGATTTCCAGGCTGTTTGTTCCCAGAGAAATCATTTTAGGTTTCAGGTTGTGCACTGTGTCAGGATTCTGAGTGATGGAAAACTCAAATCACACAAAGGAAGTCTGAGGTAAGCAGTTCAGGGCAGGTAGGGTGGCTTCAAAGTGTTAGGGACCAAGGTTCCTTCCCTCTATCTTATTCCAGCACTTCAGAATGTAGCATCCACCTCATGGACCAGAATGGCTGCGTGTGCTCCAGTCATCACGTCCATGGTCCAGTCAATAAGGAAGAATAGACAAAAAATAAAATAAAATAAAAAACAAGGAAGACTAGACAAAAGAAGGAACACCTCGAAGATACTTTCTGAGAGTCACACGTGCCTGTTCTCCTGTTTCATTAGCTAAGACTTAGTCACGTGGCCATATATCTAGAGAGAATGAGAAATGTAGCCTTTATTTCTAGTGGCCATGTGCTTGCTGAAAATGATAGTTTCTATTTTTAAGGGGAGAAGGGAACCAGATATTGGGAGACAGCAGTGGCCACCATATGCAACTCTGAGAGGTGTAACCATTTCAAGATATGGAGATTCGGGGTAGCAGAAGATTCTAGAGTTAAGTGGTTTGTTAAATTCAGTTATTGCGAGGGTAGAGCTTTCTCGGAGTAGCTATTTCTAGGTGTCTTCCCTCCTGGACGTGGTGTTTCTGGAAGCAGTTTTCCCAGGGATAACCGGGTCCTCCCCAGGTGCTGAAGACGCGGCTGACCCTGCGCCGGACCGGCCAGTACAAGGGGCTGCTGGACTGTGCGTGGCAGATCCTGGAGCGGGAGGGGCCCCGCGCCTTCTACCGAGGCTACCTGCCCAACGTGCTGGGCATCATCCCCTACGCGGGCATCGACCTGGCCGTCTATGAGGTCGGTGGGCAGCCCCCTCCCTCCTTTCTCTCACCCTCTGGGATTGGCCTGCGGGACACCCCTTCCCCATAGGGCTGACTTAGTCGACCTCGCAGCTAGGTGGAGAAGCGCCATGAGATCCTGGGGAATCCCTTCATCCATCCAACCCCCCGACTCTTCCACATGTACCACCGCGAGAATTCTTCCCATTTCCATGTGCAGTTCACGCTTCCTGGGCCTCAGGACCCGAGAAGGTCAGGGACCACTGTGGCTCACAGAATCATGGGAGAAAGTGAATGTGAGCTTCAAAGATGCCCGTGTCCCCAAACCAGCCAATGTCTTCATCAGGGCCTGCCCATTTCCTAGAGACAGCAGCGTTTCTATGGCCAGCATCGCAGGGCCTTTGTGGAAAGAGGCAGGAACGAGGAGGGGTTGCTCTTTCTCTTCAAGGGGTCATGACTTTTATCTTTTCCTGGTAGGATTGCCAGGCTCTTCCAAGCAGCACAGCCCCAGATGTCCCCAGGCTGCCCCCAAAGTCTCTGTGTCCAGCATAGGGCCAGCTTCACAGACAGGTAGCCAGTGCAGTCGCCAAGGACCCCATGCTCAGAGGGGCCCGCCTCTTGGTTTAATTCCCTTGCTGTTGCTGTCTTGAAATTCTGATCATCTTCAGACAAGAGATTTCACGTTATTTTTATTTTGTGCTGGGCCTCGCCAAGTTCTGGAGCCAGTCCTCATCCACAACACTCCACACCCGCCATCCGTACCTGACTTTGCCAGCAGCCAGCACCACTGCGGCCACATGAGACAAGGCCACCACTCATTCACTCACTTACTTGTTCATTCCTTCATGCGCTCACTCAGCAACTATTTCCTGAGCACCCTAGTGGACCGGGTGCTGTGCTGGTTGCTGCAGAGATGGTGTTAAGTAAGAACAACACAACCCTTGCTTTCCTGGGGCATCCACTCCAAGAGCCAGGAAGTCAGTCTAGGAGCCAACAAGTAGTTTCAGATCCTGCTAAGTTCTCAGAAGATGAGAAAACAGGATGTGTAATTGAAAGTCACAGTTAGCTGGAGGGGGTCTAGGCAGGCCTCTGAGAGGCAGTGAGCAAGGGGGTGTGACCCAGGCGGAGAACGCAGGTCTAGAAGCAGGACTGGCTTTGACCTGTTGGAGGAGTGGAAGTCTTGAGTTGGCTGGAAGGAACTGAAGAGTCCCCAAGAGCTCAGTGACGCGGCTGGTTTTTCCTGAGTGCAATACAAAGCCACTGGGGACTGTGTACAGAAATAAGACATAACTGTATTTGATCCATTCTTCACAGAAAAGGGAGCTGGGAGGCCTGGGTCATTTGAGAAACCCTGTGCCCTCTTGAGTTTCAAAATCTATGTTAGTCTCATAAAGGCTCGGAGAAGTCTGCAGAAAAGTGATCTCACTGGGGTTTTATTTAGCCTGGTGTTGGCCATACTTATACAGTCATCAGAACATCTTTTCAACAGAACAGCTCTTAAAAACTCATTAAACACCTATTTGGCAAATGCCTGCTGCAGCCCCAAAAGAGGGCTGTTAGAATTGCAAAGGCAGGAGGGGTGAACTCTTGCTTCCTTTGTGCCCGCTCCTTGCCCAGAGCAGACATCATGAATCTATCCCAGCCCTGAGTCCCGCCCCACACAGTTCCCGGCAGCTGTTACCAAGGGGGTTAGAACTGACTTAGGAAATGGAACCTAGGAGCCATCCCAGTCCCAGAGGAAGCAGAGAGGCTTCGTAAGGGGTTGGTCTCCTCTGCTGTGTGTCTCTATCCCTGTGTCCCCTCTCCTTATGAGGACATCAGTCATATCTGATTACTCCAGGATGACCTCATCCTAACTCACGCACCTGCAAAGACTATTTGCAAATAAGGTCACGATCTGAGATCCTGGGGGGTGAGGACTCCAGCACATCTTTTTTTTTGGGTGGGGGATGCCACTGAACCCAGAAGGGCATGTTATCAAGCAGGGTATCATGGTAGACAGGTGGGGTTCAATCCTGGTGTCGGGAGGGGCCTCTGGAGGCAGCGTAGAACATGCCCCACCAGCACCGCGAGGGAGCTGGGGTATTGATACACCACGTCAGTTGTCTGAAGCGAGCTTTGCTGGAGGTGCTGCTTCGCCAGCACTTCCTGGCGAGGCCTGGGTGCCCAGAGCAGCCTTCCCCGGGTCCAGCAGGAGTCCTCAGGCAGAACTGTGTTTGCTGGCCTTTGGGAGTCCGCAGATCTTTTTTTTTTTTTTTTTTTTAATTGATTGAGGAGTCCGCAGATCTGAGATGAAATGGCAAGGGGTAAGGAAGGGCATCCACGTAGGAGAGTGTGTCAGTCTCCTATGGCTGCTGTAACAAATGACCGCAAACTTAGTGATTTTAGAACAGCACAGGATCATTATCTCACAGTTTTGAAAGTCGAAAGTCCGCGATGGGTCTCATGGGGCTAAAATCAAGCCCATGGCAGGCCTGCATTTCTTCTGGAGGCTTCAGGGGAGAATCTGTCTCCTTGCCTTTCCCCTTCTCTAGCAGCTGCCTGTATTGCTTGGCTGGTAGGCCCTTCGTCCATCTTCAGAGCCAGCAGCATAGATCTTCCAACCTGCCCACTCCACCTCTGCTTCTCTCCTCTGACTCTTAGAAACCTTATGGTGACATTGGACTTACCTGGATATTCTAGGATCACACCCCAGCTCAAGGTCCTTAACTTAATCTCCTCCGCAAAGTCCCTTTTGCCACATGAGGTACCATATTCCCGGGTTCCAGGGACCAGGGCGTGGACAGTGGGGCAGGAGGTGGTCTTTCCACATCCATAGAGGGTTGAGGTAAGGACCGAGTGACAGGACGCAGGTACAGTGTTTGTGCGTGGGCACCTAGGAGGTACCGCACTCAGTACCAGCCGTCAGGGGACCCCAGCCAGCAGGGCCTCTGAAGCCAGGGTCGTAGTGTGTTACTTGGTTCCAGTCCAACCCACTCTACTCCCTTCTTCACCCCTGCCAGACCCTGAAGAACCGGTGGCTCCAGCAGTATAGCCGCGACTCGGCCGACCCAGGCATCCTCGTGCTCCTGGCCTGCGGCACCATCTCCAGCACCTGTGGCCAGATAGCCAGTTACCCCCTGGCCCTGGTCCGGACCCGCATGCAGGCCCAAGGTGAGGCCTGGGCGGGAGGATGGGGCAGGGAGAGAGAGCATCATGACTTGGGCCCCAGGTCCCCATCCCCAGCTCCTCCTCCTGGGTAGGTGGTGTCCCAAACTGGGACCCTCCTGGATCTGGATGGCCTTCGCTAAAGTCCCTGCCTTTCTCTGGGTATCAGTGTACCCATTTGTGACACTGGGACAGGAGCCCTTTATCTGAACGAGGAGAGCAGATGCAGGGAATATTGGGAGGGTGCCCTAGCTCCCCTAGCTGGGCGAGGTGCTAAGTTGAGCTCCGATTTGCAAGGGTTACAGTGAGGGAAGATGAAGATCTGGCCAAGGAGGGGTGGGGCCAGGCTGGTGAGGGTTTTTTTTTATTTTCCCCTGTAGGTTTCTCTTATGGGTCCTCCCCCCACCCTCCCACCCCCACCCCCACACATTCCTGAATCTGTTTTGGGAATTTCCTTGGGAATTTTAGCATTTGTGTTCTGTGATTTTCTCTGGGGGCCTATCAGTGCATAAACCTGGGTTCTCACCCGCAAAGAGCTTACAGGCTGGAGAGAAGCAGGCTGCTGAATAAACCATTCCACAATTAAGTATGCATTTAGGGTTGAATAAAGGAGAAGACAAAGAGCCAGACTTAGACCAGGGTACAAGGAGGGCTCCCCCGAGGAGCCTGGTTGGAAGGTTGGAAGGCAGAGGAAGTGTTAGCTGGGAGAAAAGGCAGGGAAATTAGTTCCAGGCAGAGGAAATGCCTGTGCCTTCTCCCACCACACACATACATATACCTTCTCTGTTTCTCACCGTCCCCAAACTTGGGCCCTCAAGATTGGGGTGAAAAGGTGAGCAGTCATTTCCAGAGCCACTAGAAGTCCCGACTCTGAGTGGTAGGTCCCGCTGGTAACCTCACCTTCCTTCCCTCCTGCTGCAACGGCCACAGGCCCAGCCCTGGGGAGTGGGAGGGGAAGTGAGAGGGGCCCTTTGGCCTTACCTGGCCTCCCCACCCCTCCCAGCCTCCATCGAGGGCGCCCCCCAGCTCTCCATGCTGGGTCTGCTCCGTCACATCCTGTCCCAGGAGGGCGTGTGGGGCCTCTACCGGGGCATTGCCCCCAACTTCATGAAAGTTATCCCGGCTGTGAGCATCTCCTATGTGGTCTACGAGAACATGAAGCAGGCCCTGGGGGTCACGTCCAGGTGAGGGACCCAGAGCCTGACCCACCCCAGTTCCCTCACCCTAATCATGACATCCCCCACACCTTGGCCACTGGAGACTGATGGCCCAGCCAATGGACCCCAGGGCCCCCGCACACCAAATCACAGGATCCCCACACTTTATTCACTGGGTCCTGCACCCCCACATCACAACGGCTGGCCCCCCACATGGGGGGTCCTGGACCTCCGTGACTTAACCACGGGATCCCCCACAACCCAACTAATGGATCCTGATAACCCAACCACAGGAGTACCCATCACCGTGAGTACCCATCACCATGCCTAAACACTCAGGCCCCAGATCCAGCACTGGGTCCTAGATCCCCAAAACCACTGGCGGATCCCAGATCCTCATGCTTCCTCCAGCCCTGGATCTCTAAGCTCGGCCACTGGATTCTGGATATCAAGAAGCCTCAGCCACCGGATCCTGACAATGCAATGCCTAGATCCCGGGGCCCCAGCCACTGGATCCCAGCTCCCCTCACCCCAACCACTGGATTCCTGAATTCCTTTACCTTGACACTGAGTCCTGGATCCCTCTGCTTTGACTACTGGATTCCCTACATTTCAACCACTACACCCTCAACCCCCAACCACCGGATCTCGGATTCCCAAGCCCTGACCAGCCGGACCCTGGCTCCTAAAATCGCAATATGAGAGCCCAACAGAGGAGTGAGTGGGTCCTGGCGACTGTGGCTGTTGGACCCCAGATCCTTCCACCGCAGGCACTGGATGCTGAAACCTCACCCATAGGAGGTAGACCCCCACCCTTCCAAGCACTGGATCCCAGCCCCTTAGTCCCTGGATTCTGACCGGAATCCTCCCAGGCACTGGATCCTGAATGCCTCAGACTCCAAGTCTGGATAGATCCCAATAGGCCAATCACAGCATCCTGGGTCCCCCGTGCCCCTGCCCCAGATGCACCCTAGAGCCCAGGGCCTAAGGAGCCTGTGGGAAGGAAGCCTAGGTCCTGGCCTCCTGCTTCCAGAAAACCCGTGGGACTTGTCCAAAGTCCTGACGCGGCTAGAAGCCGGCAGCTGGGGAAGGAGATGCCCCTCCCATGCCCTAGACAGAGGCTGGACACCCCTGCCACCTGCCCAGTGTGGACACGCCTCTGGCCCTATGGGCAAACTGCCCCTCCTCCCACAATGCTCTGTGGTATCTTCCATTCCCTTCCCACCTTCAGGCTGATGATAACCTCCAGTCACGCTTTTTGGGGGGCTGGCAAAGGGGCAGCCTGAAGCTGGGGACACATTAAGGAGACTCCCCCAAACACACCCCAGCCAGAAGCAAGTCTACACAGACAACTCTTCCCTGGAGCCCAGCATCCAATTATGCAAAACAAACAAACCAAATCCCCCGGACTCACTCCAGGTCTATTTTTCTACCAGAGAGCATCAGACATTCCTTCCCGCAGATAACCCAAGCCCCCCCCAGCTCCCCCGACTCCCCTGTACATTCTGCACTTTATAGTTGGATTCTGAGCTTAGCATCATTGGGGGACCCCTCTCTTTACTCCTCCCAAGTCCTTGGGGAACCCCATTAAAGAACTGCAAAAGAGGAACTGGGTTGTTTGGGGGGGCTGGAGGACCCCCCCATGGCTTCCACCTCCCCTCACCGCCCTCCCCCCTGCTCCACCGTGTCCCATCTCCCGCCTGCGTGTGTTATTTCAAAGGAAAAGAACAAAAGGAATACACTTTCTAAGCTCTTTCATTGTGGTTTTTACTGAAAGGGGACGGGTTGATGTGGGACCACCTCAAATGCCACACAGGGGAGGGACAAGGACCATCCTCCGTTGCACTGAGTCCCAGGAGACCAGGAAGTGAAGCAGGCCCAGGGGAAAGCCCACATCCATAGGCCCTTTTTATTTTTTTCCTGTATTCTATTGACATAAGGGTATTTGCTTCCCAGGGCTGCTGTAATGAATGACCACAACCCGGAGGCTTAAAATGATACCGTTTTTGGGTTGATATATTTTTTTATTGTGGTAAACTATACACCACATAAAATTCACCGTCTTATCCATTTCTAAATGCACAGTCCAGCAGCACAAAGCACACACTGTCCTGCACCCACCCACCATCCATCTCCAGAACCTTCCATCTCCCCATATGGAGACCCATCCCCAAGAAGCACTGACCCCCTGCCCCCTGCCCCACCCCTGGCTCCCACCACCTCCTCTTTGTCTCTGTGCACGGGCCTCCCCTGGGGACCTCCTGGGAGGGGGTCATGCAGGAGGTGACCTTCTGGGTCTGGGTCCCCTCCCTGAGCCCGTGTCTTCAGGGTCCGTCCACATGGTGGCAGGTGGCAGGTTGTCCTTCCTTTCTAAGGCTGAATAATATCCCAGTGTGTCGATGGACCAGATTTTGTTCATTCATTCATCCATCAATGGACACTTGGGTTGCTTCCATCTTTGGCTATGGTAAATACAAAAACAACAGGAATTTACTGTCTGTCAGTTCCGAAGTCTAGAAGTCTGAAGTCAAAGTGTCATCAGGGACATGGTCCCTCCAAAGATTCTAGGGGAGGATCCTTCCTGCCTCTTCCAGCTTTTGGCAGTCACTGGCACTAGGCATTCCTCAGCTTGTAGACCCAATCAGTCTTTTTTTTTTAATTTTTTTAAATTTTTATTTATTTATGATAGTCACACACAGAGAGAGAGGGGGAGAGGGGCAGAGACACAGGCAGAGGGAGAAGCAGGCTCCATGCACCGGGAGCCCGACATGGGATTCGATCCCGGGTCTCCAGGATCGCGCCCTGGGCCAAAGGCAGGCGCTAAACCACTGCGCCACCCATGGATCCCCCAATCAGTCTTCAGATGATTTCTGAATCAGACCCAATTTCTGCTTGTCTTCAGATGACCAAACTTTTTCCTGCGTGGACCATGACAGTCACCCTCCAAGATGTTCCCCGAGGGTCTCTCCCTCCCAGTATTCACATTCTCTCATTGTACCAGAGTGGGGCTGACTGACCAAGAGTATCCACCAGAAGTGACAGTGTATGACTCCCAAGATTAGAGCACAAAAGACCCCGCAGTCACCATCTTGTTTGTGTCTTAAGATCCTACCGTTGGGGTAATTTGTTGTGCGGCAATAGCTAACTGGTACACACACGCATACATAGATACGATTTTCCGCCCACTCACATATGGCATGCTAAATATTTTGTATTTTTACTTCCTGTAAATTATGTCCTGAGGATCAATTGCCAGAAGTGGGATTGCTGAGTCAAAAGATGTGACTATTTCAGGGTCATGCCACCAGGGAAATCGTGTGCGATATACGCAGCGACCAACAAGGAATCCGCGTTACTAATTTTACTTCAGTCATACCAGCATCGAGTGTTACCAGGTTGATTTGATTTAATCGGGCCAGTTAACAACTATTTTCTTGTCCACGTTCTTAGATCCCTTTACACCGTTGGGGCCTGAGGAGGCCCTGCTAACTGACATGTGATATCACACAGACTGCTTTTCTCTTTCTGAGTCTCTCCACCCACAAAATAAGGGATGTTATCACTGACATCTTTAAAGGGAAAAGGACTCACGTTTATGGAGTAAGTAGTCCACACGCTGGCTCTGTGCTAAGCCTTTTGTTGTGTTATCGCCTTCCCTTACTCATCCTCTATTTACTGGACACTTAGTTTGTGCCAGACCCAGTTTTGGACATGGGATTCAGAAGAGAGTGCAACACCCCACCGTCTTTGCTCTCATAAACCCCACATTCCAGCGGGGAGCGACAAACAATAAATAACACACGTGAGTGAATGTGTAGCTGGATAGAAAGCAAAGGCGCTATGGATAAAAATAAAGTGGTGAGGAAGGAGGCTATGAGATACTGCAGAGCAGAATTTACATTTTATTTATTTGATTTTATTTTTAAGATTGTATGTATTCATTTGAGAGAGAGAGAGAGAGAGAGAATGAGTGGGACGGAGGGGCAGAGGGAGAGGGAGAAGCAGACTCCCCGCTGAGCCGGGAGCCCGATGTGGGGCTCCATCCCAGGACCTGGAGATCACGACCTGAGCCAAAAGCACACGCTTAAGCATCTGAGCCACCCAGGCCCCTGCAGCCCCCACCCAGGGTTTATACTTTTTTTCTTTTTTAGTTTATGTTTTAAATCCAGTGGATGGAGGAAGCATCAGGGAGAGGATGATATTTGCATAATGATGTAAAGACAGTGAGGGAGGGAGCCATGGCGATGTCTAGGAAAGCAGCATTCTAGGCAGAGGGAACAGCCAGTGCAAGGGTCCTGGGGCAGCACTGTGCTGGTGCATTGGAGGTACAGGGAGGATGCCCGTGTGGCTGGAGCAGAATGGGCAAGGGGGAGAAAGGGAGGAGGGGAGGGCAGGAAGGGAACTGGGTAGGTCATGCAGGGCCTTGGGGGCGATGGGGAGGACTTGGGCTTCCACCCCAGGGAAATAGGAGCCCTGGAGGACTGTGGGCAGAGGAGGGCGGGGTCTGACTGAGGTGCTCACGGGAGTCCTCTGGTGGTCACTCTGGGGAGCACAGACGGGGGCAAGAGTGGGAGGGCCCAGAGTGGAGGCGACTGCACCGGTCCGGGTAATCCATCATGGGGCTGGACCAGGCTGGAGGCCCCGACATGGTAAGCAGCCACCAGATTCTGCGATATGTTCAAGGTTAAGCCAGGATGTGATGACAGAGCGTGGGCATGAGAGCAAGAAAAGAATTGTGGATGGCATCAACATTTTGGAACCAAACTGCATGGGAGGATGGAAGTGCTCTCAACGCTCACTGCAACCTATTGACCCTTCGTGGTAAGAGCTTATCGCCGCTTCCAATTTACACGTGGGGGAAACCGAAGCTCAGAGAGGTAAAGTGAGTACCCCCAGGTCACACAGCAAGAGTTGCCCTAGATGGGATTCAAACCCAGGCTGCCTCCAAACCCAGGCCTCTCTCACTTCGGGGACCCACTGTGTCTCTCCTTCCCAGAGCTCCAGAACCTTCCCATTCTCCTTCACTTCTATCTCCTGTTGCCATGATAACGAAACACAGCGCATTAGTTTCCTCCAGCTGCTGTAACAAACGACCACGAACGTGGTGGCTTAAAACAACACAAATGTATTATTCCAGCGGTCAGAAGCCTGACACGAATCCCCTTAGGCTAAAATCAAGCTCCTTCTGGAGGCTCCAGGGAAGAATCTGCCTCCTGGCCTTTTGCAGCTTTGAGGGTCGGCCTGCACCCCATGGCTGGCGGTTCCCTCCTCATCTGCAAAGCCAGCAATGGTCAGTCGAGTCTTTCTTAAGTTGATCCTTTTAACCCTGTTCTGCTCCCTTCCTCACTGTTTAAGGACCTACGAGGTTAGACCGGGCCCACAATTAGTCCAGAATAATTTCTCCATCTCCCCATCGGCTGGTGAGTGACCTTAATTCCTTCGGCAAATTTGCTTTTCCCTTTGCCACTTGACATAAGCGAGTTCATGGGTTTAGAGGAATTTGGATATGGACAGGCTTACTCTGTGCACCATATCCAGTGAGGTCACAAGGGCCTCTGTGACCTCATCATGGCCTGGTTCCCAAATTTACAAGGTGACCCCTCCCACATGGTTGCTGGATGGGCAAACCTGTCGCCAGGGATTTGAACCTAGGTGTCCTAACCCTCCGGCTGCCATGGGAGCCCAGCCTGAGGAAGCTCAGAAGCCTTGCTCCAGTGTCCAGACCCTGTTTAAGAGGGTCAAGGCCTTACTCACCGAAGCCCCACCTCCGACCCCGCCCCTGGCCCCCTCCCGGAACGTGGGCTGTACACACGTGTATGGGTATGTGTTTGGGCACGTGCGTGAAAACGACCTGGAGCATCTGCCATCACAGCAGGTGAGTTTGAGAACTGCAGGTCTTCGGCACCTGCAGCCTGACTGCCGGGGTAGAAGGCCGCGCTGCCTGCCTCTGCCTGCCCCACTCCCCTCCAAGCGGACCCGGAATTCCATCTGGAAGCAGTGGGGACCAGGGTGGGCCTTCACACTAGGAGGGGCTTCTGGGGTTGCAGGGAAGGAGCTGCAGCCCGGCTCAGTATGGGTGGGAGCTGGGTCTGCCCTGCAGGTGCTGGACACAGGAGAGCAGCTGATGGTCCCCGTGGACGTCCTTGAAGTGGACAACGAGGGGGCCTTGTGGAAGTTTCTGCTCTCAGGGGCCATGGCTGGGGCGGTGTCCCGCACTGGGACGGCCCCTCTAGACCGAGCCAAGGTGTATATGCAGGTGCGCGGGGACCAAGGCCCTGGAGCCTTTGGGGTGGGGCTGGCTGGATGGAGGTGGAGCTGATTGGGGGACAGGATAGGGGTGAGGATGCAATTGGAAACAGGTTTGAGGGTGGGGCTGGGGCATGGGTTGGAGTCAGGAGGAGGCCGAATGGAGGTAAATGTGGGAGTTGAAGCTGGGGCTGGCGCTGGAGCCAATGAGGATGGAGCATGAACTTGAGTTGCTGGAGCTGAGAGAACAGTACCAGGGACAGGGTGGGGTCAGGGATAAGGGAACTGAGGATGGGGTCTTTGGGTGGTTTTGAAGGCGAACTAGAACAGCCAAGGAGAGGAAGATGAGGGAGGAGGCAGGATGTGGGTCTGCATTGGGTTACAGCACTAGCTGGGGAGGAATGGGGTTGGGTGGCTGGGGGCAGGATGGGGTTGGACTCGGGGCTGGGTTGGAGGTGGGGATCGGGTGGGAGGTTCCTCACAGGGCCGGTGGCCTCCCTACCCCCAGGTCTACTCCTCCAAGACGAACTTCATGAACCTGCTGGGAGGGCTCCGAAGCATGGTCCAGGAGGGGGGCTTCCACTCCCTGTGGCGGGGCAACGGCATCAACGTCCTCAAGATTGCCCCCGAGTACGCCATCAAGTTCTCCGTCTTTGAACAGGTTGGGGAGAGGGGGGCGCAATGAAGTGTGTGTGTGGGGGGAAGGCCCGCTTTACCCAGCCCTGCCCTTTAACCCCAAACCCTCTCCTACACCCCCGCTTGCAAGCCCAGATCCTTACCCAAGACTCAGGGTGGGTTTCAGCGAGGGAGGGGGTTAGCGGCTCTCTCCTGCTCCTCTCTCCTGCCACAGTGTAAGAATTACTTCTGCGGAGTGCATGGGTCCCCACCCTTCCAGGAACGTCTCCTAGCTGGCTCCCTAGCCGTGGCCACCTCCCAGACGCTCATCAACCCCATGGAGGTAAGAGAACCTCTGCCCTCCCTCCCCCCAAGGATGAAACAAGGTGAAAGTTAGCTACCACCTGCTACTACTTCCCCCTCCTTCCTGTCTTCTTCCCTCCTCCCCCTTGTCTTCCCCTTCATGTGAGGTGTGTGGCAAACTCGTATATTCCAGATGGCTCCCCAGTCAGCTCAACCATCCTTTCCCCCTCAAGGATCCAGAAGACCCTGTGTAATTTGTAATTTACTAAACTCCCATGTACAGTTGGGCTTTCTCTCTTTGCTCTGGTGTGTCTGTCCATGCACGAATGTCTCTTTTTCCTTGTTTTTTTGGGGGGGGGAGGGGAAGGGAGGGAGGTAACAGATTTTATTGTGCACAGCAGTTTTAGATTTACAGAAACACGGAGCAGGAGGTACAGAGTTCCCATACACCTCTTCCCACATATACAAAGTCTCTGCTATTAGGGTCTTGCATGGGGTGGTCCATTTGTTGCAACGGATGAGCCAATATATATATCAATACATTATTATTAAAGCCCAGAGTTGCCCTCAGGGGCACTCTTTGGGTTGTACAATCTGCGGTTTGTACAGATGTGCATGGACAGGTGTCTGCCATCTGGGGGTCAGACAGGGTAGTTTCACTGCCCTAAAAATCCTGTGCTCCATCTCTTCACCCCTTCTCGCTTCCCCCCTGAATCCCTGGCCACCCCTGATCCTTTTACTGCCTACAGTCTTATCTTTTTTTTTTTTTAAAAGATAGATTTATTTACTTATGATAGACAGAGAGAGAGAGAGAGAAAGAGAGGCAGAGACACAGGAGGAGGGAGAAGCAGGCTTCATGCCAGGAGCCTGACGTGGGACTCAATCCCGGGTCTCCAGGATCGCGCCCTGGGCCAAAGGCAGGCGCTAAACCACCGAGCCATCCAGGGATCCCCCCAGTTTTATCTTTTAAAAAATTTTTTGATTTATAGTGGTCTCTATACCCAACATGGGGCTGGAACTCATGACCTCCAGATCAAGAGTCGCACGCTCTTTGGACTCAGTCAGCGGGTGCCACTGTAGTTTTACTGTCTTTAATTTTTGAGGCTTGATCGTAGGCTTTCTCATCTCCCTCTTCCCCCCATCTTCTTTATTGGCTTTCCAGGTTATCCCCCTGGTGGTTTCCCATATAAACTTGAAAAGCAACTTATCTAACTCAGAAAACAAGGTCACCTATTGGTTTTGTTTGTTTAACTGGGATGGTATTCAACTTATAAATAAGCTTAGAGGGATCCCTGTGTGGCGCAGCGGTTTAGCGCCTGCCTTTGGCCCAGGGCGCGGTCCTGGAGACCCGGGATCGAGTCCCACGTCGGGCTCCCGGTGCATGGAGCCTGCTCCTCCCTCTGCCTGTGTCTCTGCCTCTCTCTCTGTGTGACGATCATAAATAAATAAAAATTAAAAAAATAAATAAGCTTAGAGAGTCCTGCTATTTTTTCTTTTTTTTAGATTTTATTTATTTATTCATGAGAGACAGAGAGGCAGAGACAGAGACAGAAGAAGCAGGCTCCATGCAGGGAGCCTGACGCGGGACTTGGTCCCGGGTCTCCAGGATCACGCCCTGGGCTGAAGGCGGCGCTAAGCCGCTGAGCCACCCGGGCTGCTCAGAACATTTGCATTTGTTCAAGTCTCCCCTTTTGTACTTCAATGTTTGTTTAAAGTTTTTCTCATATAACGCTTGCTCTTGACCAGTTAAATTTCTTCCTAAGTATATCTGTGTTCTACTGCTGTGTAACAAATTGCCAGAGACTCGGCAGCTTTTAAAATTATAGATTTATTATCTCATTTGTGGGTCACGTCTGGGCACTGGCTGGTCGGGCCCTCTGGTCAGGATTTCATCAGGCTGAAATCAAGGTGTTGGCTGGGCTACAGTGAGCCCACCTGAGGCCTGTGTTGTTCCTTGGTTGTTCACAGGATTCAGTTTCTTGTGAAACATCCTACAACGGATGGAGATCCTCAGCACCAAGAAGGCTATCCGCTGTCCCTACCACGTGGTCTTCTCCCCAACGGTCTGCTTGTTTAAGAGCAAATGAAAAATGTCCTGGACATTCCCAATCGCTCTGATTTCTCTGGTCTCTGGCAAGAGACTCTTTTAAAGGGCTCACCTGATTTGGTCAGGCCCACCAGGGATGAGTGGTCTTGCTTCACTTAAAATCAGCTGCTTCAAGACCTCCATTACATCTGCAAAATCTCTTCACCTTCATGTCATGTAACTCAATGAGGGGAGTGACACCCAATCACATTCACTCATTCATTCATTCACAGCACACTCTCAAGGTCGGGCAGGCATTATATGGAGATTATATATCAGATGTGGTAATCTTAGGGACCACCTTAGAATTTTGCCTACTGCACTTGGTGTTTGGTCTTTTGGGCAACTGTAGAGTTGCCAATATTTTGATTTTGGAGCATTTCATACAAATCACGTTGTCTGGCTTCTCTTGGAAGATTGGCAAATCTGGCCACCTGGGGTCTGCACTCCCACGGCATTGTGTCTGGCTGCTGTTAGGTATAAGCTGTGACTCCAGTCAGTCCATGTCATTTCCCTTATCCTCTTGGCCTCTGCTGCTGAACCCTGGGTTGGGAGCACAGAGAGGCCAAGGGATCGGACGGCTCTGGGTTTGAAACTCAGCTCTGTGTACTCTCTTGAGCTTCAGTTTCCTCAGTGGTAGGATGGAGACGATGGTTGCTGCTGAAGGTCGATGAGAGCATTGGATCAGATGAGCCACTCCCTCCTCATCCTCCACAGGTGCTGAAGACGCGGCTGACCCTTCGCCGGACGGGCCAGTACAAGGGGCTGCTGGACTGTGCAAGGCAGATCCTGGAGCGGGAGGGCACCCGCGCCCTATACCGCGGCTACCTGCCCAACATGCTTGGCATCATCCCCTATGCCTGCACTGACCTGGCCGTCTATGAGGTGTGGGGCCCATGGAGGGGTACCAGGAGTGCTGTGAACACAGGCCCACAGTGCACTTCCTCCTGACCCCCTTCTCTTGCAGATGCTCAGGTGCTTCTGGTTGAAATCAGGGAGGGACATGGAGGATCCCAGTGGCCTGGTCAGTCTGTTATCTGTGACGCTGTCCACGACCTGTGGCCAGATGGCCAGTTACCCACTGACCCTGGTGCGCACCAGGATGCAGGCCCAAGGTCAGGCTAGCCCCACTGGCCATCGTGTGTGCCCCTCTCCCTCAGCCCTGACTCTGAACTTTCTCATCCCCCAAAACTCACTCCCAAATGTTCCACATCTGATCCTGGATGCTTCTGCTGCCCTCTAGACCCACTAAGAATCACCCCTAAATCTGATACCAGACCCCAAATGAACCCTACAAACCACTGAAACGAACATCTCCTAACTGACCCCCATAAGCATCCCCAAATAGGACTTAGGCCCCCACACTGACCTCAGTGGGGATATAGATTCCCCAAATGTTCTCCCAGCTTCTCCAAATCAGACCCAGCCCATATTTGACTCCAAAAGTCAAAATTCCTAAAATTCCTAAAATTCCTAAATCTGACTCTTAGACGTCTTAACATCATAACCACTTCCCCCACTACCCTGGGTACTCCCCAAATGGACTCTCACCCCCTACACCAATCCACAAACATCCAAACAAGTCCTTGGTCCACTACCCTAATCTTGAAAATATCCCCAACTCCCCCCTCCCCCTTAGCACACTCCTCAAATCTCTAGCAGATCTTAGAAGTTCCCTCTCCATTATAAGCTTGTTTTCTAAGATGTTCCCAAAAACAAATCCTAAAAACTCCTGCCTGAATTGATCTCACTCTCCCCAAAGTGACCAATATCCTCTACAAGTCTCCAAACACCCTCCCAAATGACCCCCCAGACCTTGGCCCCGGGCTTCACCCAACCCCCAATATTCCAGCGCCCCTGGAGGCCTGATCATCCTCTGGCAGAAGCCCTGAGCTTGCCCCTGTTCCCACAGACACTGTGGAGGGTTCGAACCCCACCATGTGTGGAGTCTTCCGGGGGATCTTGGCCCAGCAAGGTTGGCCGGGGCTGTACCGAGGCATGACTCCCACCTTACTGAAGGTGTTACCAGCAGGTGGCATCAGCTACGTGGTGTACGAAGCCATGAAGAAAACCCTGGGCGTATAGGCCGTGGCTAGTCGACACACCCTGGGCAGAAATGGACAGGAGGATCCAGGGTCCCCTGGCCCAAAGAGCCCACCAGGCTTAGACCCGGGGGGCAGTTTTTGTCAGGAGAAGCAGTCTGGAGGCCTGGGTCAGAAGATCCCTGGGGATCCTTCCTGAGGGTGCAGCCAGAGACTAGTGTGGACTCCAGTTTGGCTCGCTGTGGCTCGTCACATCCAGCTTCAGGGTGAAATGGTGGATGTGGAGAGAACCTGAAATAAAGAGACAGTTTCTGCTGGATGTGTCTGGGATACCTGCGTCCAAGTGGGGAGCCCAGTAAATGGACTCTCTGGGTCTAGGAAGGCACCAGGAATCCCTGGTTTCAGGAGGTGAGTTGGGGACCTGGAACACCCAGGGCCTAAGACCCAGCAGGGCGCCTCGGATACCTGGGTCCCAAGAATGGAAGCGGGGTACCTGGGAATCCCTGGGGCCCGGAAAGGGGGACCCTTGAGCCCCTCGGACCTGAATAGGAATTGTAAACCCATAAGACGCCTGGGTTCAGGAGAGAAACTGAGGGCCGAGGATCGGATCTTGAGGCTCTGATCCCCCCCACCCCCATCCCCGGCCTTATGGGAAACGGGTGTGGGGTGTGGAATTAGGGTCCTAGGCGAGAACCGATGGCCCTAGACCCTTGCATTCTGGAGAGGAACTGGTCCCGTGAGTCCTGGAAGGGAAGTGGCGGCTCTAGAATCCTGGGTGAAGAGCGCGGGTGCAGGGGATCCGTGGGCCCCCCCCCTGCTCCTGGGCCACCGCGCCCCCGGGAGCATCCGACCTCCAAGGCCTCGAGCAGGCCATGTGTTCGGCCTACCCAGCCAGGCTCCTGGGGCGCTAACCCAGACGTCAGGCCCGAATTCCGGGCAGCCGGTCGGCGCTGCCCACGTCGACTGCCACTCACTCCCACGACGGCTAATCCCCTCTCGTCGTCCGGCGGCCGGCTCCGCCCCAATGCAGCTCCGCTTCCACTGGCTCCCACCAAAACGGGGCCCCTAGACTTCCTCCACCGCCATTTGTCCGGCGCGCTGTCCGTCACCTTGCGCCCGCCCCCGCCGCCCGGCCATTGGCCTAGAGATCAAGGCTGGAAAAGGATTCTGGTTAACAGGGGAAGCAATCCCGTCCAAACCCGAGCGCGTCACCCAGGGCTCGTCAGGGATTGGGCTACGCCGACCGCCAATCTTCCCAAGAACCGCCCCCCGCGCGGACTCATTGGCTCGCGTGCACGATTATCTCACCTGGCGCCCGCCCAGCCTGTTCAAAGGAGCCTTTCGCCAGGCCCCTCCTTCCTGTGCACTTGACTCCCTGGAGCCGTCAATCCGGTCCTGAAGTCGCCCCGTAGTTCTGGAACCCCCGCTCCATTGGGCCTCCTGCCCTCTCGGGTCGCCTCGATTTGCCCGCCCGGCACCGGCAGCGCGCAGCCCACTGCCTCCGAGAGCTGTCGGTCACGCGGCGCCTCCCGCCCACAGCCTCTCGCGGCCCTCCGATTGGCTGCTCGTGTCCGGAGCCCGCGATTGGTGTTCCTGGAGAGGCGGCCGCCTCCCATTGGCCTGGCTGCGCCGTCCGTCACGCCGGCGGCGGGAGGGGGCGTCCCTCTCCCCCCTCGTCGTCTTCCCAGCCGCTGGGTTCCCAGAGTGCTCCGCGGCCGTGTGGAGCGAGGCCTTGTTCCCGCGTTGAGCCGCCGCCGCCGCCGCCTCCTCCTCAGCTTCAGCCTCCGCGCCAGGCCCGGCCCCGCCGCGCCATGTCGGACTACAGCACGGGAGGACCCCCGCCCGGGCCGCCGCCGCCCGCCGGCGGCGGCGGGGGAGCCGGGGGAGCCGGGGGCGCCGGGGGAGGCCCTCCGCCGGGCCCGCCGGGCGCGGGGGACCGGGGCGGCGGCGGCCCCGGCGGCGGCGGCCCGGGCGGGGGGTCGGCCGGGGGTCCCTCCCAGCCGCCCGGCGGGGGAGGCCCGGGGATCCGCAAGGACGCCTTCGCCGACGCCGTGCAGCGGGCCCGCCAGGTGAGGAGGCCGCGGGCCTGAGGGGCGCGCGCGGGCGGGGGAGGGGGCGGGGTCACGCGCGCGCGCGGGGTCGCGGGGGGGGCCGAGGCCGCGGCGGGGTCACGTGGGGGCGGTAGGCGGGGGCTCGGGCCTTCCAGGGTGTCCCCGGTGGGCCCCCGGCGGGTGACCCCCTGCAGGGGAAGGGGCGTGCGAGGGGGCCCCGGAGGGCTGGGACTCACTTTGGGGGGCCCCCACTTAGGACGCCCGGGGGCACGCTTTCCTCTCCCGGGAGCGGAGTGCCCAGCTTCCCGGAGGGGAGGGTCTTGCTAGGCGCTCGCCTCCCCACCGGGGCAGAGAGCTGTTTGCCTCCGGCCCAGCCGCGTCTTCGCCCGTTCCCCGGGAAGAAAGGACTTGGGGATGAAACAGCCCTTCCTCTGGAGCCTGGGAAGGGGGCCCCTTGCCACCAGAGTGGCCGAGCGCTTGGGCGAAACGGGGAGGCTGGGCACCGGGTCTGGCTCCTTTCTGATGCTTCCGGTGGCTTGGAAGCGTGGTCTGTCTGTCTGGGAAGGAGGGGAGGGTCCCACTACTGTGTTTTGAGGCGTGATGGTAACATGGAGGTGTCACATGCTGCTGTGACTGACCTCCCCAGCTCCATCTGCGGCCTCCGCACGCCCTGGAGGGGAGGAGGCCTGGAGAACCGGAGAACTTTGCTGTCCTCCCGGGCAGCGGACCGGCCGGGAGCCGACTGAGTGCGTTCCCGTCGGAGGCTTTCCCGGGGTTGTTCCAGTGCCTCCGGGGCAGAGTGGGAGGTCCCGTTAGGTGAACGCCCTATTCCCCGCCCAGTGTGGTCTAGGCTTTCTCACCTAGGGCGCGGGATCAGCCTCTGCTGTGCACTTGGTCTTGTTGCCCACCAAACTGCCTTGAGGGAGAAGCGGTCGTCACTAGGCGAGCTGATGCTCTTTGTTGGGCTGGGGAAAAGCCTCATCCTGAGAGCTTTGGCCCAAAGTGTTTAAAAAAAAAAAAAGAAAAGAAAAGAAAAAAGAAAATTAAGAGAGGTGGGAAGATAGATCCTTAACTTCTGGTTTGCGTTTCTTTGGAAAAAACACAGTGTGATAGTTTCACACCTGGATTCTGGTCTTAAATTTTGTTACATTGGGATTATTTGAAGTCGTTCCTCACGTGTCTGGCGTGTAATGTGTGTTTTCAGAAAGGGTCTTTGGATTTGGTGGAATGAAGATTTTAAATGCCTTTAAGCAGACGTTTCTCTAAAAGTCATTTAACGAACGCAAAGATTTTGAGGGGGAGGGAGATAAAGGAAAGTTGTGGTCTCCACCATCCCAGGAGAGCTGGGCCACAGTCACACTTCTGCTTCCCTCATGGAGGCAACCTGAGGGTCCTCCCGAGAGCAGAGCAGTTGCAGACGACGAGGGCACGAATCCCATCTAGAAAGGGAATTTTGAAATTCCTGGATGACTCTTGAATGTTGAGGCCCTCGGGTAGGTTCTGAGAAGTTCGTCTGAGCACCCGTTCGTTGTGGTGGTAACCTTCTGTGCTTACGATTTTATTTCTAGATCGCAGCCAAAATTGGAGGCGACGCTGCTACCACAGTGAACAACAGCACTCCTGATTTTGGTTTTGGGGGCCAGAAGAGGCAGTTAGAAGATGGAGGTAACTACCTACCTGCTGGGAGGAAGGCCGGGGGTAGAGCGAGGTGCCTTTGTCTGAACGTGATGCAGAGTCGGGGGAAGCCCACTGCCATTTGGTCTTTTAAAACCTCAGCAGCCCCAGCTTTGTTCATTCTTCTTGTTCGGGCTGCCATCCTGGGGTATCAGGTGGCTGAGAGGAGCAGATTGATTGTGACCGGGTCCAAGTTGTAAGTTGTCAAGATTGTTCCTCCCCTTCTGGTTGGCTTGGGAAATGCTCATGGTTTTATCCAAGCCCCACATTAGTGCAGCTTGGCTGGCCCTAGGGCGTGCAGCGCTACCCACAGTAGCCAAAATGATCAGCGTGGGGGATCAGCCAAAACCGGACTTTCCCCCCGTCCCTCCCTGCCCCTGGACTTGAGTGCTGCCATCATTGTTCCTGTTATAAAGGACTTTTTTTCTTTTACTCTAAGTGCTGATGGTAGGACTGGTGGAAGTCTGGCCTCCTTCCTGGTTGGTCCCTGCTACTCTCCTGTCTTGGCTTTGGTGTGGGGGGTGGGGGAGGGAGGCTGTTTGCCAGGCCATGTGGCACCAGCATCAGATTTGAGGCAGCTGTGGGTGGGTGGGTGTAGCATCTGACATCCTCTCTCTTTCACAGACCAACCGGAGAGCAAGAAACTGGCTTCCCAGGGAGACTGTAAGTCCATTGGATGATGCAGGCAGAGGGCAGCTTCAGGGTCTTAAAAGGTTTTTAGGATTTGGGAGCTAGAAACTCTGAGGAGGTGGCACCTGTCCATGGAGGCTCTAGGTGCTTATCATCTGGGGTCTGTGAGCTTTAGGGGTCTCAGAGCCCCTGGAGATTGAGGCAGAGATGGTTGGTGCGTGTGCTGATGTGAGATGTGCTCAGGAAGGCTCAGCCTGTAGTAAAGTGCTAGCCACTCCTCGTGCGGGCAGGAGTACTTGGGGGCCAGTAGTGTTCAGGGGCCCAAAGAGGAGCCAGGCCAATCATTGCTTTGAATTTTCTCTCTGCAGCCATCAGTTCTCAACTTGGACCCATCCATCCTCCCCCCAGGTAAGCTGTGATTTGGAGAGCGCATGTTTCCTTGTCTGTCAGCTATCGCTGGCCTTTCTTACTGACTTAGGAGAGCTGTGTCTGTGGCTGCTTCCTTGGCCCCAGAGAAGCCCAGGAAGTATAGGGGCAGTCTTTGTGCCCTGTTGCTGCCTGTGCTGTGGTGGGACACTTAGCAGGAGGGCTGAGGACCAGCTATGGGTTTCTCCTCTGCCTTCTGCAAATGCTTGTTCCCCAAGAGCTGGTGGGGCCTGTGTTTTTTTCCTATTTGCGCACCACCCCCACCCCCCCCCACCCCCCCACCCCCAGTGACTTCAGTGAATCTGATGTAGAATCTTTCCTGAAGGACCGTGTTGTTTCTTTTTCTTTTTCTTTTTTTTTTTTAATTTTTATTTATTCATGATAGGCACACAGTGAGAGAGAGAGAGAGGCAGAGACACAGGCAGAGGGAGAAGCAGGCTCCATGCACCGGGAGCCTGACATGGGATTTGATCCCGGATCTCCAGGATCGCGCCCTGGGCCAAAGGCAGGCGCCAAACCGCTGCGCCACCCAGGGATCCCTCTTTTTCTGTGTATATGAAATTTGAAATTGATTTGTTAGGGAGAGGATAGGGAAAAGATACCAACCCTTTTATTTTATTTTATTTTTTCTTAAGAGACCTGAAACGACGGTCAGAATTCTGTCTAAGCATCCAAGCCTTTGCTCTTGCCCTGAGTTAGTGGGGCAGCACTAGTTTGGGGGCACAGTGACCCCAACCAAGTGTCCTGTGGCCTAACTGGGGAAATGGGCCTTGAGAGGTTGAGTGGCTTGCCTTGGGGAGAGGAAGCTGTGTGCTCTTGTCAGACTTTGCTTAGTCCTGTGGGGTCTTGGTCCAGATGTGGTGGGAAGTAGGAGCAGAGGCCAGTAGCACCAAAGACCCCACAGGTGAGGAGCGGTGGCTTCAAGGGGTCTTTTCTAGAGACCCTTCTGTCTCTTTCTTCTCACCTGAGACTGGCTTTTATTGTTTTTTCTTATAGGACTTCAATGACAGAAGAGTATAGGGTCCCAGACGGCATGGTGGGACTAAGTGAGTGTGGGTCACTGTGGGGTGCCCATTTTCCTGCCTCTCAGGGACAGTGTCTTGGGAGCCCCTGCTGGCCCAGAAGCTTTTGGTGTGAGAGGGCCTCCTGTACTTTCCTCTCACCTGTCTTCTTTGGGCTGGGGGCCTGGTGGAGCTCTCAGCAGAGCCAGGAACCCCTGCCTGCCACATAGTCTTTTTAGTGCTGGGGTGCCCTCATCAATCTGCTTTTTCCCTTTTTCTCCATCTAGTCATTGGCAGAGGAGGTGAACAGATTAACAAAATCCAGCAGGATTCAGGCTGCAAAGTCCAGATCTCTCCAGGTATGAGAGCCAGATTTGTGTCAAAATGGTCACAGGGCCGGGCTGGGTTCCTTGCACTTTTTTAAAACAGTCACCTGACTGGATAGAAGTGAGATAGATTGGTGTTTATGGAGTGCTTTCTACGTGCCAGGCTCAGGGCAGGATCTTAACTAGTACAGCGTGGTGCCCTGCAGTGTAGCACTTTACAGCTGGGGGGAGGCCAAGGTGGAAGATTGAAGGTTGAGTATCCAAAATTTTGTTCTAGATCTTGCTATAAACTGTTAAGTCCCTATCTGAGGTAAACACCTACTGGGAAACCAGTGGGAATGTGTGAGGCAGGGAGATGCATTCGAAGGAGTGACTTTGAGACCAGGCCCAGGTTTGAATCCAAGTCTGGCTACTCAGCTGCACGTGTCTGTCATCCAGGGGTTTCTGGGGACTTGTTCTAACACAGTGGGGTCTGTAGACCATGGAGAGGATGTGTGTGATCGTCGGTGATGGCAGGAATGGAGTAGGTTTGGGAACTTAACCTTCCAGCTCCTCTTTTTCCCCCAAAGTTCCACTTTCTTGACTGACCTTTAGGCTTCCCAGCCTTGGTCTCGCAGCTTCCCAGGTGTTAGTCGTGATTTGTCAGGCTGCTAATGGTGGCAGATATAGCCATTGTTGTGCAAGTTTTCCCGTCTCCGTGGAAAGCCTTTCTCCAGTGTCCACGGACCTGGGGAGGCATCGACCCTCTCTCTCCTCTACAGACAGCGGTGGCCTGCCCGAGCGCAGCGTGTCCTTGACGGGAGCCCCAGAATCTGTCCAGTAAGTCCCTGGTGGAGCCTGTCATTGTGGTGAGGGGAGCCAGCAGAAGCTCTTTCCATCCTTTGGAAAGTTGGGGGCAACTCCCCCATGTCCCTCAACCCTTGCCCTCTCCAGGGGGCTGTACTGATGCTTTGATTGCCCTGACTCCGAAGATCTGGGAAAACCACCTGAATAGCCCCATCCCCAGGGACGGACCCTCTTCCTCGTCATCTGTCACACGCGCATGTTGGAGTCACCTTCTTCCCTCTGAGCTGGATGGGGCTGTCAGACCTGTACTCTTTCAAGTGTTTGAACTCACTCTTCCCCTTCCCAGGAAAGCGAAGATGATGCTGGATGACATTGTCTCTCGGGGTCGTGGGGGCCCCCCAGGACAGTTCCACGACAATGCCAATGGGGGCCAGAATGGCACTGTGCAGGAGATCATGATCCCCGCAGGGAAGGCCGGCCTGGTCATCGGCAAAGGCGGGGAGACAATTAAACAGCTGCAGGTGAGGGGTGGGATGGAGGACAGAAGCTCCTCCTGTCCCCGGAATGTCTCCTTCGTGCATCTGTGTGTGTGCACACCCCACCGACTGCTTTGCCAGAGCCTCTTACCCTTTGTGATCACAACTGCCCCCCCACGTGCGCTAGCCCCAGAAAGTTCTTTGAAAGCCCGACACTGACTCTCCGCATTGATTGTAAAGGAGCGAGCTGGAGTGAAGATGATTTTAATTCAGGATGGCTCCCAGAATACGAATGTGGACAAGCCTCTCCGCATCATTGGGGATCCTTACAAAGTGCAGGTGAGAACACTGGGGGTGACGGGGTATCTAGGGGAAGTGAGCAGCAGAGAGGGCTGGACATTTGAGAGAAAGGGGAGAGGTTTTCAAGAGCACTGGCTTGAAGTCTGCAGGACTCTCACTCTCATTTTGAGCTCTCCCAGCACTGGACATGGGAAAGAGACCTAAGTTTTGATCTTTCGTTTTTTTATCTGGAAAATGGGGATGCTGGCCATTCCTCCCTCTCGGGACGGCAGGTCAAAATTTTAGCAGGCCCTGGGTGGGCTCAGCGTAGGTCCATGAGGCCTTGGGTCATGGGAGGCTAGGGGAATGGTGTTGGAGGGCGTGCCCTGTGTGTTTGCAGCAAGCCTGTGAGATGGTGATGGACATCCTGCGGGAGCGTGACCAGGGTGGCTTTGGGGACCGGAACGAGTATGGATCCCGGATTGGCGGGGGCATTGATGTGAGTGTGGGCCTCCTGCAGTAGTGGAGTGCCATGGGCTGGGCGTGACTCCCGCTCTGGTGGGCAGAGGGCACCAGAGCCACAGGGACAGGACTCGGCTGACCACCCCCCACATCCGTCCCTCCGTCAGGTGCCAGTGCCCAGGCATTCTGTTGGGGTGGTCATTGGCCGGAGCGGAGAGATGATCAAGAAGATCCAGAATGACGCTGGTGTGCGGATACAGTTTAAGCAAGGTCAGGGGCCTGGCCGAAAAGACTAGCTGGGGCGGGGGGGTGGCTGTGTCTACACTTCTGTCCTCAGGATGACTGAGGGTCCACTGCAGATAGCCTGGCACCGTGGTGAGCCCGTTGAGCCTCTTTGTGGTGCCATCGTTACTCCTAGCCAGCAGAATGGGCCTTGTTTCCCTCCTCGAGGGGAAAGCCAAGTGCGAGAGGTGGCGGAGGGCAGACTTCTTAACTTTAAAGGAAAGCTCTTCCTGTCATCAAATCTGTTCTGTTTCCCCCACCAAATGGCCCATCCTGATGGGGCAGCCTGGACTGGATCAAATCACTCTGCCCCAACTCTGGGCTACTGCCAGGCTTCAGTGAGAGTCTCGGAAGTGGTAGGCCCATGGGGAAGGAGGACCTTTCTGAGGTTTATTGTCGTCCTTAGTTTCATAAAATGCATCTGTTCCGGGGGTGCCACCCTGCCCTAGCTGGTCGAGTTTTCTTCTCTGGAAACATGGGCCTCCCCGCACCCCCCCCCCCCCCCCAATACATGGAGTGTGATGAGCGGCACTTTGAGCCGGAGATATTTCTGACACCTGGCTTGGCATGGTGTCTACCTCGCAGAGGCGGTGTTATGGGGGTTTGGTGTTGTGCTTTTCTTTAAAACTCATCTTTCTGTTCTCTGGTTGCTGGCTTCAGATGATGGGACAGGTCCTGAGAAGATAGCTCACATAATGGGGCCCCCAGATCGGTGTGAGCATGCTGCTCGGATCATCAATGATCTCCTCCAGAGCCTCAGGGTAGGTGGCTTCGGGGTATGCTGCGAGCTGCCCGTGAGGATAGAGGGGACTGGCACTTCCCTATTAGAGAAGTCCAGGAGCCAGGCTAGCTTTCTGTGTTCACTCTCCATTTCCTCCCTGTCTTGCAGAGTGGTCCTCCAGGCCCTCCAGGGGGTCCTGGCATGCCCCCGGGGGGTCGGGGACGAGGAAGGGGCCAGGGCAACTGGGGCCCTCCTGGGGGAGAGATGACCTTCTCCATCCCCACCCACAAGTGTGGGCTGGTCATCGGCCGAGGTGAGTAGGCCCTGCGTGCATACTGCTCCTCACCCGCCCACTCCTCCTGCCTTCCCTTCACTGCTTGTGGCTTCCCATAGGTGGTGAGAATGTGAAAGCCATAAACCAGCAGACAGGCGCCTTTGTGGAGATCTCCCGGCAGCTGCCACCCAACGGGGACCCCAACTTCAAATTATTCATCATCCGGGGCTCACCCCAGCAGATTGACCACGCCAAGCAGCTCATTGAGGAAAAGATTGAGGTGGGCTCAGGGAAGGGTTTTAGGAGCCTAGACCCATCTCCTGTCTCCTCCCACTCCTGAACCAAATTTGTCTGCTTCTGCTTCCTCCAGGGTCCCCTCTGCCCGGTTGGACCAGGCCCAGGGGGACCAGGCCCTGCAGGCCCCATGGGGCCATTCAACCCCGGGCCTTTCAATCAGGGGCCACCTGGGGCTCCCCCGCAGTGAGTATTCCTCTCAGCTTCCTGGGATTTGGGACATGGGGATTGCCATGCTGGCAAGAAGAGCAGCGGGTCCCATTTTCATTCACCACCAATAAGTGCTGATTGCACTGGTCCAAGACGCAATCCAGCCCAGCCTCTTGTTTCATGCATATTTGTAAAAGATGTCACACGTGTTGACTGTAGTCTCCCCACCTGATAAGCAAACTCATGTATGTTGAATTTGGGGGGACTCTCACATCCTTAAGCCAATGGAGTTTGTGTTCTTCTCACTTTTTTCTGGGCAAGGGGCCTGTGGCTGAGTACAAGCAGGGGGCTGGCCTGGGCCCCTTCCTATTAGCCTTCCCTGCCCCTGTGAAGGAGCAGTCCCGGCTCAATTGTCCTCCCTTTCTTGTCCTGCAGTGCGGGGGGCCCCCCTCCTCACCAGTACCCACCCCAGGGCTGGGGCAATACCTATCCCCAGTGGCAACCACCTGCTCCTCATGACCCAAGTAAGTAAGGCTGCCTGGCTGAGGGTCAGGACAGGGCTTGGGTGCCCCTGTGGGGAGGGCAGGGCCGGCTCCCTGTTCTGCCCTTCAGCCCCCTGCCCTCCTACAGATAAAGCTGCAGCCGCTGCAGACCCCAACGCTGCCTGGGCCGCCTACTACTCACACTACTACCAGCAGCCCCCAGGCCCCGTGCCGGGCCCTGCACCAGCCCCTGCGGCACCCCCTGCCCAGGGCGAGCCCCCTCAGCCCCCACCTGCCGGCCAATCAGACTACACGAAGGCTTGGGAAGAGTATTACAAAAAGATCGGTGAGTGTGGGGCACCTGGGTGGCTCAGTCAGTTAAGCGTCTGAAATTTGGATTGTGATCCCAGGGTCCTGGTATCAAAGCTACACATCGGGGAGCCTGCTTCTCCCTCTGCCTGCCGCTCCCCCTACTTGCGTGTGTGTGTGTGAGCTCTCTTTTTCTTTTTCTATATGTCAAATAAAATCTTTTAAAAAAGAAAAAAGATCCAATGAGCGGGTGCGGGCCAGTGCCGGGGCTCTGGTCTGCCAGAGGCTGCTGAGAGGCAGCCGCCTCCCTGTGCCGTCCTCTGACCTCCTGATGCCTCCCCCCTTCAGGCCAGCAGCCCCAGCAGCCCGGAGCACCCCCACAGCAGGACTACACGAAGGCCTGGGAGGAGTACTACAAGAAGCAGGGTGAGCCGCTGGGGTCACGCGGTAGGGGCAGGGCTGGGCCCTCGAGCCCCCAGCTGCACTCGCTCACCCTCTGCCTCCCTGCAGCTCAAGTGGCCACCGGAGGGGGTCCGGGAGCACCCCCGGGCTCGCAGCCAGACTACAGTGCCGCCTGGGCCGAGTATTACAGACAGCAGGCCGCTTACTACGGCCAGACTCCAGGTCCCGGCGGCCCGCAGCCTCCTCCCACACAGCAGGGACAGCAGCAGGCAAGTGGAAATTGCCACCCCCCTCCTCCTCCTTTCTCCTTCCAACCCCCGGCCACCGTCCATCCTGCCTTAGTGGGGAGCGCCGGAAATCCCTTCCCCTGCGGGGTGTGTCCTTGATGCCTGCAGCGGGGGCCGTGTGGCCAGAGGTCTCCGGGAGTCCCCGCGAGCTGGGGAAGTGTGCGCTGGGTCCAGAGGTTAAACGAAGAGGCCTCCCCGCGCCGGCCCGCTTGTTCCTGTGTCACGCTGTCGCGATGCTGGGGGAAAGCGCGAAACAAATACAAGGTGGAACTGTTGAACTGGTGGGTAGTCCTGGGGGTGGGGGGCAGGCCGGCAGCACAGACGGTTGGTCGCCATCCTGGCCGCTAACTCGCTCACTCAAAATCTGGCCACTTGGGAAGAAAACGGATGTGTTTTCCCCTCTCTGCATTACTTTTTTGGGTTTTGTTCTTTGCATTCTTTTATTTTTAACCCCACAATCTTTTCCCCGTGTCCGAGTGACTATGTGTTGCAGGCGGCCCCAGCGTGGGTCGGCCCTGGCTCTGGTGGGCCTTGGGGGAGCTCGCCAAGGGGACCCGCCCCAGGGCCCCTCCCGCCCCTCCTGGGCTCCGCCTCCTCCGCTATCGCGCCTGCCTCTGTGTCCCGGTTTTGTCTGTGAAGTGGGCATGACGATCGCCGCCACCTTCCAACCTACCTCACAGGGGTGTTGTGGGGACACCGTGATCTCTGAGATTGTCATGTTGTGATGCGCCGGAGCACCTGCCTTCCTGAAGACAGAGGGCACCCCTCCTCCCTCCCTGACCCTGAGTGCGCTTCTCTCCCTCTCTTCCCGCTCTGCCTCTGTGGCCCTTGCTTCTCTCCTCCTGGTCTTCACGTCACTCTTTCTCCTCCTCCTCCATCAAGGAGCCAGTCTGACTTCAGCCGAGGTCCCCGGAGCATTTGACTAGACAGTTACAAACACATGGTTGCAGCCTGAGCTCGCCACAGGCTCAGGAGAGGGGCTTCCTGGCCCCCTCCTTGCCGCCGTCCCCCGTCTCCCGCCCCCTCCTCCCCTCCCCGTAGTGACCGATTCCTATCTCTTCCCTCTCCGCAGGCTCAATGAATCGAATGAATGTGAACCTCTTCATCTGTGAAAATCTTTTATTTTTTTTTCCATTTTGTTCTGTTTGGGGGCTTTTTTTTTGTTTTGTTTTTTTTTGTTTTTTTGTTTTTTCCTAGTTTGTTTGGCGAGAGAGCGATAGCTGCTGTGGGAGGTGCTGGGGAAGCCCTTGCTGAGTGGCTTGGAGGTCACAGCCTGGGCGATGCTGGGCTCTCACTCTCTCGCTCATTCTGTGTGTCTCATGCTTTTTTCTTTCAAAATTGGGATCCTTCATGTTGAGCCAGCCATAGAAGATAGAATTAAATCTCTGCCAAAAAAGAAAAAAAATTTAAAATATAAAAAACACAAAAAGCAGACAAAACCTATAAAATTATATATATATATATAAAAATCTCTATCCCTTCCTGAAACTGCCTCTTTCAGGGGAAAGCAATTCATTTTCTTCCTACCACCCTTGGCCCTCTTCATGTTTTTAAAATAAACTTTTAAAAAGGAAAAAAAGTCACTCTTGCTATTTCTTTTTTTTTTTTTTTTTTTTTTTTTAGTTAGAGTTGGAACATTCCTTGGACCAGGTGTTGCTATTGCAGGCCCCCCTCCCCCCCAGTCGAGCCCCTCGGCCTCTGCTCCTCCTCTCTCCTCCTCCCCCCTGCCTCGCTCGGCTCCCCTGCAGCCCCTCCTGCCCCCCACTCCCGGGACTGGTCTTGGGTTTCAACTGTTCAAGAGGACAAATTGAGAACAAAACAACAAATTGTATGGCAGTTTTTACTTTTTATCGCTCGTTTTTAACTTCACAAATAAATGATAACAAAACCTCCCCGTGTCTGCTGGGTGCCGTCTCTTTCTCTCTTTCTCTCAGTCTCTCTCTCCTCCTCTTCCCCCCTCCCTCCTCTCTCCTTTCCCCTGCCCCCTGTAGAGTTTTGAAGCAGATGTTTGTTTGTTCTTTATAGATGTTGTAAAAGCCTGATAATGGTGATTGGAAATTACAAGCTTTGTGTTGTGTTTTTTCTTTCCTTCCTTCCTTTTTTTTTTTTTTTTAAGAAAAAGAATTATAAGAAAAAATAGTTTTCTGCAGGCGCATTGTGCTTTCCTAACCCCCCCCCCTTTTTTTTTTGGTTAAATAAAGTGCTTTTTGTCTAAAAACTGCATGCTGGCCGCAGTTGTGTTCGTAGAGGAAACAAGCTGAAGAGGAACAGGGGTTGGCCAATAAGAATGGGGGGTATGGGCCCCCCAAAGACTGTTCTAGTGTTGCCTCGCAGGAAGGGGAATAGCAGGTTGAGCCCAGGGGGAGTAGTCTTAACCCCATCCCATGTTTCTCCTCTGGGAACATGGGGAGCAAGACACCCAGGAGAGTCCCTGGGGACAGGTGTTTCCATGGACGCAGCCTGCCACCACAGCAAACGCTTGGCTCCGTGTGCCTCACGGGAGTCAGACTGCTCTTGGTACGCACCTGGCTGGGGCCTGCTCTGTCCGTGTGCCCCAAGGTGGAAACCAGGCCTGGTAAGAAATGGCACCAGATCCGTGCTTGGTGGGAGGCCACGGCCTCCCAGGGGTGAGGACAGGAGACAGAGTGAACCCAGGGGCTGATCCTCGAGGCCTACTGTATGGCCGGAGTGTTCTTTTGGGGTTTATAGTTGAATACTAATGCAGATCAGGTTTCAACTTGAGAATCCTGGGCTCTCAGGTTTGAAGCAGCACCAAGCAGGAGCCCAGAACAGCTCAGAGCCCCCTGCCCCACCAGGCTTTCTCTAGCCTTGTAGGAACCTGCTCCTGTGGGTGGTGGCCCCCACTCAGCCCACCCCTGTGGTGCCATGGCCCAGGAAGGGGCTCGGTTTGGGGTCTCCTGGCCTGCTGTCCTACATACCTTACCTCACAAGCCTGTCCCCCTTCTGAGCCCTATGTGTGTTCTGGGATGGGGGGGAGACAGCCCCCAGCCCCTCCCGTCACTGCAGGCTTTCAACGACAGAGCAGCACTTGGCAAAAATGTTTTCTGGAGCTTCTTCTGCCAAGATCTAGAGGAGGGGGAGCAGAAGGTCAGTTCTGAGTCACAGTCCGGACACTGTCCAGCCCTCCAACGCGGGGGAAGCAGGTTTGTGGGCCTCTTCTTACTAAGTGCGGACAAAGAATCGGGAAGTGCGGTGGCAGGTCACACAAGGTGAGGGAAGAGGGAAGTGGGTCAGGAAGGCTGCAGCACAGTGTTACAGGTCACTAAGAGTTGGCCACTCAGCCACACCAGCTGTGCAGATACTGTCCCTTGGAGCGGGCCACAGGGGGCGGGAAGTGTGGGGGATTGCCTCCCAACCCCTGTGGCCCCTGCCCTCCTATCCCAAACTCATTGATCAGTTAAAGCTTGTTCCATAGGACACCCTCATTTTAGCTTCATTTCACACTCCTGCCTTCAGACAGAGACGGGGACAAGCCGGAGGTTTTCATAGATGGGTCACTTTAAGAATTAGGATACCCCTGCTTTCCCCCTGGAGGATGTATATCCCTGCACTTGAGCTGAGCCATGCTTAACCAGTTGTCCTAATCTTAGGTTTTGTAGATGCAGTCAAATGTTTTTAATGTTGCAGTTTGGGAGACAGTCCTTCTGTTTAGACCTTAAATGTCCTAGTGGGAAGGCCACAGCCTGTGCCTATACTGCCCAGTGGAAGAAATGGAATTTCCCAGTGTACACAGTAGGGAAACAGGCCCAGAGAGGTCCAGGATGTGGGCCAAGCCATCACCCTTGTCTTGTTCCCGTGGGGAGTTGGTGGCGGGTGATGAGGGGCAAGCAGGAAGTACCTACATTACAGAGCAGGTTCTTCTGCTGATAGAAGGTCAGGACTGGCTCACACAGCATGTAGTAGGTCTCCAGGCGCTGGCGGATGGCCGACTCACAGTCATCTGCCCTGTGCTCCACCCGGCCCCGGTGCAGCACTCTCCGGACCATTGTATCCATGGAGCAATCAAACACGATGACGATGTCTGGGGCCCGGCCCACCTAGGCATCCGCCAAGGAGGCTGGGTGAGGAAGAGGCTAGAGGGTGGCTCCCTGCCACCCCCCCACCCCACGCTGAGATCAGGAGTCTAGGAGGATTGTGCAGCCCCCTGGGTTCATCTTATTTTTTAGCTCTGAGTTAGTGTTTTAACGTGTTTATTTTGGGGGATAGGTAGGACCTTGGCAGAGCTCGTAAGTAAACACCACTAACAGGGAAGAGTGAAGACTCCCTCACCATCCCCAGCCACCCAGTTTCACCGTCCCTGGAAGCCACTCCTCCTTGGAGTTAGCCTGCTATTTTAGGCTTATACTGTAGAAGTGAATTGCCTCCGATGTCCTTTTCCCTGCCTTTTTTTTTTTTTTTTTTTTTTTTTTTACAAGTGGTGAAGATACTGATTTGCCTTCGACTTCATTCACTTGGTATAATTGGAGGTGGTTCCATATCAGCACGTAAGGAGGTTCCTGAGTATTCAGCTGTATGGATGTACCGTAACTTAGTTCTAGATTGATGGATATTTGGATTGAAATATTCCCTCTAAGATGGATTTAAGCAGTCTTCACTTGCTTTCTTGTTGCCCAGATACTTCACTCACACTGGGTTAAGATACAAGAGTTCCCAGCTCACCTGTACCATTGCTCTGCCCTCCCTGACTGGTCTCAGGAGATCCCTAGATCTCCATGGCTGCCCTCTGTGAGCTCTACCTCCTACTAGTTCCTCCAGAATTTCCTCATGAAATAGACACCAATGG
Organism: Canis aureus; assembly: GCF_053574225.1. Taxonomy (NCBI): domain Eukaryota; kingdom Metazoa; phylum Chordata; class Mammalia; order Carnivora; family Canidae; genus Canis; species Canis aureus. The sequence continues at coordinate 54,951,085 of NC_135629.1, forward strand.
TGCATTAAAAACAACCACTACCACCACCAAGTGAGATTCATTCCAGGAAAGCAAGGATGGTTCAATACAATTTATTGTATTAACATCTGAGGAAAAAGGCATACGGTATCCTCACAGAAAGGGCAATTAGAATGTAGCATGCATTCTAGATTTTTAAAAGATGCTAAGAATTGATAATTATCTTCAGCCAACATCTTAATGGAAATTTGTTTTCCCACTGAAGTTGGGGACAAGACAAAATTGCCCCACTCCTGCTCCTGTGACATAGTAAGGTATAAGAAGATTAGCTAAGGCAATGAGATGAATCACTTTGAGAAACCTGAATTTGAAAGAAGGGAGGTAAAACCATGTCTGTTTGCAGATATGTGGTTGTATTTCTGGGAAACTCAAGAAAACCAATAGATAAACCAGTGTAGACTTAAGAGAATTTGGTAAAATAATGGGATATAGCATTAACACACAGGTTAGTAGCCTATATCCAGACAAAAGTCACCAGTTAGAAAAGAAGGCCCCACTTACAACAACAAAATGAAACATAATATGCTCAGGCAAAACTTTTTCCAAAAATGTGAAAAGTCTTAAGGACAATCTTTAAGGAACACTTGAGTAAAATTACTCCTAAATGATTCAAAGGAGACTTGAACAAAAGGAAGATATAAATGTGCCTGGATAGGAAGACCACATCATAAAGGTGAGTTCTTAAATCAGTTTATAATTTCAACATGATAACTTACTTAGTGGAACTGGTTGACTCTAACATTCGTGTGCAAAATCAAACGAGTGGGAATGTCCAGGAGAACCTAGGCAAAGAGAGTGGATGGTGAGGGTGGGAGAGGAGGTGTTGAACCCTAACAGATACTAAAACCTAATAAGGATGGGACGCCTGGGTGGCTCAGTGGTTGAGTGCCTGCCTTCAGCCCAGGGCGTGATCCTGGAGACCTGGGATCAAGTCCCTCATCGGGCTCCCTGCATGGAGCCTGCTTCTCCCTCTGCCTGTGTCTCTGCCTCTCTGTGTGTGTGTCTCATGAATAAACAAAATCTTTTAAAAAAATAAAAAATAAAACCTAAGAAGGCTGCCATATCAAAAACAGCAATGCTCAAGGGAACAAACAGATCCCTGGAACAGAGTAGAATCCAGAAATTGACCCAAGCAAATGTGGAAACTTGTTACATGGCGAGGGTGGCATCCCAAATCAGTGGAGAAAGGACAAACTTTCAACTAAATGATCCTGGAATAACTGGATCACAATTTGGAAAAAGGTCATATTGAACCCTTACCTCATTCTAAAAACTAGGATAAGTCCCAAATGGATCCGAGATCTACATGCAAGAAATAAGGTCCTACAAGTACTAAATAAACCATGAATGGTTTCCCTGATAAGCCTAGGATTGGGGGGGAGGGTGTTAGAAATGGTCTTAAAATCCAGAAGAAATAACAAAATATTGATAAATTTGATTAAAAATTTAAAAACAACTTTTGCATGACCATAAAGCAAAGTCAAGAGATAAATTGACAAAGTGGGGGGAAAATATTTGCAACCCATACCACAAAGGGCTAATAGCCCTAATATATCAAAAGTTCCTAGAAATCAAGAGGAGACCAACAATCTGTCAGAAAAATAAGCCTAAAACTATAAAGAGCCCACAAAAGACGTAAAAATGGCCCTCAACCTCACTCATAGCAAGACAAATGCCCATTTCAAACTACCCCAAAACGCTCTTTCACACCTGAGCAGGGTGGCAAACATCCAAAACTTTGGCAACATCTTCTGCTGGTGTGGGTGTGAGGAAAGAATACTCTCATCTATCGCTGGTGGCGATGCAAAAAAAGAGTGGGGACGGCCAGCAAAATGATCGACAGGTTTCTGTTTAATCTCACAAACCCACTCGGAGGAACCTATCGTAAAGATACTAGCAAGAATCTGAACTGCCATGCAGAGGTTGTTCAGTGCGGCATTGCTCGTAGCGGCCCACGACCGCACACAGCTTATTGCCTGTCAATACGTTGTCCAGCAGGTTATTGTCAATGGGGTATCAGCTGGATAGACGATGGCAGTGCCAGGCAATGGAACAGCAGTCGTGAAAGGAAACAAGGAAATCCTCGATGCCCATAGGAGATCTGCGGGATATATCGTAAAGCTCAAAAAAGTGAAGACACGTATATACAGAATGCCGGCTTTTGTGTGAGAAAGATCTCTCTCTTACATACACACACATACACACACACTTTATATCTGCAAAAAGAAACACCAGAAGGACAAACCAAACCAAAAACTAATGAAAATAGTTGCCTATGGGGAAAGGAGGACACAACTGGGGATTAGGGGCGGACAGGAGTGGTTGGAAACAAGCTCTTACTCCGGCACACCTTTTTATGTGGCTCTGACTTTGGGATCATCAAATAACATGCAAATTCAAAAGTTAAATGTAACAAGGCAATCCCCAAATATCCAAAACCAAACCGAAACAAATGTACCTGAGTTATTGTCACGCATAACTACATAGAGAAAATAATTATTTCAGGCAACTCGGTGTTTTTTTTTCCCCACGTACGTCCACAGTGAGGAATAGTATAAGGAAAGTCAGAGCCACAGAGAAATCTTAAACCTCCTTCAGTCGTTTTATTTTTACTAGTTAGTAGTGGTATATTCCCTGGAAACAATTTTGCACCTAATGGAATAATGCAAATGACTACGTTAATGGTTTTAGGAGTCTGATGTTTTAGGGAAAGAGAAGGTGGCATTGTCCTGCTAAGTGTGAACTGGAAACATCAGGATGAACTTGGGATTTTTTTTTAAAGATTTTATTTATTTATTCATGCGAGATGCAGAGAGAGGCAGAGACACAGCAGGGGAGCCCGACGTGGGACTCGATCCCAGGATCCCGGGGTCACACCCTGAGCCGGAGGCAGATGCTCACCCACTGAGCCCCCCAGGTGCCCCAAACTTGGGATTCCGTCCCCTGCACAAGGGCGTGTTTTACAGCTCTGACCACTGGAAAGGTTTGGAAATGGTGACAACCCAGTGACAATGAATTCCCCTGGCTCCCAGGCCGACGCCACTGTAAAAGGGCTCCTGCGAGGGAGCGCCAATTCGAGGGCTCAGCAGGAAATGTGGAAGGTAGGGGTGGGAAGTGGGAAGTCGGGCCAGAAACAGAGCGTAGGGGTCATGGGGTGGGGGGCGTGGCCGTGTCAGAGGACACACATGTCAGTGAGAAAGGTGCCACCCTGGCCACTGATGGGACAGCTGGCAGGACCACAGCAAAGACCACGGAGTTCTGATGAGAGAGAACCAGACGAATGAAGGCAAAAATGACCAACCTCATGGTCACCATTGGAAGGACCTAGGACACCAACGCCTTAGTCTGAAAAATGGCCCTCGAGGAAGGGAAGCTAAGCTCCTATAGGGCCCACCTGTCTGGTAGGAAGTGTATTTCAGGATAACCCAACAGCCCTTGACGAGGAAAGAGATTTCTTCTTTAGGGAAGAATTCGCACTAATCGGTGTGGGAAAAAATGCCCAGAAGAGAAAAATCGCAAACTGGCAATGTCTATCAGCCTGAATATCAGCACGAATAAAACCAGGAGATGGGAGGTGGGGGGGGCACTTTGCGGCCCCCGCTGTCTGACCGGGTGTACTCAGTTGAGGCTCCCGCCACAAAACGCCACGTGTGCATGCCTCAAACAACAGAAACTCTACTTTGATTTTTTAAAAAAGATTTTATTTGAGAGGGAGACAGAGCTAGCAGCAGAGATAGGGAGAGAGGGAGCATGAGCGAGAAGCAGGTCCCCCGCCGAGCAGGGAGCCCGATGCAGGACCCGGGGGTCACGACCCGAGCTGAAGGCTGATGCTCCACCGACTGAGCCTCCCAGGGGCCCCTACAAACTCTACTTTCTCACAATCCTGGAGGCCGGACACCAAGATCAGGGCGTCCACACGGCTAGTTCCTTCTGAGGCTTCTCTCCTCGGCTGGTCGATGCCGGCTCTGCCCCGTGTCCCCTCTGTGTGTGCGTGTCCTAATCTCTTCTCGGAAGGACACCGGTCAGATTGGGTCAGGGGCACCCCCTCTCCCCCAAGGACCTCTTTTAACTTGCTCACCTCTTTAAAGACCCTGTCTCCACATACAGGCACATTCGGAGGCCCTGGAGGTGAGGGCTTCCACGTACACATCTTGGGGGACACAATTCCGCCCATTACAGACCCCTCGCGGAGAGGGTGCCAGTCGGGCATGTGGGAGCCTCCTGGGAAATTATGCAAGACATAAAGTATTGAATCACAGTGCTCTACGCCCAATCCGCCCTGATTCATCTACCACCACGCGGGGGAGGAGCCAAAGCCTGAATGTCACAGGAGCGCAGAAATGTCACAGCCCCAGCATCCTCACAACTGGACGGAAGAAAGGACCCTGCATGCACAACACATACTCCGTTTTCCCACTTTCTCAAGTCCACCACCCGTGTCCCGGTGGACGGACGTTCAGGGGCCTGACTCCTCCCGAAGAGCACACTCGAATACTTGTAAAAGATAATCCAGGGGATCCCTGGGTGGCTCAGCGGTTTAGCACCTGCCTCAGCTCAGGGCATGATCACGGAGTCCCGGGATCGAGTCCCGCGTCGGGCTCCCTGCGTGGGGCCTGCTTCTCCCTCTGCCTGTGTCTCTGCCTCTCTCTGTGTGTGTGTGTGTGTCTCTCATGAATAAATAAATAAAACCTTAAAAAAAAAAAAAGATAATCCACCCATGGTGAGGAGACAGCAAGGCATCCCGTGCCACCTGACAACTTCACGTCAACGCCTAGGGAGGACGCCGGACAAAGCGGCATCGGAGTCCCAAGCAAGCTCCAGACACACTAGCGGTGGCGACGACATCTACTGGAGAGAGGAACGTGGTGAAGAACGCTTTGCAGCCAGCGAGAGCCAGACTGTGCCAACTAAGGAGACCCCAAGATGCGGCTTCTTTTTGAGAAACACAGTTGCAAGGGAAACAGAAGCAGCCGAGACGGAAGGAGCACCTGTCTGACGACTGACGACAGGGCAGGTGAGACGTAGGACCAACTACACACTGTCATCCTTACCTAAATCCTCATTACAAACCACTTCCTCTTAAGAAGAAAAGGATGTTGAAGACGCTCACGGACATCTGACTATTGGCGAGTCGTTTGAGGACACGGAAGATATTAACGTGTGATCGTGGCAGTGTTTTGACTTTACAAAAATCTTCATCTTTTGGAAAATATATACTGAAATATTTTGGATGAAATACACACACACACACACACACACACACACACACACACAACGTACAGAACCCGAATCTGAGCACGTCGGTAGTTAACTCTGCGTGTGCAGAGCGAATGAGGGATAGAAAGGCGACGTAGGGACCCGTGAGTCCAAGGCAGGAGGGAAGCAAGCAGTGTGGACGCGCCGCCCTGGATTAGGAGACACCGAGCGAGGTGTGGGCCTCGTTTCAGCTGGCAAACCTAACCCCATGGAAATCAAAGGGACGCTCTTCAGACACCGGGGAAACTGAGGTGGCCTGGGTATCAGATGGTCTCGAGGCAGGAACGTTGGCCATGTCGGGAGGGGCTGGGTGAGGGAACGCCCAGAATGGGCCCCGGAACCTGCTTCAAAGGACACCATCGATCGGCCACTGCGACAAGACGTTCTGGCGCAGATAGAGCACGTGTGGCCAGACCTCGATGACAGTTTGATCCGGGCACCCGGGGATCCCTTAGATCGTGCTGATTGTGCGCACAAGCACGTACACACCTCTCCTTCCCGGCAGGGACAGTGAACGGGACGCGCGTGGGGGCCTTCATCCCCTTGTGCTTCCGAGCACGAGGCTTCGTGGGGTCAGCTTTACAGACTTTGCACATCCTGGGCCTGTACGCCACTGCCCGTGCTGTCACTTAAGACACCGCATTCCACCAAGTGCCTTTTTCTGCTTCCTGCGGGGCCGGGAGGGGGGCAATGGGAGCACTTTGGTAAAGGGAAAGAGAGCACCGCTTGCTCTGGAGGTAACTGGAAAATCAAAATACGCCGTGATCCCAACAGCCAGCTTGTGATCCTGGACGACCCGCGGAATAAGATGTCACCAGTAGGGGGGTTGGGGACCTGGGTGAAGGGTACAAGGCAATTTCCTGTGAGGCTACAATTAACAAAAAGTTTTTAAAAATACATCATTATTTTAAAGTCTTCTTCCGTGAACAGGGGAGTTTCCCCGCAGGTGACACTTCTGGGAGAAACATCGATGCAGAGAAATGGGCGTTTCAGGGCCACTGGTCAGGGACGCTCCAACAAAGTCCGACCTGATTCTAATAATCGGAGCCGCATGTGGCTGTCTGGTTGTCCTTGGCGGGGAGTCCCCGTGGGCTCGTTCGACATAGGCCACCCATCCCCGGGCCTCGGCTCCCGAGCTGTGTTCTCAGACAGGTGCAGGGGTGACTGGTGCCGTCTTGGAAATACACAGGCCGCTGCCTCGGGAGTCAGCCTTCCTTCCCCGTGTCCCCACATCGAGGAGACGCCTGTAGCGTTTCTGTCCACATTCACAGAGGAGGACACTGAGGCTTGGGAGGCCAAGCCTCGTGCGAGTCACAGAGGGGGAGAAAGTGACCGAGTGTGACCTGCACGCCAGTCTCGCTGGCTCCAAAGCCAGTGTCTGCACTAGGCTGGCCCACCTCCAAGGGTAACCTTCCCTCCGTGGCTCCCGATTTCCCTGTCTATAAAATGGGGGCGCTGATCTCCCTAGGAGTCCGACACAGCATCCCAGAGCGGCTTCCTCTGAATTTCAGCACCTTGGCCCTCAAAAGGCCCCTGGGGGTGTCTTGAAGGTACACAGAGAGAAGAGCAGCGGCAAAGGGCAGGGTCCCCAGGCAGTGTGTCCTTGCGGGCAGAGACTTCTTGCGCCCGCTTCAAGCCAGACCCACTGCACCGACGCGACCCTCAAAACAGACGCTCAAGGCCAGCAGGGTCGGCGGGGGAAGGGCCTGAGCAGGGGCCTCCAGGGTCCTCAAAGGCCGGCAGGGGCCTTGCAGCTCGCAGAGATCTAGAAAATTCTCCACAAAGAAAATCCACCGTCATCGCACAGAGCCCCGTTTATTTCCTTTTTTCCACCTCTGGCAGCCGCACGGGCACAAGAGAAAAGCACCCGTCTGTTCCCCTTAGTGTAAATCCACAACGCCAGCACGACCCTAGCTGGCAGATGGTTCTCGGCCTCCATGACGGAAGGCAACCCTCCGTGGGTGAAGGGGGGACCACCGTGAGGCGGAGAGGGCCCCCCCACTGACGTGGTCAGACTCTAGGCCTCGGAACTGACCTGGGGCCTAAGGAAGGCCTGTGCCCGCCACCTAACTTGTGTGACCCGGGGCAAGTTGCCCGATCCCTCTGTAAAAAAAGCAGGATGGTGACAGTGCAAGAAACGTTTCTCTGGAATGTTCCGAAAGATCAGAGCTCATCCGAGTAGGGTCGAGAACAGCGCTGGGCTCAGTAAAAAGCTCAAGATGCATTCATGCTGCTGTTGCCATGGGGACATGCAGGCCCTGCGTTGCCAAGCCAGGCGGTTTTCAAGGGAAGCTGCGCCATCCAGCTGCCCTGCCCCAGCCCTGGGCCACCTCTGTTGGATCCCCACCTGCACTTCTCCGAAGGCATTTCAACCGATTCCAGCAAGTTCCAGAACAGTCTGGAGGCTGACAACCTGCCACAGGTTGCCTCTTCTCCCGCTTGGCCATTTCCAGACGTTCCAGTCTTATGGCTGCTCAAGGGGGCGGATGGGCCTTTTCACGAAGTCAGCGCTGCTGGCATGCAGAAGGAACCTGAAGAAACGCAGCTGGCTCCTCCTTGGCACAGCTCAACTGTCCAATGTCCTGGCTTCGGGGAGGCCACCTGGGCCCGCACCCCGAACAGCCCACTTGTGTCCCTCCAGGATGTCGTTCTGTCTCCTCCTTACTGCATTCACCGCGACCTGAAATGTCTGTTTTGTCCAGCGAGTCACGTATAGGTCAGCGCCTGGCATCCTAAGAGCAGGGACTGAGTCGGTCTCATGAATCCTAAGGACAGAGCCTGTTCTCGAAAGATCTGGGGACAGGTGGTTGAATAAATAAATGAACGGATAACTAGACTCCATGTCAATGGCCCAGAGATGATACTAACCCCACGTGCTCTTCAGTGGGCAAATAATTGATGTGCAGGAAGATATTAATAGGACTTTGTCCCGGCCAGCTCACCAGCTACCTACCCAGGTTCTAGAAGCTTCCAACCATCTCCCTCCCGACTGTCCCTTGAAAATATAAAACCCCATTTCCCCCCTTGCCATCTCCTCTCCCCCAAGTCTCACTCCTTCTGATCTCCATTCAAGGCAGGGAGGGGGGGAGCGGCTTCACGCCTCACCGCACGCTTGCACACCCTGGGGTCACTCACAAGGCGCTCAAACTCCTTGGCCTGCTTCAGCCCCCGCGGGAAGCCGTCAATGAGGAAGCCTCGGCTCTCTGGGTGAGACAGCATGGTGCTGCTGATCAGGTCTAGGATGATGCCCTGGGAAGGAAAGGGGTGGCGGGTTTGGTGACCCGGGGGTCCCTCACCTACATGGCTACCTTGTCAAGTGCGCTTCCTGGGTCTGGACTTCAGGTGAGTCCAGGGGAGCACCTGCCCTGCCCAGCGCCCAGGATGCCGAGGCTGCTCTGCTGCGCCGAGCCGGTCTACCGGGCAGAGCGGCTACTGTGTGCCAGGCTTGCGAGGTCTCATTTACTCATCGCTACCGTCCTACAGGTAGGTACGGGGGGGACCTTCCTTTTACAGGGGAGGAAACAGGTACAGAAGGGGCCAGTGACATATGCCCAAGGTCACGAGGGTAATAACTACTGACTTTACGGAGCACTCGTTAAGTTGCAGGCACTTTGCCGCATGCTTTATGGCAATGAGGTCAGCCAACCCTCACTACGGACTCCTGCTGGGAGTCCAGCTGCTCTTCCACTTTGACAGGTGGGGACACGGAGGCTCAGGGCAGCAAAGCAGTGGGAGTGGCGGCCTTCTGGGCCTCTCTGCTTCCAGGGAAGCCCATCCTGACGTACCCCCTTCTTCCCTCTGCCTCGGTGCCTGTGAGCTCTCACCGTGGGCACCAGGAGCCCCTGCAGCATGATGTCATAGATCTTCCGGCCCCGCTGGGTGCTGCGTCGGGCCTCCTGCCGCAGCAGCTGGCCCAGCCCCACGTGGCGGAAGCCGTATTTGGTCGCCATGTTCTTGCACTGTGTCCCTTTGCCACAACCTGGGCCGCCCATCACGAAGATGATCAGGGGAGACTTGAGGATGTCTGTGGGGGCCCAGGGAAGAGGTGGGGAGAGGGTTTGGTGCCTGCAGGGGCCAGCACGCACCGATGTGTCTGTGTCCACAGCCTAGTGTGTGTCCTCGGGTGAGTGACGCGGGACACGGGTCTCCTGGCATTACCCATTTTTGCCCTAGGGTGGCATCTGGGGGTGTGCATCCATGCCCAGTGGTATATCCACACAGGGCACGGGTTAGCGCTGCTACAGGGGCGGGTTTGGGGGGCTGCGAAGAGGATGCAGACCGAGAGCAGGCCACGCCCTCTGCACACAGCATCTCCTTGAAAACCTCAATGACTCGATTGTCCCGTTTGACAGCTGAGGAAACAGGCTCAGACTTGCGCCCCCTCTGGGCCATCCCACAACGCCCTCCTCCTCCTTCCCTCTGGTCCAGCCCCCCTGGCCTCTTCTGTCCCTTGAACTTGCCAAACTCATCCCTCTCCCGCTGCTCCCCCTGCACGCCAAGTCCCTGCTCCGCCGCCTTCAGGACACAGCCCACCCGCCCGCCCATCAGGCTTCCCCTCCGGACCTCCCCCCGCATCATCCCGTCCCAGGGCCACATTTCCTCCACTGCAGCAGCCACGGTCAGCTAGGATTTTGCCTGTTTCCTTGTTCTTGTCCGTCTCCCCAGCCACACTCTGTGCTCCGGGAGGGCAAGGACCAGTTCTGTCTTGCTGGTCCCCGGGTTTCTACCCGTTGCCACGGTCCCTGACGTGCGGTAGCGGGTGATGAGCAAACGAAGGTGCGTGGCTACCAGGCGTCTCTAAGGCAGTGCAGTAGTCGATAATGCAATTTCCGTGTCTTGCTTCCCTCCCGCTTGGCTTAGTGAATTCCCAGGCATCCCACAGGGCCCAACGTAAACTTTAAACCTCCCCTCTCCTGGGGGCCGCAGAGCCGGCTCCTCTCTCCCCGTGGCAGCCCTGCTCCCTCCTGCTCGCCGATACCATTTTTCTGAGACTGTCTCCCTCCCTGTCTACACTGTCATCTCCTGGAGGCCGGACAGCTAGTGTGACATACTCGCCGTGGAGTGCCCAGAACCCCGCGCAGCAGGTGCCCAAGCGGATCAAAGCGCGGCTGATCCTCGAGCACGTGCAGCTCGGTGGGTGGGGGGCGGGGCGTGTGCACACCGGCCTGGGGTGTGGGGTACCTGCACCTCCCTCGTGCCCTTCACGGCCTCCTTCCTCCCCCCCGCCCCGTGAGCCAGCCGCCCCTGCGACGTTACCCTTCTCCTGGGGTCGCAGGGGCCTGCCCACCTCGGGCAGCTTGGACTTGCACAGACCCATCCCACCAGCGGCCCTGGGGTGGTCGCGCCCCATCCCCACCCGGGCCCTGACTCCTCCTCCTGGCTCGGCTCTACGTCACAAGGGCCCGATCACTTGGCGAGACGATGAGGTCTCCCCGGGGCAGAAGGAGGAAATGAACCCAAAGGGGCGCAGCTGGCGGCGCCCCAACAGCTCCGCGCGGACTAAGAGGCCCCGGTCGCTATGGTGACGCGGCCTCCTCCGACTCACTTCCGGAGTGCAGTGGCGCATGCGCGAGGCGCCCGAGAGCTCGCGAGGGAGGCTAGGTTCCTCCCTCCTCTCCCAGGACGCCCCGCGGCCCCCGGATGTGATGTCACGAGGAGGCGTGGCCACAGGGCTGATTAAATCAGTCGCGCTTTATAGAGAGGCGCGACGCGGTTTCCGCCGTAGCCGGGGTGTCTTCCGCGTCGGGGTCGGTCTGGGCCGTCCGCTCCGCGGGACTCGGGGAGCTAGGTGACGCGGAGGAGGTTGCCGTCGCGCCGCGGCCCGAGTGTCGCGTCCAGGTTAGGCGCAGGCGCAGACGCGGCCGGAGCGGTTCCCCGAGAAGACCGACTTCTGGGTGGCGGCCCCCTCGATCCGGGCCAGAGACCCGACGGCGCGCGGGCGGCTTCCCCGGGACTGAGGGGCGCGGGCCGCAGCGGACCCGAACCCCCGACCGTCACCATGGCGGCCCTCGTGAGTACACGGGGGAGCTCGGGGGTCGCGGCGCGCCGCCTCTGCAGCCCCCCACTCACCCACCGCCCCTCCTTCTCTGCCCGCAGGGCCCCAGCAGCCAGAACGTCACCGAGTATGTCGTCCGAGTTCCCAAGTAAGTCCCGCAGCCCTCTCCCCGCTTCCTGAGCTCCCAGGCCAGCCTGGCGCCGCCGGTGATGCCGCCTCCCGAGGAGCAGGGACCTGGGCCCAGGGCTGGGGTTGAGCGAGGTGCATCCCGTGTTTGCAACGGAATGAATGAATGAGCCCATTAGTGGGCGGTACGTCGGATGCAGCCCCCTGGCCTAGCCTTCTCTCGGCAGGAAGGCCTTTTCCCTGGCGTTGTGACTCCTGTCGGTCCTATAAAACCCAGCCCCACGATCTTCCTCCTCTGGGAAACATGCCCTGCCTGCCCTCCCCCGCCCCCGCCCCCAGGACAGAGGTCTCCATTATTCCCACACCTTGGGCACCCCCCGTCCCCCGACCTTTATGCCTCCCCTCCTGCTCTTCTTCAGCAGAGGGGTCGGGAGAGACCGGGAACCCCTGAGGGCTTCTGTGGGTCCCCAGCGTTGCTGAGCCAAGGGAGGGTTTGTTAAATGAACGGTGAACTGAGAGCAGCCCTCTTTTTGCCCACCCCAGAAACACAACGAAAAAATACAACATCATGGCCTTCAATGCTGCTGACAAAGTCAACTTTGCTACCTGGAATCAGGTAAGTCCCCGTTGGGAGTGAGCGTAAGAACCTGATCCTGCAATAGGCGCTTAGTTACAGTGGTAAAACTAAGGCTTGGCTTCGACCCCGCTCCCCGAGTGGGGATAAGACGATGTACTGAGGCCCAGGCTGAGCTGCTAGGGATCCCTGTGAGGAAGATTGGGCAGGCCCCACAGGAGGCCTCATGAAAGGACGGCATTTAGAAGTTGTGCCCCCTGACGGGCATTTCCAGCCTAGAGTCATCTGGGCAAGGCCGAGGGGGCTGCAGCCTGCAGATGGTTTTTGGAAGCTGTCTCTGTCCATGGGTGCTGCTACAGCAGAATACCCCAGACCGGGTGGCTTTTAAACAACACATATTTATTTCTCACGGTTCTGAAGGCTAGGAGGTCTGAGAGCAAGGTGCCAGCAGATGTTTGGTCTGGTGAAGGCCTGCCTCCTGGTTCGTAGATGTCTGTCTTTTTACTGTGTCCTCACGTGGCAGAGGGGGTGAGAGAGCTCTTAAGAGGGCACTCATCTCATTCACCAGGACTCCACCCTTCGGACCTAATCCCCTTCTCAAGGCCCCACCTCCCCATACCATCACACCGGGGGTTAGGTTTCATCATATGCATTTTGGGATAAAACACAAACATTCAGTCTATAGCAGAAACCTTTAAAGGGTTCTAAACAGGGGAGTTATAAACTGATCTGGGTGCTATAGGATCAGGGGCAGACAAAGGGTGTTGCAGGGTGGAGGCGTCGGCGGTGGTCCAGGTGAGTGACGACTGGGCATGGAGCAAACAGCGGTTGTGAGAAGTCAGTGGATTCTAGTGTGTTTTAAAGTGGAGCCAACATGATTTGTTAATGATTGGATGTTGACGGGTGACAGGGTCGGATGGACAGAGTATTGGGAGTTCAGTTCTCAACATCTTATATCAGACACCCAGGAGGAGACAGTAAATAAGCAGTGGAGCATCTGAGTTGGGAGACTGGGAGGGAGCATCTGGGCATTGGGGGCAGCATTTGAAGCCACAGAGACTGGACCAGCCCAGCACAGGAGTTGGCCCAGGTCTAAAGTTGGCAGCTTCAGGCCTTCCTTCAGTTGAGCAGCTCCTGCTGCTCATCCTGTTTTCAGCACCGGTCTGTCTTTTGACTGTTTTTAAACATCCCTTCATCTAGTTGAGCAAGTGAGGCTATTTGAGAGAGACGTTAGTCCCTCTGGATATTGGGCAGGTGGATGCTTGCTCAGGGCACCCTCTTCCCTTGTAGGCTGCCTGCCCCCCAGCATCTCCAGCCGTATGCACATTCATATACAAACTAACATGCTCCCCCAACCTCTGGTCTCACCTAAATTACCCAGAGAAGGTGGAGTGTTTCCAAATCCCTGATCACTCTGGGGGTGGGGGTGGGGTGGGGCATTCTTTATCACTGATCATACAAGAGGGAGATACCCACACATCAGGGGGTCCCAGCTTTAAACACTCCTCACTAAGAGGAATAACTTGGTAAATACCTTGGGAACATACTAACATACTACCGCCATCCCTCATTGAGTGGGAGAGCCCCTTTTCCCTCATCCACAAGAAACCAGAGGAACCTGCCCCTCGTCACCCATCACCTTGACATGCAGCACCTGAGTAGTTATCACCTTTTGAGATGTGTGACCTCCCAGCCACTAGTAACTTGAGGGTGACACCCCGTTCCCTGATCATCATGGGGGGGACATCACTCCTTGTTTTTACCACCCAGAGGTCATGCCCTCTATAACCTAGTCACAGAGAGATACAGCCCCCAGAATTCTCCTTGCCTAAGTGGCACACTTAGGAGGGGATTGCATTCTCTGGGGAAGAGATGAACCTGCTGGGTTGTCACTCATTACCCCAAGGAGGGGGCAGGTCTAGCACCTAAGCACTTATAACCACAAGAGACATCGCTTCCCCCAGTAGCTGCTCCTCACCCATGAACAACGTGTGGGCAGAAACCCCTTCCAAATGCGTTCTTTCCAGCAGCTGTCCCTGGAGAGCACCCCCCAGGCTAATGGTGAACAAGCCAGGCAGGGGCCCTGCCCTTTGGGGTGCCCACCCTCAGGGAATCAGGCCTGTTTACTCCCCTTTTGTAATGAGGTACCCCCTGGGCTGGCTCCCTGAAGAGGAGCTGTGGGAAGTACACTGATTTCTCCCATCCCGGGGGTGCCTTTCTTCTAGCCTCAGGCTGGGGAGCATGACCAGGGAGCCCAGGCTAGCTTGGTAGCCACTTTCTCTCCTATTTCGAAGGTTTCTTCTGTTGGACTCTAGCTTTTGGTTTCCACCATTCTCATTCTTGTCTTTTGTACCAGGGGTCAGCAGACTATTTCTTCAAAGACCAGCTAATTATTATGCTTGGCCCTGTTGGCCAGTGTCCGGAGCAGCCCTCCGACCCCGCCTCTACACAGTAAAGGCATTGCAATCTGTAAATGGTTGGGCATGTGCATGCCAATAAAACTTTGCTTTTCCCCCCACTTCCGGATGCTTGGAGGATCTTTTTGTTCCCAGCCATCAGAAATCTCTTGATAATGGGGAGTGACCTCAGTCATCTGGCCTTTTTCAGTTAATATGTTTTGGCAGTTGTTACATACTTTTGCCTGTGTTTGGTCTTCCATTATGTGGAGGCGGCCCCCTGTATTAAGCCAGTCCCCTGCTGCTGTGTATTAGGTTCACTTCCAGTCTTTTGCTGCAACAGACAGTGGCGCAGCCCTGTGTGTGTGTGTGTGTGTGTGTGTGTGTGTGTGGCACGTGTGTGTATGGCACTTCACCTCCACTGTCTGGAGGAGGAAGCTCTAGGGTAAGAACTGTGTGCATCTTAAAATATCTTAACTGCTGCTGAATTGCCTGGAGATCCGAATTGGAAAACAGCCTTTAATGGTGTCTAAATGCAGAGAGAGAGAGGAGGAGTGACCAGTTCCAAGCAGGTTGTTTTCATGGTTTTTGCTTTTGTCCTGTCACCAAAATGATCTATTTTTTTCTTTAACTATTGATTTAGAAGTAATTTCAAACTCTGAAAGGCTGCAAAATAGAGCTAGTACAAAGCTTACCCCCAACCCTTCCCCCAGATGCACAGAAAGGCAGTGTCCTGTCCCTTTTTTGTTCAGGAGGTTGGCTCTGAAGGTCTGCAGCTCAGCCTGGGTCGGGGGTCAAGGGTGTTCCTTGGGGGGGCAGGCATAGCTTGAGCAATGGCGGGCACCCTGCTGAAAGTGTCTGTTTCCTGCCCAACCCTGCCCCATTGCCCCAGGCCCGGCTGGAGCGAGACCTGAGCAACAAGAAGATTTACCAAGAGGAGGAGATGCCTGAGTCTGGTGCGGGCAGCGAGTTCAACCGCAAGCTTCGTGAGGAGGCTCGGAGGAAGAAGTATGGCATCGTCCTCAAGGAGTTCCGGCCAGAGGACCAGCCCTGGCTGCTCCGTGTCAATGGCAAATCGGGCAGAAAGTAAGTAGTGGCAGCGGTGAGTGCCTCCCGCATCCTCCTCCTGTCCTAACTCCACTGGGTGTCCAGTCGCAACCCCCATGTCTCTCATGGGGTTTTATTTCTGAAGATCCAAGCTGCTGCTCACACGGGAGCTCTAGGGGCCAGGGTTTGGGAAGCCTGAGAGCCTGCCCTGATCACACACAGCAAGGGGCCACCTAGAGACTGGGGGTTGTGAGAATTGGGAAGTCAGGTGGATGGAGGGCACTCCAGGCAGGCAGAACCACATGCACAGAAGCATGAGATGGCCCGCAGACCGCTAGGGACTGTCACAGGCATGACAGTGACAGAAGGCAGGTGGGTAGTGCCAGACAGTGGATGCCAGGATGCAGCTGGACTGTGGGGGGCCAGGGCCCAGGGGAGCCTTGAAGGTTGTAGGCAGGAAAGAGCATTCTGTAAGATTATCCAAACTTTTAGGGCAGAGAAGGGTGAGGGGAGAGGTCAGGAGGAGGCTAGCAGGAGGAACCTGGAGGCAAATCCGCGGGGGTCTGACTGCAGGGCCCTTGCTTCACAGCTGATGTACCGTGGTCCTTTCGGAAAGGACCACGATACTTACAACGAAGTGAGCCCTGAGTGGGCTCTCAGAATGATCAGAGCAGAGGGGTGGGGAGTGCTGGCCCTGCTTTCCGGATATGGAAATTGAGGCTCACACAGTTGAAGGGCCAGCCCAGGGTCTCCTGACTTTTGATTTTTTTTTTTTTTTTAAAGATTTTATTTATTTGAGAGAGAGCATGTGTGGGGGAGGGGCAGAGGGAGAAGGACAAGCAGACTCCCTGCTGAGGGCAGAGCCTAATGACTTAGGGTTGGATCCCAGGACTCCGACATCATGACCTGAGCTAAAGTCAGACACTTAGCCAACTGAGCCACCCAGGTGCCCCTGGATTTTGCTCAGAGAACCCAGATAGTTCTGGAGAGGGGGCAGGCCAGGGGGCACAGGCAGGCAGAGGGCTGGTCCTGAGGGCCAGGCTGTGACCATGATTCTTTGCAGGTTCAAGGGCATAAAGAAGGGAGGCGTGACAGAGAACACGTCCTACTACATCTTCACTCAGTGCCCTGACGGGGCCTTTGAGGCCTTCCCGGTGCACAACTGGTATAACTTCACGCCGCTGGCCCGACATCGCACACTCACTGCTGAAGAGGCCGAGGAGGAGTGGGAGAGGTGAGTGAGCCCAGGCAGGCCTGGAGGGAGGCAGGACCCTCTGAAGGGAGACACTGCCCTCTCCCAGCTTCCCAGAAGGGGGCTGAAACACTTGGAAGTGGGGTGTATCATCATAGCTTTCTGCCTGGCAGGGAGCTGGGTACTCAGTGGTAACCAAACCAGACTCCACCAGGCCGTGGGGGAGCTCCCAGTTCAGTGGGGGAGACAGACACAAGCATCAGGGACTACAGGGCCCTGAGAGAGCTGGGGAGGGGTAGGTGAGCTGAGTCATGGAGCAGGAATCGGCAGAGCAGGGGCCTCTCCCTGGCCCACTTGGCATCCCCCAGGCAGGAGGGCTATGGCTGGGTCAACTACAGGCAAAATGTATGTAATGTAAAAGCTTGCCATTTCATCCTTTCTAAGTATCCAGTTCAGTGGCATTAAGTACATTCACATTGTTGTACGACCTTCACCACCATTCATCTCCAGAACTTTCATATCTTCCCAAACTGAAACTCTGTCCTCATGAA
This sequence comes from Canis aureus, assembly GCF_053574225.1. Taxonomy (NCBI): domain Eukaryota; kingdom Metazoa; phylum Chordata; class Mammalia; order Carnivora; family Canidae; genus Canis; species Canis aureus. The sequence continues at coordinate 54,968,240 of NC_135629.1, forward strand.
AGTTATTCTTTGCCCCCTTTCTCCAACCCTGGCTTCCACCATTCCACTTTCCTTCTCTGAGTTGACCCTTCAAGGGACCTCATACGAGTGGGATCATGCAGTATTGGTCCTTTTGTGACTGGCATGTCATTCAGCATGTCTTCAAGGTTCATCTGTGTTGTAGCATATATCAGTATTTCATTCCATGTTTTAAATTTTCTTTTTAAATTTTTTTTTTTAATTTATTTATGATAGTCACAGAGAGAGAGAGAAAGAGAGAGAGAGAGGCAGAGACAGGCAGAGGGAGAAGCAGGCTCCATGCACCGGGAGCCCGATGTGGGATTCGATCCCGGGTCTCCAGGATCGCGCCCTGGGCCAAAGGCAGGCGCCAAACCACTGCACCACCCAGGGATCCTCATTCCATGTTTTAATTAAAAATAATTAAAAATAACTAAAAAACACACAATAAAATTTGTCAACTCTAAGTGTACTAATCAGTAGTGTTAAGTCCACTCACATTCTTGTATCAAAGAGCTTTACTCCTTCCCATGCCACTGATGAACTTTGCTTGTGCTATTAGATACAATCCTAAGACTCTCTTTAGATAGTCATATTTTTAAAAACTTTAAAAACTTTTACCATCACGGTAAATGGAAACAGCAGTATTATTTGTCATAAAAACAAAGGCACCCATAAACTACCATAAAAACACATGGATGTAAATACATTGTGGCCAAATTCTGTTGTTGCCTGGGAAAGGCCTTGAGCTTGAGAGATGCTGGGATACCAAACCACTGAGAGCTTCTCCTTGAGGGACATAGGACTGAAAGGAGTCAAAGAAATCCAGCTCTCTGCATGTAATTTCAGGGTGTTACTTGCCAGGGTTGTGATCATCCCTCATATCACCAAAGTTGTGTCTATGGTTCCCCTTTGGGGGAGTGCCTGGTGTGGATGCAGTTAGGAGGCCCGGTTTCTGGAGTTAGGCCCCTTGTCACCTCCCACTGCATCCCATTCCCCTGCCCACAGGAGAAACAAAGTCCTGAACCACTTCAGCATCATGCAGCAGCGACGGCTCAAGGATCAGGATCAGGAGGAGGAAGACGAGGAAAAGGAGAAGCGCAGCCGAAAGAAAGCCAGTGAGCTGCGCATCCACGACCTGGAGGATGACCTGGAGATGTCGTCTGACGACAGCGAGGCCAGTGGTGAGGAAGGTGAGGCCGGTGGAGCCCCCGGGGTGACTGGGTGATCCGCACAGCCTGGTGATCTGTGCTTGCGTCGTACTTTGTCAAGGTGTCTGAGTGATGGCCCAGGGAGGTTAGTGCCACTGAAGCTTAGTCACAGCCCCCTGGGAATGAGAGCAGGGCTCAGCAGGCTACACAGGCCACTGGGCAAGCACCTGAGTTGGTAGGAGGCAGAAAGCTACAGGAAGGTCTCAGCTGTGGCCTTTATTGGGGCTCCCACGGGATGTGCAATGCGGAGGGGCAGAGGGTGCAACAGCTTCAGGTCGGCCAATTCAAATAATTCTGGCCACAGGCTGGTTTCTGATTGTCGGTACCCGGTCCTGGGGGATGCAGGGAAGGAGGTGGCATTCCTGAGCGTGAGAACCGGAGAGAGGGAGTCAGGGGTGTAGACTTGCATTGGTCGGGTTTGCTTGGGAGACGTGGGTCCTCGGGGGCTTCTGCCGAGGCGGACCTCCTCGGATACACCAAATAGGATGAGCGCCAGCCTGAGCCCGCCTCTGCTTCCGCAGGGGGCAGAGCCCCCAAGGCCAAGAAGAAGGCACCACCCACCAAGGGGACCAAGAAGAAGAAAAAGAAGAAGGGCTCCGATGATGAGGCCTTCGAGGACAGCGACGATGGGGATTTCGAGGGCCAGGAGGTGGACTACATGTCGGACGGCTCGAGGTAAGGCAGGCAGGAGGCGGCCGAGGGGTTGGGGCCAGGATGGCCCAGGCCGGCCCTCACCCTCTCGTTCTGTCTTCTAGCAGCTCGCAGGAGGAGCTGGAGGGCAAGCCCAAGGTCGTCCAGCAGGAGGAGGGCCCCAAGGGCGTAGACGAGCAGAGCGAGAGCAGCGAGGAGAGCGAGGAGGAGAAGCCGCCCGAAGAGGACAAGGAGGAGGAGGAGGAGAAGAAGGCGCCCACGCCCCAGGAAAAGAAGCGTAGGAAAGGTGGGTCCCCTCCCTGCATCCCAGCCCACCCCCCACCCCCTAGCCCCTTACCCGAGGTGGGGCTGGCACGGGTGGGCACCCCGGCAGCCACACCTCTCCTCTGGCCCCCAGCAGACAGCAGCGACGAGTCGGACAGCTCGGAGGAGAGCGACATTGACAGCGAGGCGTCCTCGGCCCTCTTCATGGCGGTATGGCCCGGCCCGGGGGCGGGAGGGGGCAGGCGACGGGCTATCTGTAGACTCATGTCCCGGACCCCATCTCCACAGAAGAAGAAGACACCCCCCAAGCGGGAGCGGAGGCCGTCGGGAGGCAGCTCTCGGGGCAACAGCCGGCCAGGCAGCCCGAGTGCGGAGAGTGGCAGCACGTCCTCCACCCTGCGGGCCGCCGCCAACAAGCTGGAGCAGGGTGAGCGGGACCCAGCCTCACTGCCTCCTCTTCTCCCACCCTTGGCCCGCATTCTGCTTCGGGAGCCAAGGCCTGTGTGCCCCCTGGGCCCCCTGCACTGGGATCCTGGCACCCCTCCGCCTGGGCTCCCCCACTTCGAGCACAGGACTCAGCCCTGTTCCCGCTCCCCCAGGCAAGCGGACCAATGAGACGCCGGTGGCCAAGCGTCTGCGGCTGGACCCGGGGCCCCAGAGCCTGTCGGGGAAGTCAACCCCTCAGCCCCAGTCGGGGAAGTCGACCCCCAGCAGCGGGTACGTTGGGGGGGAATGGCAGGGGCGGGGCGGGGGTGTGGGGAGGCCGCCTGCGGACGCCCGCCCACGCCGCCCTCTGCTTGGCCCCACAGAGACGTGCAGGTGACGGAGGACGCGGTGCGCCGCTACCTGACGCGGAAGCCCATGACCACCAAGGACCTGCTGAAGAAGTTCCAGACCAAGAAGACGGGGCTGAGCAGCGAGCAGACCGTGAACGTGCTCGCGCAGATCCTCAAGCGGCTCAACCCCGAGCGCAAGATGATCAGCGACAAGATGCACTTCTCCCTCAAGGAGTGACGGGCGGCGCCCACCCACCTGCCCAATAAACAGGCTCCGTCGCCAGAACCTCCTGGGTGCTCGCATTGTCTGTCACCTGCTCCCTGAGTCCCAGAGCCCCCTTGTCAGTGCGGGATCACCCCGGGCCGTCCTCTGGTCTCCCAGGTCCCTCCCTCCGGGAACCTTCCCCTGCCCCTTGGAGCTGGCTCCTTAGTCCTCAGCCCATGGTGCTCTCTGCGTGTCTGCGTGGGCGGCCGTCCCTCCAGCTGGCTTCCGGTTCTGCCTTCAGCTGTGCCCCCCCCCCCCTCCCCAAACCCATGAAGTGCTCGGCTCCCAGGCCCGGCTCTCCATTCGGCTCATCTCTGCTTCCTCTTCAGAGCGGATCTGCTTGTGGTTTGACCCCTTCTTTCACATTTTAAGCGTCTGGTCTTACCACGGTCTCTGCCAGGCACCTGGTTCCTGACGCTTGCAGGCCTCCTGACTCCTCTCCATGATTGATTCTTGTGTTTTACAACTTGGGATGGGGACCTGGCGCAGGGGTTCTGGGGGTGCCTCCTGGGGACAGTCGGCTTTACAGGCAAATCTTCCAGGTGCATTTGGCCTCAGCTTCCCCCCCCACCCCGGTGTCCCAGGAGCCCCTCACCAGGCCCAGATTAGGTGGTTCTCAGCGGGTGGGCTCTGTCCTAGTGGCTGAACCCTTTTGTTGCCAGTGTCAGCACCTGGGCCCTATTTTTCAGCTTTCCAGCGATGTTTCTAGGGCTTCCCTTATTTCCAGCGACTTCGTTAGGCATTTATTTTTATCTCGCGTTGCTGGCGCGCTGCCGTGGGAAGGCTCTTTGAGTTCATGGACAGTTTCATTGCTGGAAATGGAATTTGGCAGCTGGCGCTACTTTTGAACCCCTGTACTGAGGGATCCGGCTGGGGGGCAGGCTGCGGCGCTTCCGTCCTGCCCGAGGCTGCACACGAGGCGGACAACCTCCCCACCCCGTTCCGCAGGCCCTGGGCCGCCGAGCAGGGATGCCGGAGATGTCAGGCTAATTCCTAGGAATGTCCCAGGTCTGTCCAGCCTCCCTCCCCAGCGTTCTGCCAGGCCTCTTGGGGCCGCAGGAAGGCAGTGTTGCCCCTGGCCTCCCCACGCAGGCCGGAGCCACGTGCCGCGGTGGTTAGGAGCAAGGCCCTGGGGTTCAGCAGGATGTGGCTTCCAATCCCGGCTACTGTTCAATCCCGGTGACTCTGGACCGATGACTTTCTGTCTGAAGCTGGTCTCCGCAAGCACCGCAGTAGCCACCACACCAGAATGACCGAAGCCTCCGTCACAGTGGAGTTCCCGTCGCTCCCTGTCTCTGCTGATGTAAAGCGAGCAGCGGTCCTGAGCTTGTGCCTCTGCTCACCTGCGTGGGAGGAGTTCCTGGCGCCAGATTTGTCCAGGGGCAGCGGGGCTGATTGGCGGCTTCCGGAGCGAATGCAAAAGGGCTGCCGGTTTGCACCCCTGCCCACAGCGTGGAGTAGGGGTGCATGGCACACGCGCCCGCACCACACACACACCCCCAGACGTGGGTGAGCGCACTTGCTGGGTTTTGCCCCCGGGGCTGCAGGGTCCCACCTATGTTTCCTCCCCCCGACCTACATGGGACCCAGCTCCTCTTTAAACGTACCCAAGTCAATCGAGCTTTCTTTGCCTCAAAGGAGGGCTTATTCTCGAAAGCTCCTCACCGTCAGGCAGCGTGTTAAACCCTAAATGCACCATCTGTCCTCAGAACCTCGCGTGGGAAGGACTCTGATTAGCCCCCTTTCACAGGTGAGGGGTGGCCTCGTTTCCCAGGGCTCATGGGGCCGGGTATGGAAATCACTGGAAACTGCTGCTGCCTCTCAGACCTGGTGGGCTTAACCTCCCCTCCCACCCTAACGTGGGGATGGGGCTGAGGTCCCAGGGACCTCAGCTTGGTCTTCTAGAGACAGGCGTCCCTGCAGGGTGAGCTTCCTCCGTTCCTGTCCCAGTTCTTGGCTGTCCCCGGGGCCTCTCCCTTTTCCTGTTTTGACGGTGGCTCAGCCAGGCCCGGAGACAGGGGCATGATGTCTTAATCCTCCAGGTGGCGGCTGTGATGGAGGATTCCCCATCAGCCCGGCCACCTGCTGGCCCGTCTCCCCCTTAACCACTCTACCTGGTGCACGACGTGGGGACCCCTGAGCCCTGGCACCCTGAGTGGGGAGAGGCCCCACTGGCGGGTCCTTGTGCCCCTGCCCCCTGCACCTCTTTCCAGAAAGCAGGTGGGGTGGGGGACTCGGTGGCCCGCCCTGGGTTCGGCTCTGGCTGCCACAACACTCATAAATCAGGGGTGAAGGGGGTGTCGGAAATGGGTCTGCGGAATGTCTGGCCGGGGCGGGGCGGGGGTGAGCACTTAACTCTTAAAGCACAGGGGTGGGCAGAGGCGCTGGCCCCAGGGTGCCGGAGAGCAGCTGGCGTGGGACATGGGGGGCTCCCCGCCCGCGAGGCAGCGGCAACGAAGAGGTTATGTCCCCAGCCCTGGTGGGGGGATAAATTGAGGGTGTGACGCTCCCCACCGTCCCCACCGTCCGGACCTGCCTGTCACGATGGCCCCAGGAAGAGTCCTCCTCTGCTCGCTGCTGCTCCTGTCACTGCAGTTGGGCCTCGGCTGGGGCCCTGGTGTTCGGGGGGCCCCGGTGGTGGAGGGAGAGCTCCGAGGGACCCAGAGGCCACAGCTGGGTAAGGTCCCCCCCCCCGGGCCCCGCGTGACCCCCAGCTCCTTCCCACCCAGATGCCACCTGCCATCAGCGGCCCCTTGTCCCCTGCAGGTGGCCGCCCGCGCCGAGCCCTGGCCAGCCCGTGCCAGCTGTGGAGCCTGTCCCTGCCCGTGGCCGAGCTGGGTCTGGGCTACGCGTCGGAGGAGACGGTCACCTTCCGCTACTGTGCGGGCAGCTGCCCCCGCGGCGCGCGCACCCAGCATGGCCTGACGCTGGCCTGGCTGCGGGGCCAGGGCCGAGCCCTCGGCGGGCCCTGCTGCCGGCCCACCCGCTACGCCGACGTGGCCTTCCTCGACGACCGCCACCGCTGGCAGCGGCTGCCCCAGCTCTCGGCGGCTGCCTGCAGCTGCGGCTGAGGACGCCTGGCCTGGGGCCCCGCGGCCTCTCGAGGGGCTCTACTGACTTATTTATTGGAGACCAGAGGGGAGGTGGGCCGGGGCCGCCCGCAAGGAGCCTAATAAAGGAACTGCCGCATGACTGTGTTCAGCCCGAGGGTGCCTTGACCCTGCCACCTTGGCTCCCGGTGCGGGTTGGGGGCCGGGAGGCGGGTTCCGGGCTTCCCCTGCACCGCCCAGCCCCTGCCAATAGCCAGCGCAAGCAAGGCCGGTTTGTCCACTCCCCCACTTTATTTACAAACACGGTGGCTCCGAGAAGCTGCGGGAAGGGTCTGGGGTTCAGCAGGCTGGGGGCGGCTGTCCGGGCTCCCCTGATTCCATCCCCTCCGGGAGGGAGCGACAGATCACAGAGATGCGTCGGCCCCGGGGTACCCGACGCTCTCCAAAAAAGGACTCTTCATCCCGAAGAATCTCATGGGAGAAGTCATAACGGGCCGAGCCCCTGCAAGAGAAAACAGGCTGTGGCTGGGTGGGGTGACGGCAGCCCCCGAGCCAGGCGGACGGCCTGCCATGGGGGAACGATCGTGTCTGCCGGGAGGGCTAAAAAGAGAAGGTGCTCAACATGCTAGGTGGGCATCTGATGAGTTACTGGTGGGGAGGGGGCTCCCCGGCCGGGCAGTACCTAAGGATGTAGAGGGAGCCTGGCTCCAGCAAGAGTTCCAGCCACTCCCCCGGCTCCTGGGTGTGCACCAGCCGCATGACGCTGGGAGATAGCAGGGACAGGCCAGCGATGGTGGCTCCACAGAACTGCAAGACGGGGCATGGGGGGGCATGGCGGCCGGTCACTCTCTGGCCTAGGCCAGCCCAACCCCAGCTGGGAGCTTGTGCAAGGCTCTGGCCTCTGCCCACCTTGATGCTGTCCACGTGTGGCTTGATGTAGCCCCGAGGTTCCAGGTCCAGCACATGCACGGAGGACAGCAGGGTCTGGCCGGGGCTAAAGGCGGCAGCTTGCACGCGCTGCAGGATGGCCCGGCTTGCCTCTGACCAGCGTGACTTTTCTGTCTCTCGGAAACCGTGGATGGCCTGCACAGAGAGCTTCGGTCAAGCCTGTAAACTCAGAGGGAGCAGGGAAACTGAGGCACGGGGGGGGGCAGTGCAAAGGACTGGTTTTCCCAACATGCCCCCTTGACACCACCTGCAACGCAACACCTCGATCCTATCTACCCTAAGATCCTGGGTCTCAAACCCCAACCCCTGCCCTCCCAGGCCCAGCCTTACTCCTTGGTACCCGCCTGCAGGCTCCAATTCAGTCCCAGATCCTGTCCCCAGTGCTGGCCCCACTCCAATATTCGTCTGTCTGCCTCCGCCCACAACTGGTGACCCTCCCTCATCTCGCTCCACCCCTGCGTCGGCCCCGGACCTTGCTCCTGCCCCCCAAACACCCTAAGGTTCCAGGTCCGGCCTCCAGCTGTGGCCACGCCCTCATCTCCAGGCTTTCACGGCCCGTGCAGCCCCCCCAGGGCATCAAGACTCCGCCCCCACGCCGCAGGCCCCGCCCCCTCGTAGCCCCGCCCCTCCAGGAGCGTCATCCGGCCCCGCCCCCGCGCAGGCCCGCCCCCCGCGCTGCCGGCCTCACCGCGTCCCAGTGATCGTATTCGTAGCGGCGGCGGCGCAGCTCGGGCTCCAGCTCGCGGCTCAGCGTCTCCTCCTCGGCCGCGCTCAGGAAGCCTGGCCGCACCACAGCCGCGTCCCGAAGGCGGCTCAGGACGGCCGGGCCCGAGCCCCGCACCCAGCCGGGCCAAGGCAGCGTCCCCAGCGCCAGCCGCCCACTCCCGGCCATAGCCCCGGAGCCGGGTCGTGGAAGCGGTCGGAGTCAGGGCCACGCCCCCGCCCCGCGGCCATTGGCCGTGCAGCACCGAGCCCCTTCAGTGATTGGCCTTCTCCGGAGTCCCGCCCCCCGGCCGAGGCTAGTGGCTGCTGCTCGGCTCGCCCTCTCAGGCTATTGGCTCCCCGTAGAGCCCGCCTCCTCTCCTGCGCGATTGGACGCCGCGGACGGTGGAGGCCGGAGGGGCGGGGCTCGAGGGCCGGAGTCGGCCTCCCCTGAGCTCTGCGGTCGGGAGGTGCCCGAGCGAGCGTTTGGGCCAATGCCCAGGGGAGATTGAGGGGAAAGGACGCTCAGGCCGAGAGGAAGGGGTCAAGGGCACAGGGGTCAGGGGGAGACGTCAAGGCCATGGTCATGGGGTCGGGCCAAGTAGGAGGTTGAGGTCAAAGGTTAAGCCAAGCATCACCCATCCCCCCTCCACTGGGTCATTCCTGCCCCTGTACCAACAGGTACCTCCTATCTTATAAATAAAAAACAACAAAATAAAAACCCCTCCTCTTCCTTTAAGGCTAGAATTGGCACAGCACCATTTGCAGCCCTTATTGGAATATTTAGTGGATCCAGACACGGATTGTCATCGGCCTCTAACATTGCAAAATGAGGGGCCACGAGCACTTTGGGTGCCTCTCGATGGGTGCACACACCTCCACTAAGGGGTCATTTCCCAAGCAGTGGAGCCCGAATCCCATCAGACTGCTCTGGGTTTATAGCTCAAGTCACAGGAAATAATCAAGGACAGAGGTCCCAGCCCGTGCTGATCCAATCACCAAAATTCAGATGGAAAGTCCACAAGGCAAACGGCCTTGTATCTCCAACAAGTGAACTTCAAAGAAAGAGAAGAAAAAGGGGGGGAGATTGTGAGAGAGATTAAGGGGAAAACCCACAGTTGCACGAGGCTTGGGGAGTCCAACATCCACCAGTTGCAAGGTATGTGCCTCATCTGGATGCAGATTGGAACAAAGTGAAAACGCAGAGGTAACTGCCGAGATTTGGACACTGGGTGAGTATGTGACCATGGTAATAAGCATTGTTATTATTTTTTTAGGCTTGTGAGTGGTACTGCGGTTGTCTTTTTTTTTTTTTTTTTTTTAAGATTTTATTTATTATGAGAGACACAGAGAGGCGGAGACACAGGCAGAGGGAGAAGCAGGTCCCTGCAGGGAGCCCGATGTGGGACTCGATCCCAGGACCCCGGGGTCACGCCCTGAGCCGCAGGCAGATGCTCAACCACTAAGCCACCCAGTCGTCTGTGTGGTTGTCTTTTTAAGGATTCATCTTTTTAGAAATTTGTGTTGAGATATTGACCCCACGACCCCTCCAGTGACGGCCACATGTTGTCTGCTCTCCTTATACAGTGAAATTCCTTGAAAACCTTGTCCAGCTCCCGTGTCTTCCTGCCCCTTCTCTCTGCGGGCGCTCCAGGGTGGCTTTTGGCACCCAGAGCACTGAACGTGCTCCTACTCATGGGGCCCGTGACTTCCACTGTGCCAGGTCCAGCAGCCGGTTCTTAGCCTGGCTAACTTATCGACATCCTGATGATGTCTTTTCCATTTTTATTCCCAATCCTACCCCAGATTTATCCATCCCCTGGGATGTCTGAGGCACGTCAAACACCAGAAGCAAAGCGTCCGAACTCAGCTCCTGATCCCCTGCCCGACCTGCGCCTCCCCGCAGCCTTTCCACCTGTCAGCTCTGCCTCTGACCTCTCCTGGCCACCCAGCTGGGGCCGCCAGCCTTCATCTGATTATTTCAAGTCTCCTAACTGGTCCCAGCATTTCCACACGGGCTGCATTCCTCCCCCTACTCTGTGGGAGCCACAGTCCTCCTGCTTTTCATTCTTTTCAAAACCCTCCAGGGCTCATCTCCCTCCTTGCTCAGATCTACCAGGCCTTCCTTTCCATTCTCATTTCTCCACTGTCCCCGCGGCCACTCCACTTCAGCTATGAGCCTCCTTGGGGCCCCTCCTACGTGGCAGCCACAGTCCTGCCACAGGGCCTTTGCACTTGCTATGCCCGCTGCCCAGACTGCTCTGCCCCTCTCTCACCCTAAACATCTTCTGTTCAAGCATCACCTTCTCAGCAAGGCCTTTGTCTTCTACAGCTGTCACACACAAACACACTGCATACCTCTTTTCCTGCTTTTTAAGAAACTGTCTAGGGGTGCTGGGTGGCTCAGTTGGTTAAGTGTCTGCCTTGGGCTTGGGTCATGATCCTGGGGTCCTGGTGTCGGGTTCCCTGCTCAGCGGAGAGTCTGTTTTTCCCTCTCCCTCTGCTGCAATTTATGCTCATGCATGCTTTTCTCAAATAAGTAAATCTTAAAAAAAAAGAGAGAGAGAGAGAGAGAGATTACGTTCTTGGAGGGCAGGGATTTTTGTTTTCTTCGAGGTATGAGGTGGCCTCTAGACAGTGCCTGAAATGTTGTATTTGCTCAGTAGAGTTTGCTGAAGTTAGGGCACTGGAGGTGAGAGCCTCGGGGTCAGGCTGAGGGCCGGAGAGGCCTCGCGAAGGGCACGCGCGTGCGGGCCGTGGTGGAGCAGCGAGGGGAGGCGACAGAGATGGGGATCAAAGACTAGAAAGATTTAATTGAAAATCACAGTGTCTACTTCAAGATGCCCGCCCTGAGGGGCACCCCCAAACCCAGAGTTCCTCACGGGGCCCTTCCAGGCTCAGCCGAGGGGCGGGCGGGGCTGCAGCTCCAGTGTCTGGCCTGGTGCCTGGTGTCCCCCGACTCCTCCGGAGGGTGAGGTCCCGCACTCAGATGCTCGTGGGGGCCGGCTCTGTCGCGGCCACCACGGCCATGGGCTCCTTCTGCACCAGCTCAGGCTCGTCCTCCCCGTCCTGGGGCGGGTGCACCAGAACCTTGTCTAAGATGCCAAACTCCTGGGCCTCCATGGGGCTCATGTAGCGGTCCCTCTCCATGGCCGACTCTGCCGGGGGAAGCAAGAGGCAGGACGCACATGCGTGAGGGCGGACACCTGAGGCCGGGTTTGGGTCCCTGTCCTGCCACTTCTGGGGTAACCCGTTCTGCCACAGTGGCCTTCCCCCTTTGGTGCCTCAGTTTCCCCAATCGGTGAAACACCCGTTTCCATTTCTCCTTTTTTACCTGTTACTCATGAATAACATACACCCAGGAAAGGCCCCAGATCGTAAATGGACAGTGTGAGTTCCACACGGAACATGCCCACGTGGCCAGCACCCACATCAAGACACGGGCCGTCCCCACAGCCCTGACCCCCACAGCCCTGCCACAGCCTACGTCCAGTCACTGCCTCCTCCGGCCCAAGAGCAACCATTAGCCTAAAGGTGGCCTAACGGCATAGAGAAGTACACTTCTTTTTGTTTTTATTTAATTTTATTTTTTAATTTTTTTTTTGGGGGGGGAGGTTTTATTTATTTATTTATTTATTTATTTAAAAAATAAATTTATTTTTTATTGGTGTTTAATTTGCCAGCACATAGAATAACAGCCAGTGCTCATCCTCTTTTTGTTTTTAAATATGTGGAATCTGGACACCTGGGTAGCTCAGTCGGTTAAGTATCTGCCTTTGGATCGGGGTGTGATCCCGATCTCGATCCTGGGATTGAGCCCCACATCAGGCTCCCTGCTCAGTGGAAAGTCTGCTTCTCCCTCTGCCCCTGCCTGCCGCTCTGCCTACTTGTGCTTTCTCTCTCTCTCTCTCTGTCAAATAAAGAAATAAATCTTTAAATAAATAAATATGTGGAATCGCAGAATATTTATTTACTCCTTTCTCTCACTCAGTAGCATTTCCGAGCTTCAGCCAGGCTGCCGTGTGTCACTGTGGGTGAGTCTCTGGTGCTGCCGTGGACATTCCACAGCGGGATTAAAGCACGAATGCCCCCGTCCTGCTGCTGCCGGGCACCGGGGTGCTTGCCACGGTGGGGCTCTACAGACAGGCCGGCCGTCAGCGTTGCTGTCCGCATCTTTGTTCTTTTTTTTTTTTTTTAAGACTTTATTTATTTATTCATAGAGACACAGAGAGAGAGAGGCAGAGACACAAGCAGAGGGAGAAGCAGGCTCCATGCAGAGAGCCTGACGTGGGACCTGATCCAGGGTCTCCAGGATCACGCCCTGGGCTGCAGGCGGTGCTAAACTGCTGCGCCACCAGGGCTGCCCTATCTTTTGTGGACAGAAGCCCTCATTTCTCTTGGCTACACGCTGAGAGGGGTAATGGTGGCAGTTTTGGCCACTCGGAGCCGAGCTGGTAGGTGGCGAGCAGCTTTCCTGGGCGGTTGTACCGTGTTCACTCCCGCCTGCAGTGGGTGAGCATTCCAGGGACTGCACACTCTCACTGGCATGCAGCGTTGTGTTCTAGATTTTAGCTGTTCTAGTGATTGAAATGGTTCTCACCGAGGCCTTTATCGGCCTTTTCCTAAAAACCAATGACATTATTAAAAAAAAAAAAAAAAAAAAGAAAGAAAAAAAAGATGGGACGCCTCGGTGGCTCAGCGGTTGAGCGTCTGCCTTCAGCAGCTCAGGTCCTGATCCCGGAATCCGGGATCGAGTCCCACATCGGGCTCCCTGCATGGAGCCTGCTTCTCCTTCTGCCTGTGTTTCTGCCTCTTTCTCTGTGTGGTCTCTCTTGAATAAATAAATACAATTTTTAAATAAATTAAATAAATAAGTAAATAAATAAAAGATACATGGGTGAGGGGTGCTTGGGTAGCACAGTTGGTTAAACGTCTGACTCTTGATTTCTGCCCTGGTTGTGATCTCAGGGTCGTGAGATGGAGCCCTGGGTCAGGCTCCACAGTGAGCGAGGAGTCTGCTTGGGTTTCTCTCTGCCCTTCCCCCAATGTGCTCTCTAAAATAAGTAAGTCTTAAAAAAATATATATATATATTTATAATATATATATGCAAATTTTATCTATCTATCTATCTATCTATCTATCTATCTTTGAGCAGTCTTCATGCCCAACGTGGGGCTTGAACTCCGGACCCTGAAATTGAGAGTCACGTGCTCTATCGACTGAGCCGACCAGGTGCCCCCCTAATGATGTTATTTTTAAATATTATTGCTAAAGATCATGAGCATCTTTTCCTCTATTTCTTTGCCACTTGGAATATTCTTTATTGAGACCCCGTTCAAACCTTTAACTTATTTCGGTGAAGTTTTCATGAAGATTCTGCAAATTGGTCTTTTTAAAGTGCTGAGGACAGGGATTCTCCACTGGGGATGATTCCTGATAATTCAATGGGGACACTGGGTGATGCCTGGAGGCAGTTTGGGAAGGAGGCAGTCACAGATGGAAGGTGCTACTGGCATCCAGTGGGCAGCGGCCAGTGATGCTGCCCCACGTCCCACAGTGGCCAGGACCAAGGATGATCTAGCCCTGAGTGTCAACAGTGCCAAGGTCGAGAGGCCCTGGCTCAGCACGAGGCCTGTCACATATGTGTGTGTTGGTTAAAATAGCGGAGCGCAGCCAGGGCTCTGCCTGGGGCGGGGGGCACTCACCAATCACCTGCAGGCTCTGTTTGGTGTGCTTGGCGTAGATGCCGTAGAGCTGCTTCTTGAGTTTCATGATCTCCTCTGCCTGGATGGCGATGTCTGTGGCTTGGCCCTGGGGGGCAGCCCAAGATGGGTAAGAGGGAAAAGGTCAGAATGAGCCTCAGCCTCTCACAGGGAGGCTGGAGGGTGTGCAGACAGGTGGGGCAGGGCTTCGCAAGTCCCTGCACGTCCTGCTGCATCTTTGCCCCACCCCGAAGACTTCCTGTAATTTTTTAAAAAATATTTTATTTATTCATTTTAGAGAGAGAGCATGCACGCAGAGGGGAGGGGCAGAGGGAGAGGGAGAAGCAGATTCCCCACTGAGCTGGGAGCCCAATGTGGAGCTCGATCCCAGGGCCCTAAGACCATGACCTGAGCCAAAATCAAGAGTCAGATGCTTAACCTACTGAGCCACCCAAATGCCCGAAGGCTTCCTTGTATGAACTGTATTTTCTGCATGTGGAGCTTTGCCCTGCCCAGGACAAGTGGATTCCTGGAGAGAGTGAATAGCTCCAGCTCAGGCCTGAGTTTTCACAGGCAAAGTAGCCAAATCCAGAGGATCCAGGGTACACGCCCTCACCACCTCCTCTGTGGGGCTCTCATACTCAGAGCCATTGTCCCCTGCCCCCCCAGGGCCAGGGTCCCGACAACTAGGTCAGCTCCCACACCCCAGAGCCCGCCGAGATTACTGACACTAGCCAGTCCTGAGCTTGCTGGTCGTGCCTCACTGTTCCTTCCTGCAGAAACCACAGCAAAATCCTTGTCCATTGCTCCCACTCCGTGCCTCCTGAGTGACCCTGGTGCTTCCCATGTGGCCGTGCCTGGAATGGCATGTTCCCCCCCCCGCCCCCCCGTCCTGCCCCTTGGGAACTGTAACAAACTGTCTTTCCCATGGGAGTCCTTTCCTGACCTGCTGGCCTTGCTGTACATGCATCATTGTAAAACCTACATTTTCAAACACTGACACTCCTGCATGACTGCCACCCAGTCGGTCCCTCTGTCTAGACACCGTCCCCCCACCCCCCACCCAAAGCAGCCTGCACAGCCGGCAGGGCACTCACCCGAGCGCCCCCCGAGGGCTGGTGGATCATGATGCGGGAGTTGGGAAGCGAGTGGCGCATGCCCGGGGTGCCAGCGGCCAGGAGTAGGGAGCCCATGCTGGCGGCCTGGCCCACGCACCATGTGCAGATGGGGTTCAGGATGTACTGCATCGTGTCGTAGATGGCCAGGCCCGAGGTCACCATGCCTCCTGCAGTGGGGGTGTGTGTGTGTGAGGAGCTGTGCGGGCTCCAACCCCCATCCTTTCCCTAGTGCAGCGCAGGGGCCCTAGGGAGGGCTTGTGTAGAGGCAGCCCTTTTTTTGGTGGGGGGGGGGGTGAGAGGCAGCCCTTTAAAGCAGGTGTCACCAACACAAATATTTCCAAGGGTAGGGAGGTGACAGAAACAGGTGACACGAACTAAATGGAGGCAGAAAGGGAGACCACTTGCTCCAGAATGAGCTGTTACAACCTGTGCACATGGGCCCAGGGAGACCAGATCTGTCAAAGTTTCAAGAGAAAGTGGAAATCGGGGAGCGTGTGGTGGCCCGAGAGGGAAGCCCTGGAGCCAGCCTGCCCTGGCAGTTTTGTCTGCGTGACCTTGGGCAAGTTACCCAGCCTCTCAGCCACAGTGGCTCCTGGCAGACTGGGGATCGCTGAGCAGTACCTACCACGTGCAGCTGCCATGAGGACAAGATGAGTTCAGTGCCTATAAAATGCTTCAAATCTGGGGCACAGTAAGCACCGTCACAGTGAACTACCCTCTTTTGGGAGAGGGTGGTATAGGTGGTGGCAGCTGCCAATTTTAAAAAGCTGACCGCAGGGTCAGGTTGGTAAAATGTTATGTGTGGGGTCTAAGAGGCAGGCTGGGCTGCCAGTTTGTGAACCTAGATCTAAAAGCAAGGAACAGGCAACTTGTGGAGGTTTCAGGACAGTTTTGGGATTCTGAAGGCAGCTCAGCATCCTTCCTTTCTCCAGAGGGAGAATGTTCCTGATCCAAGTGTGTGTGTGTGTGTGTGTGGGGGGGGGGGGGGTCTCTGTCCCCTGAGTCACCTGGAGTGTCCCAGGAAGTGGCCCTGGCACCCGGGGAAGGCTCCACTCACCCGGGCTGTTGATGTACATGTGGATGGGCTTCTTGTTGCTCTCAGACTGCAGGAACAGCAGCTGGGCGATAACCAGGCTGGCCACGCTGTCATCGATCTGCAAGTAAGCGGGGAGGGTGGGCTGCCCAGCTGGGGGGTGCGGAGCGGGTTAACGGAAGCAATTACAAGCTGGCTGGGGATGAGTCAGGAACAAGGATGGGTGTCAGAGCCCAAGTGAGATGGCAGGGGAGAATTCAGGACCAAGGAGGGGAGGTGCTGAGGTTGGGGCACAGGAAGGGGGGAGTCAGTGGGCTCAGGGCAAGGAAGGGAAGGAGTCAGGAGGGTTGGGGAGACGGATTAGAGCCAGGAATGGGGAGGATCACTGGTGAGGGAGGGAGTCAGAAGTCAGGAAGGGTAAAGCAGAGGGTCTGAGGAGGGGTGGGGGTGGGGCGCTGGGGCCAGAAGAGGGGGCTGAAGGCTTCGGTGCCCAGGAAGTGGGATGTCAGCCTGGGGCCAGAGCAGGCAGGAAAGTCCAGGGGGAGGGGTCAGGAGGTCAAGAGGGCTCGAGGAGGAGGGGCTCGTGGGGTCGGGGCAGGCGCAGGGGAGGACCCCGCGGGGCGCTCACCGGACCCATGACACACACGATGCGCTCCCGCAGCAGCCGCGAGTAGATGTCATAGGCGCGCTCGCCGCGACCCTGGGGCAGAAGGACGGCGGCGAGAGTCAGGGCAGCCCGGAGACCCCGACTCCCGCCCGGGCCGAGTTCCCGCGGCCGCCGTACCGTCTGCTCCACCACGATGGGAATGAGCGGGAGAGCCCGGGCCGCCGTCACGTGCAGGCTCCGCTGCAGCGCCAGGCCGGTCCTGGGCGTCCGCCGCGGGGGGAAGCGGGCGGCAAGGCGAGGCCCCAGCGCGGGGGACCTACCTACCGCCACCCGGGCCCCCCCGACCAATATTCCGGGCCACATCCCGCCGCAGTCCGTCCCGGCTTCCGTCCGATGGCGGAACTACAACTCCCGGCGTGCTTTGCGCCCGTGGCGCATGCTCACTGCCCGCCCACGTCCTGGGAGCTGGGCCGGCGTGCTGAGGGGCGGGGCGGAGGGCGGGGCGGGGCGGAGCCCAAAGGGGGCGGAGCCGGAGGCCCTTCAATGCGGCCGGTTGTAGTTCCCTTCCCAAAGAGCTTGGCTGGCTCAGTCGGTGGGGCGACTGCATCTGGGGGTCATGAGTTCAAGCCCTACGTGGGCTAAAACTTACTTAATAAAAAAAAAAAATAAAAAATAAAAAATAAAATAAAATAAAATAAAATAAAATAAAATAAAATAAAATAAATAAAATAAATAAAAAAAATAAAAAAATAAAATAAAATAAAATAAAATAAAATAAAATAAAATAAAATAAAATAAAATAAAATTGACAGCTGCATTGTACTCACTGGGCTTTCCAACTCGGTGAGACTAACTACTGAGACCTTTCCATTCAGCCATGGACCCCAGGTTGTGGGAGCCCAAGGATGGTGTTGCTGACTCCGGCTGGGAGATGGGTGTGAAAAGGTTTCCTAGGAAGAGTGTGTATTGGGACTGGATTTTTAAGGATGGATAGGAGTTCGTTAGCTGGAGATAGACGTTCCTGGGAGGAGAAAGAATAGGCAAAGGGATGGAAGTAGGAAGGTTCCTGGAAATGTTTGGGACCTCTCTTTTCCTCCAGATCAGCTCAAATGCTGCCTTCCTACAGTGTCCCCAGAGCCTAGAACGGTGCCTGGCACGCAAATAGGTGCTTATCAATGACGCTTTGAACCAAGAGGTGATAAGGGAGGAAGGTTAAGAGCTGAGAGCTTTAGAGGCAGCTGCCCCACCTGCCAAGCTGGCTCAATCCATGACGTGCTGTGTGATCTTAGGTGCGCTGTTTAACCTCTCTGAGCCCAAAGTTTCTCATCTGGAAGATGGCATTGATCAAACCAATCTCACAGGGAAGGATTTAAAGAGACCTGCTGAAGCAGCATACTGAAGTCACCCGAGTTCAGATTTGCGCTCCATTACTTACTAGCTGTGTGTCGCTGAGCCTCAGTTTTCCATCTGTAAAAAGGGATAATGATAACATGCATCTGAGGGCTGCTGTCAGGGCCTCAGAATGGGGCCTGACACACAGTAAGGGCTCAGTTTGTATTAGCTGCTGATGGGTTTTAATTATTTGATTGTGTTAGCCGGGAACCACAGGGGTCCAAGAAGTCCTCCCTTCGTCCTTTTGAGGTGGGCTTTGATGGATAGATAGGAGTTCACCAGGCAGACAGAGCCTAAATGCTGGACCCTAACAATGATGCTGGGTTCCCTAGATAAGGGTAGTTTTTGTATCCCTGGAATCGCAGGGGACCCCAGTCTGACGGCAGGAGAGAGCAGGACACAGACACTCCCGCCTTATGGAATCAGGGCAGCATGGAGAGAAAGACCTGGAAGCAGAAGAACTTGGAGGAGGCCTTGGAGGCACCCCTGAAAGAAGGCCTAGACCTAGGCCTCGGTGACAGGGGCTGGGGGTGAGGGGAGCCTGTGTGGGGGAACAGGGAGTGGCATTGCCCGGGGTGGGGGGGGCTGTGGAGGTAGGTGGGCAGCGTGGGCGGTCCCAGTTTCTGCTGTGAGTCAGGTGGGTGGCCCTGCCCAGCCGGTTCCCCTATTGCCCAAGCTCCCTGCCCTGCCCCAGGGGGAGAAGGGTGGGCCTGTCAGGTGCCACAGCCCCTGCAGTCCCTCCCCCGACACTCCCCCGCTCCCCCTGACCTCACCGCCTCCCTTTGTTTCACCTGCTTTACTGCCCATAGTTCAACTACTTCTCCCCTCCTCCGTCCACAGCGGTTACTGCTTCATACAGCAGCCTGAGAAAGCTCATCGCGTCACAGCCCTCCCTTGCCTAATGCCCTCCCCTTGGCTCCCCGTCCCCCACACTGACCTCTTCCCTCACCTCCTTCCACCCACTTTCCCCACTTGGCTCCAGCCGTGACACTGGCCAGCTCGCTGTTCCTCAAAGGTGCCAAGCCCCATCCAGGCACCTGGGCTCCGCTTGCGTCCTCTTCCTGCATCTATTCCCTTCCGGACATAGACACCACCCCTCGAATGTCACCTCTTTAGAGAAGGCTTCCCTGATCCCCCTTTTTAATATCCCAGGCACATTCTGGAACCTTCGCCTTGTTTAAATTGGCTGTCCAAAACAGTGGCGTCAAGTCACTTGTTTTCTCCTTTATCATCTGTGGAACGTGAGCTCCTGGAAGCCAGGGGTCTTATTCAGCCCTGTGGTCCTCGGGATGGCATTTGTCAAGCCTTTTTGACTGGGACTCACAAGGAGACGTACAGCTGACGTAGAGTCTGAGTACACAAAAGTACACACGCTTCATGAAATGATATTTGTCTTTACTCTGAGCAGTGCCTTCCAATGTTTTCTATTCTGTTTTTTCTTCTATTCTGTTTCATCTACGTTGGGGTTTCTCAGCCTTGGGACCATCGAAATTCGACGTTGGATGATTCTTTGTGTGGGGAAGGCCACCCTGGTATTGCGCCGTGTTGAGCAGCATCCCTGGGCTCGACCCACTAGATGCCGGTAGCGCTCCCACATCGTAGCAGTCAGAAATGTCTCAGACGTTGCCAAGTGTCCTCTGGGGGGAAGAGTTGCTCATAGTTGAAAAATCACTGACTTAAATTTTTTTTTGGGGGGGGGGATCCCTGGGTGGCGCAGCGGTTTAGCGCCTGCCTTTGGCCCAGGGCGGGACCCTGGAGACCCGGGTCCCACGTCGGGCTCCCGGTGCATGGAGCCTGCTTCTCCCTCTGCCTATGTCTCTGCCTATGTCTCTGCCTCTCTCTCTCTCTCTGTGACTATCATAAGTAAATAAAAATTTAAAAAAAATAACTGATTTAAATTAAAGTGGTGGGGCCCCTGGCTCAGTGGAAGAAGCTTCGACTCTTGGTTTGGCTTCAGGTCATGACCTCAGGGTTGTGAGACTGGAGCCTGGAGGGGGCTCCTTGCTCACCAGCAAGTCAGCTTCCCCTCTCCAAGCCCCTCTCCCCCACTTCTGCATGTGTGTGCTCTCTTTCAATCTCTCTCTCAAATAAATAAATAAATAAATAAATAAATAAATAAATTTTAAAAATAGAGAGTGACCTGAAATGGAAAATCAAAAGCGAAAAAAAAAAAAAAAAGGAAAATCAAAAGCAACTTTTGAATAGTATCTGGCACCTTGTAGGCACTCAGGTACTTAATGGGTACCTTCTTCCTCCAACTTTGTTGGGCAGTATGATCTCAGTGAACAAATCCATGTAATTAGGTGGCAGGGAGAGGGAATATTTTGACCCTTGGCTATAAAATCAGTCCATCTTAGGTGATTACTCTGTTGTCAGAGAGAAGCTCTGATCATTGTTACCGGTTCTCAGATGTCTGCAGAACAGTCCTGTTGACATGGATAGAAATTGAAAATTAAGAGAAGAAATGGAAAACCAAGGACTGAAGAGGCTGTGGGCAGATGGACACTCCCGTCAACAGCTCACAGATGTCGCTACAACTTCTCTGGAAATGAAGTTGACCCCACATTTCAGATTCACACAGTCTACTTCTAGTTACTCCCATTTAGGAAATGATCGAAGGTGAGTACCAAGAGTTGGCCATAAGGCTGTTCGTGGCAGAGCTGTTTCTAGGCTGTTATAACTGTTGTTTCAGGTAGCGAGTGCTGCGTAACAAATCATCCCACACACCTAGGGGTTTCAAACAGCCACAGCTTATTATGTCTCACACTTGGGGAATCTGGCCTGGGCTCCTGTGGTTCTTCTGCACGTGGAGTTTGCTGGGGCTGGAAAATCCACCGTGAACATTCTGTGGTCACATGTTAGGAGCCTCACCTCAGCTGTGTGGGCATCTCTCTCTCTCCATGTGGCTGCTTGGGCTTCCTCGAGTATGGTGGTCTTCACATCTCCCATGACAACTGGCTCCCAAGAGAGAGGAGGCAGACTTGTCTTTTTCTTTCTTCCTTTCTTTCTTTCTTTCTTTCTTTCTTTCTTTCTTTCTTTCTTTCTTTCTTCTTTCTTTTTTTTTTTTTAAAGATTTTATTGATTTATTCATGAGAGACACAGAGAGAGAGGCAGAGACACAGGCGGAGGGAGAAGCGGGCTCCATGCCGGGGGATGTGGGACACGATCCCAGGACCCCAGCATCCCACTACATGCCTTCTTAAAAGCTTGGCCTGCAAGTTGCACAGCACCTCCTTGTCACATTCTGTCAGTCAAAGCAAGCCACGTGGCCCAACCAAGATTCACGGGGAGGAAAAGGCGTGTGGGGTGTGGCAGGGGCACCCAGGATGGAAAGAATGAATGGTGGTCATCTGCCACACTTATGCCAGCAAAGAATTGGAAATAAGTGTCCAAAAAAGAGGGAACTGATGAAATCATTAACAATTTTAAATTGAAAAAAATAAAAAATTCTAAATGAAAAAAATATGATCAAGTATTGATATTGTGGAATATTACTGGTATTTACTGATTGCCTACGCGGATGCAGGGTTTATTAGTTAGGTATGACTGTGGTGGAGGGTAACCCCAAAGTGCCAGTGACTTAGACAAGATAGGCATGTCTTTCTCTCCAAGTAACAGCCTGGAGGTTGGCACCCAAGGTGGGCAGGGTGGCTCTGTACCATGACGTCTCCAGAGGCCTTCTCCTTCTGACCCACACCTTAGCCATTTCTAGGGTCTTCAGAATCCAAAATGAGGCTTCCGCCGGCGCATTTCCATCCCAAGAAGCTGGATGGAGGCAGAGAAAGAGGAAGAGGCAAAGGGTGTGTGCCAGCCAGTCTTGAAAGATGGCTGCTGCCAACCTCTCTGCTTTTTTTGGCCATATAGCATTCCATCCCGTGCGCGTGTGTGTGTGTGTGTGTGTGTTAAATATATATATTTAACCATTTCCTTGTTGGTGAATGTCTTCATTGTGATGAAATATTTTTTTTTTCTCTTATCAGATTTATCTTTTAAAGAGACTCCCTGCGTTGGAGAGCCCTTGACCTCAGCCATCTACGCTTGTCTTTATCTATCTACACCCCCTAATAATCTCCTTTGATCTCTTGGCCTTAAGTACCTGCATATCTGATGCTTCCCAGGTTGGTGTCTCCCACTCAGATATCTCTCCCCAGCTCCAGACTTCCCTCCCTCCCATCTCCCCAGGGACTTATGCACCAAAATGAACGTGGTTGAGAGGAATCGCTGATCTTCTTTCCCACACCAAAGTATTGCTGTTTGCACCCTTCCATTTGCTTGTACTAAAGAAAAAAAATTGGAGTCATGCTTCCTTTCTCCCTCTTCATGGCACTGAAATGAGTTGGCTAATCCAGCAGGCTGAGCCCTGCAGGTTCCCCCAGAGCTCAGCATCTACCACCCACCAGTG
The DNA here is from genome assembly GCF_053574225.1 of Canis aureus. Classification (NCBI taxonomy): domain Eukaryota; kingdom Metazoa; phylum Chordata; class Mammalia; order Carnivora; family Canidae; genus Canis; species Canis aureus. Next base: position 54,990,359 of record NC_135629.1, read on the forward strand.
CAGGCTGCCTCCCTGGCTTGAGGCGCCACCACCTCTTGCCTTGACACTTGGAGTCACCTCCTCCCATTTCTCCCAGCTTCCAGCCCCGCTCCCTTGTAAACTAGTCTCCCTTCAGTGACCCGAGGAATGCTTTTAAAGCTTAAGTGAGCTCATGTCATCCTTCTTAGAACCCTCCTGTGAGTCCCTGATCCACTCAGCTCAAAGGCCTAATAATAGTCCACGGCGCTCTATGCAGTCTGATAGATGCCCTCTCCTGCCCCGTGCCCATCTGGCTTCACCTCCTCCGTCTCTCCTCCCTGCTCACTCCACTGCAGCCACACTAGTCCCCCCACTGTTCCTCTAACTCATCAGACACACGCTGGCCTCAGGGCCTTTGCACTGGCTGTGCCCTCTGCCTGGAATGCTCTTCTCTCACGTCCTCATGGCTCCCTCCCCGTCTCCATTAAGCCCATGCTCATTGTCATCTCCTGACACCCCTATTTATTGTTTTAAAAGATTTTATTTATTTATTCATGAGACACACACAGAGAGAGAGAGAGAGAGAGGCAGAGACACAGGCAGAGGGAGAAGCAGGCTCCATGCAGGGAGCCCGATGTGGGACTCGATCCTGGGATTCCAGGATCATGCCCTGAGCCAAAGGCAGACCTTAACCACTGAGCCACCAGGCATTTCTGACTTTAAAACTGAAGCTCACCCTCAGCTCTCAGTGTACCTTATCCCTTTTCTATGCTTTGTTTTCTTGGTATGCAATTTATTAGCATAGCATTTCCCTACTCAAAGTATGCTTTATGGACCAGCAGTAGCAGCAACATCACCTGGATCGTATTAAAAATGCAGACTCTTGGGGCACCCGGCTGGCTCAGTCGGTAGAGCATGCAACTCTTTTTTTTTTTTTTTTTTAAGATTTTATTTATTTATTCATGAGAGACACAGAGAGTCAGAGACACAGGCAGAGGGAGAAGCAGGCTCCTTCCAGGGAACCCCGATGTGGGACCCAATCCCCGGACTCCATGATCATGCCCTGAGCCAAAGGCAGACGCTCAACTGCTGAGCCACCCAGGCATCCCATAGAGCATGAGAACTCTTGATCTCAGGATTGTGAGTCTGAACAGTGTCTGGCACATAGTAAGTTCCTGGTAAACATTTATTGAATCAATGAAGGAATGGCTAATGGGTAGAGAATAGGTTTTATGAGCCAATGATGCAGGCAGACGTGCCAGTCAGTGTTGTTGGTTGAAAGCAACAGAAATTGTCTAAAGCAGAGAGAAAATCTTGCAGATACTAGAGATTTCCAGTATGGGTGGCAGTCCTGAATATCCACTTGGAAAAAATAGGCAGAAGGTTTCAGGGATGCCTGGGTGGCTCAGCAGTTGAGCGTCTGCCTTCGGCTCAGGGCATGATCCTGGGGTCCTGGGATCCAGTCCCACATCAGGCTCCTTGTGAGGAGCCTGCTTCTCCCTCTGCCTGTGTCTCTGCCTCTCTCTCTGTATTTTTTTTTTTTTTTTTTTTGAAAGAAGGTTTCAGAGACTGAGCATTAGGGAAAATTTATCTCGGAGGTCACAGTTGCCTCTGGACACCACTGCCACCATGATGGACACTGCTACAGGCAATGAAGTTCCCACTCCCAAAGAAATGATTGGATGTTGGAAAACAAAACAAAGAAGCAAACAAACCAATAAAATAAAAAAGACGTGACAGTCGTCTTCCAAAAACGGAGACCAGTGATGGGGTAGATGTAGCCATTCAGAAGAGAGATGTGGAGGCAGCCTGTGGGAGGTAGAGTCTAGAGGAGGAGATGGACTTGTGAAGTGTTTAGGAGATAGAACAGAGCTTGCAGACTGCAGGATAAATTGTTTTCTAAAGGTCATGCTTCTCCTTTGTAGCAGTTACATAATAAATTACCCCATAATTTAGTGGCTTAGAACAATAGCAATAGCATTGAACATTATCAATAACAATACACATTATCTCATGCAATTTCTGTGGATCAGGAATCTAGGGGAGCTTGGCTTGGGGTCTTTCAGAAAGGTGATGTTAAAAATGTCAGACAGAGTTGTAGTCCTACCCAAAGGCTCAACTCGAGCGGAAGGATCCACTTCTAAGATTGCTCATTCACGGGGCTACCAAGTTGGATGCTGGACAAATTGGATGTCTAGCCATCATCAGCAGGCCTCAGTTCTTCCCCGTGTGGACTTCTTGATTAATTGAGTGTCCTTGCAACGTGGCGGCTGGCTTCCTTCTAGAACAAATGATCTAAGAGAGCAAAGTGGAAGCTATAATAGCGTAAACAACCTGGTTTTGGCAGTCACACATTGTCACTTCCACATTATTCTTTTTTTTTTTTTAATTTATTCGTGATAGACAGACAGAGAGAGAGAGAGAGAGAGAGGCAGAGACACAGGCAGAGGGAGAAGCAGGCTCCATGCAGGGAGCCCAACGTGGGACTCGATCCCGGGACTCCAGGATCGCGCCCTGGGCCAAAGGCAGGCGCTAGACCGCTGAGCCACCCAGGGATCTCCCTATCACTTCCACATTATTCTAATGGTCACTCATGGTTCAGTGTGGGCAGGGGACTCTGCAAGGGGATGATTTCAAGAGGTGAGCATCAGGGACGCCTGGGTGGCTAAGTGGTTGAGCATTTGCCTTCAGCTCAAGGTGTGATCCCAGAGTTCTGGGATCAAGTCCCACATCGGGCTCCCCGTGGGGAGCCTGATTCTCTGTCTCCCCATGTCTCTGTCTCTCTCTGTGTGTCTCTCATAAAGAAATAAATAAAATCTTTTTTTTTTTTAAAGAGGTGAGCATTATTGGAGGGTGGTCATCGCACCCCTCTACCCAGGGGTTACATTTCCCAGCATCCCTTGCATCTGAGGAGCCATATGATGAGTTTTCATTAATGGACCCTGCAAAGAAATGATGTGTGACACTTCTAAGCCAAGGAGCTTAAGTAGCAGGTGTGACTTCACTCTTATTCTCCTCCCACCAGCCCTCGCAGCTGAGTGCAGTGGCCTGATAAAATTGATGGAACCGTAGAAGGAGCCTAGGAAGGGAGCCACCTGCCAGTTAGGATGATTCCTTTTGGATTTGGATGAGTGAACAACACATTCCATCATATTTGAGTCATTAAACATTTTAAGATTTGTTCATTGCAGCAGCTAGCATTACCCAACTAATTCAGGAATGGATTGCATATGAATACCTGAACTCATTTATATTGTTGAATAAGGTTCACAGATTTCTGGCTAGAGCCATTGGATACATAAAGGTGCCTTTTACTGAGATAGAGATAGAATTTTGGGAGAAGATAATGAGCCAGTTTGGGGCAGGGTTTCCCTACTTTGGTAGTATTTTTTTTATTCTTTTTTTATTTCTTTTATTTTTATTCATTCATTTATTTATTTTTTACTTTGGCAGTACTGACATTTAGGGTTGGATAGTTCTATTTTGTCTGGGGCCATCCTGTGCATTGTAGCCCAGTAGTTCAGTAGCATCCCTGACCTCTATCCACTAGATGCCAGTAGTATCTCCCAATCATGTCAACTAAGAATGTCTCTAGACATTGCCCAGTGTCTCCAGTTGAGAGCCAGAGGGTTATGATCTAGGGAGTTGGGACCCAAGTGGAGATTTCCAGGAAACTGATGATTCTGTCATTCTGGCACCCAGGGAGCAGGGAGCAGGTGAGGCCTTCCCTCCATAACCCTGCCCCAGGAGTGGGTTGTAGTGAAAGGAGGCCAAGGAGGCCCTGCCAGCCAGAGAAGTAGGAGAGGAGCCCGGGGGAAGCAGTCACAGGTTCAGGGAAGACAATGCATCAAGCAGAAGAGCAAGTCTGGCAGGGGTGTAGGCTGTTGAGATCTGCCGTCAGTGTCAGAAGCATCAAATGCTTTTGGGAGCCATTTTAGTGGAGAAGGGAGTCATTTAAAGGGGATTTCACCAATAAATATGATGTTGTACATTCATTTTCATTGACATGAAAAGGGTTCCATGGTGTCATTTTTAAAAAATTTTTTAAATTTATTTATGAAAGTCACAGAGAGAGAGAGAGAGAGAGAGAGAGAGGCAGAGACACAGGCAGAGGGAGAAGCAGGCTCCATACACTGGGAGCCCGACGTGGGATTCGATCCCAGGTCTCCAGGATCGCAGGTGCTAAACCGCTGCGCCACCCAGGGTTCCCCATGGTGTCATTTTTTAAAAAAGATTTTATTTATTTATTCATGAGAGACACACAGAGAAAGGCAGAGACACAGGCAGAGGAAGGGAGCTTGGTGCAGTACTCGATCCTGGGACCCCATGATCACACCCTGAGCTAAAGGCAGACGCTCAACCACTGAGCCACCCAGGCATCGCCAAAAATTATTGGAGTATAAGATACACCCAGTAAAGTTCATACATCTTAACTCAATGATTTTTTTTATATGAGTGTACAGCTGTGTAACCAACACCCTGTTCAAGATCTAGAAAGTTCCTTCATGCCCCTTCTCAGTCAGAATAGCCTGGATACTCTAAATTACCACCATTTTTATTCCCTTCATATAATATCTAAGAGGGAAAATAAGCAGGTAATTAGATAATGTAGACTCTGTAATTCAAAGGCCCTGTAGAGTGCTAGTCCCCTCCCTTCTCTTTCTGTGTCCATCTTGTTTTATTTTTTTATTTTTATTTTTTTCCATCTTGTTTTAAAGTCCACTCTATTGAAGTAAAATGTTTGTGTAAGAAAATATGTCCATTTTTAGTGTACGGTTTGATGAATTTTGACCCAACCGTGTGACAACTACCACAGTCAAGATAGAGAACATTTCCGTGACCCCCCCCAAAGATCCCTTGGGTCCTTTTGCAATCAATCCCCCTGCCATCTCATCCCCAGTCATTGGTCCAATTTTCCATCAGTCTAGTTTAGATTTCCCTTAACTAGAATTTCATATAAATGGAATCATGTAGTATATAATCTTTGGTGATGGGCTTCTTTCATTCACCATAATGTTGTTTTTTATTTTATTATTATTATTATTTTTTTGCTTTAAAGATTTTACCTATTTATTCATGAGAGACACACAGAGAGAGGCAGAGAAATAGGCAGAGGGAGAAGCAGGCTCCCTGCGGGGAGCCCAACGTGGGACTTGATCCCAGGACCCCGGGATCACGACCTGAGCCAAAGGCAGATGCTCAACCACTGAGCCACCCAGGCGCCCCACCATATTGTTTTAAAATTCACTGCGCTGCTGCGTATATGCAGTCATTTGTTCGTTTCCACTACCGAGTAATATTCCATTGTATGGATGTGCTAGAATTTATCCATTCACCAGATGATGAGCATTTGGGTTGTTTCCGGTTTGGGGCTATTATAAGTGAAGTTGCTCTGAACATTTGTGTACAAGGCTTTGTGCGGGCATACATTTTTGCTTCTCTTGGGTAAATATCAAGTGGAATGGCTGGGTCAGTTTTTGAAAAAAACTGCCAATCATTTCCCAAAGTGGTTCAACCATTTTACACTCCCACCAGTGATGTATGAGAGTTCTAGTTACTCCACGTCCTCAATGTCACTTTCTGCAGACAGGTTTTTGTTTTAAAATCTTAGTTCATTCAACAGGTGTGTAGTGGTATATCCTTGTGGGTTTTTTAAAAATTTATTTTACTTTATTATTATTATTATTATTATTATTATTATTATTATTTATCCCTGTGGTTTTAATGCTCGCTTCCCTGATGACTAATGATGTTAGGCATCTTTTCATGTGCCCTTTGGCCATCTCTGTATCTTCTTTTGTGAAGTGTCTTTTCTGAACCCTTTCCTCATTTGTCTTCTTATTACTGAGTTGCAAGAATTCTTTGTGTATTCTGGCAATAAGCCCTTCGTGAGATGTAAGTATTCTAAATATCTTCTTCTAGTTAATGGTATGCCTTTTCATTTTTTTAGTAGTCCTCCTGAAACCTTGAAATGTTTCAATTGTGCCCTCAGAAAATCACGATCCTTCCTAAGCAAAATCCCCTGTATTCTCAACCTCTTGACAAAGCATCCTCTTTACCTTCTCCCCCCAGCAGAAGTTTGGCTCTCCCCCAAGACTGCGTGCTTTTGGGCCATGGCTGTTTTCTCTTCCAGCTCCTTGCACTCTTGTGCCCCTTGAGATGAGGTAGGCATCCTTCTTCCATCGTGGCTTCTAACTCTTCTCTGAAACTCTGCAGCTTTGAATCTCAGGTCATTAAACAATACCCACAGCTTGTTTATCTTGCTTGTTTATCTATCGGCCTCAGGTCGTGTCCTCTCATCCTTTCACTATTTTATGTCCTATTTTATGTTCCTTTCTTGAACGCTTCTCTGGGCATAATTCTTAGTGACTTTGATATCCACATAGACCATGGTTTCCCAACCTCGGCAATACTGACACTTGCGGCCAGGCCATTCTCGGTTGTGGGGTCTCCCCTGTGTACTGTAGGATGTTGAGCAGCATCTCTGGCCTCCACCCACTTGATGCTAGTAGAACCACTCCCCAACACCGCCACCAAGTTGTGACAACCAAAAATGTCTCCAGACATGGCCAACAGTCCGCTGGAGGCAGAATTGCTCTTGGTTGAGAACCACTGAGCTTGATGATCCTTCTGGGTATGTGACTTTCAATTCCCTCTACTCTTCTCTCCTTGTCACCTTGTCCTCCACTCTATCCCAGCCCACCTCTCATGTTCTTATTTTAGATCTTGTCATTTCCAAAAACTGCATCACTTTCCATGTTCTCATGCACCCTACTCACCAACCCACACTTCTTTTTTCTTTCTAGCTCATTCTATTTGGTATTTCTTTCTGAACAATCCTTTAGCTCTGCCAGAATCTATAATCTATGAACAACCCTCCCTTTCCCTGTCCCCTCACTCAGTTGAGAGCCATGGGCTGTCATTACAATCACTCCTTGACATATATCCTAAACTCCCTCATCTGCCTCTTCCTTCATCACATTTACATGGTCAGACAGCCCGATTAAAGCCAGCCCCTCATCTACTCCTCACTCGAACCTGGGAAGCCTCATACACTGCCATGATGACTGGCCTCCCTTGAGATTTTTGACCACCAATCTGCTGCCCAGTGACCCTACAACATACCCTTGTCCATTCACTCATCTACTCTCTCGTATGGTAATGCCCCGCCTTTCCTTTTCCCCTCATGCTTCCCCTTCCTCCCAGCTCTCAGTTCTTGGCCTTGCCTTCTATCTTCACAAAAACAAAGCCATGAAAGGTGACTTCCAGGGCAGCCCGAGTGGCCCAGTGGTTTAATGCCGCCTTCAGCCCAGGTCGTTATCCTGGAGACCCAGGATCGAGTCCCACATCAGGCTCCCTCCATGGAGCCTGTTTCTCCCTCTGCCTGTGTCTCTGCCTCTCTATCTCTCTGTCTCTGTGTGTTTCTCATGAATAAATAAATAAAATCATTAAGAAAAAAAAAAAAGAAGAAGAAGGTGACTTTCATGGCACTTAGCCCATCAATATTGCCTTCTTTCTTGTTATGATGACAGAGCTGTCCTGGCTCCCAGCCAAGGCCAACACTCTACCTTCATCCTGGATTCCATTCCACTCAAGGTCATCACTCTAAATAAGTCTCTGCTGTCTCTTACTACACCAGATGTTCCCTTTCTTCTTGATTATTCCTATTAGCTTATAAACATGATAGCTCCCATCATTGTTATCCCACAATGTCCTCTAGTTATTACCCATTTCTTTATTCTCCTTTACAGAAAAAAAGTTGAATCTTCTAAGAGTTGAATTTTTTCTTGGTTTCCATTCCTTCGCTTTTCATTGTCTCTTGAACCCACTCAAATTGGGCTCCCCCGTCATGGCTCCACTGAAACACCAACTGTCGAGGTCACTAGTGGCTTCCAGATGGCCACATTCGATGACCAATTTCAAAAGCCAACTCCAAAGGTCACACAAGGGAAATTAGAAAATACTTTGAGAAGAGCAAAAATGAAGACATAACATCAAAAAAGTATGGAATGCAATTAAAGCAGTGCTTAGAGGGACATTTACAGCCATAAATGCCTATATTAAAAAAGAAGATCTCAAATCAGTGACCTAAAGTTACAACAAATTCAATGGTCAATCATCAGTTCAGTGTGTTGTTAATCCTGTTAGCAGCTTTTGACACATCTCTCTCTCTCTCTCTCTCTCTTAAATTACAGTAATATATCATATAACATGAAAGTTGCCATTTTAACCATTTTGAAGTGTATGGGTCTATGGCATTAAATACACTGACATCGTTGCACCATCATCCCCACCAGATTTTGTCTATTCATCTGTTGATGGACACTGGGCTTGCTTCCACCTCTTGGATTTTGTGAGTAATGCTGCTGTGAACGTGGGTGTGTAAGTATCTTTCAGACTCTGTTTTCAGTTCTTCTGGATAAGTAACTAGGAGTGAACTTGCTGCATCATGTCGTAATTCTATTTTTAGCTTTTGGAGGCCCTGCCATGTTGTTTCCCCTGCCCCAGTCTTTGAGCCTCATCTTTTTAAAAAGGGAAATTAGCAAGTGTCAGGTGTTAAAGATTTGTATCACCCAACTGAGCCTTTCTCCTGAGCATGATTGGAAGAATCAAACAATTGAAAAAAGAATAGCGTTCTCACAAAGGTGAGTCAAGGTTGTTTGAGACCATGTCCAGACACCATCTCAAATCATTTAAGGGATTAGGGATGAGCAATCCTCCCAGCCTTCCTGCGATTTTTTTCAACACATAGGATTTTTATCGCCAGAACTGCGAAAGCCCTGAGCAGACTGGGAATGAGTTGGCCACCCTACTGGGAGCATTTTCCCTGCTCTGTGCTCTGGGCAGCACTATCCCTACTCATCAAGTCAGTTTCCAGATGGAAAGACAAAATCTTCAGATTTGGGGGCTTAAACAACAGAACTTTGTGGTTTCAGAGTTTTGGAGGCTGGAAGTCTGAGATCAGACTGTTGACAGGGCCCCACTCCTTCCAGAACCTGTAGGGGAGCAATTCTTCCTTGCTTGTCCCAGCTTCTGGTGGTTTTCTGGCCATCTTTGGTCTTGCTTGCCTTGTCGACCCATCACTTTAAAACTGTGTCTCCACCTGACACGCTCCCTGTGTCCCTTCACACATCTTCCCCGTGTGTGTTTCTGTCCAAATTTCCTCTTTTCAAAGGCTCCCAGTCATATGGATTACAGCCCATCCTGATGACTCAATCTTAACTTAATCACCTCTGTAAAAACTTTGTCTTCAAGTAAGGTCACATTCCTAAGTCCAGGGGAGTTATGACTCCAACATACCCTTTTTTGGGGGGAGGGAGGGGAACACAATTCAATCCATAACTTAGCCTTTGAGAGGATGGCTCTCCTCTCTCCCTTTGAAAGGGAAGGGACAGGCAAAGTTGTTTCCTTTAGACCAGTGATCTTGGCTGTGATGTTGGAGAGAAAAGTTGAATTTCAGGGCTAGATTTACAAGCCTAAATCCTTTGAACCTTAAAATCTGGCAGATATCCTACTTGGCAAAATGTTGGGCAAACTGTCACTAATTCCCCTGCACGTGAATAATAGGAGTACAGCAAAAGGTTAGCCTCAGAAAAACCATTGGGTGTTTTTGGATCTCAGAAATGGAGGCGATGAAAGACAACTTTGGTGAAACTCTCTTATTGGAGAGAGGAATGGGGTAGGGGTTTGGTTAAGGAAACACTCCCAAAATAGTGCTGTCAGATTGAGCAAATAAAAATACAGGATGCCCATTTAAATTTAAAATTCAGGGATCCCTGGGTGGCGCAGTGGTTTAGCGCCTGCCTTTGGCCCAGGGCGTGATCCTGGAGACCCGGGATCGAATCCCACGTCGGGCTCCCGGTGCATGGACCCTGCTTCTCCCTCTGCCTGTGTCTCTGCCTCTCTCTCTCTCTCTCTGTGTGACTATCATAAATTAAAAAAAATAAAATAAAATTCAGATGTGCGAGGAATACTTTTTCAGTGGTTTAGTCAATTCCCATGCCGTATTTAGGACAGACTTAACGCTAAAAATTGTTCATTGTTTATCTTAATCTGAAATTCAGATTTAACTGGGTGTCCTGTAGTTTACCTGACCATGCTTCCATACATAAGTAACGGAGTCAAGCCACATGAGAAAGCAATTCTGATGGATTTCTTGAAATTCTGAGGCCACTGGAGGTTGTGGCTGAAGCAGAAGCAGTTGACATGGCTCTGAGAACGGCTCCTAATGGGGTGTGATGACATCTTCCCTTTGTTGTCCTGGAGTATTGGGAGGTAGACAGGAAGGGAGCACACTGAGTCTAGTACAAACTCCCCTGATCCTCCCACTGAGATGACCTCTATTCTGGAGCTGATGTTTACCATTCCTTTACTTTTTTTTTTTAAGTATTTTTAAATCACATATGCATGTCCCCCTAAACTTAAGGTAAGATTAAAAATAGTTACTCGATCTTAACCCTTTAGCTTCTGGATTGTGAAGATGTCTACAGGGTCATGAGGACAAAGTCATGGTGGTCGGGGATGCACTGGGGTGAGGGGGCTTAAAGCAGCAGCATCTAGGTACCAACCAATATTGCCGTATTTTAACAAATGATACATTCATATATGTGTGTGACTGCTGATTAGCAGCCCCACCCTAAATATTATTTGCTTAATGTAGCCTGAATTTTGGTCATCTTATAAATAGAGGTATTGTTTTGTGACTTTTTTTCCTTTTTTATTCTTCTTTTTAAATATTATATTTATTTATTCATGAGAGACACACACACAGAGAGAGAGAGAGGCTGAGACATAGGAAGACAGAGAAGCAGGCTCCCCATAGGGAAGCCCAACGTGGGACTCGATCTGGGGACTCCAGGATCACGCCTGAGCCAAAGGCAGACGCTCAACCGCTGAGCCACCCAGGCATCCTGTGACTTTTTTTCTTGTCTAGCATTATCTTGTTGAGAGTTGTTCATGTTGATGCACGTCCCTGCTGTTCATTTATTTATGTGTATTCCGTTGAATGAAAATACCATCATTTATTTCTCGAGTCTGCAATGCAGGAGTATTCAGGATAATTCCTGGGTTTTGCTATGGCTAGTAAGGCTGCTCTCAGTAGTCTTGTGCATGGCTCCTGAGTCCATGTGTGACGGTTTCTCAGGAGGACACAAATCCAGGAGGGAAATTCCCAATTGCAGGATATGTTCATTTGTGGCTCTGCTGGTTGTGGTGGAGTCTCTGCTGGATATGGCCGAGGCAGCCTGCTCTGACACAAAGGTTCAAGCTCCCTTTCCCTGGGGTAGAGTTGTAACAGAGGAGCACCTGCCCTGTGAGAGACTACATTTCCCAGTTCCGCTTGCACCTGGTTGAGGTCAAGTGGACTCATTTTGATCAATAGAAAGTATGGCCAAAGTAACGCAAGTCCTTCTGGACTGAGGGGGTTAAGAATCCAGTGTGTCTTCCATATGCTTTCTTTTCCTACTGGGGTCACCCTGAAAACTTCATGTTGGGAGTGGAGGCCACATGTGGAGAATGGAAGCATCACAAGATGGAAGGAGTCTGGGCCACCTGACAGACAGCCTTCCAGGGTAGATGCACACACTCAGTGGACTTTGCTTATATGAGAAATTAACTTTTAAGACATTTTCTTATTGTAGCAATTGACCTATCCTGCTCCGTACTACACTGGACAATGTCAAATCGTTTTCAAAGTGGTTGACCCTCACACATTTTCACCAGTCAGGGACGAGACTTTCCCTGCTTCCCTTCCTCACCAATACTTTTGATTAGCCAACTTAAAAATAATTTTTAAAAGATTTATTTATTTATTTATTTATTTATTTATTTATTTATTTGATGGAGAGAGAGAGCACAAGCAAGGGGGAGCAGCAGGTAGAGAGAGAGGGAGAAGCAGGTTCCCAGGACCCTGGGATCATGACCTGACCCGAAGGCAGATGCTTAACTGGCTGAGCCACCCAGGTGTCCCTAAAAAAATATTTCTATTGCAACAGAAAAGTCACAAGAATACAATGAGCTGCTATGTATCGTTCACTTAAATGCACCAATCACTTACATTTTGCCATATTTTCTCTCTCTCTCCATCTTTCCCTCACCAATTGACCCTCCCCACCAGCCCCTGGTTTTTGTAGAACTATTTCAAAGCAAGCTGTGAACATCATGTCCTGTCATCCCTAAATATTTAAGGATGTATCTCCTAACAACTAGGACACTCTCTTACATAACCACAAGTCATTTATCAAATTAAAACATGTTACTCTGATACAACATTATTACAGTATACAGTCCATATTCAAATTTCACCAGTTGCTCAACCATGTCCCTTCATAACCTGGGGAATTTTCGGATTTTTAAACTTTGTCCGGCTGTATCTATAACCATTTTTTACTTAAACATTGTTTTGAAATGAACTCCCTTTTCAAAAATGTGAATCCACATGTTTATTTCCAAAAGGCAATGTACAGTGCTCCCCTAAATGGCAAGCTAGAAAAATAGATAAATAGAAAGTAATTATAGAAACCTATACTCAGGTGGGTCTGTTCATTAGCTGGATTGTGGTGGGGTTTCAAAGGTGTGTGCGTATGTCAAGATATATTGAATTATATATTTTAAACATCTGTAGCTTATTGTGTGTCAACTATACCTCAATAAAGCTGTCTAAAAATCAATACAGAGAAGCCAAGAGGTGAAATTCTAGCCCAGAAGGGGAGCCCAGGAATAGATAGAGAGGCTCTGAAGGCACAGTAGCACCCAGTGGAGCCTTTCTCATTGATCAAAACAGTTGGAAAGAGAAATCAAGAGACTGAGTTTCTCGCAATGGGATCCAGCGTTACTTAAGGCCATGAAAAGTTTCCCACACTTTGGGAAACAGTGTGTCCCCCCCGACCCCCTTGTGTGTGACTGTGGGGCAGATCAGTTGAAGCTCTGCGAGCCTCTACTTTCTCCTCTGTAAGGTCACCCTGTGAGGCAGAGTGTAGGGTGGCATCTTGGTGATTAAGGGTACTATATTGAAGAAGCAGCTTTAGTTCCACACCCTGGAGCTCCTGCAGTATCTGGAACAATGAAATGAGATACTGTTAGCACAGGGCTTGGTGCTGTCGATAAGCATTATTAGCCCAAGTACCATCCAGTGGAAATCTTACATGAGCTACATATGTAACTTAACATTTTCTAGTAGCCACAGTTTGGAAAGTAAACAGGAACAACTGATACAAATTCTAATAATATCCTGTATTTAACCCAATATCCAAAATACTGTTGTTTCAATACATAGCACTGGCCCCATTTCAAGTGCTTAGTAGCCACATGTGGGCAGAGGCTACCATATTGGATAAAGAAGCATTAGATTTTATCAGTATTTATTGCCTGAAGATTAAGCCTTCTGAGACAGCATTCTTTTTTTTTAAGATTTTTTATTTTAATTTTATTTTTTTTAAAAAATATTTTATTTATTCATGAGAACACAGAGAGAGAGTGAGAGGCAGAGACACAGGCAGAGGGGGAAGCAGCCTCCATGCAGGGAGCCCAATGTGGGATTCGATCCCAGGTCTCCAGGATCACGCCCTGGGCCGAAGGTGGCGCTAAACCACTGAGCCACCAGGGCTGCCCTTTAAGATTGTTTTAATCCATTTTAGAGAGAGAGAGAGAGAGCACAAGCAGGGGAGGGGCAGAAGAAGGAGAGAATCCCAAGCAGGGTCCAACTCTTCGCTGAGCACAGAGCCCAATGTGGGACTTGACCCCACCACTCCAAGATCATGACCTGAGCCAAAACCAAGAGTCAGACACTTAACCAGTTGAGCCACCCCAGTGTCCCTCACCAAAGCATTATTTATAAAAGAAAAATAAAAGAGAACAACTTTCCAACACAGGAGGTTATCTCAGTATATGATTGTGCATCCATCCACGTAATGGAACGTTATACAGCTGTTAAATGATAGTGTAACACCCATTGAGATGCTTCATTTTATGTGCCAATTTGACGGATGCCCATGTAGCTGGTAAAACATTTCTTCTGGGTGTGTCTGTGAGAGTGTTTCTGGAGGAGATTAGCATTTGAGTCAGGAGACTGAGTAAAGAAGATTGCCCTCACTAATGTGGAAGGGTATCATCTAATCCATTGAGGACCCAAATAGAACAAAAAAGTGAAGGAGGAATTTGCTCTCTGTTTGAAGAGCTACTTTTCCTGCCCTTAGACATTGGTGCTCCTGGTTCTCTGGCCTCTGGACTCAGACCAGCACCTCTACCATCAGGCCCTGGTTCTCAGGCCATCTGACTTGCGCTGAATGTTATCCCTGGATTATATTATCTTTTCTGGTTCTCCAGTTTGTAGATGGTAATCATGGGACTTCTTGGCCTCCCCAATCTGGTGGACCAATTTCTATAATAAATATGATGATAGAGGGGATCCCTGGGTGGCTCAGCAGTTTAGCACCTGCCTTTGGCCCAGGGCGCGATCCTGGAGTCCCGGGATCGTGTCCCACATCGGGCTCCTGGCATGGAGCCTGCTTCTCCTTCCTCCTGTGTCTCTGCCTCTCTCTCTCTCTTTGTGTCTATCATAAATAAATAAATAAATCTTAAAAAATATGATGATAGATAGGTAAGTAGATAGATAAGTATATAGATAGATGATAGATACATAGATAGATCATAGGTAGACAATAGATAGATTCTGTTTCTCTAGAGAACCCTGACTAATGCACCCATGTTCACAGTAGCCCTATTCATAATAGTCAAAAGGTAAAAACAAACCCAACGTTCATTGTAAACATAATATGGTCTATTCATACAATGGAATATTATTCAGCCTTAAAAAGGAAGGACATCCTGACACCTGTTACAGTATGAATGGACCTTGAGAGCATTATGCTCCCTAGAGTTGTCCAAAAGAACAGATAGTAGATGGTGGGCGTCAGGGGTGGGAGGAGGAGATGGGGACAGAGCTAACTAGTGTTCAATGGGGACAGAGGCTCAGTTTGGAAAGATGGAAAAGTTCTAGAGATGGATGGTCGGGATGGTTGCACAGCAATGTGAATGTGCCTCATGCCACTCAACTGTACACTTAAACATGGTCAGGATGGTAAGTTTTGTGTTATATGTGTTTTACGACAGTAAAAATAAAAAATAAAATTTAAAAGAATTATGGTGAAGAATGCTTTGAAGTATGGAAGGATATTAATGGCATTTTAAGTGAAAAGAAATAGGTAACAAACATACACCCAAATGTTTGTGAAAAATAATGTAAATGATTTTTTAAGCTGAAGATATCTCAATAGTAACAGCAGTTATGCCTGGACCATAAGATTATCAGTGAGTTTAATTTTCTCTTTGCTAACTTGTGTCTTCTGTGATGCACATGTGTTATTTGATCCTTTATGAAAACACAAATAAAGACAAAAACCGGTCCCTCTCCCACTGAGGCTCATGGCAGGGGTGAGCGGCATTCATACCGGTCCTGCAGCCGAGCATCATGGTGGGGCTGGGATGTCTAATGGTCTTTGTGACTGGTTACCTGGACCAGGTTGTCACTGGCAGCTGACAGAAACCAAGGACAGATCCCAGCTTCAAACCTGAGAGGGTGTTGAGAGGAGAGAGAAGGATAGGAAGGAGCCCCCATAAGAAGAGCACACGAGACCTTTGCCCGGGTGAGTAGAGTAGCAGAAGAGTCAGAGCATTGACAGCCTCTTGGCCACCGCCATTGGTGTCTGCCTCCCCCTTCAAGCCCATCGGAGCTCCTTCTGGGTCCTGACCCAGGGTGGGATGCCCATGTCCACCAGAGATGGTGTCCCATCCCTAGCTCCACTTCTGATGGGATCATCCCCGCCCCACCATCCCACACCGTCCCTGTCCCCACGCCCATTTCCATCCCCAGCTCTTCCATCTCCAATTCTGCCACAAGATCCATCTTCAGTCCCACTCCTAACCTCATTCCCAATTCTCACCCAGTGTCCAGCCCCTTCCCAACCCCCTCTTCACCCCATTTCCCTCTCCATTCCCGGCCCCCAACTCCACTATCCCCAGGCCTTCCTCCTTCCCCCCATGGTGAGTAGATTAATGATTCCCCCCAAATGTCCATGTCCTTGTTACTAATCTAGGGAGTATGTTACCTGCAAAAAGACTTTGCGGCTATGATTGACTTAGGATCTGGAGAAGGGGAGATGATTCTGGATTGTCCTGGTGGGACCCAGTCCTCTGAGGGTCTTTAGAAGAGGGTCAATCAGAGAGAGGGAGGTGTGATGATAGAATCCAAAGGGCAGCCACGTGCATTGAAATAGAGGAAGGAGCCCAAGCCAAGGAATGCAGGAAGTTTCTTGAAGCTGGAGAAGGCAAGGAATGGATTCTCCTCTAGAGCCTGCAGGAGGAACTAGCCCTGTGGACACCTTGATTTTAGCCCCATAAGACTCATTTTGAACTCCTGATCTCTGGAACTGTAGGATAATATATGTTTATCGTTTTAAAGCTACTATTTATCTTAATTTGTAAGCGGCCCTGGGAACTCACACACCCCTCTGCCCAGGCTCTGGCCCTTTGCACACCCTCCCTTTCCTCCCAGCAGAGAGAGGAGCTACACACTTATCTGACTGTCCTGTTTCCCTAGTTGGTTCTGGGGAGGGTGATTTCCCAAATTCTTCAGACTGGGCTGGGCGTGGACATCTGTCATCATCTTGTTCCTGATGCTAAATAAACCTTTCACTGAAGTCCTGGAGAGCCAGATCCCCACAGCTGGGCCCTGCCCTGGATTTGAGCAAGGTGGGAGGTCAGAGGCCATGTGCTCCACCCCTCATGGACTTAGGCTCCCTGCTTTCAGCTGGGCTGGCGTAGGATTGCTCACCTGGCCCACCTGGGGAGGGGGATTTGGGGACCAGGGCCATGGCTAAATGGTGGGGTTTCAGCTATTGTGGGGGAGTAGAGAGCCACTCAGGCACAGCTTTTAATTCAGGCTCTGGGAACCTCTCACCTCCAAGTCTGGCATCTTTCCCATCTCCCCAGAGGATCTCAAAGTCAGCTTTCTGGCAGGGTGTGAGCATGGAAGCTTTGATATCGTGTGGATTATAATAATAACCATAATAATAGTAGCAATGACGGTATTAGGCTCCGGGCTACACCTTGAGCATGCACCAGCTCAATAGTCCCCAAATGTTTGACCTTCACAGACCACCCTCAAGATTTTTGTATTATCTACCTTCTGTCCGAACTCTTATTTATTTATATTTGGTCAAATAAAACCCTTCTAATGTGATCCTGGAGACCCGGGATCAAGTCCCACGTCAGGCTCTCTGCATGGAGCCTGCTTCTCCCTCTGCCTATGTCTCTGCCTCTGTCTCTCTCTCCTCTCTGTGTATTCTCATGAATAAATAAATAAATAAATAAATAAATCTTTAAAAAATTTTTTAAAAAAATAAAACTCTTCTAAAACACCTAAATTACTTTTAAAAACAGTATTAAAATGTACATAACATAAAACTGATCATCTTAACCATTTTTAAACGCATAGCTGTGAGATAAAGCACATTCATATAATCGTGCGACCACTCCCAGTACCCGTCTCCAGAACCTTCCATCTCCCCACATGGAGACCCCGTCCCCAGGAAGCCCTGACCTCCTGCCCCCTGCCCCACCCCTGGCTCCCACCACCTCCTCTCTGTCTCTGTGGATGTGCCTCCTCTGGGGACCTCCTGGGAGTGGGGTCCTGCAGGAGGTGTCCTTCTGGGTCTGGGTCCCCTCCCCGAGCCCGCTGTCCTC
The DNA here is from genome assembly GCF_053574225.1 of Canis aureus. Lineage (NCBI taxonomy): Eukaryota > Metazoa > Chordata > Mammalia > Carnivora > Canidae > Canis > Canis aureus. The sequence continues at coordinate 55,008,056 of NC_135629.1, forward strand.
GGGGTCAGTCCACGTGGGGGCAGGTGGCAGGCTGTCCTTCCATCTCGAGGCTGAATCATATTACGTTGTACTGATATACCACGTTCTGTCGATTTATTCATCCACCAATTAAAAGCCTAAATCAATTACTTAAAAAGAAACACAACTCTTTATTTTGGAATAACTATACACTCACAAGAAATTGCAAGAATAAAAAAATCAAGAAAAAAAGAAATTGCAAGAATTTCAGAACGTCTCCTGTACACTTTCCTCAGTTTCTCCGAAAGCACATTTTGTATAGCTATACAGTAGAAAAAAACAGGGCATTTACCTGGGTGCTGTCTACGGATCTTATTTAGATTTCAACAGCTGTTATGTTCATTTGTGCACATGTGTGTATGCGGTTTCTTCGCATGTATAGATTTACGCAACCACCCCCAGGATTATAAAGCTTAAATCAATATGTTTAAAAAAAGAAATTGAGGGAATCCCTGGGTGGCGCAGCAGTTTAGCGCCTGCCTTTGGCCCAGGGCGCGATCCTGGAGACCCGGGATCGAGTCCCACGTCGGGCTCCCGGTGCATGGAGCCTGCTTCTCCCTCTGCCTGTGTCTCTGCCTCTCTCTCTCTGTGTGTGACTATCATAAATAAATAAAAATTAAAAAAAAGAAAGAAATTGAGTAACCCTGCCATGAATGAAAAGTGGGTATCACCAGCAATAAGACAAGCTTATTTAAAAATAAATACAATATAAACAGTGTCACTACATTCTGGCAGGATACTGTTGCCTGCTGAAGGACTTTTTAGCAAACAAAGGGATTAAGTGTTAAGGGTCATGAACATGTATTAGCACCAATTGAGCCCCTCTCCTTGAACTATTTGGCATTGAAAAGGGAGGGCGACTGGGTGGCTCAGCAGTTGAGCATCTGTCTTGGACTTGGGTTGTGATCCCGGGGTCCGGGGTCCCGGGATCGAGTCCCTCCCTTACTGGGCTCCCCACAGGGATCCTGCTTCTCCCGCTGCCTAAGTCTCTGCCTCTCTCTGTGGGTCCCTCATGAGTAAATTAAAAATCCTTAAAAAAATCTTAAAAAAAAACAACAAAAACCATTGGGTCTATCCCCCGTCCTCCCCATAGTACAGATGAGCAAACAGGTGGATTCACTTGCCCAGGTCATACAATTTAAGAAGGGGAGCAACTCAGAATTCAAATCCAGGCCTTGCTGATTCTAAAACCAGAGCTTTCTATAGCCCTCGGAAGCCAGGACTAGGGACCCCAGGCCTGGAAGACTGCAGATTTTCTCCCTTCACGGGGATCTTGAAGGTGGCCCAAGGTAGAAGTCAGGACACTCTGGGTTTTGACCAGGCAAGAGACCTGGCTGCAATTCAGCCCAATCTCCCGTAACACAAACAGGAAGACCTAGGCCCTCAAAGGTGAAATGAGCGGGCCAGGTCACATAGCCAAGGACTCCGAGGCAGCTGAGCCAGGCCCATTGGGGTGGGCGTGCTACCCACTGTTGCTCCTGCTGTGGGAAGTAGCCGCATGGAGCTTGGGCAGTGTGGAGGTAGGTAGACCTGATGGTTGAGAGCCTGGAGTCTGGTCTCAACTGCCTGTTTTCACCACCTTGCATGCCCTCAGCCAGTGACTTTGCTCTTTCTGCCTCAGTTTGCTCATCTGTAAAATGGGGCTAGCCAGGATCCTCCTCTCAATGGGCTCATTCATTATTACTATTCTGATAGCAGTTCCCCTGACTCCCACTCCTAGTGGGTAGGGATGGGAGGTGTGCTCCCTGACCTCCCCAGCCCCCATCCTCCCCCTCTCCCAGATGATGCCAGCCCCTCTGCTTATGCCCAGGGCAGCCGCCCCGCCGCCACTGCACAGCGAGGCTGCCCTGGTGCAACCGGGGAGTGGTTCAGCAGGTTTTTCCTCTCAGCCTGCCTACCTGCCTGCCTGCCGTGGGGCAACCAGCTGTCCTCTGCCTGTCTCACCTGGGCCGGGCCCTTCTAGGCTCTCATGCTCCTCTCTGCCAGACTGAGCCAGCGGGCAGTGGGTGCCGCATCACGATGCCCAGCATCTTCGCCTACCAGAGTTCCGAGGTGGACTGGTGTGAGAGTAACTTTCAGTACTCGGAGCTGGTGGCCGAGTTCTACAACACGGTGAGGTCCAGGGCGGAGGGCTGGGGGTGGCGGTCCTAACAGCCCGGGGTGCAGGCCCGACTTCTCCACATGGTCGCGGGGGGAGCCTGCCTCAGTGTTCACCGCATCCGAGCTTTTGTTCGTTTGTTAGGCAAGGAGCGCTGGCTTTCATTCATTTGTTGGTCTTTATTTGGCATCGGGCTCCGTGGTAGGTTTTGGAAATGCAGCAGGGCCCAGGAAAACAGCCAGCCTCTGCCCTCCTGGAGCGGAGGACAAAGCTGTGACTCCGGGCATTCACAACCCAGGGTGATGGCGCAGTGAAGGGAGATGCACAGGCAGCCTGGGGGAGCAGGGAGGGCATGGGGAGCCAGTGGTGGTGGTGGTGGTGGTGGTGGAATCAGGAAGGGCTTCCAGGGGGAGGTGACTGTGTCTAGTTTGTTCTCAGCTGTACCCCCAGCCTAGGTGGACCAATTCATTCCAGTTTGCGGGGGCCTGTCCTGGTTTCAGCATTGAGAGTCCCATGTCCCGGGGACCGCTCCAGTCTGGGGATACTAGCAACTGTGGGTGATCCTTCCCCCAGCCCTTGCTATGGGGCCATTTCAGAAAGGTTCCAAATGCCTAACTGGCACTGGCATTTCAGCAAAACCTGGAAGATGCAAAGCAGCCAAAGATGCAGGTGTCCGTGCTACCCCCGTACAAGGTGCTGGGGAGACTGCTGTGCATAAGGCAGGTTGCCTACCTTCCTGGAGCCCGTGGGATGGTGGGTGATGAGGCCATGTGCTTTGCTCTGGACCCTGCACAGAGCGAGGGTGCTCAGTAAGTGGCAAGTGATGCAAACATACCTTTATTGAGCACTTACTGTGTGGCAGGCGTTGTACTACACATTTTACAGGGAAAATCTTGTTTAATCTTCACGTTGACTTTGAGAATTAGGCATACAGGGTTCATCCTGTTGTCCAGGTGAGGAAATGACCTTCAGGGAGGCTGAAAGATATACCAAGGGTCACTCCGGCACTCAGAGCTAGAATTTGAACTTGGGGTTTCCAAGAGATTGTTTTGGGGGGATGGGGCAGTGGGAGTTCAGTCTCGGGCTGGCCTGGCTGCTTTTGCCCTGCTTGACCTCTCCGCTTTCCAGAGCGGGGAGGTGGGGGTTTAGGATTCAGGGGTTCCTTGTGATCTCCATGGCTCTTGCTCCTCCTGACAGAGACACTGACTCTGGTCCTCAGTCCCCTCACCTAATGATGGGAGAGGGCTGAACGTGCTCAACTCTGAGGTGGAGAAGAGGTGTGAGGTTCTGGGACCCTTCTTTCTGGATTCTCTGGCAGCCCACCCCGAGGCGGGGGGTGGTCCTCACAAAAGGCACCGAGAAAGGGCTGACTTAGGACTGGGCTGAGCCTCCAGTCTAGCTGCACATGACCATGCAAAATAGCCTTCCGTTCAGCCCTCCTCGGGCCTGTCTATAAATGCAGCAAGCTGAGCGACTGGGAGACGCACTCTGCAGGAGACATGGTCATGACACATACTAGACTTCTACATCATCATCACCCAGTACCTGCATTTCCACATACTTATCAAACAGAAACAAAAGTTTCGCAAATTAATAGTTACCTTTCCCTGGTGTGAACACACTTGGACATTTCCTCTCCTATTGAACAGGCTCTTGCAAAACAGACCAGGGCACGAGGAATTGCACCCAAGCCATGTTACAAAGGCTCTCCCTGAGATTTTCTCCTCCCAAACGCTTCTGAGTATCTCAGACCCATCACTAGAGCTAATAAATCATAGAGTTCAGGGGTTGGCAAGCATTTGCTACGAAGGCCAGATATTAACTATTTTTGGCTGTTCAGGCCAAACAGTCTGTATGGAAATGACTAAGCACTACCATTGTACCTGGAAAGCAGCCACAGATTGTAAACAAATGAGGGTGGCCGGGTGCCAATAAAACTTTATTTATGGACACTGAAATGCACATTTCATTAACTTTCACATGTCACAAGATATGCTTTATATCTTTTCAACCATTTAAAATTATAAATGTCGCTCTTAGCTCATGAGCCATACAAAACAAGACAATGGGTGGATTTGGCACAGGGGCCAGAGTTTGTCAGCTTCTAATATAATTATATATATATTAGAATAATATAATTATATATATATGTGTGTGTGTGTGTATATGTGTGTGTGTGTGTGTGTGTGTGTGTATAAAATAACCAGCCAAATAGAAAACAATAAGGTCTTTTCTTTTTGGCCTCTCAAATCAGTAATTTAAAAATGAATTTATTTTTGTTTTATTTTACTTTATTTTTTTAATGAATTTATTTTGTAGTGAATGTGGGCACACTCGTATTTTGCACCTTCCCATGGGCAATTTGTCAAGTTGTGTTGAGACATAGATTTACAAATAGCACCACCTCTGATCTGACTCCATCACTGCACCTCCAGACACTTGCATCAAAGAGATAATCCCAATAGAAAACAAAATTCATATGTAAAGTCCTGTCTGAGTCATTTATAATTGCAATAAATAAATGAATACATAAAAAGGAAGCCATAACATTTTCACTAGCCTATGTAGGGCTGAATATATTCTGGCCAAATACTATGCAGCTCTTTATTTTTTATTTTAAAAGATTTTATTTGTTTATTCATGAGAGACACAGGGAGAGAGGCAGAGACACAGGCAGAGGGAGAAGTAGGCTCCCCATAGGGAGCCCGAGGTGGAACTGGATCCCCAGACCCTGGGATCACGCCCTGAGCCAAAGGCAGACACTCAACCACTGAGCCACCCAGGCGTTCCTATGCAGCTCTTTAAAAGCATGTTTTTGATCAAGGTATGTAAATGAAGACAAAATTCGTAGCAAAAAAAAAAAAAATTATTTTAAAGGTTTTAAGCTGGGATCCCTGGGTGGCGCAGTGGTTTAGCGCCTGCCTTTGGCCCAGGGCGCGATCCTGGAGACCCGGGATCGAATCCCACGTCGGGTTCCCGGTGCATGGAGCCTGCTTCTCCCTCTGCCTGTGTCTCTGCCTCTCTCCGTCTCTCTCTGACTATCATAAATAAATAAAAATTAAAAAAAATAAATAAATAAAGGTTTTAAGCTGAAAGTCCGACATGAGGCTTGATCCCTGGACTCTGAGATCATGATTTGACCCAAAGGCAGACAGATATCTAAACGGCTGAGCCACCCAGGCACCCCCTTAGCAAGAATTTTTTTCAAAAATTGATTCTCATTGATTTCATCATGATCCGTTTAGGGAGTCTCTTCACTCTGCAGAATCTTTTACTTTCTCAGTGCAGTGCTTTCAAGGTTCACTAGTCTGGAGTGGGGGGAGGCAGAGCCAAGCCCCACACGATCAGGGTGAAGAAGAAGGCAGCACTTGAGGACTCAGCTCAGGTGTTGGCAAGTTTCATAGAGGAGGGTACCTAGGGTTTGGGTTTTGAAAGATGAATAGAAGAAAATAATAATAATAAATAAAAATAAAAATAGAAAGATGAATAGAAGCTTGCCAAGTAGGGAAGTAGTCGAGAAAAGGGTAGAAGAAGAGAGAATACAGATGTACTCACCCTGGAAGTAAAAAAGAGGGTGTACAGTTTGGGGAAAGGAAGTGTGTTTCTGTGACTAGAATATGAGAAGAGATGAAGATGAACGAGCTTTGAGGACTGGGTCGGAGTGTTTGAAATATACCCCATATTTACTGATGGACTCATTGGGTTCATTCATTCATTCAACATCAGTGCCATGAATCAACCTGTGCTGATTGATCCGGGGGTCCCAAGGGAGGCTTGGTGCTCCCAGGATAAGGAAGTGGGGTGTTTAGGATTAGAGCTGACCAGCCTCATGGTTAGCTGATGGCAGAGAGAGGGCAAAGGGGCCAGAATAGGAAGAGGGGAGCCTTGGGGGCGACACAGGAGGTCTCTGCTTGCTGAATGGGGAGAGAATCTCAAAGCTTAAAGGACGAGTAAATGTTCTCTAAGGCATATGGAGCAAACGGACCAGCATGAGCAAAGGTCTTGAGGTGACAGGGAACCGCAGGCCAAGGAACAGTTGGTGGCTTAAAGCCAGAGCTCGGGCTGCCTATGAAGGAGGAAATGAGGGCTGAGAGAAAAGTGGAGGAGGCTTCTGGGGGCCATGTGAGGAATGCCTGGCAGGGGAGCGTGAGCTCCATGATGAAGGCACTGGGGAGCCATGGGTGACTTTTGAACAGCAAAGACTCAATGAGGTGGGCAGCGGTCAGGGCACCTGGTTGCTTTTCACAAATGAGCCTGGAGAGCCACGAAGGCATATTCAACAGGGACAGAGGTCAAGGGTGTGGGAAGGGCCTGGTCAGGTGGGATGGAGGAGAACTCAAGGTGTGGGCTGCTCCAGTTTGCTTCTGCTTGCATTGGCCTGGTGGCCTCCAGGTGTGGCCTCTTTCAGGGCAGCTGACAACTTAGGAGAGTTTCGAGTGGTGGCAGAGGAAGTGTCAAGGCTCCCTGGCTCTGAGAGGCAGCTGTGCTGCTGAATTTCTTTCCTGGGATCCTGCCAAAGCTTCAGAAGCTCTGCATCTCCAGGTCCTCTCCAGAAAGCTCCCTCTCAGATGCTTGGATACAGAGCAAAGGGATGGTATGTCTGGAGTAGGGAACCTTTGCGTAGGCAGAGGTGCAGTGGTGAGGGTAGTCTGGGGGAGGGATACCATAGGAATACAAAGAGGGACAGAGAGGTCAGAGTGCGAGGGGGTGGGGGTGTAGGGTGCCATGCCCTTACCTCCTACAGCCTCCCCACCCCCCTTTTCTTTTTTTCCCCACCCCCCTTTTCAATTGAGCATTCCTGTTGCTGGCCTCAGCAGAGTGGAGATCCTAGTCCCTCTCTTCCCTGCATGCTCTCTGAGCCCCTGGCTGTGGTAGCAGGTCCTATGAGTTCCTTTTTTTTTTTTTTTTAAGATTTTATTTATTTATTCATAAGAGAGAGAGAGGCAGAGACACAGGCAGAGGGAGAAGCAGGCTCCATGCAGGGAGCCCAATGCAGGCCTTGATCCTGAGACCCAGGGATCATGACCTGAGCCCAAGGGAGAGGCTCAACCACTGAGCCACCCAGACACTCTACTTCTAGACTCCTTCAGAAAACGCCTTCTGGGGATGACAGGAGGTCCAATTTGAGGAGATAATGACCCCTTCATCTCGTTCATGATTCAACAAGAATGGATTGAGTCAGGCGCTGTTTCAGGCTCTGGGGACACAGGTGACCAAAGCAAACAAAAACGTCTGCCCTCACTGGGCTGGTGTCCTGGGGTGGGTGGAGGAGACAGACAAAAAAAAGTAAAGTCAAAAGTACAGCATACAGGTAGTATAGGGAAGAAAGACTCGTTCGTTCATTCATTCATTCATTCATTCATTCATTCATTCATTCATATTTATTCAGCAAATATTTACTGAGTACTTATTCGGAAAGGAAGTAGCTATGGGGTGCTAATAGTGATTAACCCACAGGGCCACGGAGAGGATGAAACAGCTACTGGGCACCCCAAATGCTCGTCATGGATGAATGGACAAACACCCTGTCATTCATCCACTCAATGGACTACTACTCAGCCATAAACAGGAATGAAGCGCTGACATACTCCACACCTTAGATGAACCTCGAAAACGATGCTCGGTGAGAGAAGCCAGTCACAAGGCCACATACTGTAAAGATTCTATCCATATGAAATGCCCAGAAGAGCAAAACCTGTAGATAAGAAACAGATTAGTGGTTGTCCGGAGAGGTGAGGGCGGAGCCGGGGAGTGACTGCTCATGGGGACAGGGTTTCTTTTTTGGAGTGATGAGAATGTTCTGGAATTTAAAAATGTGATGGTCCTGCAACTCTGTGAATAGTCCATTGAAACCCACTGACTTGCACACTTTAAAAGGGTGAATTTCCCTTTAAAAGGGAAAATGTATGGGATTTATATGTCAATTGAAAAAAAAAAAAAAAACCTTACAGTTCCTGACACATCCTAAGCAACGAATAAACAAAGCTACTACTATTAGAGGTAAACACAGCACAGAGACATGGAAGTGTTAAGGTGTTCTTTTTTAAAAAAAATATTTTATTTATTTATTCATGAGAGACACACAGACAGAGAGGCAGAAACACAGGCAGAGGGAGAAGCAGGCTCCACGCAGGGAGCCCGACGTGGGACTCGATCCCTGGACTCCAGGATCATGCCCTGGGCTGAAGGCGGCACTAAACCACTGAGTCACCCAGGGATCCCAAGATGTTCATTTTATTTAGCAAATAACACTTCCTGTAATCCTCCCAGTAATTTCATGAAGCAGGTAGACTTATTCTCCACTATTTTACAAATGGGGAATAAAGGCTCAGAGAGTATATGTTTCCTCCTTAGGGTTGCATGGCGTGTAAATCACAGGTGCACAGAAGTCACGTATGCTGGAAGTGTCAGAGTTAAAGCCCAGGCCGCTCTGGTCCCAGAGTCTCTCATTTAATTAAGCACAGCGTTGTGAGGCCACCCTGTCACTGAGTGATTAACAATTAATTATGTGTGTTTTAATTCATGCAAGTAAGTCCTGTTCGGGGAGGGTGTAAGGCTGGTGCGCTAGCTCCGTGCCCCGGGGCCCTGCACCAACACTCTCGTGCATGTGTTGAGTGGATGTAGAGGGGGTCCTGGACAGGTGACAGAGCCAGGTGTGGGTGGTGGGAGTTCAAGCTTTGGCGGTGGGAAGAAAGGGCACCGGGATGTTCGGCGAGGTTCCTTGATTTGGCTGAGTCAGCAAATTTTTCTTGAGCGCCCACTGCGTGCCCAGAGAGCTGGGTGTTGGGGACACAGCCAGGGATAAAACAGGTGTCACGGAGGTCACCGGCCAGTGGGGAGGACAGGGACAATAAAGGAATCAAGAATGAATGGATGAGGGCACCTGGGTGGCTCACTGGTTGAGCATCTGGCTTCAGCTCAGGTCGTGATCCTGGGGTCCTGGGATCGAGTCCCGCATTGGCTCCCCCATGGGGAGCCTGCTTCTCCCTCTGCCTGTGTTTCTGCTTTTCTGTGTGTCTTTCATGAATAAATAAATGAAATCTTAAAAAAAAAAAAAAAGAATGGATGGATGAAATCCACAAGTGAAGCAGTGGATGGGAGAGAAGCAGTGGGGGGGGGGGGGCGGCAGGGAACATGAGAAAGGGGTTCCCCCACTGCCTTTTTCCAAAGCTGAAATGGCAGTCAGTTCAGGCCAATCTGCTTCCCTCTCTTCCTTCTTCCCTCCCTCCCTCCCTCTTCCCCTCTTTTCCTCCCCCATTCCTTCCTTCTCTCCTTTCCTTCTTCCAGACCTAAGGTACTCAGCCACATGTATTTGCCAGACACTCTGCTGGGTACTGGTGATCAAAAAGGCAAGTTCTTCCAGAATAACAGCACCCTGTTGTACACAGCCAGTACAGCACCTGTGCCGGGCACATGGATGCATTATTTTTTAAAGATATTTTATTTATTTAGTCATGAGAGACACAGAGAGAGGGGCAGAGACACAGGCAGAGGGAGAAGCAGGCTCCCTGCAGGGAGCCCGATGCGGGACTCGATCCCAGGACCCCGGGATCACGCCCTGAGCTGAAGGCAGACGCTCAACCACTGAGCCACCCAGGCGTCCCTGGATGCATTATTTACACGTCTTCTCTGCATGCATTATTCTCTACTGAGCACCTACTGTGTGTCAGGCACTGCTTTAGATGCCGGAGTTTCACAGCAGTGAGCAAAACTCTCCGGCCCCTTGGGGATCCCTGGGTGGCTCAGAGGTTCAACGCCTGCCTTCGGCCCAGGGTGCAATCCTGGAGACCCGGGGTCGAGTCCCACACCGGGCTCCCTGCAAGGAGCCTGCTTCTCCCTCTGCCTGTCTCTGCCTCTCTCTCTCTCTCTCTCTGTCTCTCATGAATAAATAAAAAGAATTTTAAAAAATCTTAAAAAAAAAACAAAAACTCTCCGACCCCATAGCACTTGGCTCTCTAATCCTCACTGTGGTGCTTGGAATTGGAGGAGGAAAAGGAGGCACAGAACGTCTCCCAAACCCTGACTGGATACACTGGTGAAGGCAGGCTTTGTTAGGGGGCGTTGCTGAGGTCCTTGGGCAAAATAGTAGATACTGAAGGAATGATTGGTAAGCAAATGAATGAATGAGCGAATGAATGAATGAATGAAAGCCAAGGCATCTTCTGGGGCTGGGACCCAGAGAGTCCAGCTGTGATCCTGGACATGCGCCTCTCCCGCCTGGAAGAGTCTAGGTGGGGCCAGTGGTTGGGAAATGTGGGGGCCCAGCCCCAGAAGCAGGGAGGGAGGCCCCGGTAGGGGGCGGCCTCTGATGCTATCGGAGACTCTGGAGCCAGTTGGAGCTCATTAGAGGCTCCACCCGTTTCTTTGCCCTCATTCTGCGTGCACTCGGGGCGTTATCAGAAATTTCTGTCTTGCTTGAGCTGGCTTCCGAGCTGGGAGCAAGGATAAGCCTGTCACTATTTCCTCCCATAACAACAACGCAGCAGTAACCCTTGCTGCTTGTTGAGCTGGAACCACATCCCTGGCCAGGTAGTGTTTCGATGCCTGGCCTCATGCATTGCCTCTGCACAGCCTCCACACTAGCACGGGGGTAAAAGCAAACTTTGGAGCTCCCCCAGAGCTGTGCAACCTCAGAAAAGTCACTCTCCCTCTCCGAGATCCAGTTTTCTCATGGCCACACAAGAACTAGAAAGCCAGATCTTGTGTGTGTGTGTGTGTGTGTGTGTGTGTGGATTAAAAGCAATACTTATAAAATTGTGCTGTCCAAAGGTAAGAAAGTAACAGTCACAGCACCTTCTATCCAGAACTTTCCAGTTCCATGCAGAACTACAAGCCCTTCCGCCGAGTGTTTTCTTGTGTGTGACTGGTGATGCACATAAACGTGCCCTGAGATCTGGTCAGCAGGAAATGTTTACTGAGCACTTACTATTTCCAGTTCCCGAGGTTACAGTGGAGAACGGGGAAGACATGGAGCCTGTTCTCAAAGCCAGGTTTAGGGGGAGAGTGAGACAGTTTCAGGACAGCTGGACAAGTGTTAGGATAGAGGGACCGGGCACAAAAGAAGACCACCTGACTCTCCCTCAGGGGATTGGGAGGGCTTTATCAAAAAGTGATGCCCAGGTGAAAGATGGAGTAGCAGTTGGCCTGGCAAAGAGGGGTAAGTGGGGACAAAGAGTGCTCCAGGCAGTGGGAACAGCCTGTGGAAACTTTTGGAGGTTAAGGGGTGAGAGAAAGTATGGCTCATGTGGAGGAGCTGAGTTATCCCTTCCACCTCGACTATAAAGTTAAAGGTGGAGAGAGGTGAGTTATAGAGGGAGTTTACAAGGCAGGTTTAAGAGTTTGGATTTTATTTATGGGAATCGCAGATGTGTCTTAAATGGAGGGTTCAGAGGTCAGGAAACTGGTTGGCTCAGCATCGTCAGCTGTGCTCAGTACACCCAAGGGCTGGCATTTGTTTGAAAGCAGAAGGAACGTCGGATTGGTTTAGGATTTTTCCCATTCAGCATCCATGGCACCATTTTCCCTATGACAGCCAACTGCCCCTCTCCTACTGGTTATGTTCTCAATGGGATGGTCAATCAAGGTGCTCCCCCTCTTCTGGCCAAGGGGGGGGCGGCTGTGGCCCAGGCAACATCTCCAGAATTTGAATCTTGGGCCTGGATTCATTCATGCCCAAAGTTGGTCCCTGAAGAGATTGTCCATTTGAGCCTCAGAGCTGTTCTGATTTCTGGTTATCCTTGTCTTCTGCAATTCTTTGGATTGATGAGCTCCCCAGAATAAATGACTGAATGAAAAATAAATAACTACACACATTTTTTAAATTTAAGGTGTAAGTTCACAAATTCATTTTTTTGTTGTTGTTGTTGTTGTTGCTTGCTACCAAAGAAACCCAGCTCATACGCCAACGGTGATGGTTTTGCTGGATTCAAGCGTTAGAAAGCTAGCTTAAGCAAAAACAAAAAACAAAAAACAAACCAAACAGGAAGAATGCATTGGATAGGCACTGAGGTGTCTTAGAAAATGGAGAGATGAGTTGCTGGCGAGGGCTGGGATCCAACATAGGTCTGTAGGATTCAGCACAAGGCAGGTACCACCCTTGAGTATTTGCCTGTGTTCTCAGCCTTGTCTGTGGTGGTGGCAAGACGGCTGCCATATCTTAAACACTGGGACAATACCCCAAGACCTTAGAGAGTTGACAATGGTGCAACTCAATTTTGGTGACTCTCAAGCTCTGTGTCTGCTCCACGTTTCAAATTCCCAAGAAAATCGGATTGGCCGGGTTTGGGGTAGGTGTCTACTCCAGTGGGATTGGGTCTCAGGATGCAGACATGGCATGTGTGTTCTTGGGTGGCCACTGTGAGCTAGGCTGTGCCAGAGATGTGTTCGACATTGTCCGTTGGTGGGCATTGGACACCTTGATACGGAAAGCAAGGACATGGGGTGGGAACATGGGCTGCAGAACCAGTTTGCCAAAGGTTCTCAAATTGTGGTCTTTGAGCTCGTTCACCATCACCCAAGGAGAGCCGTGGGCTTCCCTAGAACTGGAAGGACTCCTGCCTTGGGAACTTGTCTTGATACCCAGGACCTAGCATCCTAGATGGTGACCTTGTATCAGGTAAATGATTTCCCCACACCCGCTACTGTGCTCTGTATTTTTTCAAAATTAAATTATGGTTGACATAGAATATTATGTTAGTTTTAGGTGTACAACACAGTGATTTGACAATTATATACATTACACAGTGCTTACTACGATTAAGTGTAGTGACCATCTGTCACAATAAAATGTTACTATAATATTATTGACTATCCCCCCTATGCTGCACTTTTCATCCCATTGACTTGTTTATTTTATAACTGGAAGTTTGTACCTTTTCGCCTGTTTTACCCATCCCCCACCCTTTCCCCTCTGGCAACAACCAGTTTGTTCTCTATTTATGAGTCTGTTCTGTTTTTTTGTTTGTTGATTTGTTTTGTTTTTTAGATTCTACATATTAAGTGAAATCATATGGTATTTGTTTTTCTCTGACCAATTTTACTTGGCAAAATACCCTCTAGGTCCCTCCATATTGTCACAAATGGCAAGATTTCATTCCTTTTACGGCTGAGTACTATTATATTTATATTATATATTATATATAATATATATAGACTATATATATTATATATAATATATATAGTCTCTCTCTCTCTCTATATATATATATATATATATATACAGAATATACACCACATCTTCTTTAGCCATTCATGTATCAGTGGACACTTGGACTGCTTCTGTAGCTTGGCTGTTGTAAATAAAGCTTCAATAAACACAGGGGTGAATATATCTTTACAAAGTAATGGGTTTTTTTTGGGGGGGGGTTAAATGCCCAGCAGCAGAATTACTGGATCATATGATATTTATATTTCTAATTTTTTGAGGAACCTCCAGAGTGGCTACACGAACTCGCATGCCCACCAACAGTGCATGAGGGCTTCCTTTTCTCCAAAGTCTTACCCAACACCTGTTATTTCTTCTTCTTCTTCTTTTTTTTAAATACCAGCCATTCTGACTGGCATGAGGTGATAGCTCATTGTGGTTTCGAATTACATTTCCTTGCGCTCTTTATTTTTGAGTCAGCATCCTTCAGACTCAGGTTCTGAGAAATAACGGAGCGCCCTGGTTAACAGGGCACTATTTCTTCACTTTCTGAGATGGGACACGGGTGATGGGGCATTTACAAGGGGAAGATTTTATTGGAGAGAGAAGGATGTAATTGAGTAAGCCAGCTGGCTGACCTCAAGTTGGCAGGTAGATGACTGCGAGGACACTTGTTTCTGAGCTCATGTGAGAGACACACCATGGCTCAGATATATCTGGGGGGAACATTGAGGGGACTTTGAAGTCCTGTATCAGTGGCCAGGGACTCTGAACCCTTGAAATTCTGGTGCAAATGTACTTGTCACCTTAATTGTACTCACAAACTACTGAGGCCTGAGGATCTCTGGGTCAACAACATGAAAAGGCAAATGGCATTATGCATATGACACAAATACAGATATGGTAGGTTAGAGCATTGAATTTACTCCTCACAGTTAGTGAGAGGGGGAGCATAGATCCAATCCCATGTCACTTGGATGCAGAAGCCCGTAACTGGGATGCTTTGGTTTCAAATGAAACAGCCCACTAAGAACAGCTTAAATAGAAAAAATAATATCTTATTATTTTTTGAAATGGAAGCCTAGAGGTAGGTGGTTCTGGAATGTTAACTCAGCAGTTCAACATTATCAAGCTACTTGGCTCTGCTGTTCATGGAGAAGTGGTCCTGGTAATAATGTCCAGGGACACTGCAAGGTCTCTGAGGCCTTTCAGAGGTTCCTCGAGGTGAAAATTACTTTCATAATAATACAAAGATTGTATGTGCTTTTTCTACTCTAAGGATCTCACCAGGGTACGATGGAATCTTCTAGTGGCTTTGTGATGAGTAATGACATCATCTTTCAGATGGCCAAGGGAATATGTGCTTGCATAGTCCTGGATTTTGAAAATTTCTCAGTTTCAATATCTAATACAGTCAATCTTGATAAATATAGCTCACATTTGAGAAAGAAAAAAGTAATAGATTCATTGACATTTCTATCTTGTTTTTAAAAGGAAAAGAGGGTAAATGTATGCAGAAGGTTAGTAGATAGTCTTTGCCATACTCACTGAATGAATGAATGGGCTCATAGAATAACAGACGGATTACTGATTATTCCAACGAATGGAATGTATTGATGACTGGTAGACTGCCAAGATCAACTGAAAGAATGACAAACTCTGGGTTGATTAATTGCCTGAAAGAGTACAGGTCGACCAATTGGCTAATAACTGAGGGTTTGGACACAGGGGCAGCCCTGCTCTGCCTCCACTTCTGACAACGCCCCCCCTGTCCCCAATGTCCTCTTTTTCAGTTCAGCAATGTCACCTTCTTCATCTTTGGGCCTCTCATGATGTTTCTGATGCACCCCTATGCCCAGAAACGCTCCCGCTATGTTTACATCATCTGCATCCTCTTCATGGTCATAGGTAGGTGGGGGTCTGTGACAGTGGGGTGGTAGGGGTGGGGACAGCCCCTTTGACCACCTACCTTTGTCTCTTGCTCCAGGCCTGTTCTCCATGTACTTCCACATGACGCTTAGCTTCCTGGGCCAGCTGCTGGATGAGATCGCTATCCTGTGGCTGCTGGCCAGTAGCTACAGCATATGGATGCCCCGCTGCTACTTTCCCACTTTCCTAGGAGAGAACAGGTGGGGCGGGGGCTGGTCCTCTGTTGATTCTACCAGAGTCCATCTGGGCTCCAGGGTCACTCTGTGAGCCCACTTGAGATCCTTGGAAACCCTCACCTGATCACCCCAGGGTTTTCCCCTGACCCTACCTGACTTAACTGGCTGCCAGAGACTCCTCCTTTGAGTGAGTTGAGACCCCTGGAAATCCTCTCCTGATCCTACCCAAAGAGTGTGGAACCTTCTCCAGAACATATCCAAAGCCACCTGGGGGTCCCAGGAACCCATACCTAAGCTTACCTGGGCCACAAAGACCTCTCTCCTAAGCCTATCACCTGGGCCCCCTGTAATTTTTCTTGGATTCTCCTGGGCCCCTCTCTTGACCTGAGACCCTTCTGAATCTCTCTCCTGACCCTATTTGACCTACCTGAGCCTTCCAGGACCCCTCTCCTGATAGTGTCTGGGACCTCTGTAATCCCTTCCTTAATCCTACTCATCTCCCCTAAATCCTTTGTTTGACCTCACCTGAGCCCTGAAACCCTCTACTGATCTAAGCCCCCGAGACCCTCTCATCATCCTACCCACCCCCACCCCTGTGGCCCCCTTCAGACCCTGCCTGGGCCCACCTGGGATGTTTCATCAGACCCTTCTGATGAGCCCACCTGGGAACCTTAAGACCTGTTTCTGGGTCCAGTTGGGCTCCCTGGAACCCTTCCCTTTGCTCATCTACCTCTGCCACAAGATCTCCTGACCCTGCCTGAAGCCCCCAGGACCCTCCCAGCTACCCTCCCACAACTGAGTCCTTCTTTTCCCAGGCCCCATTTCATCTGCTTCGTCATCATCACCACTGTGATCAGCACCTTCCTGTCCTTCCTGAGGCCCGTGATCAACGCATATGCCCTCAACAGCATCGCTGTGCACATCCTCTACATCGTGTTCCAGGAATATAAGAAGTGGGTGGTGGTTACAGACCTGCCTGGGAAGGTGGCTCCCATCCCCCTCCAAGCAGTCCCCTCACTTCACATACCACGTCTCAGGCACAGAGTTCTCATTGATTCCAGGCTTAAGGGAGGGATGTCCCATCCCCAAGATCATCTACTAACAAGGGGCAGGGTTAGGATTGGAACCTAAGGCTGAAACCCTAAACATACATACAAGCAGAGACTGTTGAACGAGAAACCTCTGTGTGCCCACTAACCAGTCCTGAAAACCATCAGCATTTTGCCAACCTGCATTATACATACCCCCCAAAGATTCCATATACTGGCATCCATTAACTTTTCAGGATTTTACTCTCCCAAATAAAGAATTGTTATTTTTTTAACCCATACTAGGTCCTGGCAGGACAGAGAGGGGTCTCTGAAATGGAGCCATTTGAGGGGAGCTGAATAAAAGGGTTATTTACAAAGGAGAGAGCAGGTATACGAAAATAACTAGGGATCATTCAGAACCACTGTGCTGATAAGAGTGGGATCCTATGACCATCAGGAGACCTGAGGTGGGGGGCGATGGGAGGGAGTGATGACAAGAGTCTGGAAGGAGAGAGTCTTGTGGAAAGGGACTCCTTTTTTTTTAAATTTTTATTTATTTATGATAGTCACACACACAGAGAGAGAGAGAGGCAGAGACATAGGCAGAGGGAGAAGCAGGCTCCATGCACAGGAAGCCCGATGTGGGATTCGATCCCGGGTCTCCAGGATGGCGCCCTGGGCCAAAGGCAGGTGCTAAACCGCTGCACCACCCAGGGATCCCTGGAAAGGGATTCCTTAACAAGAACCGTGACCTCCAGTTTCTGGTTGCAGCTAGCCTGAGCCAACCCCACATGGAGGAGGCCAGGAAAATAAATATTCTAACCATACCCCCCTCTGACCCTTTAGTTTCTTGCAGGAGTGCTCCATTGGCCAACCCAACTGGAAACCATGGCCAACCCAATTGGAAGCCATTGGCTAATCCAACTAGAAAACATTGGCTAATCTAATTGGAAGCCCAAGGACAAGAGAGCCCTGGATTCAGTCCACACAGCCCAGCACCCCACCTCCCTGGGGGCATAGGGCAGAATGGAGAGGGGTAGAGAAGGATCTAGAGGGACAGATGGAAGACATGGCACACACAGGGCTAATCAAGTTGACAATGCCCAGATTGCACCAATGTTGCCTCAGCTTCTCAAGATGCCTTCTTACAACCAGTCTTGTTGAAATTGGGATGCAAACACAATTTTGTCAAAGCAGTCTCACCCTCTCTCCCCTATCTTCATGCCTCTGATTTGATAACAGAAACTCCATCATTTATCCTGGAGAACATTCTAGGTTTGGCTGTCTGTTTCCTGTGGTATCTTTCATTGTGTGTGTGTGTGTGTGTGTGTGTGTGTGTGTGTTTAATTTTTAAAAATTTCTTGAAAATTAATAGTTAGATCTAGATTTAGGTTTACATATTTTGAGGCCAGAATATTTCATGTGTGCTGCTGGGTGTTTCTTGTTCCATGCCATTAGGACCCCATAATGAGTGGTTGCTCCACAGTTAGTGCTATTAAGGTTGATCAGTGGATTCAGGTGGTGTCATTTCCTTCCTTTATTATAAAGTTTTCTACCGACTTTTCACCTAATGATTTCCGCAGCCATTCAGGCACACTGCTCCCATCCATAGAGTCATTCATTAGTGGTTGCAAAACAGTGGTTTGCAGATTCCATTATTTCTTTTGCAATGATTACCTGGAGTTCTTCCATCAAGGACTTTCGCTCATCAACCTGGAAATACAGTTGGCACAGAAATGCCAGGATGGATAATTGATTCTTTCCCTTAATTGATCTATTTTCAGAGTAATGAGTTGGGGCCTTAGCCATCTCTAGTAGGGACCAATGAAATTAAAAAACAAGTATTATTATGAACTCATAGATGTTTATATTTCAGAAGTGATTCAATTCATTGCAGTCGCTGTGCTATATTTTTAACTTTTTTGTTTTTTTTTTTAAAGATTTTATTTATTTATTCATGAGAGGGAGAGAGAGAGAGAGAGAGAGAGAGAGAGGAAGAGACACAGGCAGAGGGAGAAGCAGGCTCCATGCAGGGAGCCCGATGGGGGACTCGATCCCGGGACCCCAGGATCACACTCTGGGCCGAAGGCAGGTGCTAAACCACTGAGCCACCCAGGGATCCCCAACTTTTTTATTTTGAAGTAGTTACAGACTCATGGCAAGTTGCAAAAATAGTGCAGAGTCTTGGGTATCCTTGATCCAGCTTCCCCCGGCCTCTCCCAATGGAGCATCCTGTGTAACCATAGAACAACCTCAAAAGGAGGAAATTGATGATGAAACAATGCTGTTAACCAGATCCTCAGACTCTATATTTATATTTCACCAGTTCCTACTCATTATTGTTTTTTGATGTTCAAACCATCCCATTTTAGACTCTGGGGCACACAGGAATTATTGCCTCTTTCCTAAAGGGTGCTGGGTCAGCTCTGCTTTTAGAGAAATGGATTCTGATATTGAGTTGTCCCAAGACATGGCCTCCAGAGAATTTGCCCTCCCACACACGGACATGCACATTCCCATAGCCACACAGTCATGAGTTCTCATCCACTGACTCACAGGTGTGCACACACTTACAGCCCCAAACACAAACAGGGGAGGGCTTATTGGTTAAGAAATCTGCAGCCTGACAAACCTGGTTCAGACCCCGGCTCTGCCATTTACTCGCTTTGTAACCTTGGGTGGGGTTGGAGCATACCCTAATCTCACATGCCTGTTTTCTCATCTACAAAATGAGAATGATAGCGTTGTTGTGAGGACTGAGTTTTTAATCTGAAGAACTTTCAGAACTGCATGTGGCATCCTATAAGTGCTCAGCAAATGTTAGCAATACTCACAAATTAGGCCCCCTCCCTCTCGTACTCTTGGCCATTCCCTCCTCCCAGCCTCATCGCCTTGGAGGGAGGAGTTTCCCATCAGCCCCTTCAGGCTCTGCTACCTGAGTCAGGCTCTGGTCTTCATCTTCTCTCCCTAGGACCAGCAATAAGGAGCTTCGGCATATAATGGAGGTCTCCGTAATTTTATGGGCTTTTGCATTGACCAGCTGGATCAGTGACCGCTTGCTTTGCAGTTTCTGGCAACAGATCAATTTCTTTTACCTGCATAGCATCTGGTAAGCATTTGCCTAGTGATATGGTGCCCCAGAACCAGAAAATCTCAGATGCCAGGGCTTGGAGCAGGGGCCAGGAGGCAGAGAGGGGAAGCACACAGATATTGGGACTTGTGTGTGTGTGTGTGTGTGTGTGTGTGTGTGGCGGGGGGCTGTTTTCAATCAAGGGTCTGATCCAAAAGGTCCCTTTGGGTGGTCAGGATCCATGAGAAGTGAGAGGAGAACCACGGTGGGGGCATCAAGCTAGCTCAGGGGCATCTGGCATCTTGCACCCTCACCCCCCTCTCCCTGTACCCCACAGGCATGTGCTCATCAGCATCACCTTTCCTTATGGCATGGTTACCATGGCCTTGGTGGATGCCAGGTATGAGATGCCAGGTCACACCCTCAAAGTCCGCTACTGGCCTCGGGACACTTGGCCCGTGGGGCTGCCCTATGTGGAAGTCAGTGACAACAAGAACTGCTGACGTCTGCTAGTTCCTTGACTACCCAAGCACCTGCCAACTCGCCTGCATCTTGGGGAGGGAGCCCTGCATCAGGAATCTGAGAGGCACTCACGGTTCTTTCCTTCAGCTCCCTTTCCCCATCCTCCTTGTCCTGCATGGCCCCACCCCAAGACAAGTGATGACTTCCTGAGCCTTCTGTGCAGCAATCTGATGACCCTGGGGGAGCAGCCTGGCATAGCTCCCCATCCACGACCTGTCCTTATTCTCTTTCACTTCTTCCTTTGTGTTCACTTTGTGAGGCTGGATCACCAGGTGCTGTGAGGACCTGGCAACCACTGGCAAGGACTTCAGGCTGAGGCTTGGTGCCCAGGCATTTCATAAATAGTGGCAGTCACTACCAGACCCTTTGGACCTGTCTTTGGCCATGCAATGTCCCTGGGACTTGGGGGGCATCCCAGAGAACAGACACCTCATTCTGCACTCACTCATGTGTGTGGAGACCTTGCAGGGTCTAAGGCGGCCACCTCACTGGTAGGCAGTGAAGCAACTTGGAGGCCCAGACTGGGTAATCTGGCTGTCGTTGGGGCATGAGCATCAGAAGGGGAGCAGGGGTGAACTCTTAAAGTGAGAGGAGGACAAGAGGATGATTAAAAACAACAACAACGGGATCCCTGGGTGGCGCAGTGGTTTGGCACCTGCCTTTGGCCCAGGGCGCGATCCTGGAGACCCGGGATCGAATCCCACGTCGGGCTCCCTGCATGGAGCCTGCTTCTCCCTCTGCCTGTGTCTCTGCCTCTCTCTCTTTCTCTCTGTGTGACTATCATAAATAAATAAAAAAAAATTAAAACAACAACAACAACAACAACAACACAATAACAACACCTCAACAAGAACAAGAAGAGGATGATTTCCATGGTGGTTAAGAGCACAGGGCTTGGGGTTAAGCAGATGTAAGCTCGAATCCTGCTCCACCATTCCGCAGCTGTATAATCTGGGGGAAGTGATTGTTCTCTCCTTTGAAGCTCAAGCACCTGTAATAAGTCTGTGATGTGAAAATGTTTCTCCCGTCATGGGATTTTTGCTTGGATAAAATATGTATAAAAAGCATTTATCATGGAGTCTGGAGAACATCTAAATTTATCCCTCCTTCATCCTTAAACCCCTCCCTCTCTCCACCTATGTCATTCTCTCAGTCATCTGTTTTCCCACTCATTCATTCATTCATTCATTCACTCACCTCTTCAACAAATACATATTGAGTTCCTACTATATGTCTGACACTACCCACTGGCGGTGCAAGACAAGGATGCAGTGTCCCTATCTAACGAGGAGACACATGTTAGACAAATAAAAAGACAAATAAGCCCTTCCAGACATTAATACCTGCAAAAATATTAAAGCAGGTGATGCTTTAGAGAACCATGAGGCATGGAAGCAGCCTTTTCAAATGGGTGCTCAGTGGGGGAATGCACTTTCCAGGTGGACCCTCAATGACAAGAGGAGACCAGCCATGCTGAGAGCTGGCTGGGCAAGACCATTCTGGGGAGAGGGAATGGCAGGCGTAAAAGTCCCAGGGTGTGGATGAACTGGTGTGAGAGAAAGAACACTCTCACTGGAGCTTAGTAAATGAGGGAGAGTGTAGAGTAAGAGATTCATAATCTGGGGGCCTGGGATAGGTTTAGTATCCATGGACCACTTGATGTTCTTTGCAAAAGAGAATTGTCAGGGCATGTTATCTAGGCCCCTGAAGTGTGTCACTCCAAAAGGAGTAGAGGCTAGCCTATCTGGCCAGCTGGAGAGATGGGGAAATTGAAAGAGGAAGGGCCACTCATATTTATTGAGGCTATCATGTGCTCTCTGATCATGACACACACCGTTGAACCTAATACTCTCCCACAACTCATCAGATAGACACAAATATTCTCATTTTATAGATGTGGCACAGAGAGGGCAAGCAACGTACCCAGGACCACACAGCCTGCACTCGAACCGGGTCTATCCTTCCCCCAAAGCTCCTTGTACCACAGTTAGTCAGCAGTAGGATTGAATCCGGATCACAGGTCCAGTGCTTCCAAATCCCTTTGAATTTCTTGTTCTAGAAACTGGAGGCTCTTCATCCCTGGCCCCAGGATGGATCATGGTGGGAAGAGGTGGGGGGAGGGGGGAGGGCAGAGAGTGAGGGAGTTTCTGAAAACATATAAAATTGTCTGCAGAATGTTATCTTGGTGTTTTTGGTGGGGGAGAGGAGCTGTACTTCCAAGAGATTTTCTAAAACCTTCCGTGGGGATAAGGGCAGATAGAGAAACTCTGCTTCCTGTCCCTCCCCCGCCCTCATGCTTCTGTCCCTAAATACACAGCAACAATTTGTCCTCAATGCCTATCTCCTGGCCCGTGCTGACCCATCCTCACAGCCCCCCCTTGGGCTATGGAGGCAGCAGGTGGGTAGGAGGTCTGGATATTTGTCTAATTCAAACTAGCCATGTGATCTTGGTAAGTCCCAGTCACCATCAGGGAGGACTCTTTGTGGCAGCGGATAAAATGTTCAGCTCCAGCTGGCTGAAATGACAAAAGGACAATCAGCATATATACTTTTGAAGTTAAGGATCAAGCTGCAGATATGGGTGGATCCAGGCTTCAGGTGATGTCACCAGAGTCAGTCTCCCTCCCTCTCTCTGATCTACCTCATGGGGGAGGCAGCTGCCAGGCTTTACATTCTTCCAAGTTGAAAAGTATACACCAAAGCTCCAGGTGCAGATGCTCACTGTCATAGTCAGTAGGGAAATGTAAATCAAAGTCGTGAGATAAGCATTTCATATCTATGAAGTTGGCTATAAATTTAAATAAAGATATAGGAGACAATGTGGAGAAATTGGAACCTTTATACATTGCTAATAGAAATGTAAATTGGTGAAACCACTGTGGGAAACAGTTTGGGAGCCCCTCAAAGTTAAGCATAGTTGGGACGCCTGGGTGGCTCAGCAGTTTTGCACCTGCCTTTGGCCCAGGGCGTGATCCTGGAGTCCTGGGATCGAGTCCCACATCGGGCTCCCTCTATGGCGCCTGCTTCTCCCTCTGCCTGTGTCTCTGTCTCTCTCTGTCTCTGTCTCTCTGTCTCTCATGAATAAATAAATAAAATATTTAAAAAAAAAAGTTAAGCATAGAATTACCGTATGATCTGGCAATTCCGCTCCTAGGTATATACCCAAAGAGTTGGATATGTGTGTTCTATCAAATACTTGTACAGAAATGTTCATAGAAACACCATTGGGGGGGATCCCTGGGTGGCGCAGTGGTTTGGCGCCTGCCTTTGGCCCAGGGCGCGATCCTGGAGACCTGGGATCGAATCCCACATCAGGCTCCCGGTGCATGGAGCCTGCTTCTCCCTCTGCCTGTGTCTCTGCCTCTCTCTCTCTCTCTGTGACTATAATAAATAAATAAAAAAATTAAAAAAAAAAAAAGAAAAGAGTCAAAAGGTGGGAAGCATATGTGTCTATCAATGGATGAACTGTTAAACAAATGTGGTATCCACACGATGGAATATTATTCTGCTATAGAAAGGCATGAAACACTGGCACACGCTACCACGTGGATAGACCCTGAACACAGGATGCTCGGTGAGAGAACAAGGCACAAAAGATCTCATAGTGTGTGAATTCATTTACATGAAACGTCCACCACAGGCAAATCCATGGAGACAGAAAGTGGATTTGTGGATGCCAGGGGCTGAGAAGAGGGAGTGACAGCTGATAGGAATGAGTTTCCTTTCCTCATGTCTTGGAACTAAATAGAGGTGGTGGTTACACAACATGGTGAATGTTCTAAATACCACTGAATTGTACACTTTAATACAATTAATGGTTAATTTTATGCTGCGTGAATTTCTGCACAACTAAAGTTTAACAAAGCTCCTGGAGTCATTTTCAGCTGGTCTTAGGTCATGCCCCACCCCCACTAAACTGATCCCAGT
The DNA here is from genome assembly GCF_053574225.1 of Canis aureus. NCBI lineage: Eukaryota > Metazoa > Chordata > Mammalia > Carnivora > Canidae > Canis > Canis aureus. The sequence continues at coordinate 55,031,970 of NC_135629.1, forward strand.
AGCTGGAGAGATGCAATCCGTTGCTCAGCGGGGTTTGGACATGTGATTCCTCTTGCCACTGGGGAGCCCCACTCTCACTGGGGTCTGAGAGGGGTGCGGGGCAAGTGAAGGGGTGGGGGTTGAAGTCCTTCCTCAAGCCTTGTGCCCTGTCATGAGCTGGCATTCTCCCGGAAGGGCTGCCACTTAATTCATACAAAGGGGACTTACAGGCTCATACTGGTCCTGGGAGGAGTACTGGGGTCAGGGATTGTTTCACAGAGAAAACAGCAAATGTCTAGGGTGCTGCCCTCTACTGGGGAGATGCTTTGTTGCACATATTTTTGCAGCCAACGGTCAGCTCCCAGAACCATTCGTGGCTCCTTCGTGCCTATGGGATAAGGGTCAAATGCTTCAATGTGACATTCGAGATCTGCTCCGAGTTGAAGTTCATCTAGGGTGGGACTCCAGCTGGCCACTGGGCTTTGCTCCAGCTTGGTCACATTCAGTATTGCCGTCTGTGGTTGTGTGTGCATTTACCACTAGCAAGAAACTGGTGGGTGCAGAGAACTCGCTGGAGATCAGAAAGAGGTTTCTCCTCCAAATTTTGATGAGCTGAACCATCCGCAAGATGAAAGGTAGGGGAGATTAAATGCCAAACCCTCCCCTTGGGTGCAAATAAGCTGGACCACTAGGGGGCGATAGAGACCTAATGTAGCAGCAGTTTGGCCCCAGGGGGCGAGCCAGACGCCCTAGGCTCAAAATGTGACTTTTCTTAGCCTTGGGACTTGGGCCACCACTTGTAGCCTCTCTGTGTCTCACTTTCATTGTTTGCAACATTGAGATAACAAATATCATGTATTTTGCCAAGTGCTCCAATTACTATTTACTTTATGTCTTTCTTTAAATCTACTCCCTTTGCTCACAGGGGTGTGTTTAAATAGGAAACACTGTGTCACTTCAAGAAGTCATTTGTTATAGATAAAAAATAGCCAGAAAACTAGATACAGCAACAACAAAAAAGTGTTCTGAACTGCAGCTCAGTGATCCTGAACACCGTCTTCAGGTCAGAATCCCCAGCTGAATTTAAACAAAAAAAGTGTTTCTGTCTTCTTCCAAACTAATGCGACCAGAATCTCTAAAGGTGGGATCTTTCAAGGCTCCTGGCACTGGTATTTTTTTTGCAGATCATCAGGAGATTTCAAAGTCCAGGCATCAGATAGGATCACCTGTCCCGGGCTCTGAACTCTAGGTCTCTTCTCTCGTCATTGAGGTAGATTAGAGAGCGATAGGGAGGCGTTTAAGACACATGAGCACCAAGCCAAGACTTTCTTCTTGAAGGAATTAGAAAGACTGGAGAGAAATGAAAAGGAACTAACCTCCTCCTATGTGATTCAGTATTATTTCATTTCCACACCACAACCATTTATTGAGCATCTACTTTGTGGCAGGCACTGTGCTCAGGATACATCAGTGGGCAAGATAAAGATCCCTTCCCTCTTGGAGTTTCCATTCCATCTAGGGGAGATAGAGAATGGACTCAATAAATAAATATGTATATATTAGGAGGTTATAAGTGCTGTGGATATAGGGAAACTTAGAGCAGGGTCACGAGGGTTGGGGAGCTATGTTGCGGGGATAGAATTAGATGGGATGGTCAGGGTAGGTCTCATGGGGAACGTTCCTGGCTCTGCCTTATAGTCACCATGCAACTTTGGGGTAAACTCACTCACCTCTGAGGCTCAGTTTCTTCACCTGTGAAATGGGAGCAACAACACCTGCCTCCTAGTATCGGGAGGATGAAATGAGACAACACGAGTTTGCACGTAGCAGCTGTTGCCTATGACAGGGCCACCACCAATGGGAAAATGGGGCAGCCCTCTGTTGACCTCCTGAAGGAAGGAATACGGCGGTTCTATTTTAGGCAGAGGATGCATTTAAAATTTTTTTGCTTTTCATTATAGAAATACACACATACAGATAAGTATAAAGAACAGTTTGATGAACAGTTCGATGTATCCATCTCCTAGATTTAACGATATTTAACACTTGCCACTTTTACTTCTATTTTGCCTCTATTTTTTTATTAATGTCTTTTTAAAAGATTTTATTTATTTATTTATTCATAAGAGACACACAGAGAGAGGCAGAGACATAGAGGAAGAAGAAGGCTTCTCCAAGGGAGACCGATGCGGGACTCGATCCTCAGACCCGGGACCACTCCTGAGCTGAAGGCGGACACTCAACCGCTGAGCGACCCAGGCGTCCCTCTGAATGTATTTTAAGGGCAAATTAGTATGCTGGCATTCATGCAGTCATAATGCATAAGTCTTCCTGAACCAATCCCATGCATCTCCAAAAAACAAGGATATTTTCCTACACAACTATAATCTCATGATCACAACTAACCCAATACGTTTTCAAATATCACCTACTATTGTCCATATTCATATTTCCCCAGTTGACACCACCTGTTTGTTCAAAACCCAAAGTCCAATGACGAGATGCCTGCATTGCAATAGGCTGTGATGCCACCACCTGTACCTCTGGGCAGTCAGTCGTCTCTTCTCTCATTGCCCTCCTGCTGACTCAAGGAAGCCAAGCTATTGAGATTCCACCTTCTAGATTTGCCAGGTCACTCCTTATGCTGTTACCTCCCATGCTCCTCTGTATTTGTGCCTTTCCTGTCAGCTGGATATTAGGACTACAGGTGTGATCAGATTCAGGTTAAACGTTTTGGGCGAGAATTTTCTTCCTGGGACTGTGTACCTCTCATCACCCCCAGCAGGAGCCCCCGGTCATTCTGTTGGTCCCACTGCTTGGCTGCTAAGAGTGGTCACTGTACCAAGGTGGTGACAGCATGATGCTTCCATGATAAAGTGACTTTTTTTTTTCCTCTTTGTGGTTAGCATGCAATCTGAGGGAAGATCTTTGGTGAATGTGAAACTGTCTAGTCCCCTGTAACCTTTCGGTGAATAGCTTTAACGTCCAGTGATGACTGTTGTCTGCAATGGTTGTTTCATCAGTGATTTCAAAATAGTGATTTTGCTATCTCCTGTTAACATCATCGGCTGGTGTTTTTCTGTGAAAAGGGCATTCCCTCGTCTACTGGGCTGGTTTCAGGCTGTAAAGACATGGTAAGTAAGGAGTTGATGCAGTTGTCACTCTCGAAAGTGATGAATGAGCTCTGCTGTTGTTTTACTATTATTACGGACCCATGGATATTTATATAGTCACAGTGTCTATTAACTTTTTTTACTGTGGTAAAAATATCCATCACAAAATTTATGATCATAACCATTTAAGTGCACAGCTCAGTAGCATCCAGCACACTCACACTGCTGTGCAACTATTACCACCATCCATCTGCAGAACTTTCTCCTATCCCCTAACCAGGGGCTCTGTCCCCATGAAATATCGACTCTCCACACCCTGCCTGCACCTATCTCCCACCATCTACTCCTTGTTTCTTTTCTTTCTTTCTTTTTTATTTATGATAGTCACACACACACAGAGAGAGAGAGAGAGAGAGAGAGAGAGAGGCAGAGACACAGGCAGAGGGAGAAGTAGGCTCCATGCACCGGGAGCCCAACGTGGGATTCGATCCCGGATCTCCAGGATCGCGCCCTGGGCCAAAGGCAGGCGCCAAACCGCTGCGCCACCCAGGGATCCCTACTCCTTGTTTCTATGGATGAGACTCCTCTTAGGGACCTTCTATGAGTAGAATCACATAGGATTTGCCCTTTTGTGTCTGGCTGACGTCACTGAGCATAATGTCCTCCAGGTTCATCCATGTGGTAGCAGGTGTCAGGATGTCCTTCCTTTTTAAGACTGAATAATATTCCATTGTACGATTTTTGTCCCTTTACCTGGGGCAGTGGTTCTGAAATTTGAATAGGCGTCACTATCATCTGCAGGGCTAGTTCAACCATCCCTCTGGGTGCAGGCCATGCCCCCAGAGTTTCTGATTCCATAAATCAAGGGAGACTAGAATTTGCATTTTGAATAATGTTCCCGAGTGACGCCAAACCTGCTGGTTCAAGGACCACTTAGAACTACTACTGATCTACTTACATCCAGTTATGGGATTTTTTTTTTTTTATTAAAAAAGTTGCAGCCACATTAAGATTGCTGCTTATTTTCTCAGCATGGTCTCCTTTTCTTCCCCCCAGCATGCCCAGCCCTACATCAAAAGGTACGGTGTTACTATGACAGCAGCTGGCCTTCTCCAGAATTTTACACGGACTTATTCATTCCAAAGTTACGGATTTTCTGGTGCTGTTCTTCAGCACAAAGTAGCGCCCTGATTACCTAAAGAATACTTGGCCGACACTTAAATGTGAAGTGGAGGCAAACGACCCCATGCAACCCTAAGAGAAAATTTAAAATAACTGTACAAGGGTCTGCAAGTCGCCCTCAGAAGTCCTATTGTCCGAGAGACAGGAGGCTTGCAAGATCCTGGAAAGGATGGAGCGATAGGTCTCTATCTCACCTACACGAAGGTCACGAATTGTGAAATTCTGTGATCACGGGTAAAAGGAAGAAATGCTTTCTCAGAGGCCTTGGCATTATAAATCTCACGGATAAAACGAGACTCCCTCCATCATTGTAGCGTAGCAGATTTCAAATGTGTGCCGCTCCGGCCAATCTGAACCATTGCTCTGCAAGGTACTGAGTGTCCCCATGTCGCAGATGTGCAAACTGAGACTCGCGGGGTACGGGGGTTGGGGGGAGAGAAGCGAGTCGCCCAGGCTTTCCCCGCGGCAGACCCAGCGCTGGAGATTTACAGCTGCAGAGCCCCGAGCCCGGTGCGTGACACGGTAGCCGCAGGCGGGGCCAGGAGACAAAAGCGTTCCCAGGGCTCCCGCCCCGAGAGCGGGGAGCTCGAGCCGCCACCTCAGCCGGACCCCGCGGGGCTGCGGCCCCCGCCCGCGCCCCGGGCCGGCTGCGGCCACGAGGCAGCGCCCCCTGCGGGCCGCAGTGCGCAGGCGCGGCAGCCCGCCCCGCCCCCGCCCCCCTCCACGTGCGGCGCACACCTCGCGCTCCCCTCCGCCGGGCTCGCCTCGCGCCTCCCTCCCTCCCTCCCACCGCCCCTCCGGCTCCGGCTTCCCATTGGCTGGGGGCTTCGTCCCTCCGACCGCAGCCCGGCAGGCCCCCGCCAGGCAGGAAGTCCCGCCCCGCGAGCGCCCGTCCGCGCCGCCGATTCGCCCAGGCGGCCGTCAGTCGGGGCGGCGGGCCAGAGTCGGCGGCGGGGGCCCGCGGTCGGTGCGCGACCCGGCCTGGCGGCGGTTTCCGGTTCCGCGGGGCTGGCGGGCGGGCGGGCAGCCGGGAGCGGCGGCGGCGGCGGCGCCTGACAGACAATGAGGGCGGCGGGGCGGCGCTGAGCGGCGGCGGCGGCGAGCGACGCGGGCCCGGGGGCGGGGCGGGGCGCCAGCCATGGACAATCAGGTGAGGAGCGGCCGCGCCGCCCCAGCGCAGCCCGCCGCCCGCCCGGTCCCCTCCCTCCCTCCCACGGCCCGCCCGCCGGGCCCTCCTCGGGCCCTCCTCGGCCCCGGCCTCCCCGCCTACGCCCGGCTCCCGCCCGCCGCGCTTTGTGCTCGCCCGCCGCTCCCCCGGCCTTCCTGCGGGGCGGGGGCGCCCCTCCCCCACCCGCGACCCCGGCCCGGCCCCGCGCGGGGCCCCCCGAGACGCGCCCCCAGCCCCCGCCCCGCCCCGCCCCGCCCCGGGGCGACCCCGTGCGATCCCCGGCCGGCCCCGCGCCCTCGGGGACGCTCCTCGGCCCCTGCGCCCGCCCCCAGCCCCCCGGGGCCCCGGCCCAGCCCAGCGTCCCCGCAGGCTCCCCTGGGCGCCCCGGCCCAGCCCGGAGAGCCCCGCCGCTGCCCCCGGGACCCCTCAGGCTCGTCACGTCTGGCCTGTGCCACCCTCCTTTGCAGCCAGGGCCTGTCTCCCTTGCCCTCGGGACCCCGCGCCCCCGAGTGGCCTCGCACTCCCGGCACCAGCACCCACCCTGCGGCTGCTGCTTCCTCAACCCAGTGGCCGGGGTCGGAATCCTCACCCCAATCCTGGGACCTCGGTGCAGCCTCCTGCTTCCTCAGACCTCGGCCCACCCGAAGCCGCCTCGTCCCCCATTCTCTTCCAGGACCGGGCGCCTTCTCTCCCCCTTGATCCTGCCACTGCCTTAGCCTGGGTGACCGTTTCCCCTGGAACTCTGGCTGGGGCCTGGGGTTTTCCCCACAGGGACCCAGGCCGGCGTGGAGCCCAGCGCCTCATCCCCGCAGTGGACGTGGGCTTGCTTCCTCAGGCACTTCTGACCCCGCACCCCCTGCTTGCTCGGTTCCCCCTGGTTTCCAGCGCTGGTCAGTCCCCCGGCCCCTAGTGCCGAAGGGGCTCTCTTTCACCTCCAGACGTCTCTCTCTAAGACCAGGCTCGGGGTGATGGGGGGGGGGGCATTTCGTGCTCTCACCTGGAGCCCCCAAGCCCTTCATACACCAGATGCCTCACTCCCCTCAGCTTGGGTCCTCGTTGCCCCTGCAAGCCTGATTCACATTTCCCCCCTCATTTTCCCTCTGAGTCCAGGTCTCGGTCTGCCTCTTCCACCCTCAGCTGGCTTCCCTCCACAGACCTGCAGTTTCCCCAGCCCCCCTGTACCTCTCTCCTTGCATTCAGGGTCTCCCACTTCCTCCCAGCATCCCCCAGCCTGACGCTTTGGCTTTCAGCCACCATCGTATCCCCCAGCCTACCCCATATCCCTTCCTTCCCCAGCATCTTAGAGCCTTGCTCCAAACCCAGGGTGGTTCCCCAGCCTCCGTAAACTCTCCCCATGGCCTCTTCCCCTCCATCTGGAAACCCGGAGTCCCCCCTTCACCAGCTCTGCACAGTCTCCTTTTCAGTACCCTCATTCTTCCCCTCTCAAGCCCAGGACTGTTGTGGCCCCCAATACGGGGTCATTATTTCTTCATCCTTGCCTACTCCACCTGGCTTCCAGGGGCGCGAGGCCAGGAAAGGGCCGTGGTGTGGGGCAGTGGGGGTGGCAGCTGAAATCTGTAGTCAGCGAGGGCAGGTTGGGGCGTCCCTGGCTGCCGGCGCCACTGAGGCGGCTCTGTCTGCTAAGGAGCTGAGTGGCTGTGAGGTTTCAGGGGCGCGTGGGCAGGAGACCTCCCCTTGCCCATCCTGGTCACCTGTGGTGGTGCAGGATCATTGCGGCCTTTCTCTTGAGAAGTGGGGTAGAGTTTGCAGCTGTCAAATGGTGGATTTCTGTAGCGTGGTGTGAGTTCCCTTGAAGGGACAGAGCTCATTGCCTCCAGCCTGTACTGAGTTAAGAAAACAATATACCTTCAGTGTCCACTCTCATTGAAGCCCCTCTCCCCGCCGCGGGAAAGTCTTGTTGGGTATCACGCAGGCATAGGATGTCGCTCCTTCCTGTCACCCACCTGCCAGTCCACCGAGGAGGTGTCTTAGGCCCAAGTGGGTCTGTTCCCCTTTGATTTGCTGAGCCCTGGCTGTTGGAGTGGTTGTCATTTATGTCAGTGGAATGGTGGGGGTAGGTGGCATTGTTGGCCGTGACCAAGGGAGAGAAGAGTCTTGCTTGAGTGGACTGGTGGTGATGACACTCGGGCTGGGAGAGTGAGATCCCCACTGCCCCGTGTGCAGCCGCTAGCACCTGTGGCTGTTTAAATTCAGATGCACCGGAATGAAAAAGTCAGTTTCTTAGTGGCACTAGCCACATTTTAAGTGCTCATTTACCACTACTGAGCTCTTGGCTGCCTTAATGGGCAGCTCAGAGAGACAACAGTTCCATCACGGCAGAAAGTTCCATGGGGCAGTGCTAGTCTAGATCCTTGTAGAAGTATTTGCAAGTGAAACGGATCCCAAAGGAAAGTATGTGGCATTCTGTGGTCTGATTCTCTATTGCTGGTCGCCTTTCTGCCAGTCTGGGAGAGGCCTGGAAGCTCTATCCCTTCTTTACGGAGGTGACAGTCCCTGGAAGACAGGAGAGAATGGTGTCCTGTCACCCAAGTGGGTGAGTTGGCTGTGTGTGTTCCAGAATGACTTTGGTGCATGGAAAACACTTTGAATCCCCCAGAATCTTGGCTTTCCCTTTCTCCCCCGAAATGCTATAAACCTGTAAATGTCTCAGCCTGATGGGAAACAACAGGACTTTCCCCTAAGGGCCCTTTGCCCTGCTTGCTTTGGAAGGCTTTGATTCTCTTTACCTTCCTGCTGTAGTCTCTAGAACTTTCAGGCTTGGCTAAGAAGGGGGCCTGCATTTAGCTCTGGGCTCCCAACTTTTCTGCATTGAAATCCTTTCCACGTGACCAGGAAAAGTCTTTCTGGTTCCCTTTGCCCTGATTGTAACCCACCTATTTGATTCCCCCAACCCCCATCCTGTACTTTCAGATCATTGTGGGGTTTGTATTTTGGGGGGTCATGGCTGGGAGGCATGGGATGGTGTGGAAGGAATGGGCCTGAGTAAAGACTGAGCAGATGGTGAGAACATGGAGAAAGGAGGATGGGCACAGTGTCTCTGGGCAGAGCGATGGCCTAGGTGGTGTCAGCATCTGGGTGGTGCACAGAAGTGTTGGGTCTGTCATCTGAGGTGGGCAGCTGTCCCACTGAATTGTGCATTTGAAATGATACTTGCAGATTCTCCCGAGTTCAAATGTGAGACCCATTGCTGTTGCTTGCCCATCCTCTGTTGCTCCAGAAGAGGAGGTTTGTTTCTGATAGTGATGACCCATTTTACAGGTAGGGAAATGGAGGCTCAGGAGGGACCTGAGAGGATTCAGGACCAAGTGGGATTCCTAGGAAACTGTGTCCTTTTCCCAAACCTTGCGGAGAAACTGACTCTAGGGGAGGATTCTCCCCCTCTCAACTCTGAGACTAGCACTGGAAAGTTGACCCACCGAGTGGTTTGTCCTAAAGTTAATCCATTGTAAAGTACTTGAGGTAGGAACCGGAATCCTGTTCACCTTTATGTCCATCACTGTTTGTTTCTTTCTTTTTAAGATTTCTTTATGTATTTTAGAGGGAGAGAATGGGTGTAAGTGAGTGAACTGGGGGAGGGGGCAGAGGGAGAGGGAGAATGTCCAGCAGACTCCTCTCTGAGCGCAGGGCCCCATCCCATGACCCTGAGATCATGACCTGAGCTGAAACCAAGACTCAGACGCTTCACAGCGTAAGGGACTGAGCCACCCAGGTGCCCCGTATCCATCGTATCCATCGTAGTTTCTAACTCGGAGTTTTGCACTTGGCTTTGCCAACTGTTGGTTACATAAAAGTAACTACAGATCGGTCACTTTGTAACCAGGCTCACCTGGCCTGCAGATGGATGCCTTTATTAGGGTTGTGCTCTTTCAGACATCTCCCAGCACAGCTTCCTAGAGAACTTTGGTGATAGGCAGTACACCATCTCCCTGTCTGTGGGCATGTGTGCAAATATACGTATGTAATAGGAACCCTGTCCAGGCAGGCTGGTAAGGGTAGTATTCCTGGGAACCCGAAAACGGAGGATTGGGGGTGTCCTTGCATATCTTCCTGGTCTGCACACTTATCTTTTGAGTTTCCAAGGAGACATTCATTGAGCCCCTTCTTGTCCCTTTGTCATGAGCCTTATGCCCTGGGCCAAAGGGACGAGGCCAGATGAGGAGTGCAGGTGCTGGCCAGCAGCCCCCTCTGTGTCACTCTTCAGAAGACCAAGGTCTCATGCAGGGGTTGTGATAGGTCCCTTGGCTCTGTCCCCACCTCTGGGTGAGCAGTCTTCTGCTTGAGAGGATTGTCACTGAGGGATAACCATCGTGTTCCCATCTTTCTCAAGTTCTGATCCAGTGCCTGCTCTTGAGAGTTTCGAGCTGGGTCTGGGGGAAGAAAGTTCTGCAAAGACTGTCTTATTTGATTGTGTGTTGCTGTCACTCTGTGGGGCCAGGACCGTTTCCCGTTTCTGTATGTGTGGACCATGTTGCCAGCAGCCCTGCCAGACACAGTGGCACTTGGCACGGCCAGTCTAGGCCGATGAGGGGAAAAGGCTCTTCGGTGTTCTCTCCTCCTGGGAGGGGAGGGAATTTGTTGTATCTGAGGGAATTAGATACAGTAGCCAAACTCCAGGCATAATTATACCACTTGGTAAAGTATGAATTCCCGTGGGGAAATCAGGGCAATTCTTACAGATAAACTCATTGTTAAAGACCTGCCTTTGGGGGCCCAGGCCGAGGATAGGGTTCATGGCGTGTGGGAAGAATCTGATGAGGACAGGCCTTTGAAGCAGTGGAGCTATTGGAAGGAGCCTTGCTCACTCTGCCAGGTATTGGCCATTTGAGTCCACATTTGGGGGGATCTCTACTATTCAGTGAAGAAGGGCCTGGGAAGTGCCCTCCAGGGACCGTTTGCCTGGTTTGCAGGACTTAGGATTACCACCCTTGGGTTCCAGTTGATCTGGAGGAAGCAGTGCCCAGCTGAGGCCCTTAGGCCAAGCCTAACTGTCCCCCCTGTCCCCCCTTTTCCTCTCAGAGCCCTTGAGCTGCTCACTCTACATCTGCAGGTCTTCCAGATGATTTCCCAGAAGTAAAATAGTTAACTCTTTCCAGGGCACGTCTGGAATGTTGCCCCTTTGTCCACAGCTTTTGTTGGGGGAGTGGGTGGCAAACTGGTTCCCAGGGTGCTGGGACATTGCACGCACTCAGGCCGGGTCCCCTGGGCTACTTCCAGCCACCCACCTGGAGTCTGCGCAGAGCGCCTCCAAGCAGCAGGCGGGACAAGTGAGATGCATTCCTTCCAAGACGGTTGAGAGCTTAACCCAACTGGCAGTTAACCTCTTTATAAAGCCACACACCCTTCCTGGAGCAAAAGTTAACTGGTTTACTTCAATTCTTTGGTTCTAACGCGTGGGGAAGGAGTCCAGGTGGAGGAAGGCAGGAGGGGGGCAGAACCCGTGAACGTGGAATTGGCTTAGTTGTGCTAATAAATTATCATGACTTGACAAGTCAGAGTAGCTGGCAAGGGCTCAGTTTCTTGCTGGCCTCGAGTTCAAGTAGCTTAAATGTCTTACCGAATCAGTGATTTCTTCTCTAAGTGGCTCAGAATCTGTGTGATTCCCCCATCTTTATTTCTTGAAAGATTCATGCATTCGGGGGAGCATTCCTCTCCCCAGAGCAGCAGCGTCTGCTGTCAGTGGCCCCTCCGGGCTGGGGGGTGTCCAGGCTGAGTTGGCGCCAGCCCCCGGGGCATAGATGCTGCCCGGGCAGAGCTGTGGGCACGGTCTGCCAGCTGCCGAGATCACCCAGCGCCGCTTCCCAACCTTCCTGTTTACTTTGGCCTCTGGAGCGTTTTTTTGGCACTTGATCCTCTCCCTCTCCGACGGAACTGTGGTCTTCCATTCTTTCACAATAACTGCCCTGCCCCTTGTGTGCCCTGGGTAGGAGCCCCAGCTCATCAGAAATGCTGGGAAGGCAGCCCGAGTGGTGAATAGCAGACTCCAGGACACAGCGGCTAACTCCGAAGAACCAAAAGTCAGAGTCGTTTGCCGGTGTATGGTTGTGGTCAGACGCATTTAGTTCACCTGTAGCCCTCCCAGCAATCCAGGGAATGTCCCCTGATTTCTCAGTGTGAAGACAGGTGGGTGACCAAGGCAGAGTTTCTGTACCGCGTGTCAGGGCATCTGGGGATTGCAGTCCACTCGGGGGAACGAAAATACCATTCAGGTTCATTTACGTTGAACGTGGTCCATATGCAATGCTCTGCAGGTGGGTGCTTGTGGTTGATTTGAGCATTACTTGTTTATCCAGATGTTTAGTCCCTCGCCTCTAGCTTCTGGTGTGGTGTTTCCCCGTGAGCAGCCCGTCACCTGTCCCCGCTGCCCCTCCACGCCAGCACTCGGCATCGGCAGCGTCCCAGTGCCCTGGGTCTTGGGGTGAGCTTCCTTGTCTCTCCTCTATTCACTGTTTTTTTTCTTTTTAAGATTGTTAGCTTATCCCTCATGTCATCTCTATACCCAATGAGGGGCTCGAACTCATGACTCTGAGATCACATGCCGCATGCTTTGCTGACTGAGCCAGCCAGGCTCCCCTCCATCCACTCTTAAGTCCTGCCAGTTCTCCCATTTCAGACTCGACTGAATCTCTTCTTCCAGCCACTCCCTCTGGTTGCCCTCGCGCAGGCTCGTTGTTTGTCCATCTGTCCTTTTTCTGCCTTCAGCGCTAAACTGTATACAATGGCCGGGGAATTTTTGCCTCAGATACTGTTTCCTTGCATCCATCATCTGCTTACAATCGACTGTCACTTCTGCTGTGTGGAATCTAAATGCTCCGTCCTGATCCCCACCCATCCCTCTGGTGGCCCCGGACGCACCGAATCCCTGCTCTTTTCCCTGTGGAGCCCCACAGCGGCTGCCATCCTCGGCTGGGGGATCGCCTACCCCGTGGTTCACAGCTGCCCCCTCTGTGTGTAGAGCCTCCTGCCAGCTCTTCCGTATCCTGGGATCACCCTGTCCTTATCAGTGTCCTTACTGGCCCTTCCCTCTTGGAAAGTACCACTTAGAATGTGCTGATCCAAGAGGGCTCTCTAGTTTAAACTCTCTGGTATTATTGACGCCTCGTGTATGGTGGTTCCAAAACAGAAGTAAAAGGACGAGCTAGATGCGGTCCCTGCGGAGGCAGCAGTGAGCAGCCAAGGAGCAGCAGGGTGGGGATGAAGTGGGTGCTGTGGACTGGATTGTACCCAGACTCCAGTGGAGCTTCTAAGGCATGCCACCAGCTTGGGGATGGTTTGTGTGTGTGAGCGCGCGCGGGCGCGTGTGCACCGCAGCACGTAAAACCTACATGTGGATGGCAGGATGCACTCTGACTTCAATACACTGAAAAAGTGAAAAAGGATGAGCATTTCAGGCTTGAGGAAACAGGTGGGAAATGGGGGGTGCGCTGAGGGTTTGGACTTTATTCTGAAGGAGTGGTGAGCCCCTGAAAGCCAGACCAGCAGAGCCATAGTTGGTGTCTGTCCTTTCCTGGCAGTGCCTGAGGGTGAGGAGGAAGGGTGGACGCCCGTGGTGGGGTCTGTTCCCTGGGGGAGGAATCACGGAAGAGGCAGGAGGACACACAAGGTCAGCTGGGGAGAAAGAGGGTCCAAAGGACAGCAGGCGGTCTGGCGGGGGCGGCGGGGAGGGTGGCTCCTGGAGGGGGAGCTTTGTGGGGAAGTGTGGGCTGCGCTACCCAGCAACTTGCTCTTGGCTGCCTCAGCACTTAGGAACAAGTGTCCACTTGGCCTCCGCTTTCTTTGTAACATTCTTGCATTTGATACTAGGTGTCAGGCTGTATCTATGAGAAGCCTGGGGAGGATCTTACAGACCCGAGTGGATGTTGACAGTGGGTTCCCTGTCAGTGGTTTTGGCCCACCTAGGCGTTGTGAGTGCCTTGAAAGTTTTGTGGCTTTGTGTTCACTGGAGTAGAACTGGCACGAGCTATGTTCCATTTCAGGCACAGCGTCACGCACGTGTGTAATGAAGGGAGCCTGACTGCCGAGGCGGCGGGTCCACCTGGGACCTGTCCCCATGTGGCTTCTTCCTGGTGCCTCCGTTCTCACCGTGAACCACCATTCTGCTTTTAAAACTGAAAGCCAGTGTCTGTGTGGTCTCTGGTGACCCCGAGGGTCTCTGGTCTCCAGAAGCATTCCATGGGGCAGAGGAGTGAACACGCTTTAATCGAGGAGCTTGGGTGACTTGACCAGGGAGGGGAGATGGCAGAGGGGCTCAGGGAGCAGGCCCCCAGGGGACACACACTTGCCCTCGAATCCCGGCCCTACTCCCTACCAGCTGACTGTGTGCGGCTTGGCAGCGCGATCCTGGGGCCTTAGTTTCCTCATTTGTAAAATGAAGTAACTGCCCTCTGGGTCACACTGGGAGAGTTGTATTCAGAGAGCTCTTGGTGAGGATTCCAGCTCCGGACAAGGAGCCACCCCCAAGAGTCAGATGTCAGAGCAGAGCCAACAGATTGTGAGCAGGATGGTCTCCAGTAGTGACAGATGCTAAGGATGTAACGATGCGACACAGAGTAATGGGAGTGGTGGTGGGTGCTTTCATATTGAATGGCCAGGGGTCTTCCCAGAGGAGGTGACATTCAAGCTGAGACCTCAGTGACAGGAAGGAGCCAGCCCCAGAAATGCCTAGGGAAAGAGCACCTGAGGCTGAGGGAACCACAGGTGCCAAGGCCCTGAGATAGGAACGAGCAGGGCTTGTTGGAGGGACAGTGGGGAGATTGTCTGACTGGGATAGAGGATGAAGGGGAGGATGGGAGGAAGTGCAGGGCCTCCAGTGGGCAGGCTGGGGAGAGGGGGCCTGCCAAGCAGCTCACATGGAGCCTGGTCCACTGGAAGCTGTGGGTTGGGAATCCCATGGCTGTGCTCGAGTCTTCATTTCTTGCGGTCAGCATTGACCGTAGGTGATGGGTGGGACAGCTCACAGTCCCCTGCTCTGGGCTCCTCATTGATCTGTGCCTGCCTCTGTCTCCCTCCAGTGCACTGTCCAGGTCAAGTTAGAGCTGGGACACCGTGCCCAACTGCGCAAGAAGCCCACCACGGAGGGGTTCACCCACGACTGGATGGTGTTTGTCCGTGGCCCCGAGCAATGTGAAATCCAGCACTTCGTGGAGAAAGTGGTCTTCCGGCTGCATGACAGCTTCCCCAAGCCCAAGCGAGGTGAGTGCCCCCAGCCCGGCGGGACCGAGTGTTGTGACATAACGCATGTGTCATCATTCCTTGAAAGGTTTGTTTCCACCCCCTCCCCGGGACCAGCCCGGCCGCACTCTGAGCCGCTGGCTTGCACCCCTCTCCACGCTGGCGGGGAGGTACCCAGCCAGGATGCAGCCCTTCTCCGACCGTAACATAAAATGGTTCTCCTCCCTCCATTCTGCTTCTTCAGCTGAAGAGCTCATTGTAGGGAAAGCCCAAAGGAGTTGGTGACTGTGCCTTGTGTCATTGTTTAGACTTGGGCTCTGAGAGACATCCAGAGAACATAGCCAGTGGCCAGTGGGTGGGAAGGGCCACTTACTCCCACCTGGTGAGTAATCAGGAGATTGCTTATTGGGCCGACATTTGATGAGAGATGCCGGTTTAAGAATTCGTGATATTTGGGGCGAAAAGCATGAAGGTTCTTATTTCCCTGCCGTCTTGTTTTCTGTGTCTTCCGTCCCTGCTCCACCCCTCAGACCACTGTCGGTTGAGCAGCACTAAGTGCTTCCTACCTATATCCCGCACAGGTCTCCGTTACCTGTGGCCCAGTAGTCTGATGGGGTGGAGAGGTGGTGGGGGGGATGGTCACAGAATCCTTCCTGGGGAATTGGGAATGAAGTTGGTGACCTTCCTGGTAGCTATTTGGGGGCCGGGGCCGTGTCTGCTTTTCTTACCATTGAGTCTCCCAGGTGATCTGTGGCACCTCACAAGGGTCTAGTAAGTCATTTTGTGGATGGATGTGTTGATAAAAGAGAGAAGGACTTTTTTGCTGGAAAAGTACTTCAGGGTGGGGAGAGAGGCTGCTGAGTTCTCCACCTCAAGTGCTGGGGGCCTTGGGGCCATGGGGATTGAGCAGGAGCAGGCGTGGATTGCCTCAGGCTGAAGCAGGAGCACAGCGTGGGATCCCCTGGGGGCCTGTGCCTGTGCCAGCAAGTGGCTTGTGGTCTGGTGGGGAAATGACGTCTGTTACACATGGAGAAAGTTCTGGTTCACAAGGGACAGCAACTGGAGATTCCTAGCTGTGTGGTAGTCATTTCTTTTCCTTCTGGTTTCTTCCATTAGCTCTCAGCTATTCCCTTCCCTTATTTCTTCTTCCTTGGGTCTTCACCTGGGCTCCTTTTCCTTCCTTCCTTCCTGAGTGTCCTGGAGGAGAGCAGCTCTGATTTCTACAACAAGAGATGTCTGTAAAGCACTTTTAACTTTTATTTTTTTTTTTTTTATTTTTTTTTTTTTATTTATGATAGGCACACAGTGAGAGAGAGAGGCAGAGACAGGCAGAGGGAGAAGCAGGCTCCATGCACCGGGAGCTCGACGTGGGATTCGATCCTGGGTCTCCAGGATCGCGCCCTGGGCCAAAGGCAGGCGCCAAACCGCTGCGCCACCCAGGGATCCCTGTAAAGCACTTTTAATAGTAATAATCCGCGGTGCTTACTGGGTGCTTCCTGCTAAGTTCTCCTGTGCGTGGTCCCTGTTTGGTCTCCCTCCAATGCCCTGACAGTGGAAGACAGGCTCCAGAGGGCCCACTGCACAGCCTGTGCTTTAAAGCAGGATCTGCACACTGGCCTGGGGGCTGGGGCACCCGGTATGCCCATTCGCTCAGAGGTATCCACCTTCTGGCGAGGCTGCCTTCCTAGGCGAGGCCTCTGTGCCGCCTTTGGCATGTTCCTCTCCAGTTCTTCACTGTCGCCCTCACCTATCTCCTCTCCTTCTCTCTGGTGTGGCCCCAGGGTGATGGTTCCATCCAGCTTTGTCCTCACCCCACCCTGCCTGGGCCAGTAGCCGAGTAGCCACCAGAAGTAACACACACAAATGGCAGTTTGTGTGTATCATGCAGTTGCTGTCTGCCACGTGCCATGTTTGTGACAGCCCTGGGGCCTCCCAGAATCCCTGCAAGGTAGATGTGTTCACTGAGGTTCAGAGAGGCCCCATAACCGGCTGTGGTCACATGGAAGCGGCACACGCTGAGTTCCAGGTACCTCGGAAATGGGGTGGTGAGTGGGGGCGCTCTCTGAATGTGCCAGTTTGGGGGCAGAGGTGTGATCCATAGCTGAAGCATGCTGATTGTGAAGTCTGGGAATGCGGACACCTGTATGCTGAGAGCAGCTGCCCCAAGTGTGCTGAATAGTGAACACTACCGTATCGGTGACACTCACCTTGCCAGTTGTCAATGAGACATGGATTGGGTTAAAGAGAGAGTGAATTTCATACAGGTCTCTCTTAAATTACACTTGATGTACTTAAAAAATGTTTTTTAAATCAAACATGTGCTCACAACAAACCCAGCAGGAGTGTGGAGGGCAGGAAGTTTCCCTTCCTGTCTCACACTGGCCCTGCTGCCCTGGGCTCTCAAGTCCTTTTTGGGTGTCTCCTTCCCCAACATCTTTGAGTAGTGGAAGGAGATTTGCTACTTACTTCTTGATTTTCCAAATCAAAACCATGTTTTTAACTTCCCAGCTCTGTCCTAAGCCCTCCCTCTAGCGTCTCTTCTTTCGTTTTGTAGGTGAGTGACTTGTGTTCAGTGATTATCTTTGTGACTTTGAACAAGGAGGCAAACCTGCTGGCCTTTTGGATCCTCCAGCGGGGGCTCCCATCACCCTTTGAGGAAGACCTTTGGCTGCTGCTGGCTCTAACTCACGGTTTCTTTGCTCAGCCACCCACATGCCACATGCTTCATGGCCTTTTTCTTTTCTTTCTTTTTTTTCCCTCTTTAGCCCCATCTTAACATATTATACACGTTACTCATCTTGTCCATCTTCCTTCCTCCCCCAAGTGAGGGATTTATGTCTTGCTATATGCAGTTTGCTGCTGTGACCCTGGTGTTGAAAGGATACAGTAGGTGCTTACTAAATATTTATTGAGTGAATGAATGGCTTTTCCAGCCTTGTCAACTTTTGTCCATGCTTTGTGACTTTCCACCTCAAAGAGAAGACCTAAACACCCCTGTCTTTCCTTGAACCTTACACCCCTCCTTTTGGAGGTTATACTTCTGCTCCCAGATTAGGGGTTAATTCTAGAAGTTGGAAACCAACTGCGCTGTTGATTCTGTTCCCTGTTAGGCTGGTCATGTTGCTAGCATTTCTTTCACCCTCTGAGCTCCAGGCCACCCAAAGGAGAATACTCAAGGTCACATCAAGGTCAGATGGGTCCTTTTTAATCCTTCTTGGTTAAAATTATTTCTATTTACTTTGCCTCATGTTGGGGCTATAACTTTAAGTAATTTGCTTCTCTCTTTTTTTTCTCCTTGTGGTGTTCTTTGACGTCCGAAGAGCCTCACTGTTTTCACATCCTCTCAATCATTTCCTTTATTTAGTGGAGTTTTGGAGTTTTTTTCTTCCCCCTCCTGGATATTTCATTCTGGTTCTCTTTATCTTCCTTCTCTAATTAGGATTGACAGCTGTCAAAGCCACCTCTTTAGCCATTATCCTGGGACTTTATTGGTCTCCTGGGGGGATTTATCTATTACCCTATGTTTTGGCTTATTGCTTTACTAGAGGAATTTCTAAAGTAATATCCCAAGAGACTAATTATTTAAGCAATTTCTGAAGAGAGACACATGGGAAATAAATTCTGACTTCTAGTACATTGGAGAGAGCCATTTATTTGGGTCTCTTACTTGACTGACAGTTCGGTTGGGTATAATATTTTAGTTTGAGACTTGCTATCACTGAGAACTTTAAAATACTGCTTCATTGTCTTCCAAGGAATCCAATGCTTCTGGGTTTTGATGGTACTGCAGATGACCTCTTTAGTTTGTTTACTTTTCTCTAGAAGCACTAGGATATTTTTTATAAGCATTGTCTCTGAGGTCTTTTTGTTGTTCTTAATGTTGCTGTTTGGTGTGCTTCATTTTTAACTCTGAAAAGTTTTCTTCCACTT
This sequence comes from Canis aureus, assembly GCF_053574225.1. Taxonomy (NCBI): domain Eukaryota; kingdom Metazoa; phylum Chordata; class Mammalia; order Carnivora; family Canidae; genus Canis; species Canis aureus. The sequence continues at coordinate 55,050,531 of NC_135629.1, forward strand.
CTTTGACAATTTCTTTCTATTTTTTCTTTTTTTCTTTCTGGGATGCTTCTTACTTAGCCACCCCCCCCCCCCATGCTTAAATCTTTTCATTTGTAAAACAGAAGCAATTGTTTGTCTCGCAAGGTTGTCCTAAGGAATAATGCATTAATATGTATAAAGTGCTTAAGAACAGTGCCTGGCATACAGTTGGTGCTTTATAAGTATTAGCTGCTGTTACTATTTGTTTAATCTGAATTGTTTCTTTACATCTTCTCCTTTAAAAATGTGTCTTTTTGCACTGTGTCCTGGGAGGTTTCCTCAACTTTACTTTCTAGTCTTTCTTTTGAGTTATAAAAGTACTTTTGTAAGTACTCTGACATCCAAGAGCCTTTTCCTACTCTCTAACTGGCCTTTTAAAAATATTTTGTTTTTATTTGTTGGGCATATCTTGGATCTGAGGACATTGGCTCTAGCTTGTTGTTTTTTTCCCCTAAGTTCTCATGTGTTCTCCTGTTTCTTTGGGCTCTTTCCTGCAGTTGGGAACCCTCACTGAGAGCTCTTTGTAAGGCAGGGTAGGTTTTGTTGACCAGCGGGCTTCTGGTTTAGGGAGTGGACCCCCCAATTTCAAGATGAGGTCATCAGAAGGAAATGATCTGTGATGTGAGAGGATCAGTGTGGCTGGATCTAGGACCCGAGGCCAGGCTGGCAAGAGAAGAGGCTGGTCATGACGAATCACCTTGCAACACCCTTGAGGGGCTTGAGATTGGTCCTGAAGGCAGTGGGGACCATTGGGGACATGGTCCGGTTCACAGTTTAGAATGATCATTACAGCTGCCTCTGCAGAAGATACCCAGGAACGAGCCTGAGGCAGTGTAGCCAGTGAGGTGCTGGGTGGTAACACATGTGAGAGGCAGGGTGTCCAGGCTGGAGCAGAGGCATAGGGTGTCGGGACGGTGGGTGCTTCCCAGAGTGTTTTGGAGGTAGATGTGATAGCACTTCACGACAGGTGAGCTGGGGGAGGGAGGAGTCAGGGTGGCCTTGGATCCTTTGGTGGGGGGGTGGGCAGCCTGGGTCCTGAGCTCTGGGATGCTCAGAGATGCAGGTTTAAAAGGGGGGATAGGAGGTGGTTTGGGGTGCACAGCCTCCACAGGAGGATGTCTGAGGAGCAGAAGGAGACTGCCTGGAATAGAGATTGGCTGTTGACCTCACCTGTGATAGTGTTCCTAGGCCACCTGGGTTTACTACCTGTTGACTCAGCTTGTTGTCCTGGAGGCAGGGCTGCTCCTTACTTCTACGTGAGCTGACCATCAGACTGAGGGTGGTGACATTCAGAGTAAGCCAAGCCTGTCCTTGTTCCTCTGTCCTCACTCCGGCACCTGACACTGCCAGATGTAGACAGTGCCAGAGTGGATGAATGGATGCAGTTACTGCTGTATTTGGTAGCAATAATAACTCACATATATTCCCTGATGTCAGGTAACAGTGTTCAGGGTGCTGGACAGAGGCAGCCAGGGACACCACTGGCCTCCAGGAGGCTATGCTGTGTGCTATGGCATATCCTGGGGCCGTTTTGGGAGCCCCTTCCCCCCTCCGCCGATACCTGGTGGGGAAGTCAGTCCAGTTGAGTAAGTCTCACATACCAACGGTGTACAAGGTCCTGCCCCCTCAGGAAGTGTTTGCTGTGGCTGGGTGTGGGGACTGGCAACTAGAGGGCCCAGTGAGCGCACTGCTGGGGAGCTGGTAGCTGGCCTCCAGCTCAACTTTGAAGGGAGCAGGGTCTTCAGCTGGGGAGGGTGGGATGGGGTGGAGGGAGCCTCAGACAAGGTTCCAGGAGCCAAGGCCAGCTCACAGCCCTGCGGCTGTCCTGTGGCACCAGACTGCCCTGGTCAATGAGACCAGAGGGGCTCCTGAAGCCTGAGCCACAAGCTGGTCCCTTCCTCCCTTGTGGTTTGCAGACTGGGGTCCCGCACAAGACTTTTCAGTTGGCCCTGCCTTTGAAGGTCCCTAGTTATTCCAAACCTACCCTGTTGGCCAGTTTTGTTGGGACAGATGAAAGTCATGAGATCTTTAACGTGTGATACTGGATGAGGTACCTCAGAGCTGAAAAGATTCTTTTCAAAGAAAAACCTTACACCATTTTAATTTGTAAAAATCCTTTTTCATTATGTTCCATGCACTGTTTTCCAGCAGTTTCCGGCCCACTTAAGAATTACCTGACTGGTGCAGACATGTGCTTAATGGTTTTTCACGATTGGCAGGATGTTTTCCTGTCTCCCAATAGTGATTGCCTCTGGAGAGGGAGAGGTGGAGGACCAGGGGAGCTGACTTGTACTGCTCTGATTTTTCTTTTTCTTTTCTTGTTTTTTTTTTTTTTTTTTTTTTTTTTTTAAGATTTATTTATTTATTTATCATAGACAGAGAGAGAGAGAGAGGCAGAGACACAGGAGGAGGGAGAAGCAGGCTCCATGCCGGGAGCCTGATGTGGGACTCGATCCCAGGACTCCAGGATTGCGCCCTGGGCCAAAGGCAGGCGCTAAACCGCTGAGCCACCCAGGATCCCCTTTTTTTCTTTTTTAAGATTTTATTTATTATTTATGAGAGACACAGAGAGAGAGGCAGAGACATAGGCAGAGGGAGAAGCAGGCTCCTCCCAGGGAGCCCGATATGAGACTCGATCCCAGGACCCCAGACTCACGACCTGAGCTGAAGGCAGACGCTCAGGCGCTGAGCCACGTAGGCATCTCTGATTTTTCTTAAAAGCAGGAGAACAGTATCTTCCTGACAGCATGCGTAGCAAAACATTGAGGTTCATTCTGGAGGGCGTGGTTGCTAGAGGTTATTTTACTTGTACTTTGCTGTTCTTTTCAGTTTCATTTTTTTTTTTCTTTTTTTAAATCTCTGGGGTTAACAAGTCTCCATTCAGTCACTTGGGAATGCCTTTGTTAGGCACTAAAATGGAACCCCGGAGAGTCCCAGCAGAGACTCACCATCTCCCATCTCCCCGTGTCTGTGTCACTGGCACCCAGCTGGGCCTCTGTTCCAGTATTTGAGTGAGCAGTGGCAGGCAGTGGATGCTGTCCTCTCTGCTGGGGGTGCTGGGGCCCCACGGGGTCTGGCACCTTACCCGAGTTATGCTCACTGCCCTGATTCGGTTGAACTTGTGCGGCCTGTGGCTGGCAGTGGCTCCTCTGTCTTAGCTAGTCTCAGGCCCCTTCCTGCACCCCTCAGTGGCTTTCCTCCTGTGGCGGGGTCACCTTTCTCCTGCTCTGCTCCTTCTCTGCCCTGCGGTGCTTCGAATTCCATGGGATTCGACACTCCCAGGGGGAGCTGGCCTCCTGAAAAGCCAGTCCTGTGAGGCCAGCTGAGCCCCCGAGAAGAGGCACGGAGGGGCCACCAGTTTACTGCTGCTGGCGGCTGGGCCTTGGAATGTGCGGGAAGCTGATGATGCATTTTTCCCTTTCTTTTTAGTGTGCAAGGAGCCCCCTTACAAAGTGGAGGAGTCGGGTTACGCTGGCTTCATCATGCCCATCGAGGTGTACTTCAAAAACAAGGTAGGATCCTGGAATAGCAGCAGTTAGAAGGACACACAGTTCACAGAGGGGGAGGTCGAGCCAGGGATGCATGTTGGAATCACTCGGCGCAGACATTGGGTAGTGTGCTGGCTCCATGGAGTGTGGTGTCCATCTCCTGTGAAAGGTGGGGCTGGGGAACTGGCCTGCTGGGACAGCGGTGGGGAGTGCAGGCGGACATGGCCTCCCACTCAGTTGCCCTGTAGGTGTGTGTCAGCCATGACATGCCGCGACAGGGCCAGGTTCTGTGGATGGTCTCAGGGGCTTAGTCACCGGGCCAGAAGCAGTGGCCAAGATGCAGGAATTACGTAAACGTCCAATGGTAGGCCAGTGATTAGATGTGTTTATGGTGCATCTGTACAGAACCTTCAATGACCTGGGGGGGTGGGGGTGGGGGGTTAATATTGTTGAGTGAAAGAAGTAAGCTTATGTATATTATTCATAGAGAAAAGGGATTGGGTCCACCAAAAATGTTAAAAGGGTAATCTAGGTGGTAGGATTGTAAGGGGTTTTTGTTTTATTTTCTTCCATGTGTTTTTTTTTAAACACAATGTATGTGTGTGTGTATATATATATATATATATATATTTACATGTGTTTTATTTCGTCTGGGCTGCTATATAAACAACAGAAATTTACTGCTTACAGTTCTGGAGGCTGGGACGCCCTAGATCAGTGTGACCACTCAGCGGGGGAGGGCCCTCTCTGGGTCACAGACTTGCTCTGTCCTCAGGAGGTCTGTGTCGGGTATTATTATTATTATTATTATTACTGTTAATTTATTTGAGAGAGAATAAAAAAACATGAGTGGGGAGAGGGACAGAGGGAGAAGCAGGCTCCCCACTGAGCAGGGAGCCTGACTCGACCCTGGGATTATGATCTGAGTCAAAGGCAGACGCTTAACTGACTGAGCCACCCAGGTGCCCCAGTCTCTTCCATAACACTCATCCCATTTAAGAGGGCTCTACCCCCAGGACCTGATCACCTTCTGAGGTCCTACCTCCTCATTCCATCACCTCCTGGAGTTAGGACTCCACATAAGGAATTTTACGGGTCACATTCAAACCATAGCATTTTTTTTTTAAAGCCCAGGGATTAAAATAAAACAAAAACAAAAAAAGAGCCTTTCTGGAGCCTGCCTCTGCTCCTCACAGGCGCCACCAAGAGGCCATGGTGAGCTTTCCTGGCTCAGAGATGTGCTTTTCCATAGGCACAGTTAGACTGCAGGCAGCTCTGCCTTGTTTTAGGAAGGAGAGAGCTCCCTGGGAGGCTAGCTGATGCCACCACTTGCCTAATGAGTCCCTTGTTTATACCTGGCTCTTCTGCAAACCACCAGGCAGCAAGGGCCTGTGGGAGTGGTGCTCAGGTGTGCTAACCTACTGGGAGCCGAGTGCCATTTCGCTGGTATAACTCAGTGGGATTTGGCTGTGGCCCGTCTTGGGCCCAGGTCACAGAAGCCTGGATCATCCCGAGACTTTTGGGGGAGAAGACCCCAGGCCAAGGGAGTGGCCACTCTTGAAAGAGGAGGCCAGCCTGTGTGTGGGGCAAAAGCTCCATGTCTCTTCAGCAAGGGCAGAGGAGAAGAGGAGAGACCACCCTGCTGGGACTGGGGCTGGGCCCCGGGCCCTGCAGCAGGCAGTAGGGCAGTCTTCCGAAGTCCAGCCTGGGGAGGCCTCTCAGTGCTCCAGGAGCATGGAAGAGGGGGTAGGGACTGTGGAGGTGGGACTCCTGCTGGGGTGAGTCTCTAGGCAGGTGTCGCTGGCCTCTTAGCTCCCTGGGGGGGAGCCTGTGCTGGGAGGGGACAAAGGCAGCCTGCTGATGGCTGGGGAGCTTGAGTCCATTTGCAGAAAGCTCTTGGTATTCATGTGCACTGGTGTTCTGAGGGGCAGCTGGTGTGGGACAGCTCATTTCTGGGTTAACTAGATTCATTCCTTTGAGGTTTAGAAGCAGTTTGGGGTCCCCCAGGCCAGCAAGGCCTTTGTGTTTCCTGAGACCTGTCTGCTCTCTGGTCCCTGACACACAGACCTTCCTCTCTCTACTAGGAGCTGTGTTTGCAGCCATCTGGGCACTGGTGGCACCCATGCAGCTTCCTGGTATCCCCTAAGGGCCTGCCAGGAGGCTGGGGCTGAGCCCAAGGGAGGAAGTCCCGCACAGAGGCTGTGCATGGCTGCATCAGTGGCACTGGCTTGTGGAGCCCTTTCTCCTGGCCCAGGGACCCTTGCTGCTGTCCAGGTTTTCTCTCGAGTTGTTGGCAAGAGGCAGGAGCACTTGATGCCTGTGCCTTAGCTGGCACCTGTCCTGTGGTGGTTTCTATGGCCTCTGTTAGTGGCTGTCGCTGCCCCAGGCCTCCAGCCGGCTGGGGGATGCTGCTCAGTTTCACGTACCCCCACAGAAGGCACGGCAGCTCGGAGGGGTCTTGGGGACCATCCAGACCCTGTTCCAGCTTCTTGGCCATGAGCCGCACGGAGCCTTCTGGGGCGCTCACCCTCTAGAGGAGGGGTAGTGCTCAGCGTGGGCAGGGAGGCAGCAGCCCCAGCCCTTACTGCCTCACCCCTCACCTCGCCTGCAGAGTCTGCTGCTGGAAGCCCCACCTGGGCCTAGGGGCTGCTTTCTGTCTTCCCTGGGCTCTGTGGGGGCTCGTGGGCGCCTGCAAGGACTGCTCCATCGGGGCTGCCAGTCACTACAGGACACAGAAGCGTTGGGTTTTTTTGTTTGTTTTTAGCTTCATTGAGGTGTAACTGACAAAATCATAAGACATTTAAAGTGCAGCACGTGATGATTTGGCAGTTGCATTCATTTGTAAGAGGATTTTCCCCATTGTGTCAACTAACACATCTACCACCTTTTGTTGGGTGGGGGTAGGGTGGGGGGGACACTTAAGTTCTACTCTTTCAGCAAATCTCAGGTAATGGTAAATTACCAGCTATAGTTGCCATGTTACACATCAGATCCTCAGAACTTATTCATCCTACAGCTGAACATTTGCAGCCTTTCACCAACCTCTCCCCACTGCCTCTGATAACTACTTTCTACTCTTTCTAGAATTTTTTATTTTTTAGGTCCCACATATAAGTGATATAGTTGGTGTCTGTCTTTCTCTGTCTGGCTTATTTCACTTAGCATAATTTCTCCAGGTTCATCTGTGAAGGATTTTCTTCTTCAAAATTTCAAGCCCATTGAGATTTCCCAAGGTCCAAATCCCAAGCCAAATAATATTCCGCTGTTTGTGTGAGCGCTTGCCACATTTTCTTGATCCATTTATCCTTCAGTGGGTACTTAGGTTGTTTACCAGAGCAGCATTTTTTTCTGATTTTGAGGCTGGAGCCAGGCCCCTGTGTCTCCAAGCCCCTCAAGATTGCTGTGGACTGAGCCCCAGAGAGAGTGTCTCCTGCTCCAGCTTACACAGCAGGTTGGCGGAGAGCCGAGGTGGCCCAGCATTTCCTCCCTTCTGGCACGTCCACTACCTGGGATTTTATGAAGTGAAGTTCACCTCCCGACGCCAGGAGATCATTTCAGTGATTAAGAACACTTGTCGGGATCCCTGGGTGGCGCAGCGGTTTGGCACCTGCCTTTGGCCCAGGGCGCGATCCTGGAGACCTGGGATCGAATCCCACATCAGGCTCCCGGTGCATGGAGCCTGCTTCTCCCTCTGCCTATGTCTCTGCCTCTCTCTCTCTCTCTGTGTGTGACTATCATAAATAAAAAATTAAAAAAAAAAAAAAAAGAAAAAAAAGAACACTTGTCCCAGAGAAGAGCCGCTTCTCTCCCTTTTTATGTTTTGGTCTGCGTGGGAACTGCACGTGAGAGCGGCCCTCCAGGCTGAGCTACCCTGTGTGTATCGAATCTCAGACCACGTATCTGAGGGTGGCCAGGGAGCTCTTGGAGGGAGAATCAAGTGCCTGACCTTTGCAGTCCTCTGGCTTGGCAGGTGGCTTTGTGGGGCTGGCTACGTGTTCGGGGTGTTTGGGTGGGCGTGGTTGGCGCTGTTTATTGAGACCCCCTTCTCAGCCTTGTGCGGTGGGGGAGACCTAGGCCAGCCACATGCAGAAGCCCCAGGTGTTATGAAACCCAATTTGCAGATGCAACCTGCGCACCCCTAGAGGAGCCACAGGGAAGGTCTCCACCCTGGGCCACTGCGTTCTCAGGGTCTTGTAGTGCTCTCTTGAGCCCTGCAGCCGGACTTCCATACTGAGTTCCCAAGGTTCCACCCCTCCGTCCTGCCCCTGGTGGGGAACAAAGGGAATTCCTGGTGAGCCTTTGGCCGTAGGACTTGTCCCTCCTGGGCACAGCATCCTCACCTATACTGGGGCATCGAAGAGGAAGCAGAGAGGACCCCTCTGAGGGTGTTCTAAATCCCTGTGTGCTCTTTTCAGTCCAGTCAGGATCCCTGGACTTTCTTACTTGGAGTGAGCAGGCATATGTGTGTGTGTGTGTGTGTGTGTGTGTGTGTGTATTGCAAGGGCAGGGTGGACCCAGTGCCCCTGGAGCTTCTAGTCCCAGCTCTTTGCCCTCCCTGGCATGCCGCCACTTCCCCAGGTGCCCCTTTAGAGGGCGCACGTGTGCAGCTCACCACCCTTGTGTGTCCAGCAATCCAGGGTGGCCTCTGGTTCAAGTTAAGAGGTTTTGTTGGAGTCTGGTTTCTTGAGGTACAATTTACTTAACAGTATGGTTCTCTCATTTTAGGTATCGTAGGTTTTTAAAATTTCGGCTCGTGTTTCCATTTGAAATCTGTTGGTGCACAGCTGTTTTTTCTGTTTAAAAAAAAGGGGGGGGGAGATCCTGTTCCTTGGTGTTGACTTGTCTGACCGATTCCTGTAGAGGCTCATGTGCCTGGGGCAGCAGTGCCTCTGTGAGCCTGAGTGCAGAACTGCAGCATGTTCTTACTCAGGACAAATGCTGGACTTCTCTGTTCCTGGAGGAGGTTTTGCCCCCAGAGCTCTAGAGGGCGGCCCTGCACTGGGAAAGCCCAGGAAGGCAGGCCTGCTGTGGGAGGGGCCAGGGACTTGTGAGTCCAGCAACACACAGGTCCTGTGGGGTGTGTGCCCTGGGCCAGGTGCTCTGCTAAGCAGGTGCTTACTGAGTCTCCAGAGGAGGCCTGGCGGGAGCTGATCTCCCCAGTCTCTGGAGGAAGGAGCTCCTGGATAGCCGGTCACTTGGTGAAGGCCACGCAGTAATTGGCAGACTGGGATTCGAGCCAGCAGAGCCTGTGATTGTGTATGTACACCTGTTACATACATACCCCAGACAGGCATGACCTAGGGCATCCGCTGGTCACAAATCCTGGTGTTTGCTTACATCCGGGGGACAGGGCCAGTGTTTTAGGTATTGTGTTCTGCAGCTGTCTGATTGCAGGTCCCTGTTTTTGAAGTTTTGTGAAAATCAGACAGTTGTGGGGAAGTGAACACCAGTTCTCTGCAAAAGGAGCTTCTATAGGTTTAGAGTACTGGTTGAAGCAGGGGCATTATGAATGGATCTCCTGATGGCTTTTCCACCCTGACTATAGGCAAGAGTTGCATTTGGTTCTTCAGCTGTAGGTGAGGGAAGTTGATCTTTGAGACAGTAGGCAGAGGGGGAAGTGAGTGGACAGGTTACTTCCCTGGGCCTCAGTTTCTCTATCTCCAAGATGGGGTTTTCAGGGCTGGTGGGAAGACTCAGAGAGATGAAAGGCAAAGCACTTGGCCCAGTGCCCATCACTTAGGAGCATTTGGTAAGCGTGTGTTATTACTGTTGCTGTGGGGATGGTGTCCTCTCCTGCTGGTTAATCTGCGTAAGAAAGGTGAGTGGAGACAGCAGCTTCTGAGGCCCACAGGCCCAGAGGAGGTCAGGGTTCCAGAGATGAAGAAAGATGACCTTTAGCTTTTCTGGTGAGTGGGGTGGATCTATGCCCACAGGAAAAAAAAAAAAAGGCACTTTCTCAAGCACAGGACATTTTCTCGTGTAAGCCTGAGGGGTTTTTAGCCTCTCCTGACCCTGACTATGGCATTGTCCGTAAAATGAAGGAATTCTACTTTATGTGGTGTTTGGCAGTAGTACTTATGTGAGGCCGCACTCCGTCTGACCTGTTGGCAGGATGTTCTTTTACACATAAAGCACTCCTTTACCCCAACGGGAAAAAAAATTGGACTGGGAGGGGGAGCTTTGTCTTATTACAAGAATAATATTATGTGCATTAGTGAGCATTTTTATTATACCACTTCTGACCCCAAATGGGAGGTGTCCTTTCTAAGGCCACTTCTCCAGCTCTGACTCTGCAGACACTGGTTGGGTGTCCTACAATTAGATTCAATTCTGACATTATCTATTTGCAGCTAGGACAGGCCCCAGAGGTTAAGGACTCGGCCCCATAGAACTGCCCCCACTTGAAATGCCAGTTGCAAGCCCAGGCCTTCCATATTTTTAACTGATGAGTTCTCCCCTCTTCAGGTTACATAATTTGCTAGAAAAGCCTGGAAAACTCTGACAAACGTTTTACTTAACAGTTGATTATAAGGGATACAATTGAAGAACGACCATACGGAAGAGGTGTGTGAGGTTGGAGGTGTAGAGCTTCTGTGTTCTCCCATGGCACGCTACCCTCCCAGCACCTCCTGAATTCACCAACGTGGTGCTCTCCAGGCCCCATTGGTTAGGGGTTTTTATGGAGGTTCATCACATAGGCATGACTGATTAAGATCACTGGGCATTGGTGAGTCACAGCCTTCAACCCCTCACCCGTCTCTGGAAGTTGGGAGGTGGGGCTGGAAGATTCAGTCTTTTCATCAAGGCTTGGTCTTTCTGGCAACCAGCCCCATCCCACCACCCCTGTCTAGGGGCCCACCGAGGGTTGCCTCCTTAGAACCAAAGATGCCCCATCACTCAGGACATTCCAAAGGTTTTGGAGATCTGTGCCAGGAACCAGGAACAAAGCCCAGATGTCTTTCTATGATACCACAGTTATCAAATAAAGTCTTTTCTGATAGAGGTGAAATTCACATACAGTTAACTATTTTATTTTATTTTTAAGATTTTAATTATTTATTCATGAGAGACACAGAGGGAGAAGCAGGCTCCCTGTGGTGAGCCTGGTGTGGGCTTTGATCGCAGGACCCTGGGATCATGACCTTAGCCAAAGGCAGACTCTGCTCAACTGCTGAGCCACCCAGGCATCCCTGTAGTTAACCATTTTATTTAATTTTTTCCTTTAAGATTTTATTTACTCATGAGAGACAGAGAGAGGGAGAGAGGGAGGGAGGCAGAGACACAGGCAGAGGGAGAAGCAGGCTCCATGCAGGGAGCCCAATGTGGGACTCGATCCTGGGACTCCAGGATCATGCTCTGGGCCGAAGGCAGGTGCTAAACTACTGAGCCCCCGCAGGGATCCCCTGTAGTTAACCATTTTAAAGTTAAAATTTTCCATCTCTCCATTGTCCCCACCCGCACCTTCTGATAACCTCAAACCTGCTTTCTTTCCCATGGGTTTGCCTATTCCAGACACTTCATCTGAAAGGAGCCATACAATTTGTGTCCTTTGGTGTCTGGCTGCTTTCACTTAGTGTTGTTTTTCCAAGGTTCCCCTGCTTTGCAGCGTGTGTCGATGCTCCATTTCTTCTTATGACTGAGTAACACTGCAGCGTGTGGTGGCTACACAGGCCATTCCCCTTAGTCACAGGGGTCATGTTCTGTAACATCCCCATCAGCACAGAATTAGTGACAACTGAGCCACTGTTGCCAGGGGAAGGGAATGCAGGATTGGGCTCCTGGGAGCCTCTGGTCCTACGTTCGTCGACTGATTGATATGTGGCCATGTGTTCTGTGTGTTTTCGTCTACAGACACCGTATTTAATGTGTACTGTGACTTCATTAACTCTGAACTCACGGCCAGCTGCCTGAACCACGCCTGTCTAACGGATTTTCTTTGTAAGGCACCTCACAGCCGTCCTGTGTTTAGGCCCTACATAACATTTCAGCTTCATTCCTGGGGCTCTTTCAGACAGCAAAATCACCAACAAAAAGCACAAAATGTGAAAACTATGGCACTGAACAGACCACAAGAAGGTCACTGTTGACAGCCTGAGAGCTGAGACAGGAAGGCAGAGCTCCACCATGTTCTGTGTCAGCTGGGTACGAGCATGTCGGGAAGCTCAAAGTTTTCGCCCCTCCATGCATGTCTGTGAACGAATGTGAAAGCCACAAGTGTTGATTTTCGGTTTATAAATACATTTTAGTGAGTAGCCAAATTTACAAATATGGAATGCATGAACAGTGAGGATCATCTACGCTATAATTTGTTTATTCGTTCATCTGTTGGTAGACATGTGGGCTGCTTCCGCTTATTTGCTACTGTGAATCGTGCTGCTATAAGCATCCTTGTCCATGTACGTGTTGGAGTTCCAGTTTCGATTTCTTTTGGGTGTGTACCTAGGAGTGGAATTGCTGGGTCATGTGTTAATTCTGTCTTTAACCTTTACGAGGAACTGCCAAACTGCTTGCTATACTGGCTGCACCATTTTATATTCCCACCAACAATGTACAAGGGCCCCTATTTCCCACAAACTCCTTGATGCTTATTATTTTCCATTAAAAAAAATTGGGGGGGGGGATGCCTGGATGGCTCAGTGGTTTAGCGCCTGCCTTCAGCCTGGGGCATGATCCTGGAGTCCCAGGATTGAGTCCCACATTGGCCTCCTTGTATGGAGCCTGCTTCTCCCTCTGCCTGTGTCTCTGCCTCTCTCTCTCTCTCTCTCTCTCTCTCAGGAATAAAAAAAAAAATCTTAAAAAAAAATTTTTTTTATAGCCTTCCTAGTGAGTATGAAATGGTATCTCATTGAGGTTTCGATATACATTTCCTTAAAGACCAATGATAGTGAATATTTCCCAAGCTTATTGGCCATTTGTATACCCTGTTTGGAGAAATAGCTATATACTTCCTAAGTCTATTTTTAATTGGATTGTTTTTAATTGGACTTTTGTTGTGGAGTTATGAGTTCTTTATATGTTCTGGATAGTAAACCCTTACCAGATGTGTGACTTACAAATATTTTCTCCCATCCCATAGATTGTTTTATCATGTTCTGATTATGTCCTTTTATGTGTAAAAGTTTTTGATTTTTATGAAGTTCAATTTATCTATTTTTGTTTGTTATTCACACTTAGAATATAAAATCTCAGACTCCATTGCCAAATCAAAAGTTGTGAATGTTTTTCCTGTGTTTACTTTACTTTTATAGTTTTACATCTTATATTTAGGTAGTGTATAATTTTGAGTTAATTTCTATAAATGCCATCAGATGGGGCTCAATTCATTCTTTTGCATGTGATTATTGGTTTGTCCCAGCACCATTTGCTTGAGAGACTACTTTTCTTGTTGAGTTGTCTTAGCATTCTTGTTGAAGATTAGGTGGCCATAGATATTTGGGTTTATTTCTGAACTCTCAATTCTATTCCATTGGTCTTTGTGACATTATATTTTGATTGTTGTAATTTTATAGGAAGTTTTGAAATTAGGAAATGACAGCCCTCTGATTTTGTGGGGGTTTTGTTTGTTTATTTTTTAATGTGGGTTTTGGTTTTTTGAGGCCTCTGCGATTCCATATGAGTTTTATGTTTGGCTTTCCGTTCTTGCAAAAAAGACCACTGGAATTTTGATATGGATTGCATTGAATCTGTAAATCACTTGGGAGACATTACTCTTCTAACGATATTAAGTCTTCCAATCCACAAACATGGGAAGTCTTTCCATTTAATTAAGTTTTCTTTAATTTCAGCATTTTTCTGTACTTTTCAGTATACAAGTCATTTACCTTCTTGTTTAAATTCATTCCTAGGTATTTTATTCTTTTGCATGCTGTTGTAAGTGGAATCGTTTTAATTTCCTTCTTGGATTGTTCGTTGGTGGTATGTAGAAACAACTGATTTTTGTGTGTTGATCTTATGCTTGCAACTTTACTGAACCTGTTTATTTTTTTGTAGCTTCTTTGGGATTTTCTACATGTGAGATGCTATCAGCAAGTGGACATAATTTTACTTCTTCCTTTCCAACTTGGATGCCCACCTCCCTCCTTTCCCTCCCTCTTGCCTCATTGCTCTGGCTAGGACTTCCAGTACAGTATTGAATAGTAATGGTGAAAGTGGCCCATCCTTAGCTTGTTCCTCATCTTAAGTTTTAAAGCTTAAGGCTGAGTTTTCAGTCTTCTGCCATTGAGTATGGTGTTCATGGTAGGTTTTTCATGTTTGTCCTTTCCAGGTTAAGGAAGCTCCCTTCTGTTCCTAGCTTTCTGTGTGTTTTCATCATGAAAGGGCCTTACATTTTTGTGAACTCTTTTTCTGCCTTTGTTGAGATAATCACTTGGGTTGTTTTCCTTTGTTTGTTTTTATTTTTAAAGATTTCTATTTATTCATGAGAGACAGAGAGAGTGGCAGAGACATAGGCAGAGGGAGATGCAGGTTCCCTGCAGGGAGCCTGATGTGGGACTCGATCCCTGGACCCGGGGATCACGCCCTGAGATGAAGGCAGAAACTCAACTGCTGAGCCACCGAGGCGTCCCTTGTTTTTGTTTTATTAATGTGGCCATATTATGTTTTGATTGGTTTTCTTATATTGAACCACCCTTGCATTCCTGGGATAGATAGTGGTTATGTATATAATCTTAAGTATATTATTTTTTTTTTTTAATTTTCATTTTGTTTATGATAGTCACACAGAGAGAGAGAGAGAGAGGCAGAGACATAGGCAGAGGGAAAAGCAGGCTCCATGCACCGGGAGCCCGACGTGGGATTCGATCCTGGGTCTCCAGGATCGCGCCTTGGGCCAAAGGCAGGCGCCAAACCGCTGCGCCACCCAGGGATCCCAATCTTAAGTATATTAAATGCTAGTGTTTCTTTGAGGAATCTTTATTTGTAGGGAATATTGGCCTGTTCTCTTGTGGGGTTTTTTGTCTTTGGTATTGAAGTAATGCTGGCTTCTTAGAATATGTTAGGAAGTATTCCTTCCTCTTCTGGTTTCGGAAGAGTTTGAGTAGAAAGGTGTTAATTCTTTGAATGTTTGGTAGAGTTTACCAGTGAAACCATCTGGTTCTGGACTTTTCCCTAATGACTAAAGGCGATGAGTGTGTTTTCCTATGCATCTTTGTTATTCTCTCTAAAGAAGTGTCTGAATGTTCGGAGTGTCTGCCATTTTCTAAAAGTAGTCTGTTTTCTTACTGAATTTGGGAGATTTCTTTATATTTCTGGATACTAGTCCTTTACAATACTTTTAATTGGTGGCTTGTCTCCTCAGGCTCTCAGGACTGTCTTGCAAAGGACAGAAGTTCTTGGTTTTGATGGAGTCCATTTTATTGATTTTGCCTTTACCAGTTTGTAGTGTGTGAGGGTGTGTGTGTCTGTGACATAATACTTATCATTTTAGCCATTTTTAAATGTACAACTCCATGGCATCAAGCACATGTACAGTACTGTGCAACCATCACTACTATTTCCAGAGCTTTTTGATCATCCCAAATAAAACCATGCCAATGAAACAATCTCTCCTCCCCCTGCCCTTGGGAACCTCTGTTCTACTTTCTTTCTCTGTGAACTTGCCTGTTGTAGGGACCTTGTACAATGCTGGTCCTTTGTTATTTGGGTCTCTCTGCTGAGCGCCATGTTCTCAGGGTTCATCCATGTTGTAGCATGGGTCAGTGCCTCATTCCTTTTTTTAAAGGAGTACTTTTAAAAATAGTACTGTGTGGATATAGCCGCCGCATTTTGCTTATCCATTTATCTATCTAGAGACACTTGAGTTGCTTCCATGTTTTAGCTCCTGTGAACACTGCCATTATGAACATGAACATAGAAGTATCTCTTTGAGATCCTGCTTTAATTCTTTTGGGTATATATCCAGACATGCAATTACTAGGACATATGGTAAATCTATTTTTAATATTCTGAAGAACCACCATGCTGTTTTCCACAACAGCTGTACTGTTGCAAGGTCGCCGAGTGCAATGGCCAAGAAAGAATTCCTGAGACGGGGTATGGTGCAACTTAGTTTATGTAAGTAGCACAGGGACAAGACCCATGGGCAGAAAGGGGCTCTACTTTTGTTGTATAGAGCTGGTAGTTATATGCTTAGTGCTGAAGGGGGAAGGGATGGGCAAGGAGTATTAGGTCATAAATGTTTTCTTCAAATTTCTACTTGAAAAACTACTTTCGCAAGATTTCTCTGGTGCTTATCACTCAGTTCGATGTTAACTATCGGTGAGATGTAGAGGCAGTCATGAGCCCCTTGAAGAATGTAGCAACCGGCATGTATCTGATCCTTACCAGAACTATGCAGTCTATAGGTCAGCCTTCCAGGCTCATGGTGAACATTTTTCTGCTTCTATCCATCAGTGTTGAAATATTAACAATATGAAGCCTTCCAGTCCACAAATATAGATGTCTTTCCATTTCTGTCTTTTTTTCATTTCTTTCAGTGGTGTTTTGTAGTTTTTATTGTACAAATCTTTTACCTCCTTGGTTAATTCCTAAGTATTTTACTCTTTTTGATGCTATTGTAAGTGGATTTGTTCTCACTTTGTTCCTTGTTAGCATATAGAAATGCAGTTGATTTTTTTGTGTTGATTTTGTATCCCATAACTTTGCTGATTTATTTGTTTGAACAGTTTGTGTGTGTGTGTGTGTGTGTGTGTGTGTGTGGTGTGTCTTAGGGTCTTCTACATATAAGAGGATATCTGGGACGCTTGGGTGGCTCAGTGGTTGAGCATCTGCCTTCGGCTCAGGCTGTGATCCCAGGGTCCCAGGATTGAGTCCCACGTCGGGCTCCCTGCATGGAGCCTGCTTCTCCCTCTGCCTGTGTCTCTGCCTCTCTCTGTGTCTCTCATGAATAAACAAGTAAAATCTTTTAAAAAAAATAAGAGGATATTATCTGCTAACAATAATTTTGCTTTTTCCTTTCCAATTTTGATGCTTTTGTTTTAGCTTTTCTTTTTCTTGCCTTGTGCTCTGGCCATGACTTCCAGCACTGTGTTAAATACAAGTGGCGAGAGGCATCCCGGCCTTGTTGCTGATCTTGGAGGAAAAGGGCTCCATCTTTCCCCCTTGAGTGTGGTGTTGCCTGTGGGTTTTCTATATGTGGCTTTTATTATGTTGAGATAGTTTCCTTCTGTTTCTAGTTTGCTGAGTGTTGTTTTTCATCAAAAAAGAGCATTGAATTATGTCCAGTGTTCTTTTCTACATTTATTGAGATGATTATGGGATTTTTTTTTTTAATATTGCCGTACTTCAGATAATTTTATCTTTAGGAAACGAGCATTTAATGATAACCTAGGCCAGGGGCCCATTTTACAGGCAGGAAAATGACAGATGAGGGACATTAACCTGCCCCAGACTCCACAGTGAGGACGGAGGAAAGCCAGGAGAGGTCTGCCCTCCCCTTCCTCTCGGAGTCTGGTCTTCCCTTCTCTCTCCTGGAACACTGTGCTTTTTGCTTTTCCTTGGAACTTAAATGTGTTTGTGTTGATTTGTGTGATGTCTGTTTCTGCCTCTAGAATGTTAGCTCTCGAGGGCAGCACCCCGTCCATCAGTCACGCTCTCGGCTGTCCTGGCCTCCAGCACAGAGATGGCCCTGGGTAAATATTTGTGGAATGAATGAATGGACGGACCAGATGGATTCTAGAGGGGGCAGCTGTGTACGTCAAGAAGTCTTGTGACACGACTGCTGTATGGTGCCCCCCCCCGACCTTTTTAGAGACTGAGGTGAAATTCCTAGAACAGAAAATTAACCAGTTTTAAGTGAACAGTTCAGTGGCATTTTAGTGCATTCACAGTGTTACACAACCACCACCTGTATCTAGTTCCAGAATATTTTCTTCAGCCCCAAAAGAAAGGCTATGCCCGTTGAGCACTTATTCCTCATGTTACCTTGGTATTTGGCTCCTTTCACTTGGTGGAACATTTCTGAGTTCATCTGCATTGTAGCATATATCATACTGTCCTTCTTCGTGCCTGAGTAACATTCCACGGCATGGATGTGGCACAGCCAATGGACATTTGAGCTGTTCGCAGCTTTTGGCTGTCATGAATCGTCTGCTGCCATGAACATGTATGTGCGTGTGCTTGTCTGAATACCAGTCTTCACTCTCTTTGGGTGGATTCCTAGGAGTGGAATTGGTGTGTCATGGTATTTCTGTGTTTAACTTTTTTTTTTCTTTTTTTTTAGTCATCTCAATACCCAATGTGGGGCTTGAAATCATGACCCCATGATCAGGAGTCACATGCTCTTCTGACTGAGCCAGCCAGGCGTCCCCTCTATGTTTAACTCTTTAAGGGACCACCAAACTATTTTCCAGGGTCGCTAAACTGTTTTTACATTCCTGCCAGCAGTGTGTGAGGGCTCGTTTCCTCTACATCCTTGCCAGCACTTCCTTCCTTTTTTTACTTATTAGTTTTTTTCAACCATAGCCATCCTAGTGGGTGTGAAGTGGTATCTCATTGTGGTTTTGAATTGCATTTCCAAAGTGACTGATTATGCCAAGCGTCTTTTCATGTGCTCGTTGGCCAGTAACAGATCCTCTCTGAAAAAACATGTATTCGAGGCTTTTGCCCAGTTTTTAATTGAGTAGTCTTTTTGTTGTTGAGTTGTATGAATTCTGGATAGGTCCCTGTATTTTTTTTATTGTTATTTTTATATATTTTTTGAAGATTTTATTTATTCATGAGAGACACAGAGAGAGAGGCAGAGACATAGGCAGAGGGCGAAGCAGGCTCCCTGTGGGGAACCTGATGCAGGACTTGATCCCAGGACCCCAGGATCATAATCTGAGCCAGAGGCAGACACTCAATCACTGAGCCACCCAGGTGCCCCTGGATAGGTCCCTGTTCTTAAACACTGACAGCAAAACACAGTATTGGACAGAATGAATGTATAACGTGAACATCCTTGAGTAGGGAGTTCAGGGTCATTGAGGGGCATCCAGATGCCCTTGATAACATGTTGACCCAGAAGCCCGTTTGAGCTATGGCTGATTTATTCCTGTGGAAAGTGAACTAACTAGACCAGTATGCTAGGGCCACCCAGGACAAGGGCAGTGTGTTTGGAACTTGGTGTCCTAGGACCAAGAAAGTAAGTGGAGTTTTGCTGAAATGCTCCCTGTATATCTGCATGTTGTCCTGGAAGTGGCCAGATGCATTGGAAGCCCTTCCTGTTCCAGTGTATGAATTACATTGCATATGCTGGCTGTCCAGTAGAAATATTTAAGCCCCCCATGTAATTAAAGTGTTTTTAGTCAGAACGCCTGGGTGACTGAGCGGTTAGGCACTTGTCTTTGGTCCAGGGCGTGATCCTGGGGTCCCAGGATTGAGTCTCACATCGGGCTCCTTGAGAGGAGCCTGCTTCTCTCTTTGCCTATGTCTCGGCCTCTCTCTCTCTCTCTCTGTCTCTCATGAATAAATAAATAAAATCTTTTTTAAAAAATTGTTTTTAGTAGCCACATTTAGAAAGGTCAAAAAAGAAACAGGTGAAATTAATTTTAATAATGTAACTTAGCCCACTATCTCTAAAACATTGGGTCAACATGCAATCAGTATTTTCAAATTCCTGAGATATTTTATATTCTTTTTTCATATTAAGTATTGGAAATTTGGTACGTGTAATCACACTTACTGAATCATCTCAATGTGGACACGAAATTTTATCAGGCAGATTTGATCTGTATTTAGATTCCATGAAATTCACATTTGAAGAAGTAGATTTACAAACTCAAGTTGCGGGGCAGCCCAGGCGGCTCAGCGGTTTAGCGCTGCCTTCAGCCCAGGGTCTGATCCTGGAGACCCGGGATCGAGTCCCACATCAGGCTCCCTCTATGGAGCCTGCTTCTCCTTCTACCTGTGTCTCTGCCTCTCTCTCTCTCTCTGTGTCTCTCATGAATAAATAAATAAATAAAATCTTAAAAAAAAAAAAAAAAAAAACCCACCTCAAGTTGCTCCAGATGTACATAAAGGTGTTTCATTAATAGCCAAGTATGGACTGTCTTATAGTCAAGATTTTTTTTTTTTTGGTAGATTTTAATTTTGAAATAATTTTAGAAACACAGTTGCAGAGACTGTGCAGGGTCCTCATATTCTCCACATCCTGCTTCTGTAATGTTTATATGACCACAGCACACAGTATTAATTCAGATTTATAGACTTCCCCATTTCCTAGTGGATTTCCCCATTTCCTAGTGTTCTTTTTCAGTTCTGGGATCTACTTTAGGATCCTACATTGCATTTAGCATCATGTCTCTTTTGCCTCCTTCAGTCTGTGACAGTTTCTCTGCTTTTCCTTGTCTTTTCTGACTCTGACATTTTAAAAAAGCACTAGCCACGCATTTTGAAGAATGCCCTTCAACTTGGGTTTGTTTGGTGTTTTCTCATGATTATATAGGATTACAGATTTTGATAAGACCACAGAGGTGAAGAGCACCCCCCCCCCCCCATCACATCATACTAGGCAGGACTTGATATTAACTCCACCTGTTACTAAGGTTGTTAACCTCCATCCCTTTGTTAAGCCGCTGCCTGCCAGGCCTCCCCACTGTTGTTACTATTTATCTCTTTCCAGTTATTAGAAGTAACTCAAGTCCAGCCCACACTCAGGCAGAGAGAAATTCAGCTTCACATCCTGGTGGGCATGGTTCAAACCACCATGGTAACTAGTATCTATTTGAAGGAGATACTTTGAAACTATGCAGTTAACCTGTTTCTTTTTCAGTTTTCATCTGGTATATGTTTCAGCAATCCATCAGTGGTGTTGATGATGATTTCCATTTCCTTCATGTCTTTCATTATTCATTGGAGTTTTTCTGTAAGGAAGAGTTGTCCCTTCTTCCCCATTTACATACTTATTCATTCATTCATTTATATCAATATGGATTCATGGATATTTGTTTTTTTCCCTTTAGATTATAATCCAGTCCTATTATTGTTTTCCAACTGATCTCACTCTGACCAATGGGACCTCCTTCAGGGGAACCCCTGTGCCTTTTCGTTATGTCCCCATGGGTTTTCGGGCACCATAGGGTTCTCAGGCTTGTCTTGGGTTTCCCTGCTCTGGCCCTAGAATCAGCCAGTTCTACAGGAGCCCTGCTCCCCTTTGTTAAACAACGGTACATAAAAGCCAAGATCTGGGAATGAAGTGTGCTTTTTGCTAGGGTATCACTGCCTTTGGATCTCTCCTGTGATAGAGCTGGGAGATATGTGCACGTGTACAGTTGACCCTTGAACGGCATGGGTTCAAACTGTGTGAGTCCACTTTGATGTGGATTTTTGGATAAACACTGCTTAGGACTGTAAATGTATTTTTTTCTTCCTTATGATTTTTTAAATAACATTTTATTTTCTCTAGCTTTATTGTTAAAGATTACAGTATGTAATAACAAAACATACAAGATGTGTTTATCAACAGTTTATATTACTGGTAAGGCTTCTAGTCAACAGTAGGCTATTAGTAGTAGTTAAGCTTTGGGGGCACCAAAAGCTTATATGCAGATTTTGGACTGCTGGGGTGAGGGGTGTCAGGGGGTGAGAGGAGATCGGCAGCCTTAACCCCTGTGTTGGTCAAGGGTCACCTGTGCTCACTGCCCCCGCCTGCGTTTTTTTCTGCGTCCATCTGTCAGCGCGTATATCACAGTGAACATCAGCTCATACCAGTGCTTCCACCCCCAGTCCTGCACCAACAAGTCTTTTCTAGCATTCCTCCATCGCTTAGTTGAACTTTCTCTGAAGGGAGAAACCTGACCCTCTTACTGTTGAGCTCCAGCGGACTCGGAAGGTAGTTTCCAAATTGCTGACAGGTACTTCCTGGGAGAAGGAAATTTACCAGTGTGAGGACAGTGTCCGTGTGTCGCTTGCTTGGTCTTGGGCCTCCCAGTGTCCAGCCAAAACACGGCTTCTTCACTAGGTCGTTTATGACAGCCCTGTGGCTCCATCTTATCGGTGTGGTTAGGTCTGCGTTTGATCCATTCGTCACAGTCTACATTCCATTGTGGACCCCTCCTCCTGCCCGTCTGGTGGTGGTTATTGCTGTTTTAGTTTGTTTTCAGTGAAATTCCGGGTTTTGACATGTGGTTGTGCATCTGCCACCACAGCGCCATGCGGATCACTTCCGTCCTCCCCCACGTCCCCTCACGCCGGCCCTTTGAAGTCAGTCCCCTGCCCCGTTGGTCCCTTGGAACCACTCATCTGTTTCCCATCCCTGGAGTTTTGCCTTTTCCAGATCGTCATATAAATGGAACCGCACGGCATGCAGCCCTTTGTGTGTGGCTTCTGTCACTTGGCAAAATGCGCAGAAGATCCCTCCGTGTTGTTGCCTGAATGTGTTGCTTGTTCCTTTTTATCGTGCGGCTGCGCTGTGGTTCATTTACCCGTGCGTGGCTTGAAGGGCATCGCAATTGTTTCCGGTTCTGGGGGATTATGAATAAAGTTGCCCTAAACATTTGTGTGTGGGTTTTTGTATGAACGTAAGTTTTCAGTTCACGTGGGTAACAATCCCGGTTTGGGCGGGGCCTCTGGAGGCACGGAGCAGGTGTGCTTGGCTCTCTAGGCTGTGCCAGCAGCTGTCTGCTGTTCTGCATTCTTGCCTGATGGTCGCTCTTCTCCATTTGCACCTCCCCGGGGGGTTGTATAGTCATGTCTCTCGTTTTTAAAAAATAGCTTCATGGAGAATTTAATTCACATACCATATAATTCATACATTGAAAATATACATTCCATTGGTTTTTAGCATATTCGGAGTTGTGCCACCATTACCACTGATTCCAGAATATTCCTTCACCCACAAAGAAACTCCCCATTAGCAGTCACTCCTCCTCCCCCCTCCCTCTAGTCCCTGGCAACCACTAATTGACTTTGTAGCTATAGATTTACCTCTTCTGAACCTTTCATATAAATGGAATTGTATTTAAAAAAAAATGGAATTGTACAGTGTGTGGCCTCTTCTGACTGGCATCTTTTATTTTGCGTAATGTTCGCAGAGTTCATCCACATTGTGGCACACATCAGTACTTCATTCCTTTTTATGGCTGGATATATTCGATCGTATGAATGGACCACATTTATCTGTTCATCCGTTGATGAGTGTTTGGGTTGTTTCCACTCTTAGCAATTTTGTGTGCAAGTTTTTGTGTGCATATGTTTTCACTTCTTTGGGGCCACATATGTTGGAGTGGAATTGTTGGATCATATGGTAATTCTGTTTAATTTTTTGAGGAACTGCCCTACTTTTTCCTGTAGCAACTGTACCATTTTACATTCCCACCAGCAGCACACAGGGTTCCAGCTTCTCTTGTCTTCTTGCCAAGTACTTCCTGTTTTTTTATTCTAGCCATCCCAGTTGGTGTGAGCTGGTATCCCTAAACCTAAACCTAAACCTAAACTTAAACCTAAACCGAGGGATCCCTGGGTGGCTCAGTGGTTTGGCACCTGCCTTCGGCCCAGAGTGTGATCCTCGAGTCCCAGGATCGAGTCCCATGTCGGGCTCCCTGCAATGGAGCCTGCTTCTTCCTCTGCCTGTGTCTCTGCCTCTCTGTGTCTCTCATGAATGAATAAATAAATCTTTTCTTTTTTAAGATTTTATTTATTTATTCATGAGAGACACAGAGAGAAAGAGGCAGAGACACAGGCAGAGGGAGAAGCAGTCTCCATGCAGGGACCCTGACGTGAAACTCGATCCCGGGTCTCCTGGATCAAGCCCTGGGCTGAAGGTGGCGCTAAACCACTGGGCCACCGGGGTTGCCCTAAATAAATAAATCTAAAAAAAAAAAAAAAAAAAAAGCTAAACTAAACTAAATCTAAATCATGAGGTTTTGATATGCATTAACCTGCTGGCTAATGACAGCATCTTTTCATGTGTTTGTTTGCAGTTCCTTTATTTCCTTTGGTGAAGTGTTCAGAACTCTAGAGGTTTGTTGTTGTTGGTTGGGTTAGTTGTTTTCTTGTTGTTTGAGTTTTAAGGCAATACATTTTGGATACAAGTATCTTTATCTTAATACTGTGATACTGTGAGGGTATTATGGAGGACTCATTCAGAAAGAGGGGAAATGTGTAAGGAAAGGCTTTCCTTAGGAAGCCAGGTTTACCCTGAGATGTGCAGGTGGGTAGGAGTCGGCGGGATGGAGAAGACCAAGAGACACCCTTCTAGGTGAAAGCAGCCACACTGTGTAAGTGGCGAGTCAGGGGCACTTGGGTTCAGAAGGGAGGCTGGTGATTGGCAGGGCAACTCAGCCCAGGCACATTGGGAAGCCATTGGAGTGTGCTGGCCATTGAGGGGAAAGGGAGCACTTCCTTCAGAAAAAGCCCTCTCAGACCTGTATGTGGGGAGTGGGTGTGCTGTTAGACCCTTGGTGAAGGGTTGATCCCTCTGCTGCCTCTGGGTTCATCTGCCTCTGGGTTCATCTGCCTCTGGCCAGGGCTCCACAATCCCCAGCAAAGCACTCATCTCCTGCCCATCCCAGATTGCTTTGTGGTGGCATGGTCACATTACAGAGCATATCTGGTTCAATGTTTTCCGGAAGTAATTCAGTGGCTGCCCGACAGGAAGTACTTGTCTGTGTCCCAGATGGGAGGTGGAGTTGGGGCCCTAAAGTGTCCTCATGGGAGGGAGGCTCCAGGGTTTGGTCTTGGGCATAGTGAGTAGGTGTGGGATGCACCTGGGGGCTGCTGCCTCTCCCTGAGCGTGTGACCCCTGAGGATGCGATCTGCACCCCTCACTCCCCTCCCTCTCTGGGCTAAGATCAGTTCTTACGAGCTCCTTCAGTTTTGCCAGTTGGTAACCCCATGATATACCTGCTAGTGTTCATGGCACTTTGACCTTGGCATGGGAATTGCTGTTGTGGTTTGGTTTTGAGTCATTAGCTGAGGCCAGCAGCTGGACTCAGTAGTTCTAGATCTAAGGCGTCGTTTGATGTGACTTCATTTTCCCTGGGAATCCTCTTAGATCTGATTTTTTCCTTTTCAAAGTCAAGCTGGCTCCTCGTAGTCCTGAGTTTCTGGCTTGGAGTGATTGGCAAAACCAAGAGGAGAGAAGGGAATCAGTTGTGAAATGGGAACAAGAGGTTTTCTACGCCCAAAGCAACTGCTCTTTCATTTCTCATGGTGCCCGGGCCTGAGGCCAGCGGCCCCGCCTGCGCCCTGTGGGTGTTTGTCAGGGAGTGAATGCTGGCCTGGGCACATTTTGGTTTTGAATTTGCAGCTTGGCTGTTTCATGGTGAGATGTACCATCAAAGTAATAACACACTCCGGGAGGAGGAAAAGGTGTGCACGCTGACTTTAAGAGATAGCCCAATTTTCAGAAGTGGTAAAGTATAAAGTTTGTTTTGGTTATTTGCTGCTAATATTAGACATCCTTCCTGCCCTCCACCCCCACCCCCTATAATAAGTTATTATTGGACAGTGAGCCCTAGCCGTCACTAACTCTCCATGGCTTTACTCAAATGCTATTATCTGAGGTCACAGGAGGGGCATTTTGGTACATTTGATTTGGAGGTTTGCATGGTTTTATTTGGAAGAGGTTTTTTTTGTTTTGTTTTGTTTTAAAGTGAGTTAAAACCGTGCTTGCCAGCTTCCTAGCCTACTCAGAGGCATCTTCTTGGACACATCTTGGCTGACTTGTGTTTTGGGGAAACAGCCATGTAGACAGTGTGGTAGGATTGGCAACAAGCTGGTGGGGGCCCCAGGGCCACGGAACCCTGTGCTCTTCTGCCCCTCCCCACCCTCTCTGGAGTGGAAAGGGTCCTGGCCTGTGACACCTTCTCCCCTTGGGCTGGGCTAGGCTTCTCCCACCTGCTCTCAGTTTAGGCTGAGGCTTGGTCGGTGAGAGCCAGTCTGGAATGATTGGGTGGGGAACTCATGTTCACCTCTTGTAGCTTGTCCCTTCTAGGGTCACCACCATTTTGGCTCTGTCTGAACCTGGGTCAGCTTCTGGGGCTCTGCAGAGCTCAGGAGGCAAGCATCTTCTGCAGAGCCAGCTGCTGGTAGTTTCTCTGCACAGGGACAGTTGGCTGGTTGATGCAGCCCATGGGCCCAGCCCTAACTGGGGGATTGCTGAGGAACCAGAACAGGAAGGGATGTGGTGCTAAGAGACCCAGGGAAAGGTCAGGGAGCTGCCAACTTGTGACAAGCCGCGTGAATGCCAGCCTGCTATGCAGTGACTCTTTCCCTGTAGCATCCTTCTGTTCCTCCATGTGGGACCCCAGAAGCACCCTTGGTTTCTAGAGGGCAGTGTCTGGAGAGGGGCGGAAAAGCATCTGGAAAGAGCAAATGTGTATGAGAAGAGACTTAGCCTGACCCCCGGACACCAGGAGGGACAGTCTACCCTCCAGCTTGGCTCCCTAACCAGTGCCTTCTCCTG
Organism: Canis aureus; assembly: GCF_053574225.1. Classification (NCBI taxonomy): domain Eukaryota; kingdom Metazoa; phylum Chordata; class Mammalia; order Carnivora; family Canidae; genus Canis; species Canis aureus. The sequence continues at coordinate 55,076,421 of NC_135629.1, forward strand.
AGCTCCTTGAGAAGGGGATAGAAGAATCTGCCTGGAGTCAGCTTCTCTGAGAATCTTTCTGGACTGAATATGTTTCCTGTAAAGATGGGAATCATGTAACTGAGTCATTTGCACTGTCACCCCCCAAAGTGAGGGAGGAGTGCAGATGAGGAGGGCAGGACAAGCCATAATGTCAACCGTAGCTCACCCCTGTGCTCACTTGGGGCCAAGCCATGGGCTCATGCAGCCTCGGTTCGGACATTGAGAGAAGTTGTCCTGGGTTCATCGTGGCAGAGCAGTTGTAGAGAGGGCAGGGGGAGGGCCAGAATGATGCCACCTTACTGGTCAGAGCCACAGTCTCTCCTTCCTCCTTCCCTTGTACACCCAGAACCCTGTGGTTTTATTTCCTCCTCTCATTGAGGCTCAGAGAGGTGGAATGGCTTGTCCAGGGTCATACAGTGAGTCGATGGCAAAGCTGTTTTGCTATCCAGAAGGTCTTGGACTGCAGAGCCCACAATTTTTAGCCCACATTGCACTGTATTCCTTAAGCCTTTTTTTTTTCTTTTTTCTTTTTAAAGATTCTGTCTATTCATGAGAGACATACTGAGAGAGGCAGAGACATAGATAGAGGGAGAAGTAGGTTCCCCGGGATCAGGAGCTGAATCAAAGGCAGATGTTCAACCACTGAGCCACCCAGGTGTCCCCCTTAAGTCTTTTAAAGTCATTTTTCTGCATCTAACTACAGAGGTGATGGGTGTGGGCTGCAGGAATCAGAGTCCCCTCTCCTGTCTGTCTCCCTGAAGTGAACACTATAAGCAGTTAGTGAAGTCCATCCAGAAGCAGTTATTTTCTGTGCGGGTGTGTGTGAGAGAGACAGGGAGGGAGGGAGATGCATTTCTAAACAAATATCTGTGGACCTCCCACAGCAGTCCCCCTAACTCTACCTCGTTTTTTATGACAGCTGCGTAGCACACTGCTTAGCTTAGACTGGCTGTAGAGTCCCTTGCGCTTCCTGGGGAGGGACACTGGGCATCGCTAGGCCTCTCACTTCAGAAATGCTTTGGTGACCCTCCTTCAGCCTCTGGAGTCCTGGAAGTGGAATTTCAGATTTGGTGGTGTTTGTTGGCTGCAGTGCTTCCCTTCCTCTCTTTCCCTCCTGGGCAGGGGGCAGTGTCCCTTGTCACCCTGGCTGCAGTCCTGAGCAGGTGCACCATGGGAACCGAGAGCCAGGCGCGGTGCAGCCAGGTCCACAGGAAGATGAAGATGCTGGAGGCTGTGGTCCGTGTGCTCGGTGGCCTGAGCTTCGTTGGTTCTGTGTGCCCTTGGCCAGTGATTAAATGCCACTAAACCTCAGTTTCCTCTCCTGATATGTGGGGAGAGCAGTGACTAACTCCCAGAGCACTGGCAAGCACCAAGTAAGGTGCTAGGTGAAGCCTGTGATGCAGCACCTGGCCCTGGGAGGGCTCTGTAAGTGGTGCTGGTGGCCAGGTGGCTACTTGAAGCAGATGTCTACCTGCATTCACCTTGGGGCCAAGGAGGATCCCTGGGGATCCAGGGATGGAAAATTTTGTTGGCCTCAAATTGGGCTCCTTGAGAGGTCCTGTCTGCATCTTGTCCCTGGTACCAGAAGAGACTCAGGTGCAGAGCTGTGAGCAGGGCTGGGTGGAGCCAATCCTGTACGTTAAAAGTCTTTCAAATGTTGAAAAATATACACAGTAGAGTAGCGGAGCAGACCGTGCGGCACAACACCTACCCCCCACTCTAGCAGTTACTCACTTGAGTACAGTGCTGTTTTCATTTCTAGCCCCAGGACTATTTTGAAGCACAAGTCCAAGACATCCTGTCTTTTAATCTGTAAATATTTCAGTCTGTGTCTATAAACGATAAACCTCTTTTTAAAAGTATCTAACCACCGTGTCATTATAGCTGGGAACTAATAAATGAACAATTCTTAATATCAAACATCCAGTAACATCAGAGTTTTCCTATTATCATGTGTGTATGTGTGCGTGTGTGTGTATATATATATATATTTTTTTCTTTTTAATAATTTGTTCAAATCAGGATTCAGATAAGGTTGGTGCATTGTTGCCGGTTGCTGCATTTCTTAAGGTTCTTTAAATCTTTTCTCTCTCTCCCTTTTCTCCCTTGCAAAGCATTTTAAGAAGCTGTATGGTTTGTCCTATGGGGATGTTGCTGACTACAGCCCTCTAAACTGGCAGTTAGATATAGGACCACGATCAGATTCACGTTTAACTGTTTTTTGAACCCTAGGGCCTTCTAAGAGGAGAATGGCAAACAGGCTCCAAAAGAGAAGTGTGGGCAGGGCCCAGATGGCAAGGACATAACCCTGAGGCTCTCCTTAGCTGGTGAGTTCTGGGCCACCAGGAGTCTGGCTGCACCCAGGGTGGGGCAGTAAGCCTCAGGGTCCTCCAGGGCCAGCCCTGCCAGCTGCAGAAGAGGGTGGGGCCCAAGGTGGCGGAGGGGCAGCAGCGGAAACCACAAGTACGGCCAGTTGCTCCCACAGCTCTGGGCCATTGGCCTTCACGTGGGCCCATGCCAGGCATGGGCCTTGGCCAGGGCTCCCATGTCCTGGATTGCCCAAAAGCTGAGGATGAGTCCACGTGCCGTCAGCTTTGGGCGCTGGCACCAGTTTGGCCAGTTCCTCTGCTTCTTAGTTTGCTGAGTCTGGAGAGAGACGCTGGCCTGTGGCCAGTATCCCGGACAGTGGAGTGGCCGCCCATGGCCTGCACTGAGAATGTTTGAGGCCAGCTTCGGCTGCCTTTGTGGAGAGTGTGGCATGTGTAGGGTCTGGCTGGAGTGACAAGGATGTTGCCCTTGTGACTGTGGGCTTAGCACACCCTTGGCTGCTCCTCACTGAATGTGCTGCTGGCTCTTAGAGGCGTTGCCGTGCTGCCTGCATCTCCTGAGCAGCAGGCTGGGTTCCTGGGCAGGGAGTGTCACCCTCTCGGCGGTTCCTAAGCCGCCCAGGCTGGAAGTCTCATCCAGAGAGAGCTCTGATTAGCCGTTTCAGCATGCTGTGATGCACACACCAGCTGCCAGTGGCCCATCCCAGGTCACGAGAGCAGGACACACTGCGGGCGTTCGGGGGAAGGCCCCTGCCCAGCCTACGTGCTCCGTGCCTAGCTCTGGGGAGTCCTAAAGGACTCCTCCTGCTCTCCACCAAGGGCCAGGGCTTCCAGAGAACACAGTCTACCCAGAGCGAGTCCTGACTCCTTGCTGACTGGCTATGTGGCACCACGCAGCTTACCTGCCTATTTCGGTTTCTTCTTCTGCGACATGGGGCAGGTGAGAGCACCCCTGTTTCGGGCTGTGAAGGCATCATTATGTGTGTTAAGTGCTTAGAAAAGTGCTGACCGTGGTGAATGCTGGTGAATGCTGGGCACCCCAGGCTTGGCACCAGCCCGTCCATTCCACTCCACCCTACCCGTTGTGTTCAGGAGATCAAGCTGTAGATCAACCTTCTAGCGTCTCTGTGAGCTACTGTTTTCCTGCTGCCGAATCCTGTGGCTTCAGCCACCATCTGTCTGCCAGGTCTCCCAGGTGACCTCCTGTGGCCTAGAGCTCCTTCTGTAAAAGCAGTAGCTTCCCTTTCTTGACGGCACCAAGCTGAGGTGATTAACTGCCTTGTCTCATCAAATACTCCCACTCGTAGTTGAAGAAACCGAGGCTTAGAATTAGAAGGCAGGCCTAGTGACCAAGGCCCGGCAGCTGGTGAGAGGTGAGCCCCCGGCCTGGTCTAACCCCGTGCTCACCGGGTGCTGTCGGCGATGTGCAGCTGCCAGCCTGCCTCCTGCTGGCGCCCCAGCCACCCTCCCCTCCCTGACACGCTCCCTTAGCAGAGCTCCTCCCTCGTGGCACTGTGTCCACTCGCAGAATTTTCAGGGACATAGTGAAATGTCTACAGAAGTAGGCGGAGTGCTGTAACGAGCCCTCGGGAGCCATCCCCTGGTTCCAGCACTTACCACACTTGGCCGAGCGGGGCTATCTCGGGCCTGTGTCTTTTTGGAGCAAACCCTAGACATTGTAATTTCATGTGTCTCCAGTTCACAATATGTCTCTAAAAGTTGAAGACTGCTTTGTAATAATAAAATCATAATAATACCAGTATCGTACCTGAATAGTAACAATTCCTTAATATCTAGTCAGCGTTTAAAGTTTTTTTTCTGTTTGAATCAAGATCTAGATAAGACCAACACGTTGTGATTCGTGAGTTTGTTTTGTAAGTTCCTTTCACTGTGTAAAGGAGCAGAGAAGGGAAGAGTCTCCCTCTACCAGTGCTTTTCTTTGTGCTTTACTTGTTGAGGAAACTGGATCATTTGTCCTTAGAAGCTGGTATCACCCGGCTTTTTTGTTGCTTTTGTGCCGCAGTGCTTGTTGTTTAGCACTATCTTCTGATGTGTATCTTCTCGGTCAGTTTGAACTTGAATCTGGAGATGAAGTCTCCGTGGCAGGTGGCACGTTGGTCTTGTCTGTGACCTGTGTTTATGATGTCGGCCGTAGCTGAGGGACAGAGCCCCGCTCACTGACCTGTTAGGAGGAATGGAACAGTGGTGCTCTCATTCCTTCTGCACGCACTAGCCGGACGACATCTGTATCTATAGCGGTCTGCCTCTTGTATCTTGTGTGGTTACCTTGTGGAAAGGCAGGACAAATTCTTGATGTGCGTTTTTGGTTTTTTGTTGTGGTGTTTTATTTAGTTTTGTTTTTACTCCTTTATTGGCCAGGTTCAAACCCTGCCCCCAGTAGTGGCGTCCTGCAGGCCAAAGGGTGTTTGCTTCCTGGGGTGCAAATCTGGGCTTGTTCTTTCTGAGCCCCAACCCCCCTGTAGACACCTGTGCCCCTAAGGATGTGGCCAAGGCCCATCTCTTCAGGTCATCTGCTGTTACTGCTATGCCTCCTGTTCCCACTATAGCCATGTGGACTCTCCGGGCTCTAGAAATGGTGCTGTGGCCTGGGCAGCTTCCTCCCACCCCCTTCTTGATTGATTCATAGTCCCTCTCTGAGCCTGGCATAGTCTCCAGGGAACCTTCCTGGCCACCTCTTCACCCCCCACTGTTGGGTCATGGTCTGCTCTTACCCATCTTAATGTTTCATTCTTTTATCCATCTTAATGTTTCATTCTTTTGACAAAAATGCAGCGCCTTCCTAGGCCAGCACCTGAGTGTGTGTGTGTGTGTGTGGGGGGGGGGGATTCCCTCCACTTCTGCCTCCAGGGGCTTCCCAATTTGGCGGGGACCCATCCCTACTGTGGCAGGTGGCTCCATGAGGTTGGCACAGAGGAGAGGCATCAGCCACAGTCAGGGGTGTAACAGAAGCTTACTGAGGGGGCTCCTTTCTCTTCCTTAACAAGAAGTTGGAGAGCAGCTGGCTGATGGCCTGGAACAGAGATCCTTGTGGCTTTCCTCCACACTGTTCCCGGGATTGCTGACCTTCCAACCAGGCAGGAAGAAGAGAGATGCTGAGCCTTTCTGCTTATACTTCATGTTTGACTTGGGAAGGAAAGCACTCCTTAGGCTGACCTCATTACCCTTCATCACTCAGACTAGGCCATGTGTCCACCTTGGGCCAGGGGATCCATCTCCAAGTCTGGTTTAAATGGGTCAGGGGTGGAAACCACTCTTGCTGACCCCAAGGGCTGCTAGGGGGAGGGGGAGGCCAGTGTCACCTCACTGGTTGGCATTGGCCTGGGAAGGCCTATTTACTTATCTTCTCTCACACCGGACTCGAGGCTCCCAGAAGACAAAGTCTATGACTCTTTCACCTCACAGGTGCATCTTCTACCTATGGACTGAATGGCTGGGGGTGGGAGGTGGGGTGGGCAGAGTCGTCCATGTGCAACTACAGGACCCCACTCCTTTCCCCTTTATTCAGAAGCAGACACAGGGACAGCCACATTCCCATTCCCAGGCATCACTCACTCACTGGAGCTAAAAAAACCCAGCTTGGCTCATGCAGCTGCTGGCTAGGGTGATGGAGGAGGAGGAAGGTGAGGCAACCCGAGCTCCTGGCTGCAGTCCGAGTGGCAGGAATGCAGGCTCAGCCCTGATGTCTACTCCCTTCTCTCCCGAGGACTGTGACCCTGCTGGTCTGGGTGGAAAAAAAAGAATATGGGCATGCCTGTGTGGGAGGCTCTGTGCTTCCCTCTTCCTTCCTTACCCCTGACTGCCCCATCCTGAAGTGAGGGCCTCTTAACCAGCACCCCGACTCCTAAGGTTTTCTCTCCTGATGGAGAGCATTTTAAAAAATTGTGTACCAGAAAATTCCCTTTTATTTTTTTATTTTTATTTTTAAAAGATTTTATTTATTTATTCATAGACACAGAGAGAGAGGCAGAGACACAGGGAGAGGGGGAAGCAGACTCCATGCAGGGAGCCCGATGTGGGACCTGATCCCGGGTCTCCAGGATCACACCCCAGGCTGCAGGCGGCACCCAACCACTGCGCCACCAGGGCTGCCCCGAAAATTCCCTTTTAAAGCATACAAATTCACTGGTTTTTTTAGTACATTCACAGTGCTGTGTAGCTATTAGTTTTTTAGTTCTAGAATATTCCATCACCCCAGAAAACCACCTCATCTCTATCAGCAGTCATTCCTTATCCTTAGGCCCCAGTTCCTGACACCCAGGAGCCCCCTTCTTATCCACGGATAAGCCTACACTGGACGTGTCACATATGTGGAATCACAGGCCACGTGGCCTTCTGTGTCTGGTTCCCTCCCTGAGTGTCGTGTGTTCAGGGTCTGTCCTTGGGACAGCGCATGTGGGAGCCTCGCTCCTGTTTGCAGCCAAGTGACGTGCCCGTGGGTCAAGAGACACCATATTATGTTCATCCGTCAGTGGACGCTGGGGTTACTCTGACTTTGACCATTGCGAACCATGCTGTGCTATGGACATGGATGTACAAGTTTCTGTGTGAATATATGTTTTCATTTTTCTTGGCTACGTATTAGGAGGGATGCATGGGATAGGTTACTCTATATTTAACATGTCAAGGAGCTCCCAGACAGCGCTCTAGTGACTGCACTGGTTGGTAATGGTGTACTACAGCAGCCTTGCATAGGGACCCCAGCTTCTCCACATCCTCACCACCACTTGATATTTTTCACTTTGTAAAAAAAATCCCATACTAAGGGCTGGGAGGTGTTGTCGTGGTTTGGATTTGCCGTTCCCCGATCATTAGTGATGTTGAGCATCTCTCGTGTACTTGTTGGCCATTTGGATGTCTTTGAAGCTGTCTCCCTTCCAGGAAGGGAACAGGGGGTGGAGACTGGGGAATCATAGGCCTCAGAGCCTGGGCTCAGACCTCCGTACTGCCACTGATCAGCCGTGCTTTCAAGCCTCAGCCTCTCCGTCGAAGGGGAGGGTGTGCACCAGGCCGTCTGTGCCATCAGCGGGAATATTTCCAGTAACCGTCTGAGAACATCAGCCTTAATGATCTGTGTTTCTCTCGTGGAGGCTGCTTTGCTGGGTCCAGTGCAAATAGTAAGTTAATTTGTTTTGGATCCTAATGGAATAGATGAGAAGGAGGCACACGAGAGAAGCAGGTAAGGGGCTGAGGGGGAGAGAAATGGAGACCTGGCATGGGGGAGAGTCTCGTGGCTGTCCCCACAGCTCCTGCCTGCCCCTCTGAGGTGAACTTCCTTATTTTCTTTGTTGAAGGAGGAGCCGAGGAAGGTGTGCTTCACCTATGACCTGTTCCTGAACCTGGAGGGCAACCCGCCTGTGAACCACCTGCGCTGTGAGAAGCTCACCTTCAACAACCCCACCATTGAGTTCCGGTACAAGCTCCTGATGGCTGGCGGGGTGAGTGTGTCTCTGCTCGCGTGGATGCTGTGGGGGCGCTGGCAGCTTGCTCGTGGCTCCTGCGTGGCTCTTGGTACTGAGCGGCGTCAGGGGCTCCCAGGCACATCTCTTCAGCACTGATTGGGTGCCTGCAATCCAGAGGGGCAGCTGGCCCGGGTGGCACCTGGTGGCACCGCATAGGACCCAGGTGTCCTGAGCAGGTGCCGGGGCGTTGTCTGCTGATGACTAGTGACTAGTTGTCCTCATAGTTTCCTGCTTGACTGTGGTTAATTAGCAGCTTCCTCCGTGGGAAGGAGGGGTGGGAGGAATGGGCGTGAGGCCAGTCCGTCAGCGTGGCGAGGCACAGGAGCCAGCTTTTAACCGGATTGGCAAGGCTGTGCTGGGGCTGCGTCATCTGGGGAAACAGCAGTGGCTCTCTGTGGGGTTCCCTGATGATGCGCGTTGCCTGGTGGTTTTGTCCTAGTGAGGCTAGACAAAAGCATCAGCTCTCAGAACCTAGGCCTCTTAGTGAGTCGTGTGGCTGGGGATCCGTGTGTGGTGGCAGAGGGCCCGGAGCACAGTTCAGAAGTGGAGCAGGGACAGCTTGGTGTGGATGGCATGACTGGCTGTGGAGGAGGAGGGGTGCTGGGCTGTAGGCTGGACCTCCTGTGCTGAAGAAGGGCCAGGCCGAGGATACGAGACATCCCAGCGCCACCTTTCAGTGCCCCAGTGCCACTGAGCGTTTGCCTGGGTGCCAGCCAGGAGGATTCAGGTCAGGGCCATGAGTGTGAGTGTGTGGTAGGGCAGACCCACCTCCCCAGTCAACATAGGGAGTGGGCGTTGAGCTTCTTTAGGCCTCCAGAGTAGTCCTTTCTTATTCAGTTGGGCCTCTGACATTTTTAAATTTTTTTTTTTTAAATAAAGGCAGTCACTTACTCATTGTAGAAAATTCAGTTAAGTTTTGTCAGGTTCCCTATACACAGTGAGCCTGTGATTATAACCTAGCGTGTGATGGCTGATGGGAACAAACAGGTGTCGAAATCCGTTTACACAGACATTTGTCCTGAAGTGTGCCTGGGACTTCTGGAAGAACCAAGGAAGTGGGGAGGGGTACTGGGGTCCGCAGTCCTCCCCAGCTCTGCTTCTCCACCTTCTTTCTGCTGCCCAACATTTGCCAGAGCATTTGTGACTCAGAGGTTTTGTAGCCAACATTTCTTTGGGAGACACACGTGCAGTTAGCCTTCTGTTCCTGGCCTCTCCTCAGAGCTCCAGGACCAAGGGGCTGTCCCCCGCTGCCTCCTGTGTAAGGAGGGTTTCTTTGCTAAGAAGAGATGAAGGCTCGCTGTGCATCATCAAAGCATATAAAAGTGGAGGCTGGAGGCGGTGATGAGAGGGAGAGGTTGGGATTGCCGGTCCAGTTAGCATTTGAGAAGGGCCTGTCCTGGAGGCAGGAGAGGGAGGGTGAGGCACAGTGGTCTCTGCTGGGTGCTCTGCACCCTGGGGTGGGCTGCCCAGAGAGCTGGTTGGTTGGTCAGGAACTTTCTCACCCTTTGGGGCTCGCCATGGGCTGACAGCAGAGCAGAGCGCTCTGGTCTTAGGAGTAGCCTGAGACCCTTATGGGAGAGTAGCTGCTGACACGTGACTTGTGGTTCTCGCTTGCCGTTCTGGAGTGGAGTGTCCCCAGTGGGGCTGGCATTTGCCATCTTGTGGCAGATGACTGCAGACCCGCCCGTATTGATGTTGGTGCTAGAAGAACTGGAGTCACGGACCAGACCCGTAGGTCGATGAGCCCTGCCTTCCGTGCTGCCCCTCCGCTGGCCGGTCCCCCGGAGCTTCAGGCGCTGCCTCAGCAGTGACCACATCAGCTTTGCTCCCTGCTAGATGGTCAGGGGCCAGCCTCAGGAGGGCAGCTGCCCGTCTCCTCAGCATGGTGTCTCGTGCTTTGCCCCACTGGCAGCTGAGCCACACAGTAGAAGCCCTCTTTCCGCGGCCGAGGGTCTGTATTCCCATCAGGTGTGTTCCCATCAGGTGTGATGGGTCCCCATGAGGCACTGCGGCGGAGGTGGCGTTAGAGCCGCTGGTTCACTTTACCTTTTGCAGAGAGCTGTTGTAGCAGGGAAGAGGGACAGGAGAGGCATTGGCTGCGCTGTCCTGGAGCCGGGTCAGGCGAGGACGTTAGTTCGAGGGGACTGAGAAGGCCTGAAGGCGAGAGTGGAAGGAAGAGCGAGTGAAGGAGTCGGGACCTGTGGTGGCTTCTCCGTGCCCTGCGAGTCCTTGCGAGCCCCAAGTGCGGTGCTCTGCCCGAGGTCTGGGCTGCCTGGCTGGGCTCTGGGCGCTGTGGGGCGGAGTGCTGTGCTCGGATGGGCTCTGGGCAGCAACCTGCATCTCTGGCTTCTGCTACCTGCGGGTCGAGGTGCCATGAGGGGCTTCACTGCCCTGCTTTCAGCCCTGCTGTCCCCTGATGCCAGCCTCCTCAGAGGAAGGGTGTGGCTTTTCAAGGAATCTCGGGCTCAAGGTTATTAGTGGTGCTTGTTCTACTGAGCTAAATGCTTTTTTCCCCTTTTCATCCTTTTTTTTTTTTTTAAACCGTGCGCTTTATTCTTTTGTTCTGTCTCGTTGCTGTCTGGAAGGCTCCCTCTGAGTGGCTGGCTGCTAGTCATGTTCACTTGTAACGTCAGTATTTGGACAGCTTGCCCCCAAGCCTTCTCTCCCTCAGCAGGTGCGGCAGGAGCTGGGGAGCCGCGCTGGACCTGGCAGGTGTCTCCCGGGAACACCTCCTGGCAGGACCCCAGGCCCTTCCTCCTCGCAGCAGTTGGCTAACCAAGCGGGGCGCTCGCTGCCCTCCCCGCAGGCTCGTGCTGGGCTTTTGCGGAGAGCTGCGCCCACCCCCACACAGTTCCGCCCTGCCTCTGCCTCCCATGCTGCAGAGTCAGTCACCTTCACCTGCTTGACAGCAGAGGAGGGCTCAGTCCCCTCCACCCCACACCGCCCAGAAATGCGGGACCCGGCAAAGTCCCCCTTGCGCCCGGCCGTCAGAAGTTGCTCGCTCCGCCGCGTGGCTGCCCAGTGTGGGTGTCTGGCTGGCCTCTCGCCTTTCCAAACCATGCTTCTGGTCCTTCTAAACTGCAGCGTGCAGGTCAGCTTGGGCCACAGCTGCCTTCTCGTGCTTCTCAGCACGCTCCGCGAGTCTTCTGGCCTGGCCCTCCTGCCCGCCGCGCTCCGGGCTCTCCTCCCAGAGGCCGTGTGGCCGCACCTGGGCCCAGCCATCCTGGGACCCCGGCTTCTCTTTGCTCTCCACCTCGAGCCCGCTTTGCTCCAAGCACTCGGCACCCAGCCTCTCATGGAGGACATGCTTTGATTCTTCTGGAAAAACGGTGCTCACGTCCTCCTTTGCCCCTCCCCCAGCCTCTGGCCAAGCTCCTGCAGGCAGACTTCCTCTTGCCGGTCAGAAATCCAGCCTGCCTCCTTGCTCACTGATAACACCTGTCTCTTCTTTATCACTAGGTGATGGTAATGCCCGAAGGAGCAGAAACGGTGTCCAGGCCCAGCCCCGACTACCCCATGTTACCCACAATTCCACTCTCTGCCTTCTCTGACCCCAAGAAGACCAAACCATCCCACGGCTCCAAGGTTAGTGAGGCGGAAGGCCCAGTCCCATGGGAGCACTGGGGCCCAGTGGTGGGTCCTGGGCTCAGGGCAGCCCCTCCACAGAGCTGGACCTTCCGTTCCCAGACTCGCTCCTTTGGCATCTTCCTCTTAGAGCTCTTCACTCCACCTGGCAGATCCCTGCCAGTTAGGAGGGTTGGCCCCTGCTGGATTGCACAAGCAACCAAGAGATTGCAGGCTCTTCGCCCTCTTCCTCTTAAGGCCAGAGAGCCTGCCCCATCCTCACTGCTCCCATTATGTCAGTGGGCCTTAGGTCCCTTAAGACAGGACCCTGAGAGTCTCGCATGGTTGGGGGCCGTGGACAGTGTTTCCACCACAGCCATGACTGCCCAACTCCCAGGCCTCCTGAGCATGGCCAGGATGCCCCATCTGCCAGGGCTGGGTGCCTCCTCTCTGGGCTGTTCCAGGTTTGGCCTCTTTTCTTTGGGAACAGCTCTCAGCATAGAAGGCTTATTAGGGGGAAGGGCCAAGTGGGATGATATGGTGAGAAGGCTCATTTCCCCCAAGAAGAAACATTTTTTGTCATCTTGTCTCAGTCCTGTTGGGCAGGTAGCACTCTGCCTTCCTGAGACCTCTCTCTGAACTGTTAAGGAGTGGTCACTGGAGCCTTTCAGATAGTGTCCTGGTGTACATATAAACTCAAGAGTGTGCGTTCTGTTCCCCTGTAGCCGCCTACACGGCTCTGTGTCCCGGAGCCAAGCTCATCTGGCTCTCCAGGCAGCTGCTTATACACCAGTCACTGATCCCACAAGTTTATCCACTTCTCATCTTTGTGTTTTTCTTGCTTCACTCACCTGTTGGGTGTTGTGGGCTTGGGCCACCCCAGGTGGGACAGGTTGAGCTCTCAGGCTGTCTTACAGCTTTTTACTCAGCAGCAGCACTGGAGGAGAAGCCACATCGCCCAGGCAGGGTCTTTCTGGCACTTTCTGCAAGGCCAGTGAGTCTCTGACATCCCCAGATTTGCCTGACTTGAGCTCTCCAGACCCGTGTGGTTAGAGTCCAGGTACGGAGTGTAGCTCTGGGGGTCTCCTCCATGCCAGTCTCTTGGGTCTGTCCTTCCCTGAACCATATGGAAGGTAAAAGGAAGAAAAATTCTTGCTGGAGATCTTGGTGCCTTCTCAGCCATCCAGAGTTTTCTGGGACTCTACAGAATAGGAAGAGTAGGAATTGACATTTCTTCTGTACGTGTCACTTGCAAGCCACCCAGACCCCACGAGGAAATGCCCTCCTGGGTAAAGACACCCCAGTGGCCAACAGGGCTGCATCTGCCGAGGCTGCTTGTGACATCTCTCGCCAATGTCTTTGAGATCCCCAGGAGCCTCCAAGCCAGAAGGGCATATCTGCCAGGTTTGGGAGGGTTGGGTGGGCATGGTTCTGTCGCCTTCCCTGCCCCAGGCTCTTTCTCTCTAGCCACCCAGGCAGTGACTGAGGAGGTGCCTGCATGGGTTTCTCAGGCAGTGAAAGGCAGGTTCTTCTCTGCTGATACCTCTCCAAGAAACTTTTCTGCTTCTGAGCCATCAGTCTCACTCTGCTTTCCTTGGACAGTGCAGCCTGTGCACCATCCTTTTCCTTCAGCTGAGGACCTTCCTTTGGGCACCGGCTATTTTCTCCTAGATTGGCTCTCTGCAGCCTGGAGCCAAAAGGTCTGATTGGCCAGGCCACATGCTCCAGGCAGAGGGGGCTGGGAGAGAAGGGGTGGGTCCTTGCAGGGCCTAGCCCTCTGGCCTGGGGGCTGCTAGGGAGTCTGGCTGTCGAGGCCCTAGGTGGATATTCCCTGATGGTTCTGTCCTTAGTGGGTACCAGGGCAGGCAGGGATTGGAGCCTCTTGGGAGAGGGGCGGGACCCCCTGGAGGCTCACACTCCCATAATGGTTGTTCCTTTTGGTCCCTGCCTGGCAGCTCCCCTGGACTGTCCACATGTAGCTTCAGGGACATCCTGATTTTCTCTCTGATGGTGGCTTCTTGGCCTGGTTGATCTTTCTCTAAAACTCAGTTTTTAGCTATTCTCAGGTCATTAACAGCTTGAGAATAGGACTACAAGGAGTTCTTACCCCTGGGAATATCTACATTATGCTCAAGTTAGTTTGTGAATTCAGTGAGCCCGCGATCTGCGGTCTCTGCGCAGACCCCTGAGTGAAGAGCCACTGCTCCGAAGGCTGCTGCTAGTTTTGCAGGCCCTGGGCAGCAGCAGAGGCTGGCTTGACCCCAGGGTTCAGGGGTAGGGTGGGGTGGGTTCCGGTGGGGAGTGGATGGCACAGTGGGAACCACATCCAAGGCCTTGGCCAGCATGCCTCTTGGGTATGCTTTGCCCTGCCTCTTGGAGCTTGGACCAGTTCCTGCAGCCCGAGTGGGCACATGGGCGCTACAAGAAGAGGCCGAATTGTACGTGGAGTTTGCTTCTTGGGAGAGCAGCTTGCTGGGGAATGGAGCTCTAATTCTGCAAGCTCGCCCCAAGGGGACTGCCCCATTAGACGGGCTGCTGGGGGCTCATGGCGTGAGCATTCCCCCACCCCTGCTCCAGCAATGTAAGAGCTGGGGCCCGGGCACCCAGGTGATGCTTCTCCACGGAAGTGGCAGCAACCCAGGGCCACGTGGGCTGCACCCGAACCTTTGGCATTGATGTAGGTTATGGATTTACAAGAGGACGGCGACCTGAGTGGATCAGAGGTGGTCAAGGCTGCGCCGTCTGTCCCTGTGGCTCTTTGCTGGGAGGGTTCTGTGTTTGGGCTGTAAGAGCAGCAGGGGCCTGGCTGCTGGGGGTTTTCCTGGCTTCTCCACCCTCCTACAGCCTGCCCCCTTGGCCCTTGGGGTGAACTGGTGAAGCGTGGCTGCCTTGGGAGCCCCTGCCTATGTGGTACGGATCACCATCTGGTCTGGCTCTGTTGGTGTCCTGGTGTGCTTTGGTCTGGAGAGCCTCTGGGCCCAGCTGTGCACCTGGCCAACTGAGTAGGGACAGAGCCCTCAGCAGCTGACCACAGCAGGCACCTGTCATGCCTGGATGTACAGGGTGATGATGGGGTGTCCATAGGAAGGAAGCCCAAACAAGGTGTCAGACGGGGCTCCTGCCTGCAGGATGCACCAGCTGCTTAGAGTGGGTGGCAGTGGCTGCAGCCCCCTCTTGGTTGAGCGCTTCCAGCCTGCCAGTCCCTGCACCATTGCTCAGTGAGGTAGGTGGCCCCGCCCTCGTTGGGAGGAAGCACAGGCACGCAGAGTTGGAGTTCCCAACCCAGCCTTTGCAGCAGCCTGGGTCACAGCCCATCTCTACCTCTGTCCCCAGAGGGAGCTCCATGACCTGGCTGATCAACGCCAAAGTCTGGGTGCCACCGTCAACCCTCTGAACTTCAAGGTGGAGACCCAAGAATCATGTGTTTTAGAAACACTGCCCAGGTAGCTTTGATTCCGACAGTTCTAGGAGCTGTTCTGCACAGTGCCTGGGAACCCAGCAGGTGCTCAAGAAATGCTGACCGTGGGGATCAAAGAACAGCTGTGCTGGGTGTGCACTGGGGCTGGGATGGGGGTGACCGGGCAGGAGGCACGCAGGCTCTGTGTGGGACAGACGGGGGGCCGGCCTGCTGGTGGTCCCCCCGGCCCCCCCCCAACACCACACGCAGCCTCCATTCCCCTGGGCCACCGGGAAGCTGCAAGGTGTTGGAGTGGGAGTGGGTAGATGTGGCTTGCCTGTCTCATATCTGACTCACCGTGTACTCTTCTTGAATCCCTCAGGGAATGTCAGTTCAATTCAGAGGGGAATCTTAGCCTGCAGTCGCCCGGGACCTGCTGACACTTCCTAGTAGTTTAAAGGGACAGCTCCATTTAAAACTCTCACCTGCTGCCTTACTTTTTCGCTTTATGGAAGATTTTCTCTAGCTGAGTCTGAATCAGGTGGATTATACTTTGTAGGGGTCGGGGGAGGCGGAGCAGGGCGACCCCGAGATGCCATGTGACCGTGTCTCTCCCCCTCCTGCCCTGGCATTTCAGGACGCCAGCAGGGAGACCAGCAAGGCCTGCAAGACCCACAAGACGGCCAAGGAGCACCGGGAGCGGCCGCGGAAGGACTCCGAGGGCAAGGCCCCAGCCAAGGAGCCAGAGCGCGAGCAGGCCAGGAGCACCAAGGACACCACACGGAAGCTGGGTGAAGGCCGGCCGCCCAAGGAAGAGAAGGCCCCACCGGCCAAGGCTGCGTTCAAGGAGCCCAAGATGGCCCTGAAGGAGACCAAACTGGAGAGCGTGTCCCCCAAGGGAGGGCCCCCGCCCCCACCCCCGCCCAAGTCTTCCAGCAAGCGGCCAGCCGCCGCCGACTCACCCAAGCCCAGCGCCAAAAAGCAGAAGAAGAGCAGCTCCAAGGGGTCCAGGAGTGCCCCCAGCACCTCGCCCCGCACCTCGTCTTCCTCCTTCTCGGACAAAAAGCCAGCCAAGGACAAGGGCAGCGCCAAAGGGGAGAAAGTCAAGGCTGAGAGTGAGCCCAGGGAGATCAAAAAGCCTCCGGAAGTGGAGGAGTCCAACTCAGAGGACGAAGCCTCCTTCAAGACCGAGGTGAGGTGGCTCCTTCCCCCCACCTTCCCCTCGTCCTCTCTCTCCTGCCTCTGAGCTGCTCGAAGCCTGGTCGGCCCGAAGGTTAGACGAAGAGGCTGGGATCAGGGCCCTCAGTGCTCTTTGTAGCTCTGGGTGAACCTCCATACCTCACTAAGCCTCAGTTTCCCTTTGTGTCAGGAAACTTTGGAGATGGTGCTTAGGGAAGGATGGTTTTGGTAGAGTGTGCTAGATTGGTACTCGGATCAGAGCCCCCTTCCTTGGACAGCCCCCTACACAGGCCAGGGTCTCGGTGGCTGATCGTGGGTCACCATTGCCCCTTCCCTGGCCACCATAGGATCCGTCCATCAGGGGACTCACTCCCTCTGCTAGTGGGGCATCCCAGAGCATCTTCATCCCGTTCCTCTGAGAGCTACAGCAGGCCACTGAGCCTCCCCACTCCTCCGGGGAGCGGGATCCTGTCACCATGAGAGGTGCAGGGCTCCTGCTGCAGCCGAGGTTCCGGGCAGTTCTGAGGGTCGCTGTTAGAGATGGCTTGAGCCACAGAGCAGCCAGTAGCCAGACTGCTGCCCGGGGAGCCAGACCTCCCTGTGGCTTCAGGTAGCAGCCCCATCTCAGAGTGCCGTTTGGCATCCAGGGGTCAGAGAACAGGTGCTTGGCCGGATGGGTGGCTGAGTGACCCCCGACCTGTGTCACCAGTCCCAGCCCACAGTGCCTTTTTGTGTTTCCAAACCTTCGTTCACTCTTGGAGGCGGAAGCCTTGCCTGCGGTGTTGCTGCTCTGAGCTCCGCTGGAACTTAGCAAGTGGCTCCCTCAGACGAAGCCACAAGTGGTTCGTCAGCAGCGCCAATGTCTTGAGTGCGTGGCTTCCATGGGCAGACAGTTGGAGGCGACGGTGCCAGCTAGGGGTGACAGCATGCCCCAATGGCTTTGGGAGACACATGGGGCTGGTGATGCCATGTGCCCAGCCAGCCCTTTTCACGGCCGGAGACACGGTCTGCGCTGACTTTGGAGGACCCTGAGATTGTCCTGATCTGTGGAAGCCTCCTAGACGTCCGGGGCTGTATCAGGAGCCTGTTGGGCGGCTGGAGGTTCTTCGGGTGCTGACACCACTTGTTCTGGCCTCCACCTCCTCCGTCTGCTCCTGCCCTCTTTCTCACCTCAGGTGCTTTCAGGCAAGGCCTTTCTATGCCCAGGGCTGGTGGACCTGCCTTGGGAAGAGGTGGACGTCTCTGCCCTGGTTCCCTGCCTGAGCTGCACGTTATGCCCTGTTCTGGGTGTCCACGTGGCCATCCTGGTGTGGCCATCATCGTGAGCACCCGGGAGGCTCTGTGAGACACTCCTTCCACGTGGGCCTGCTGCTCAGCGTGGGCTGGCTGGATGGCCAGTGTCTGTGACCTTGAGCACTGCGTCCTGAGGCTGGAGTTGCTCGAGGAAGCCTGGGGGTTTCTCCTGACTCTAGAAGCACTGCCTGCGTCCTGAGAGACTTCTGAACAGTAAGGCTTAGCCACAAGAAGTCCATGCATATTTAAGACCCAAACCACCAACAGGATGCCAGACAGTGACTCGCTAACATTTGCCTACCCTGGGGCCATCAGTGAGGCACAGATGTCAGTGGTAGAGGTGGCGGATAGCTTTCCAGACACCGGCTTCCCTGGCCATCAGCCCTGGAGGCCACCTGAGGCACTGCCACCAGAGAGCTCTGACTGCATGTGGGCCCCAAGTCAAGTCGCCTGTCCCCTGAGACCTCAGAGGTGGCCAGGCTGCTCCCTGAGTCCCTGTGCCAAACTCACCAGCAGCTCCAGTGACTTTCCTGTGGTCTCTGGCCTGTGGGGTTTCTGTGCCAGTGGCTCCCATCTAGTCATGGCCCAGGTGGCCCTCTGCTCTCCTTCTAGACACTCCATGTGGCCTGAGCACCGGGACACTTAGGCAGCACTCACAGTGATCTCCTGTGCACTTTCTGACCCACATCTCCTCTAGGCTCTTTTGGCCGGAACCATTTCTGGGTTCCCTTCTGCTGCCTTTTGGATTGGCGTGGAAGGAAGAGGAACAGGTCCTCCAGAGAAGCACATCTCACTACTTGGCAGGAACAACGCCAGTGTTTGCCTCTTCTGATACAGGGCCCAAGCCGGCCTCTTGACGCCTCCCCATGTCCAGAGTCTGCTGACCTGCGTCTCCCTGCTAGGCACTGCTGCCACCCCTGGTCTAGTGCTTGGGCCTGCTACTTTGTGTCTGCCTCACGGCCCCTGCCACCCATGCCCCAGCCCATTTCTGTCTGAATTCTGTGCCCCCAGAGGTCAGTGGCACAGTTGGCCTCGACCTTGGAGTGCTAGCTTCTGGTACAGACACACACACGTTTAGCAGAGGCCAGGCCAGCCAAGATGCTCTTTTATTATTAGGGAAACTGAGGCTTAAACCCAGAGGTACTACTGAAAAAGCCAGGGTCAGAACCCAGCACCCCTGGGCCAGCATAAGAACTCTGGGGTCTGCATGCCGGAGGGGCCATGTGGCTCCAGGCCCATTGTTGGGGGTTGTGGGTCACACTGGCCTGTGTGGCACCTCTTCAGTGGTTGGTGTTTGATGACAGTCTAGGCCCGGTTTCTCAGGGAGGGCTCTCCAGGGAACATCATTTGCCAGCGTGACGGTGGGTGAATAGGGGGCATTAGCAGGGGTACGTACATTGGGAAGGCCTGCATTGGGTTCCAGCAGGATATGGTAAACCATAGAGAAGAAACTTCTTTAACTCATTGGGCCAAAAGTCTGTTTGCCAGCAGCCTGGATCACTCTGTGGGTCTATGGAGTGAAGAAGGACGTGTGCCTCCCTGGGGTCCCTTCTGTAGGCCGGGCGCTGCCCTTGGTCATCTAGAGGGGCTATCCTGTGTCCCAGAGGTCAGAGGCTCTTCCCAGGGTCTTCTCTTGTGCGGCATCTGCCAGGCCTGAGCGGATGCTGCAGGGTGCCTCTGTCTGTCTCCTGGTCCCCTCCCTTCTCTTGATGGGGGCAGTGATGGGGGGTGTCCCTGGTTCCTGGTGTTGAAGCTGTCAGTTCCTTCAGAGGGAACTGGACAGGCCATCCTGAGGATGAGCTTTCTGGGTCCCCAGTGCGTGGAGCACACCCTGGGCCAAGCAGCCCCCCTGAGCTGCAGACTCTGCTCCTCTGCCCTTTGGAAGCTGTGCCCCTAGCCCATGGCTTCCTGCGCTGCTCCTTTGGAGGAGCTTGTTGGCAGAAACCAAGGGTCCAGGAGCAGACGCTGCCTCTGTTCTGCCAGAGGTCCCTGCCTTGTGCACGTGTTACCCACAGGATGTGGAGCCCCAGGTAGCTTAACCACTGCCCTCCCCTGTCCTAGGGTCTGGTGTCCCTGTTTGGCTTTTACTGCCCCCTGGTGGCTGAGTTGGGGCGGCTGGCTGCAGGAAGAGAAAGGGGATGGGCGTGACTGGCTGTGCACACCATGGGCAGGCTCCAGTCTGCCCTGTCCTCACCTGCTTGTCATGTGCACACATGCTCATCATGACCTCAGGCACCTGGTGGATGATAGCACATGGCAGGGAGACAGCTTTCGGCCTCCCTTGGCCTTGGGATGGGCTGTGAGCACCTGGGTCTCTGCACCCACCCCTCCTGTCTAGGCCCTTCAGCTGTACCCTGCAGCACCGCTGCCCACATCAGCCAGCACGTGCTGTCACCAGAGGAGGGTAGGACCCACCAACAGATGGGCAGCCACAGAGGTGCTGCCCCCTGCCCTGCATCAAGAGCTTGACTAGTTTCCTGTCCTCCTGTCCAGGCGTATGGACAGACTGAACGTGTGGTATGCAGCTTGTCCTGCAACTGCTAGGATTTCAAGTCTCTCAGTGGAAAAAGAAAGGTCCTTCGTGACGTTGTGCATGCTGGCTGGTGTCCTGGGACCCAGGGGGAGCTGGAGGCCAGGCAGCCCATGCACCCAGAGCTTGTATGAGCTTTAGGCCAGGGGTGCTGGCATCTGGCGCTCCAGTGACCCTTTAAATCGGGATCTGGGCAGAGACTGGCCAGGTGTTCCTGCGGCCAGAGGGCATTTAGTGTCTGCTCTTTTTCTCCGGACTGAGAGAGTATTCTTGTTTTCTCTCCCCTGCCCTGCCCATCCGCATTGCCCCGGGCTGAAGTCTGCCCAGTCGAGCCCATCCAACTCCAGCTCCAGCTCCGACTCCAGTTCGGATTCGGACTTCGAGCCTTCCCAGAACCACAGTCAAGGTGCGTGGTGCAAAGCAGGGAGGGGTGGGGGGGAGGTCGGGTGGGGGACAGAGTCACAGCCCCTGGGGAGTGTTCTGGTCTGGGCTCCAATCAAAGGGCTTCACGACTGTCTTCATGGGGTTGACTTGCAGGGGGGCTTATTTCCTGCCCGGGCGTCAGCACACTCCAAGTCCGAATGCTGCTGCCCCGGCTCTAACGGTTCTTGGACGCCTTACTAGGGGCTGGGGACAGCAGGTCCTAGATGACAGGAAGGGTGGGGCAGCCTGGCCCTGGACAGAGACCCATGTCCATAGGTCTGTGGAAGCTCAGGGAGTCTGTATTAGCGAAACAGAAGCAGGTCAGCTGACCTCCAGCTGGGTGTGAGAAGTGCTGCTCTTTCTGGTGGTCTTTCGTTTTTTTGGTATCAGTCTCCTGGGCCCTCAGGTTTGGCTGTGTGTGTGGGGGGCCTCTGGAGAGAAGCCCAGGCCTGGTCCGATCGATACCCTCCTTGCCAGCACCCCCCGCCTCAGCAGATAGAGGCTTCATTTCCTCTGCCTGCCCGCCACCCCATCCTCACCTCACCCCTTCCGTAGTCTTCACCCCATCCTCACCCCCACCCCCATCCCCTTCCTCACCCAGCCACACTCTATCTTCACCCCCATCCCCACTGACCACCACCCCACCAGAGCTCTCCTGGGATGGGGCAGGAATGCTCTGCTCCTGCTGCATGTTTGGCTGACACTCGGGCTCAGAGCCCAGCAGTCTGCATGTCTGTCTTTTCCCTGCATATCTCATGGGGAGAAGCCATAAAGGCCACTTGGCCACCTCAGAGCAGGGAGGGCCTTCCTTAGGTGCTGTGTGGGCCTCAGGGGGCCCCTGCCTGCCGGCTGCTGATGTGAAAGGGCAGCTAGGGGCCCACCCTCAAACCGGAAGCGTTTCTTCTGGTGGCTTGGGCCAATATTCTCCTGCCCCCACAGCCTAGAATCAAGGGTTGGGAGAGCTGGGGACTGGAGCATGTGCGGGGGTGGGGGGGATGGGGGGTGGGGGAGGGTCTGGCCTGGAATTCAGACAGCAGTCGCTGAGGGGAATGGGGGATGGGATGCTCAAAGCCCACACTCTCTCCAAGGGTTCTTATCTACGGGGAAGGGAGGGGGAACCTGCCCAAGCAGGATCATGTGACCAAGGTAATTGAGGGCTTTGTGTCCCTCTGTTGCCTTGGTAACAGGAATATAAACCAAGATGCCGTCTGTAGGGGACTGGAACTGTGAGCCTCTGGAGAGAGGAGAGGACGGTTGGCCCAGAGCAGCGGAGGGGGTTGCTAAGGGGCTGGGCAGCCCGGAACAGGGGTGCAGTCTGCCCAGGAGGGTTCTGTAGCCCCCAGGGCTGGCTGCCTCGCCCTCCCTGGCCAGGGCTGGCTTGCCGTGGCTCTAGGCAGAGGCTGTGCTCCCTGCACCCAGAGCAGAGGAGGGCTGCCCCATCGGCCTGGGCAATGGAGGGGCCCTGCAGTCCTGTTACAGGCCAGGGGCCAGAGGCCCTGGAGCAGGTCCAGGGGCCAGAGACCCGCGAGCCGGGCCAGGTGCCAGAGGCCTGCGAGCAGGGCCAGGAAGGTAGGGGGCAGGGGAGCCAGCGGCCCCCTTAGGAGGTGGGTGGCAGTCTTCACCCTGGCCAGAGGGACCTCCGAGGCAGGTTTGCATGGGTGTGTTTGGGGGGCCATGGTTTCAGGAAGCTCTGTGTAGCCCTGGGCATGCAGGGAAACCGGTAGGGTCCAGGCAGAGCCCTGATCTGGCTTCTCTCCCCTTCCCTCCCTCTGTCACTGTCCTCCCCAGGACCCCTGCGCTCCATGGTGGAGGACCTGCAGTCTGAGGAATCCGATGAGGACGACTCTTCATCAGGCGAGGAGGCCTCTGGCAAGACGAATGCTGGGAGGGATTCCAGGTGCCTGGGCCGGTGGGGAGCGAGGTGGGCGGGCGTGGGGGTGAACTAGGGTGGCTCTTGCCTGCCTGTGCTGCGGTTGTGGGGCTTCGAGGCGGCAAGGCCAGGGTGGGAGTGTCCTTGGGACACCCAAGGCGCACCTGGGGGCTGCACGCTCTCTCAGTTTCATGAAGCTGAGGCTCTTCAGGTGGCTGGCTGGCAGGAAGGGCCCAGGGTGTTCAGGGAAAGAAGTGCAATCGCCATCTGAGAAGGGAGTGAGGCATGCGTGGCAGCCCGAGGGCCAGTCTTGGTCAAGGGTATATGGGGGGAGGAGTGCTTGTGCCTCTGCTTCTGGGCCAGGGAACTGCTTCCTCTTCCCCCTCACCCATAAGTGTGGCATAAGGCCCTGCAGACACCCCAGCATGGGGAGCTGCAGTGGCTGCCCACCGGCCTGGGGAAGGTGACGTCTGTTCTGACCTCAGCAGGGCGAGCTGAGGCTCCTCCTTTGGGCACCCCCAGAGCCTGGGAGCCCCCCCACCCCCCGCCCCCAGCCTTAGTCTCCAGCCCAGAGCAAATGTCGGCCTCACTCCAGGTCTGCAGACAGGGCTGACCTGGGAGTCAGTGGTCCCGTCTTAATACAGGTCCTCCTTCCTATGAGGCCAAGATCTGGGGATCTCAGCAGCTCCCCTTTAAAATAGGCTGGGTGTCGGGGCTGCATTAGCCATGGTGGTTAGATCCGCGCTCCCGCTGAGGGAGTCTTTAAACAGGCTTTTGCATTTGCCAGCACCCACCCTCTAGGTAAGGGAAGCTGGGGCATGGGCCGGCAGGGATCGGGACTGTCCCGGGGCAGAGGTGACTGCTGTGTTTCCTGCTCTGCCCAGTATGATGCTGGCAGTGTTTAGTGTGGGTTGTGATGTGTCCTGGGAGCAGGGGGCTGAGGGCACTAACGCACGTGGGTCCCACCCTGAGTGGCTTCCAGAGTAGCGCAGGGACCAGATGTGCATGAGTGTCTTCAGTGTCCTTTCCAGGGGCAGATGTGTGAGGTGGGGGCGCCAGGGAGGGGGCCACACTGGCTGCCTGGGATAAGCTGAGAGAACCCCACTTCATCCTGTTTCCAGGGATCTGCTGCCTGGTGGGCCCACAGAGGCGGGGAAAGGGAAGGGTGTGTGGGCACGGGGGCCATGTGTGGGCCTGGATGATGCTATAGTGCTACCCTGGCAACGCAGAGACTGCCCGCCTGCCTGGTCTCCCCCTGCCCCCCCCCAGCCCCATGACCTGCAGCTGCGGGAGCTGCGGAGAGAGCAGCCTCTGCCCCGAAGACAGCAGGCCCTGGGGACTGATGCTGCTCGAGGGAGAAACCCCCCTGAGGACAGGGCAGCCCTGACCTCGGGGGAGTGAGACCAGAGCCCCCAGGGCTGAGGTTCTGGCCGCCACGTGTGCCTCAGTGCTTCTGGCACTGTGTTCCGTGGGGAGGCCTGTTTCCAGCGGGAGAAAGCAGGAGGCGGATCTGGCGTGGTAGACAAGTCGGGAAGTCACGGCTGTGGGGGCTCCTCACTAGGTCAAGCCTAGTGTCCTCAGGGCCTTGGGGCCCTGGACAGAGACTTCCCAAGGGTGCTGTGTGTGGCTGGCCCACGGATGAGCTGCCTCCACACCTGCTTACTGTGCTTCGAGACTCTCTGGAGAATGCTGAAGGCAGCAGGCTGGCATGTTCTGTGCAGACGTAGGGAGAAAGACGTGGCTATAGGTTCATGTGTGCTAGGGATTCTGAGCCATCATGCCCTTCCTTCTGAGTGTGGACACTTGTCCCCGGGGACAGGGTGCCCAGTGTGCCTCCTGGAAGCCTGCTGTTCATCCAGAGTGCGTCAGGTCAGGTGGGAGCTACGGTTGGCTCTGGGCAAATTCCACAGGCAGCTCCACCTATGAGGTCACCGGCAGCAGAGCTGAGGGAGTGCCAGTGGGTTGTGTTCTGACCCAGGAGCCCTGCCCTAGGGGTCCCCCCTGAGCCTCTCCGGGTGTCAGCGACCTGCCCTTGGGGCTCTGTGCCTTGAAAGCAGAGCTGCCTTCGGTTGGCAGTAGCTGCCTGTAACTGGGTGAGGTTGGTCTCCTGAGGTCCAGGGAAGCGCAGAACACGTGGCCTCCCACAGGGCAGGAGCCAAGACCGAAGGTCCCTGGAGCAGCAGGTGGTGGAGGCCTGACAGGGCGCTGTGTTCTGTGTTCAGGTTGAGCTTCAGTGACAGTGAGAGTGACAACAGCGCTGACTCCTGCCTGCCCAGCCGAGAGCCCCCTCCCTCCAAGAAACCACCCCCACCTAACAGCAAGGTAAGCCCCCTGGGTGGGGAGGAGGAGGAGGAGGAGATCTCTTGGGTGGTCAAGTCTTTGCCCTCATGTCCTGGAGGCAGGGCTGAGGGATGGGCCTTGCTCTGATCCTGGGCTGTAGTTCTCCAAAGTTTGAGGCTGATGGTGGGGGCAGAGGGAGGCTTGCCCCCCGCCCCCCAGGACCCAGAGAGGTGTCTGCTCCCCAGGATGGGCCGCCTTTGGAGTCATCATCAGAGGAGGGGGAACTGGCAGTCCAGGGCTTAGGGCAAATGGCCCTGGAGGGGTGGGAGAGCCTCCTGCGGGCAGGGGGCGGTGGGGAGGGGACTCTGGGGAGAGCACTGAGCAGACCCGGGTTTGCCCTGCAGGCATCAGGCCGGAGGAGCCCCGAGTCCTGCAGCAAACCTGAGAAGATCCTCAAGAGGGGCACCTACGACAAGGTGGCGGGCCTGGACTGGGCAGGTGGTGGGAGGGAACCCTGTCCCCCCCCCCGCGTCCGTGTCCCCCCCCCACCCCCCCAGCTGGACCGCCGTGAGCGCCCTAGGCTGCCGGCAGGCCTTCCTGTTTCCCAGGGCCCTGAGCCAAGACGGGTGGGCCCCGCGGGCGGGGCGGGGCGGGGCGGAGGCCTGCGCTGAGCGCTGAGCGCAGCCTCGCCCCCAGGCCTACACCGACGAGCTGGTGGAACTGCACCGGAGGCTGATGGCGCTGCGGGAGCGCAACGTGCTGCAACAGGTACTGGCCCCGCCCCGCCCCTCAGTGCCCCCCCACCCCGCCCTCCGCCCCTGAGGGGGCCTGGCTGAAGGGGGTGTTGTTCTGCCGCTGCTGGACCCCTGGCTGCCAAGCCAGGAATTCCTCCCCTCCCCCTCCCTCCTCGGCCCCTCCCCCCTCCCCTCCCCTCCCTCCCCTCCCGGATGGTGGGAGAGGGCGGCCCTAGACCTTCGTCCTGCTCCTGAAGCCACCCCGCCACCACCTTCTAGATCGTCAACCTGATCGAGGAGACCGGCCACTTCAACGTCACCAACACCACCTTCGACTTTGATCTCTTCTCCCTGGACGAGACCACCGTGCGTAAGCTGCAGAGCTACCTGGAGGCCGTGGCCACATGACCCTGGGCCGGGTGCCGGGCCCTCTCCGCTGGGGCCCCAGGAGGCCGCGTCCGGGCCCCGCCTTCCTTCTTCTCTCTCGACTTACCCACCCGCAGCACTGCCTTAGTGACCGCCCTGTCCTCGGCCCACACGGCCAGCTGCACTTTCCTCGTCGGCTCCCAGCCCGCCCTCCCCACCACCTCACCGGGAGCCCTGAGGCTGAGGGGGGGCAGGCCAGCGCCGCTGCTCCCCAATACTCAGGGGCCGTCACCTGAGCCCCCCTTGGAAAGCAGCTGGTGTTGAAGGCAGCACCAGGCCTCACTTCAGAAGGGGAGGAAATGTGGCCGGCAGTGGGGGCCTTGCTCCACGGCGGGGCATGAGGCTTGGTTTCACTGCCCGGGCCTCTCTGAGCAGCCAGGGCACTGCCTCCAGCCTTCCCAAACGGTTCACACCCCCCTCCCCCACCGTGCCCCAGGAGCGCAGAGGGCCGCAGCGCCTCGGCGGGCTCTCACTGTGCTGGGACTCTGTCTGTATAGTTCTCTCTAGTGTACTTGTGTATGCACTGTAGGTACCAGAGCGGTTTCTGGGTGTGCGTTTCCGTGGCAGCAGTGCACGTGGGGGGTGGGGGGTGAGTAAGGCGGGACTTTTAGGTTAAGATGTTTCCACTGGTCTTGTCCTTGGGCTGGAGGCCGAGCTGGAGCACCACCGGCCCTCTCCAGGCGAGGGGAGGAATCGTCCCTCTGTGGTTCCCAGGATGTTCTCGTCGTCCCGGGGCGCGGAGGGCCCTGCCCAGGGCCAGTGAACACTACGATGGGGCAGCAGGTCCTCAGGCACCCAGGGGCCGCCGCGCACTTGGCGCCTGGTCAGACTGGGGGCCACCTCCAGGAGCAGACCTCCTGGCCTCCACCAGCCACAGGCCATGACGTGTGTCGCCCCCCACGGCTCGTCCTCTTCCTCCTTCCATAGGATCCTCTTCCTCCCTTCTGTTGTTGGAGTCTTCGAACTTTGAAAAAATGAGCTTTTGCCAAATAAGACGGGATAGTTTGTGGAGTTTTTTTGAGGAGCGTCAGGACTCAGAGCCAGCCCCTCGTGCCAGGGCCCAGCCAGTGGCAGGCCTTTCTGGGCACACCTGTCTCTGGTTTAGGCTCGGCCCTCCCACCCCTGCGAGTCACGCCAGTCCAGAGACCCAACTCCTCGCATGCCTGAGACTCTCCAAGGGCCAAACTGGTTCCTCCTCCCTCTCAGCCAAGATGTCCTCATGGCGTGAGCCCACCTTGGGTGGGGCTCCTGGGGGCTGGGACCCTGTTTGCTCAGCCTCTATTCCCCAGATCTCGACTCAAGGCTCCCCCTGCCCCCCACCAACCTTTGCCCTGAAGGAGATGTGGGGAAAGGACAGGCCCGGAGGTGGGCTCACCCTCTCCCCCCAGCCCACTGTCAGAGGGCCTCCTCCCCCCAGTTCATGAGTTCCCATGCGGGGAGTGCCAAGCTCCCCTTCCCTGTGGTTCCCAACTGTCGTGTGTGTCTCTGATTCCAATTCCGTCTGTCAGGCAGACCCTAAACACTCCCTGGGGAGTCCTGCCTCCAAGACTTTCCCAAACTTCAGCCTCCCTGGTGAAATCCCCAGAACTCGCCGGGAAGGCCCGAGAACTTTTCAGAGGAAACCTCCGAGACTCCTCGCCATCTGCTCCGATTCTCTCCTGACCCCACTGCCTTGAGGTATTAGGAAGAGGGCAGGCCTGTGTGGCAGGCTCCGTGCTGTCACCGTCCCCTTCCCCAGGCAGGCCAACAATACTCCAAAGTGGGGCATCTTTCTTCTCTGGAAACTCTAAGACATTGGACAGAAGGAACTGGCCTGACATGGGCTACACGGAAGGCAGCAGCTGCCCAGCCCTCCGTGCACAGAGGGCTGCTGGGGGCCATGGCCAGGAGCCTGAGCTGGTCCTTCCCCCTCGGGAGCATCTCCTGGGAAGGGCCTCAGGCCCTCCTGAGCTCCACACGGCGACTTGGGCAGCGCTCTGCTCTGGAGCCGGGCTGTGCCCAGGGAGCAGCTGGAGGAAGGCCAGGCCTTGGCCTGCCCTCAGGAGCAGCAGCGTCTGGCCCCCCTGCTGTTTCTGGGGCCTTCGGAAGCACCAACCCATTTCTCAGTTACCTCCTCTGGCCAGAAGGCCCCAGCGCTGTCCCCAGGGCTGCTCTGGGCCCAGTGCTGGCCCCGCGATCACCTGATGGACGCACCAGGCAACCAGGGCCCTGACCGCAGCATTCCCAGCTGCTCCCCCGCCCTGCCCCCCAGCTGCCCGGCAGCTGGGCCTCCGAGGGCTCTGGGGACACTTCCATAGGAAGGGGCCGGCACTTTGTGATTGCCGCGTGTTTAGTGTTAAGCCCCCTGCCCCCAGTGCAAATCCCTGTGTTTTGCTATCTCCTGAACAAAATGTAAACCGACACCTGAAAGCAAAAGGTATCGAATACCTTTTTTAC
Organism: Canis aureus; assembly: GCF_053574225.1. NCBI lineage: Eukaryota > Metazoa > Chordata > Mammalia > Carnivora > Canidae > Canis > Canis aureus. The sequence continues at coordinate 55,104,381 of NC_135629.1, forward strand.
CCATAAGGGTTTTTACAAAGAATGTGTCTCACTAGGAACTAGGACACTCATCGGCCCGAGACCAACTCCTGGATAAAAGGAATAAAGGAGAATCGTGTTTGTAATAAGTTACAGGATTGTTTCTGTCCTGGATTTTAAACTTTTTGTTAAATTGTGAAATTATGGAGGAGTTTTATAGAAAAAAAAAGTGAAATAAAGTCAGATGGGAAAGCAGACCTACGTGTGGAGCCTCATGCGTCCGCTTGGCTTGTCCTCGAACCACCAGGAAGGGGGGGGAAGGGTGGGCGTCAGGTCTGGGCAGCAGGAGTGGGGGACGGGGGCGCGTGAGCAAGGTTGGCATCCTGGAGGAACAGGGACGGCAGGCCTAGAAACCCAAGAGGAACCCTGGTGGACAGTTTGGTCTCGGGTCCTCTTTTTGATGGTGTGTTGTTCCCTTGGAAGCAGGCCGCAAGGTTGGAGTTGAAAAACAAGCCTGACTTCACAAGATGGAACGGGAGGGTGGGGGAGGGGAGGACTGGGGGGAGGGGGAGGTGATAGAGGGCAAGATAGGTGGAAACCCGTGGAAGTGCTCCTTTGCTGAGAGCTGGTTGGTCTGCCGAGGGCTTTGCTCTGGACTCCGAGTGGCAGAGCGGGACAGCTGGCCGCACCGGCGTCCCCAGGAGCCTTTCTTCTCGGCTTGGGCAAAACCTCTACTCCCCGGCCCCATCTCTCCTACCAGGGGAGGATTGTGCAAGTCCTGCGGGGCAGAGTCTGATCTGAGCCCCTGCGCCAGGGGCAGGGAGCGAGGGAGGGAGGGTCTAGAGGGGTGCCCAGGGCTGCCGGAGCCCCACCACGCGGGGAAGGCCCACCTGGGGCCAAGGACCCAGCCCTTCTCGAGCCCTGGAGGGTGGGTGCTGTCGCCGGCGTCCCCACGGCCCGCGGGGCGGCGTGTAGGTGCATTTCCGAGCTGCTCAAGCCCAGGCAGGTGCCACCGCAGCTGCCTGTGTGTGTGTTTGCCCCGGTGGCAACCTCCGCCTTCCCGCGGGTGCATCGGGGATCCCGGTCCTTAAGCCTGGGGAATTCGGTAAAGGCGTTTACACTGGGGGGGGGGGTTCTAGGTGGGCCGCTGGTCCCGTTGGGGGGAGTCTGCCCTCCAGCCTCCTGCCCCTTTGAGTCTTTGGTCTCTGGTGCCTTTAAAGTTTCCTTTTTGTCTTCCTAGTTGAAAACCGTTTCCATACATTTGAGTGCTTGGTTTCTTTCACCCACGCAGAACCTTTCTGCCTCGACTATTCCCAAATCATAACACTTTAAATTTCTGTTTTCACGATGCAGGCTCAGGACAAATCTGAAGGCTCCAAGGGCCCGGGCACCCTGGGCGGGATCCTCGATCCTGCCTGCTCTCCGGGCCCACTTGCTCCTGTGTCCCTGGGGGCCATCATCCGCCAGACGGCGCACGGCGGGCACGCCTGCACACGTTGCCCTCAGGACCCCTGAGAGCTCATCTCAAGTCCTTGCACCGACGTCCAGCTCGCCTCACCCCTCCAGCCCTGCTCTGGCCTCCCCCACCTTTCTAGGGGCTCCTCGTGGAGCATGCGACGTGGCCCTCGGTGTGTTGTGCACAGCGTCCCTCACCACGCGGAAGCCTTGTGTCTCTATCAGGCCCTTGCCCCCCCCCCTCCTTGCCGAGGACCACCTGCGTTTCACAAGTTCCCTCCCGGCTGCTTCCAGCAGTTTGTCTTTCTCTCCCTTCTTCTCACCTTTCGGTTTGCTCTGTCTGGAGGCCACCCTACGGAGAGGCAGGGCCCAGCCCTGGTTCCCCCATCGCCACCTGAGGTGCTCCGTCCGCAGTTACGGCCACTGTCACCATACAGTGCTTCCCCCACTTATGTGAAAGGCCACTCAACTCCTGCACACATGTGGTTTTTTTTCTGTGCCGGGCTCCTCTCCTCTGCACATCTATTACTGATGCCCATCGTTGAGCTTTCAATTACTGCTGCTTTGTAATTTCTTTATTATCCGGTAGAACCAGTCCCCCCCCCTTTGTTAATTATCGTCCCCTTTTTAGAATGTCCCCAGATGCGCGTGCGTGTTTGCTTTCCCACATAACCTCATCAGCTCGAGTTCTAGAACATTCCCTTTATCTCGTTCTGAAGTTTCCCGTTAACATTTTTGTTTTCATTTTAATTCAAAAAAAAAAAAAAATGTGTCCTAGCTGGCGTTTAGGTGGGTTCCCAGAGAACCCCCAGCCATCGTCTCCGCGTGCCCACAAACAGCCGGGGAGGGGGACGTGCCTGCGCCGTTAGCGTGTCTATAGTTTTCAAACTGAAGAAGCCTATGAGTATCATCAGCTCCGTTTTTTACTTTCCCAGAGCCTGCAGAATGAAACCCCTCAGCCCCCTCGGCACCATTGCCATTTTGTGGCCGGGCAGTTTTTCCTGGTGTGGGAAGTGCTGCTGGCTCCCTGTGGGGTGCTGAGCAGCATCTCTGGCCTCCCCCCACCAGCTGCCAGTAGCACCTGCCTGCCTTAGTGGGGACAACCAAAACTGCCCCCAGACATCACCACATGTGTCCTGGGGGGTGCAGGGTCAACTGGGTAAGAACCACTGCTTTAGCAAAACCACATTTTATTACCCTTTTACCTTTAAATCTAAAACACTGCCCCATAGAGGGGGGGCATTTTAGTTAAAACCACCCGATGGGCACTTGGCACTCAGAGCAGCTTCCCTCCCTCTACAATCAGCTCCTCCATCCTCCGATCATCCCGATCATCCCCAATCATCCCAGATAGGGGGATGGAGGGAGGGGGATCAAAGCCCCGTGACCAAGCAGGAACCCCGGGGCCTCTCCTGGCTGCTAGGACTCCTCGTCCTCCTCGTAAAATCTCTCAATTTCAGTTTGGTAGATCTTGGCCACCATGGCCCTCTTCAGTTTGGTGGTGGCCCCTGTAAGAGAATCAGGTCCAAGGCGGGGCCTCCTCTCATCCCCACTCCCCCGCAGGGGCCCCCCTCACCACAGGATGAGATGTTAGTGGGTCTGATCCGTCCTAAGGGTGCAGGGGGGGCGCCCGGTGCCGGAACAGAGGGCGGCTTGGATGGGGGGGCCCAAGGAGGAGATACAATAGGCCCCTCCCAGAGCGCCCTGAGACTCTCCATCCTGCGCTAGGACCTGCCACATTCCTCGGGGGTGCTGGGATCCCAGCTGGCCAGGGGCTTGGGTGCAGGCTGCCCCGCCCCCCCCCCCCCCCGCCCGCCCCAGCTCACCCAGCTCCCCTCCAGCCACAGAGAAGTCCGTCTCGAGGATGGTCCACTTGACGATCTTGGCGCTGTCTGAGCTGACCTCCGCGTTGGCGGCGTCGATCCCCTGACTGATGAACTCCAGCACCACTGGGTCTCCGTCGTAAACGATGTCCGACAGCCTGGTGGCCTGGCTCCTGAGGTGCCGGCAGAAAGCCACCGCCTCACTGGTCAGCGCGTTCCGGGGCTCCCCCGTGTCCATGTTGACTTGGCACTGACATTGGGGGGCAACAGGGCTGGCAGCTGGCAGACTGTCCCCGCGCCCACTCCCAAGCCCAGCTCCCCAGGCTGGGGCTCGCCCTCCCGGGTCACTGTCTTCTCGACCCTCCCCCGCAGAAGGGCCAGGTCCTCATCCCCCCATCCCTCATTCCCCCCCCCACCCCCCACCCCCGCCATGGCGCAAATGAGAAAACAGGCCCAGCCTGGGGACAGTCGCCCTACACGTCCCCGCGTCCAAGGGGCTGGGAGGGCCGGGCTCCGGTCCAGCTGCATTTCTCTAGAGACAGGCCAGGAGCCTCTCCCCCAGGGGCCCGGCCCGTCCCTGGGCTTGGCTTCCTGTCCTGAAACCCGGCCGGCAGCCCCCCCCCCCCCCCCGCCCCGGGGCGGCCACGAGGCTCCAGGCCAGCCGTGAGGTACCTTCAGCGTGAGCAGGGCGCACAGGTAGGGCGCGTCCTGACCCACCACCACCACGTAGCGCACGATGGGAATGTGCCTCTTCACCCGCGCCTCGATGGGGTTCGGGTTGATCCTCTCCCCTGAACTGAGGGTGATGATGTCTGCGTTGGGGAAAGGGAGCGGGACTGCGGTCCTGAAAAGCCATATCACTTCCACTCTCCTGGAGCCCGGACCACCCCTTGGTGTTCAGAAACGACAGAGACAGAGCCCAGGCGCACCAAGGGCGTCCCCCCCCACCTCCCTGGCCCTCCTCCAAGCGGGACTTTAGTCCACCCCCGTCATTGTGCTGTGTGCAACCTGCACCACTGTCCACAGCAGCCCTGTGGGGCCTGGTCGGAGGCAGCACCTGGCAGCCCTGTCTGGCTCACCTCTGGCGTTGCCCACGATGTAGAGGAATTCGTCGGTGTCCAAAAACCCCAGGTCCCCCGTGTGCAGCCAGCCGTGGACATCAATCTTCTCCTGGGTGTTCTCCTCGTCGTTGAGATACCCCATGAAGACGTTCCGGCCCCAGATGTGGATGTCCCCAATGCCCTCCTCGTCTTCTCTCTGCATCTTGGTGTGGGTGCTGGGGAGGGACTTCCCGCAGCTGGGGACAGTGACAGGGAAGGGGTGTCACAGACACTCCGGGTACAGATGCCCCCTGGCATAGGGGCGCCCCCTCTCCGTGCTCCTCCTCCCCCAGGCACCCGACTGCTCAGATCCTAGGCCTTCTAGAGCCCTGCAGATCTGCAGAAGGGGAAGGGGGTGTGCTCCCCCAGGCTGAGGGAAGGCTCGGCCCGCCCTGACCTGGAGCCAAGCTGGCAGGGAGCCCACAGGTGAGCAGAGGGGACAAGGCAAGAGGCAGATAAACTCAAGACACCTTTCGGTGCAGCTGGTTGCCGTGGAAGGTGCCTGGGCAGGAGAGGAAACCGTACAACCCAGGCAAGGATGAGGCATCTCACACGCCTCCTCCCCCGGCGTGTTTCCTTGACCCCCCCCCAGGGGGGTTGGTTGGGGGGGTTGCGGGGGAGCGGGCTGGAGCTTCACCTCTCACAGCTGGAGGTTCCCAGCCAGGCACCTGGACCCCACCCCAGAGCCTTGCCTGCTTTCTCCCCGGGCTGTCTGGAGGCTCAGGGCAGGGCCTCAGCGCCAGCCTGGCCCACACCCAGGACGCAGCCTGCATGCACTGAACTGGGTCACTCCCCCCAAAAAAATCCCTGAGCCCCAATGGGATGGTATCTGGAGGTGGTTGGGTTTGGGTGAGGTCCCAAGAGAGGGAACTTCGTGGTGGGACTGATGTCCTTTAGGAGGAGGTGCCAGAGGGGGCTTGCTGTCCCTCCCCGGCGTGCAGACACGGAGAGAAGCCGGCCGGCCGCCACGAGCCGGGAAGAGGCCCTGCCGCCCACGGCCGAGTCAGGGACACCTTGATCTCGCAGCCTCCAGAACTGAGACTAAAGCTCTGTGCGTTTTTTAATTTAATTTTCTTTTTTAAAGCCCCTGGCCTGTGATGCTCTGTCAACAACAGCCGGGAACGAGACCCACTCCGTGAGAGCCGATGCCCAGCCCCTCGTTCACGGTCAGACGCTCCCGCAACGAGCAAAGTCCCCAACGAAGAATGGAAAATCGAGAGGCTTCCCCGCTGTCTTATTCTGGAAGCATCCAGGGCTGCTCCGAGTGGCAGGGCTTCCTGCCGGCCGGCTCCCTGCTCTAACCCCAGCGATGGGCACCACCCGCTGGCGTCGCAGTGTCCACTCCACCCGCGTCGAGCGGGCTCCCCAGAAGAGCATCGCGGAGCCGTGGGCTGGCCGCTCCACATACCGTCACCCAGGCGGCCCAGAGCTCTGGCCGAGTCCCCTGTCCTCTCTTCAGCCTCCATGCCCGTCCACCCTCTGCCCTTGCCTCCCTGGGTTTGGGGGTTCAGGAGACGCCGTGCCTTGTGCCTGGCTCTCCATCCGGTCTCTGCTGAAAGTCGCTCCCGTCCCCCCAAAGCCAAGGCGCTCTAAGGACGGCGACGCGGGCGTCTCCCTGACCAAACGCTGGGCCTGCTCTCGCTAGCCCCTGGCCCGGGTCTCGAGAACCGCAGGCTCTGAGCGCAAAGCCTTTCATCCACTCCCACAGAGACACTTGGGAACACGTCAGCATTTCGGCACGCTCGGGCCGCCTCCCCGGGTGGCTGGGGCCCCCTGACACCCCTGCCTGGGAGAGCTCCAAGCTGCCGGGGACTTTCCCAGCCGCCCCCTAAACTGCCCGGTTACTCTCTACTTTAGCAGGCTTGCGGATGAGTCCTTTCTCTGGCCCTTGAGATGCAAACCTACCACCCAGCACCGGCTCCTCTCTTGCGAAGGGAACATCCAGGGAGGTAACTGGCTCTCTCCTCCTGTGCTTTTGGGAGGCCTGGGCCCTCCTCCCCCCACGGAGGGCAGCGTGCTCTGGCCTCCACCTCCTGCCACAAACACGGAGAAGCTCCAGCCTACAGGCCCCGATGGGCTCGGTTGGTGAAACTCCTGCCTTCCCGCTCTGCGTAACTGCCACTTCCCAGGCCGCCCAGGCCCCCACCGCCGCCCCTACCCCCGCAGACCCCTCGAGGCCGCCCCGACCCCTCGATCCAAACCGAAGGGGAGGTCGGGTCACTCTGGGCCCTTCTCACTGCAGGAGCAGTTGTGGATAAAATCAGAGCTCTGAGTGGTGTCTGGCTTTATCTTTGAAAATGGTCACCCCGGGGTCGTCAGCGGAGAGGTGAGCCCCAGGTTAAGAAGACTGAGGGCAGGAGAGAGAGCCAGCACACCAAAAGGGCCCTGATGCATCCAAGTCCCCTGTTTTGTCCTTTTTTATTCAACATGCTAAGTCTCCTGGGAAATGGGGGAGGGGCTGAACTAAGGTATAAATCAGTGGATCGGTGGCTGCAATAGCAGGGCTGGACGGCCTGACCCCTCAGATGTGGCAGAAATAATATAGTGCCACTTCTGAGGTTAGGTCATAATTGGGTTGTCAGATCAAACATAAGATGCCTGGTTATATTCCGATGACAAATCTTTGTATTACTGTAAGTATATCCCACCTATTGCAAGGGATGTACTTATGCTTAAGAAAAAAAAAAAAAGGTTGTTTGCAATTCAAATTCCCTGGGTGTCCTGTATTTTTATTTGCTGAATCTGGCCATCCTAGTCCTAAAGGAGAGTGTGGCTTCCCTGGGGTCTCCTGTATTGGGGGGGGGCCGTCAGCCATGGCAGGGGACCCCCAAGTGGCCCTATGGATGGGTTGGTGTAGCCAAGAAGCAAAGCCTCCTGCTGAAAGCCAGGAGGGTGGACGCCTGGGTGGCTCAGCGGGTGAGCACCTGCCTTTGGCTCTAGGCATGATCCCAGGGTCCCGGGATCAAGTCCCGCCTTGGGCTCCCTGCAGGGAGCCTGCTTCTCCCTCTGTCCGTGTCTCTGCCTCTCTGTGTGTGTGTTTCATGAATGAATAAATAAATAAAATCTTAAAAAAAAAAAAAGCCCCAAGGACCTGAGAGGCCTCTTGCTTGCAGCTTTGGAGGAAGCCCGCCTCTAAGTGGCTCCTCCAGCCCTGGTTGAGCTTTCGGATGAGGCCGCCCCGGCCCACACCTTGGACCAGGTGTGCAGCCAGGACCATGCAGCCGCAGGAGCAGCTCCCAAACTCCTGACCCACAGAGACCAGGAACTCCTGTTTGTTGTACCAAGTGGCTAAGTTTGAGGGTAATGTCTCCGCAGCTGTGAATGTGCTCTCCCCCGAGGGGCCAGGGTGTCCGAAATTATCGGCCATTAGTAAAAACAGTTTGCAAATTAAAAAATGAATCGGAAGGGCCTCTGGTCCCCCCTCCACGCGGGTTCACTTGCTTTCACTCGTTGGGATATGCCTTCCGTGGTGGGGGAAGAACGGAGTAGGGTGACCACGTGCACCCGGCCAAGGAGCAGGGGTTCAAGGTCAGCCCTGGCCATCCCCCCTCCCTACAACCCTGCCCCCCGTCTGCCCATCCCTCCACCAAGACCCACCTCAGCAGCCGGAAGTCCTGCTGCCTGGAGAGCGTGTGGATGCCCGTGCTCTCGGACAAGCCGTACAGCTCGAAGATGGGCATGTTGAGGCTGAGGAAGTAATCCATGGTCGCTCTGGGGAGCCCCAGGCCCAAGTTGAAGAACTGCCGGCAGTGATGCAGGCCCAGGGACTTCCTGGCTTGGTTGA